>NW_024387423.1:11201747-11856658 GCF_900408965.1 Simochromis diagramma | reverse complement strand
GTAATCAAGTCACAACAACAGGACATGAGACAAGAGAGATACTTTAGTTGTGTGAAATAAAGTGTGCAAATTGTGTGGAAAAGGTGTACACAATTGAGATGGGTGTATGCAAGGGTTGTCTCTCCTTGGCTGAAAAGCAGGCGTGTCAGGGATGAGAACTCTATTATTCTATGCAATATGAATAAAAAGGCTAATTAAGTGTTGCATAAAACCTGACTTAAAGAGATGGCTGGTGGATCTTTCTCTGCCCCTCCGTCTCGTCGTATTTTAAATTCCTGTGAAAATCACAAAAAAGTGTGTTATTTTCGCTGATTAGGGGGAAATTCCAAAACAACATTTAAAAAAAAACAAACTAATTATAAACTAAAAAACCAGTATGAAGGTTGGAAATTGCCCTCAGCTATATTAAACCACATCTGTCCTTTTCTTCCCGTCCTAGTAGTAACCGCTCGGGACGAGGCATGTGCCACGGTAAAGTGGGGTGGAGTCAAGGGGGCCAGAGACTAAAAGAGTGGGGAAATAGAGCAATAAAACAGATGGGGAAGGGAGAAAACATCACACGCAGTAAAACGCATATTAGCAACCTGTCTAACATGTGCACGAACTAATGTAGGTAGCTCAAAAGCAAAACATCAGCATTTACCACAACCAGATTTCCCATTTCATACATTACAAATAGATTTTACACACATGCCAGCACAAGGAAGCATCAAGTACTTACTGGTAATAGTGGATCAATTTAGTAAATGGGTAGAAGCTTATCCAACATCAAAAGAAACTGCAGAAGTAGTCTGTCAAAAGTTGTGCAATGAAATAATACCCAGATTTGGAATACCTCACCAAATTAACAGTGATAGAGGACCTTCATTCACATCAGAAGTAATTCAAAAGTGTGCTAAAACTCTAGCAATAGACTGGAAATATCATGTGCCATACCATCCTCAGAGTTCAGGAGTTGTAGAAAGAATGAATAGGACCATAAAAAATCGCCTGACTAAAGCAATGATAGAAACAGGAATGACCTGGATCAAACTACTTCCTCAAATCCTCTGCGAGATTAGAATGACTCCATCCGCAGCAACCAAATTATCTCCATTTGAAATAATCATGGGAAGACCGTTTCCAACACCATGGTCAGCCTCCAGAGGGGCACCGCTATTGGAAGGGGACATAGACACTGCATTGTCTGACTATGTTCATAACCTGGTAGAAACACTGAATAATAACTATCAGAAAGTTTGTCTCTCTCAGCCTCTCCCTTCCACAGATCCAACCATCCGTGGAAACCAGGAGACGCGGTGTTGGTGAAGTCGCTAAAACCAAGGGCACTCGGGGAGGCCGCGTGTTCCAGCCCCCAGACTGTACTTGCAGTGACGAGAACCAGCATCCTCACAGACGGACAACCTCAGTGGATTCATGCCAGCAGGGTTAAGACCAGCCCCACCAAACCACCTAAGGCGTCGGATCAAGTAGATGGCGACTCAGGCGAGCCAGCGCCCGGATTCAATACACCTACAGATGACGACTCAGGCGAGCCAGCGCCCGGATTCAATACACCTACACACACACAATCACTGATTAACACACAACGCCTGAAAGAGCCAAGACTCAGAAAGCCCTTTGATCCCCCACCTGAACAACAACAAGGTACTCGGACATTCAGCAGGAACAGAAAGCCTAGAGTACCACACAATGTCTAACCTGATACAGATAGACTCATTCCATCCTGATCATGGAGAAAATGAAATGCCCATTGTCATCACACAACGCTTATACGGGGTCTCTCGAACCTGGGACCAGGCCAGGAGACGACTAAAGAACTGTCTTTTTTATATATTTAGGTTATTAATCATATCTACTGCATTAACCTTAGGATTTTTATTTACTATTTTGTATTGTAAACTGCAACCCTGTTCACATTTCTGCAAGCCACATTTTGCTGACAATACCTCATGCTCCACTTGGCAAGACACCCACCTAGTACACTCCTCACGTTATAACCCATATAGCTACTAGTACAGCTACTTCAATGTATTTGCAATTAGCACAAATTGATCCTGAGGATGTGCCAGATGTTACCAATGATGTTCCTGATGTGTATATTGAACATTAGGTTGTGAACTATTACATTTTATGATTTGCTTTTTATATTATGTTATTACATTTGTGATTTTCCTTTATATTGAGTTATTATTTTAAACAATAATAAAAGAGGGGAACTGTTAGGTATTTTAGTACCATGGGAGCATTTACTGGATATTGTTTTATAGTGACATTATGCAGGAAAACTCTGTCATTCAATAAGGCCCCTTTGTTTTAGTTATTTTTCTCTTTGACCCAAGAATTGATGTGTGAGAATCACAGGCTGGTACAAGGTTGAAATACCACAGAGATCACTCCCTCAGCTACATTAGTTTCTAAATCTCTTAGGAGACGCCTGTTGAAGGCCAAATGGTTTGTTTCAGAATTCACTAATGAAAGAACTCTTTATTTCGTGCCTTGAAAATATGTCGCTGAGATAATCACAATTGTATCTGAACTAATAAACTACACAAAGGATGCTTCTTCACCCAAGGGCAGGAAGACGCTCCCTTATCTTGGTCTGTACTGGTTTAAACTGATAATCTGCTGTCTCATGAATTTTACCCTCTATATAAACTGTTGTACTTGTGAATAAAGTTGAGTCAATTTGGGAAGACAACCTGAAGCAGTCTCTGTTTTCTTGTTCTCCCAAGCTGCTCCCGAGCTCGTACTAACACGCTGAATGGCATGCTTGAATATTACTTGAGAATATATTTGACTGTGTTACAGACTAAGGGACATTCTCTGCTGATAGGTGAAGGTACATTCTCTGCTGATAGACGTCCACGCCTCGAAGGAAGTCGATCCACGGATTAGGCCCTGGAAACCGTTTCCTTCAGTATAGATTACAAATAAAGTTTAGGAAAGGTTCCTTGTCTGCCACTGAGCAACTTGTAAACCAAGACATGTCAAGATTCAAAAAGACATGGGCCAGTGTGAAATGAGCTCTTATCTTTTAGTTATTTAGAAGAAAGAACATTTAGTCTTGTTTACATGTATATTCACCTTTGAATTATTTAAAAATAAAACCTAATGTCCCAGCAGTTTCTACCTGTAACAGCATGTAGAACAGACCTAATGACATTCACATAAAGCTTCAGTCAAACAATTCTTTGAGGGTTGCAAAACTGGGCAGGTAACTTGCATAAAATGAAGCTGACTCCATCCCGAAACCACTGGAAAACCTATGTGTTTAACACAACAACATAGCAGTGTTTGCTCAATATACTTTACAATTTGGCTTAGTGTGCATTGTACCAAATTAGTCAGGAAGTGAAACAGCCTCACATGTGTTAGGTAACAGAGGGAGAAAATACTATTTTCTGAAGCACATTGTTTATTACATTCAGTGGCCAGTAGGTGTCACTGTGGTGATCGTTTAGGATTTCCAGGCTCTGAATAAACATGGGCATGATCACCTCACATAGCGAATCTGCACAGTTCCAGTGAAATCTGGAGATGATGTGATCTGGGCTTGTTGCTTTTCTGGTCTTGAGCTTCTCCAGCTCCTTCCTCACATGATCAGGAGTCAAGGAGAGGATGGTATAAGGTGACAAAGGGGAAAGGCAATAATTAAAGCACAGAAAGATGAAAAGTGGATGTGAGATATGGAATGATCAGGTT
Source organism: Simochromis diagramma (assembly GCF_900408965.1). Taxonomy (NCBI): domain Eukaryota; kingdom Metazoa; phylum Chordata; class Actinopteri; order Cichliformes; family Cichlidae; genus Simochromis; species Simochromis diagramma. The sequence continues at coordinate 11,852,953 of NW_024387423.1, read as the reverse complement.
GAAGTCCCCTTCAGGTTGAAGTCCCCTTCAACCTGATCAGGAGTGTGACTGGTCATGGGGGCTATATGACCCAGATTCAAGGGGTGTGTAGAGGGTACATATTGATAGATGTGGTTGGGGGAGGGAGTGGGGGCAGAATTCAAACCTGTTTTCTTTCATTATACACACTTTTTCAGTGTGCAGTATAAATATGGGAAGAAAAAAGAGAAGAACAGTGTGGGAGAATTAAATTCAGCTGATTTATTATTAAAAAAAAATCTCAAGAAAAGAAAAAGGAAAATGTACTCATTATTCTTGTCTTGCAAACACATCTCATCAGAAGGTAACAGACATACAGTGTTAAGTCAATCAGGTTCTGCATGTTTGTTCAGAGATTCCTTTGTAAAAACCTACAGGTTCTCACCTTACAAACATCCCATAGAGACCATTATTTATATATATATTAGGGGTGCAATGATACACAAAATTCACGGTTCGGTTCAGTTCGATATTTTTTCGATGCAAAAAAAATGTTCATGCCTTTTTAATTTGTCATTTATTAAAATTATAAATATATATTTTAACTCAAAAGTACAGTTTTTAAATTTAACCCTAACCCTTGTGCGTGTTTTTTATTTTGACAGTGAATGCACACCTGCAGACCACTTATGTGCACCCCTGGTGATATAGCTTGTCATATTGCAGCCACAGAAATTCTTTTGTCCATGAAACCATAAAGCTGCACTTTCTTTTTGCCTTATAGTCTGATTTGTCATAACTTCTCCGTTTTGTGGTAAGCTTTTCTTTGGCTGTCACTTCTTCACCCTGACCTGTCTTATTTGGCTCAGCAGAACTAAAATATATATCCTGCTGCTTTTACACACGCACTCACATAAGCTCAGCGATTCTCTGCGCGATCAACCTCTCACATGTTTAAGCTTGCTGTGGGAGATTTCACTTGTCATGTTTGCATAGTAAGCTAACGATTGATAAGACGATGTCAGAGGAATTGGTGCACAAATTATCATCACTCTAGGTTCTAGGTTCTAGGTTCTTTATTATTTGTCACATGCATAGTTATACAAGTATAACACACAGTGAAATGTAGCCTGACACGCTCCTCGACATGTGCAAAAATTGGGGGGGGGGGGGGGGGGTGTAGAGGAGGAACATTATATATATATATACACACATATAGTATATACACTGGGTGAATGTGCAGTAGTAGCAGCAAGCAGGTGAATTCTGTACATTAATATGAATAGATATCTGACTATTTTACAGGATAGACAATATAAACATATTTAAAATTAAAGGAATTGAAATGTACATTGTGCCTTGGTTTAGTGTCTCACCAATCAGTGCTGTCGCTCTCTATACACAGTTCGCACGATTGCAAAGTGAAAGCAAAAAACAAGCGCAAATTCAAACGCGATTTCAATATGTCACATATTGACAGTGGCTCACCGATGCCAATGACATAATTACCCAGCTACATTTCCGAAAGAATGCAAGAGCATTGACATATATTTTTCCTTCCTACGATAGGCCGACGGGCAGGGCAGAGATAGATTTTGGTAGCCCGACTGGAAATATCGCTAATCCCCGCTAGCCCCTAATATATATATATATATATATATTAGGGGTGCAATGATATTCGTATCGATATTGAACCGTTCGATACAGTGCTTTCGGTTCGGTACGCATATGTATCGAACAATACAAAATTTGTAATTTATTTTATCAACTTTCCTTCTGACGATGCTGTCTGTGTTGAGCGCTCAGTGAATCTGCGTTCGACTACTCCGCCTAGGCTCGACAGTGCAGCCTAGGCGGAGTAGTCGAACGCAGATTCACTGAGCGCTCAACACAGACAGCATCGTCAGAAGGAAGAGCGCAGGGCAAGCTAGCAAGACAGAAGTTAAGCTCTCCTTGTAACATGGACCCTCATTCAGATCTGGCGTTTGGAATTATTTTGGTTTTCATGTGACGTATGACCCTGAAGGTAAGCGAGTCATGGACTAAAGTAAAACAGTATGTTGGATGTGCCACGCAATGCTCAATTACATGGGTGGGAACTAGTGTGTTAGCGCAGTTAGCTCGTTAACGTGTTGGCCGTCTAGCCCCATGCACGGGGCGATCGGCGGTAGCTCGTTAACGGAGATTTGCCGTGTTGTGGCGTTAAGGTCATTTCAACGAGATTAACGCTGACAGCACTAGTGGGAACACAACGAATATGACTGCACATTTACGCCGACATCATCCTAGTGCAAAGACAAAAACAACAAGCATGCTACTAACTTTAGCCGAGTCATTTAGACAGCTGTTAGCACATGATTCTCCTTATATATGTTTAATATGCTGCTGAGAATATAGCCCAGAAGAAGCGTATAGTATAGCTTTTATTTTGGAAAGAGACATTTCTCTGTAATAAACTCTCTTTTCCAAAGATGAGTGATTCCTTAATCAGATACAGGGCTCGCAATATCGCTAGCCCGACGTCCCGGGGCTAGCGGTCGGGCTACCAAAATCTATCGCTGCCCTGCCCGTAGGAAGGAAAAATATATGTCAATGCTTTTGCATTCTTTCAGAAATGTAGCTGGGTAATTATGTCATTGGCATCGGTGAGCCACTGTCAATATGTGACATATTGCAATCGCGTTTGAATTTGCGCTTATTTTTTTGCTTTCACTTTGCAATCGCGCGAACTGTGTATAGAGAGCGACAGCACTGATCTGTGAGTGATGATAATTTGTGCACCAATTCCTCTGACATCGTCTTATTAATCGTTAGCTTACTATGCAAACATGACAAATGAAATCTCCCGCAGCAAGCTTAAACATGTGAGAGGTTGATCGTGCAGAGAATCGCTGAGCTTATGTGAGTGCGTGTATAAAAGCAGCAGGATATATATTTGACTACGATGACCTGGATGACTGAGAACCTTCACAGACAGATATATATTTTAGTTCTGCTGAGCCAAATAAGACAGGTCAGGGTGAAGAAGTGACAGCCAAAGAAAAGCTTACCACAAAACGGAGAAGTTATGACAAATCAGACTATAAGGCAAAAAGAAAGTGCAGCTTTATGGTTTCATGGACAAAAGAATTTCTGTGGCTGCAATATGATGAGCTAAATAACCAGGGCTGCACATAAGTGGTCCGCAGGTGCGCATTCGCTGTCAAAATAAAAAACACGCACAAGGGTTAGGGTTAAATTTAAAAACTGTACTTTTGAGTTAAAATATATATTTATAATTTTAATAAATGACAAATTAAAAAGGCATGAACATTTTTTTTGTATCGAAAAAATATCGAACCGTGACACCAAAGTATCGAACCGAACCGAACCGTGAATTTTGTGTATCGTTGCACCCCTAATATATATATATATATATATTAGGGGTGCAATGATATTCGTATCGATATTGAACCGTTCGATACAGTACTTTCGGTTCGGTATGCATATGTATCGAACAATACAAAAATTTTAATTTATTTTATCAACTTTCCTTCTGACGATGCTGTCTGTGTTGAGCGCTCAGTGGATCTGCGCTCGACAGTGCAGCCTAGGCGGAGTAGTTGAACGCAGATTCACTGAGCGCAGGGCAAGCTAGCCGTTAGCACATGATTCTCCTTATGGGGACCTGATATGTTTAATATGCTGCTGAGAATGTAGCCCAGAAGAAGCGTATGTATAGCTTTTATTTTGACAGAGCCTACTTTCTCTGTAATAAACTCTCTTTTCCAAAGCTGATTGATTCCTCAATCAGATACAGGGCTCGCAAAATCGCTAGCCCGACGTCCCGGAGGGCTAGCAATATTTCAAGTAGGCTACCAAAATCTATCTCTGCCCTGCCCGTCGGCATATCGTAGGAAGGTAAATATATGTCAATGCTTTTGCCTTCTTTAGAAATTGTAGCTGGGGTAATTATGTCATTGGCATCGGTGAGCCACTGTCAATATGTGACATATTGAAATCGCGTTTGAATTTGTGCTTGTTTTTTGCTTTCACTTTGCAATCACGCGAACTGTGTATAGAGAGCGACAGCACTGATTGGTGAGTGATGATAATTTGCGCACCAATTCAGGGTGAAGAAGTGAGAGCCAAAGAAAAGCTTACCACAAAACGGAAAAGTTATGACAAATCGGACTATAGGGCAAAAAGAAAGTGCAGCTTTATGGTTTCATGGACAAAAGAATTTCTGTGGCTGCAATATGACGAGCTAAATAACCAGGGGTGCACATAAGTGGTCCGCTGGTGCGCATTCTCTGTCAAAATAAAAAACTGCAACGCGTGTTTGCGTACATAAGATTTTCAGGAGGAGGACAGACATTTGTTTAGAACTCTTAAAGATGTCGAAGAAGCAAGCTCCTTTAAGCAATTACTGTGATGTTCCTCCACCTCCAAAGAAATGTCAGGAGTCCAAACCACAAAAGAAGCACGTATTCTCGGAAAAGTAGTTGCAGGAGGTGAGCTGGCTTCAAACAAATGATGAACGCACAGAGATGTGGTGCAGAATGTGTCGTGAAAATTTAATAAATGACAAATTAAAAAGGCATGAACATTTTTTTTTGTATCAAAAAAATATCGAACCGTGACACCAAAGTATCGAAATGAACCGTGAATTTTGTGTATCGTTGCACCCGTAAAATATATATATATATATATATATATATATACATATATATATATATACACACACTTCTGTACCGTCTGCCAGAGGGCAGCAGGTAGAAAAGTTTGTGTCCAGGGTGTGAGGGGTCTGTGATGATTTTCCCTGTCCGTTTCCTGGTTCTTGAGAGGTACAGATCCTGGATGGAGGGCAAGGGGGCGCCAATGATCCTTTCTGCTGCCCGTACAGTCCGCTGCAGTCTGCTCCTGCCCTGTTTAGTGGCTGCACCATATCAGACTGTGATGGAGGAGCACAGGACAGACACAATGTAGAACTGGATCAGCAACTCTTGTGGAAGACTGTACTTGGTTGTGTAGTACATCCTCTGCTGGGTCTTTTTGAGGATGGAGTTCATGTTGGTCTCCCACTTCAGGTCCTGCAAGATGGTGGTACCCAGGAACTTCAAGATCTTCACAGTCGACACAGGGCTGTCTGATGTCGTAAGGGGGGAGCAGAGTTGAGGGATGTCTCCTGAAGTCCACTGTCATCTCTACAGTTTTAAGATTGTTCAGCTCCAGATTGTGCTGACTGTACCAGAGTGCCAGCCGCTCAACTTCCTGCTGGTATGCAGACTCATCACCATCCTGAATGAGGCCAATGACAGTGGTGTCATCTGCAAATGTTAGGAGTTTAACAGCCGAGTTCTTGGAGGTGCAGTCAAGATCAAGTGTAAATGATGTAAAGAATATCAAATACGTAGATCAACAAAAGGCTTGTGTGAACAGAAAAGTTTTTAACTGGTTTTCAAAAGAATCCACAGAGCAAATGTGTTGCTTATGAAATCCATGAAGTGCTACAGAGAAAATTACATTTTATTTATGTAATTAACACATTTTGAACTCTTAAAGAAATATAACAAAAGGAAAGACACCCAGCTGAACTAAAATGATCCATGTAGCAAACAAAAACTGTTTTATCGCCTTTGGGCTTTTGGAGCCTTGATCTGACTTTTAAAAGTTGGGGGAGGGGGAGCACTATGCTGCCAAAAAATGAAAAATAGATATTTGCAAAATTCTGCCTAAATATGTATTTTACCTGGTTAATGTGTGTGGCGGGGCGTGGTCTGCAGTGCCGCTGCATGGGAGTCGGACGCGCCTGAGCGGCACCCGCAATCACGCTCTCTGCTGTTGTGTTGTCGGGCTGTGAGCTGAAAAGCTACCATCGACTGTATGCGTACAGCAAGTGGTCAATAACGGGATGCTGAAAAGCAGCGGGTCTGCCGTGGTATGTGTACAATGGAACTTCTGCTCCTGAACCTCTGGGCACCGCCTCTGCAAATCGGGGCTGAAGTCACTTTCATCTTTACGCAGGACTGTAAGCTGTCATCTGTGAGGCGTTAGCGGTGTTTGTTTTTAACATAGTTCACGGTGGAGAACAGCTGCTGACATAATGTGGATCCGAAGATCCATTGGTCTATCTGGGGTTGAAAGTCTTGATAAATGCACGGCGTTTCGGCGGGTATACCGGCTTCTGCGAGTGTGACGCTTATTTTGAGCGATGAAAAATAATAAAATATAATTTTATTATTTTTATTTCAATATCACAACAATCTTCCAATTTAGAACTACAAGTTAAAAAAAAGAACTAAACACAAATAAAATACACGTCAGCTAAATACTTCTAATTTATTTTCCCAAACCATGTGAAGCCGCAGTATAAGGACAAAACAGCCGCATGCGGCTCCGGAGCCTGCTCTACGGTCTGCTAACATGGAAACTTTAAATAAAACCAGCAGCTTGTTTCATAGACCTGTCATTTGTTCTTTTGATTATCCACATTATCATCAACAGCTTCATCCATCCTGGGCGAAAACTGGTGAGGGAGACCATGCTGGGTTTCCTCGTTCCAGAGGTTTGGAGAAACTTGTTCCCTTTCTGTTATCACAGAAAGGTGTCACATGTTCTGTTAACCCACTGAGAGATGCACCATTTCAGAAACATCAGGAAGACTGAAGTTCATCGCAAGGACGGAAGACTAATGTTCACCACCAGGTCCCTTACAGGGAAATCTTCTGAACTCAACAATATGCCCGCCCCACAAGATTGATAAACCCAGCATTTCATGAACACTGTGATGGAGGCCGTTGCTTTGCGTTATGTTATAAATACTTGGCAAATCCACAGAGGCTCTGGACGTTTACATAAAGATATTATATTTAGTTCTGTAGAAAGTATATTTAAAAATATGTTATCCTCTCTTACTCTGGTGGGAATGACTCTGAATTACTTTATGGTAAATAACACACTATTGGCAAAAAACTGTGAAAGATTTCCAGATTACCAACTTTTTGTTCAGCATACAAGTGATGACCTTTGACCTTCATCATGTTTTATTTAATTGTGTCAGAGAAAATCTCATGTGCTCTTCATGCAGCTGAGTACATCAAGTGTTTAAAACGGAAGCTGTGCAGGTCTGAGATCAGACACTGCACTGACAGCACATGTGGTACTTTAACCTGCAGTTAACATTCAATTCAATTTTATTTATATACGGCCAAATCACAACAGCAGTCACCTCAAGGGGCTTTATATTGTACAGTAGGTCATACAATAATAGATACAGAGAAAAACTCAACAATCATATGACCCCGTATGAGCGACACTTTGGCGACAGTGGAAAGGAAAAACTTCCTTTTAACAGGAAGAAACCTCCAGCAGAACCAGGCTCAGGAAGGGGGGACATCTGCTGCGACTGGTTGGGATGAGAAAAGAAATACAGGATAAAGACATGCTGTGGAAGAGAGACAGGGATTAATAACAGATATGATTCAATGCAGAGAGGTCTATTAACACATCATTATTATTATTATTAGAAATGAGAGCTGCTCCATCCAAAGTGGGATGGATGCCGTCTCTCCTAACAAGACCAGGTTTCCTCCAGAAGGTTTGCCAATTATCTATGAAGCCCACATCGTTTCTTGGACACCACTCAGACAGCCAGCAATTTAAGGAGAACATGCGGCTAAACATGTTACTCCTGGTCTGATTGGGGAGGGGACCAGAGAAAACTACAGAGTCCGACATTGTTTTGGCAAAGTTGCACACCGATTCAATATTGATTTTAGTGACCTCCGATTGGCGTAACCGGGTGTCATTACTGTCGACGTGAATTACGATTTTACTGTATTTACGTTTACCCTTAGCCAACAATACCACAGCAACATTCATGTGTACACTCTCACAAACATTTTCCTGTCTTACTAAACCACACATTATAACTGCAATACTTCAGACATACTGAGGTGTTCAATCTAATACATTTTTAATATTTTGCTATTACACCCAATCAGCCAGTGAACTGTAGATTTAGTGTTACAGTTTTATAAACAAAGGTTTGGACACATATTTATCAAAATTATTACTTTAATTAAAATTGTATGGTGATTATCTGATTTGATAGCACCAATGAAAGCTGAAAGTTGTATTAAGGCATAAGCATGTTAAGAGACTAATATCTAATATCTATCATATGTTTAGCTCTTTCTGAGGCATTTGACAGCAGATATTGAGCAGAAAGGCTACAGCAGCAGAAGAAAACCAAACCAGGTGCTGTTCTTGTCAGCTAAGACACTGGAACATTTCTTGCTTGACTAAAATGTTTCATTTATTTTGATGTCAGATAGTTGACAAACACTAGTAGATAGTTGACCCACCACTGAAGCATTTGTGGACTTCAAATAATTGTATTTTTATAAACAGACTTGAAAATGATTTTCTTAGATGACCGAACACTGTTCAAAATGTCGGCAGAGTATGCTCTAACCATGCAATCAGTTTGTGTGGTGATTCACAAAAATTTAATGTGCAGTTGTCCAGTTTAAGCCCAGAGTGAAAACCCAGCCTGGTTCTGTTCTAGGAGAAACTGTAACAATGGGGCCCGGAGGCCAAAGCATGGATCTGGACCCACACACAACACAACACAAACAAACAGCCTAGGATAGCTGACAAACTGGTGTGGAACAGATAAGGAAGCTGGCCTTAAATACTGCCTGTTGTTAGCCCTGGATCACTGACAGGTGAACAAACAGGTGTGGTGATGAGGCTCCGCCCAGGGGTGAGAACATGGAAAAATACAGCCAACTCATCCGAATTATGACCAAAACAAACGTGACTGACCACGTAACAATACACACATACACATAATAGATACCTTCTAAAATACACATGTATATTTTACAAGCATGTACATTTGTACATGGTACAAATTCGTCTTTATAGGTTTATTGTGGCTTTTTTCTTGATGTGCTATATTTTCTTATTTTTTTTCTAAGATATCTTTAATTCACTCTTTCTTCCTGACATTTGTGATGCTGTAACATGTGAATTTCCCCAGTGTGGGGTTAATAAAGTCTATGTTTAAACTGTATACTATAAAAAGATTTGTCCATTAGATGGAGAAAATGTAAAATATAATTCTACCCATTTCCAACATTAACCTTTAAAGCAGTAAGTAACAAATACAGTTAAATATTGGGACAGAATGATCTACGTTCTAGAAAAATAAATCACTGGCTAATATCTGTGATAAAAGTCAGCCAAGTGTTGATTATTTCAACCATATTTTTTGTATATGTCTTATTAATTTGATAGCCGATAATATTGACTTAAAGAAAATAGAGAAATGTACAGGACTTTCAGAAATGTATTCATTTATTTTCTCCACAAACCAAAAATTATGTTTGTTACAAAAATGTAGTTATTTTTTAAGCTCTGGTGAAATGAGAGGAAACATTGTGACAGTCATAAGAAAAGCTCGGCTGTGATGCTGTTGTTTCCATCAGCTAAGAGAACAAGACCAACAAGATCAGCGATGTCACAAAGAGCAGAAGGCTGGCAGTTGAACTGCTGGAGCTGTTGCAGAGATCACCCTGGCAGCAGCTGATTTCTGTTCCTATGATTCCTGCAATCTGTGCAGATTGTGTGCTTGAGCAAACCACCTTGGAGGCGCAGCCCTTTAGAGTCACCTTTTGCCCTCCTGCAGTCACTGAGGAAATGAAAAGAGGGAATCACTGAATCACTGAGCAGAAAAGAACAAACATGCAGACATTGAATGCTGTCGGCCTGTTACCTCTTGTTGAGATGCAGTAGTCCTCATTTCCATTGCAGGATAGAGTTTTATTGCAGTTGTTTCCTTCACATTGGAAGCACTTTTTCCCGTTTGGAGATGATATGCTTCCAGCTGTTAAATACAGAAATATTTGTAATATTTGTTCCCCTCCTTATTTTAACTGTGTGCCAAAAACATCAGCAAAAAAAAAAAAAAAAAAACTACAGAAAACAAAAGAAAAACCATTTATGTTATTAATATGTTTATTGTTTGAGATTTTTCAATCACAAAAGTTTTACAGATTGATCATTTTGACCTCATCTGTTCAAGCGAATACGACGATTGAAAGAAAGGTTTTGACCCACTTCAAAACTTTCTCAACATATTTAATAAAAATAAATAAATTCTTCTTTTTTTTTTAGTTTCAAGGACAGGAAATTACATTTCAAAATACCAAGAAGCGTGATAGAAATTACCAGGGGCATCTTGAGAGTTGCAAAGATCAGAGGTGCAACACTTGCTGGTCAGTAGAGTTTGAGAAACTCCAAAGTTGATTGAGGCCTGAACACACTCCTCAGCCGCAGCACAACTTTTCGCTTTAATATCAACCAGTTTTGAATTACCTGCAACAAAAAGAGGAACCATTGAAAACTGAACCAGTTCAAAAGAAGAATAAAATAAAAAACTATAAAATATCAAACCTGCATATGAAGTCACTCTTACTGATCCACACTGAGTGTTGGAAGGACATTCTTTTGTTGTCTGAGCGCATCTTCCAGAGAGGTCCGGTATGCATTCGTAACATTTCAAGGCACAGGCTGATAAAACAAAGATAAAGATAAGTGAAATTTTTCTTGCTTCCAATGCATGGACATATTCTAAAACATTCACTAAAATGAACCGTTTAAAAAATAGAGGGCAAACAGTACAGTAATTAGTATAATAATTTGTAGAACGTAGACAAATGTTTACTAGGTTGTACTAAAACATGTTGTAGAAGCATTAAAAAAGAAAATGTTTCATTAAATATTACAGAACTTTCTTCAAAAGAACAGATAACTGAAGAAAAACTTGCCTCTAGGGAGCAGCACGATCCCAAGGATCAGCACAAGGATCTGCATTGTGGAGCGGTCAGACAGAAGTGAATTCTACTTTAGTTTGTGTTCAGGTTATAAGCAATTCTCATCGAGGGGAGTGGTCTCCTCTCTCTGACCACTCCTTAATTCTGCCTTTGACAGTGAAGGAACCTGACTATCAAAAAACAATCCTTTGAATAAGAATTTGAATTATTTTTCCACATAATTCAAGTTAAGTGAATGGTAAAGTTTTTAAATTGCTTAATTCTCTATCTGCTGAAATATTTTTAGGCTGCAAATCATTTTCTTTGAGAACAGACGTAAAATGTTTGTTTTGTCTTTTATGACCAGTGACTGTTTCAAATGTCAGCAGAGTATGCTTTAACCGTGTAATCACTATGTGTGGTAGTTCTTGACGACAGCTTAATTTCTTGCACTGAATGAAAAACAAAACTGACTGTGATTCATGAGAAATGAAAGTCACCGACAACCACACAAAATGTATGTAACCGTTATTGCCACATGCATTCTATCTTACAGCATATATCAATAAAAACCAGACACACCAGTTTTCAGTGGTATATTATTCACTTGCACATTTCCCCTTATCTTTTCAAAAAAGGTAATAAAAAAGACAGAAATCTGTATTTTCAACTATCAGTGCATCAAAACTGAAACACAGTCAAGAATGACTTGAATTTAAAAACTATTCTCGCATTTTTATTAGAGATCTGCTGAGACAAGACACTTTCTTTTCCCGCTCACCACCTCTGCACAGGCTGTAACTTTATCTGTAACTATCAGAATTCCTGAGGAGAGTCCCAGGACACTATAGAACAAGCAGGACTCAAAGTCTGAATAATTACATTTATTTTATGCCCCTTTGATGTTTTTTTCAAACATCCCATTCAGCTGCACTTCTTTCGTCTTTGTGTGATCTGATCAGTGAAATAAAACTGTACATAAGAGCAGTTAAACACGTGTCAGCAGAGCAGACGACTGTATTCAGAGAGGGCCGAGGACTTTTTCACACCATCCCAGATACGAGCTGCATAGTGAAACCTGTGAAAACAAAGAAAGTTAAGACAGGAAACAGAGGGATAAACTTAAACGAAATCCCAATAATGTCTCAAGATTTCACAAAATTATGGTGACATAATAAAAAGAAAAAAAAATATCCAAATAGTATGTATTTCTGCAACAACCTTACTTATTAACGCTTTTACTTCCCATGCCTATATGGAATGGAAATATATGTTTCTTTTCACTGTAGTATTTAATTTTCAGTTGATATTGTTTTAAGCATGTTGAGAAAAAAAAAACCCTGATATCCCACAGCAAGAAATATTTTACACCACTCTGAAAGTTTTGTGCTTGTAGGTACATGCAGCAGGTTTCACCATGCCTCGGAAAACTATTTCACAGCAAACAACCAGCGCTCATTATCTGTTGTAAAAAATCCCATCAGGTGTAGTCACTGAAAGTAAAGGGGAACAGAGAGAGACCCCATCATCTCTAATAGAAATTCGGCATTTCTTCCACAGGGAATAGAAACTGTTTCTATGGGAGTTCAAAAATAATTATATTTATGATGGCTTTGTTGAGCAAACCAGTTTAAAACGTAAAATTGATTCTCAACCTGAGTGCAGGATGTATTTCCTCATTTATACTTGGTTGTCTTGCTTTATTCCCACAGATTAGTCACCTACACTTTTTGAATAGTGGAATATGAATAAAATAATTATTCATTTATAAATAAATAGTACTGATATGATGTTTACCAGTTTTTCTCAGTGAGAATAGTGTGTGACAGCTGACAGCGGGGCATGGCCAGTATTTGGCTGCAGAGTTTTGAAACCATGGTGGAAAAGGCCGGGTGTCCTCTATAGCCGGGGAGCAGAGAGAACAGTGGGTATGTTCCTGACCCTAAACAATATACAAAGATTTATTTACTTGTCACACAACAGGCCTCAGAAGTTTTACCTTATCAGAAGAAAAGATTTTGTAACCTTCTTTGGTCAAATTTCCCGGCGGTGCTGGACCAAGGCCAGGAAGATCATGAAGGACCTCAGCCATCCCAACAACAGACTGTTCTCTCTGTTGAGGTCAGGAAAGCGATTCCGCTCCCTGAAGACCAACACAGAGAGACTGAGGAGGAGCTTCTTCCCGCAGGCGATACGGTCTCTCAATCACACCACCACATAGTACCGACCCACACATATGGTTTTCACACACACACACACACACACACACACACACACACACACACACACACACACACACACACTAGACATTCTGGACATTGTTTACAATAATCACTTCATCACTAAATCACTTTAAGCATATTTGCACTGTTTGCTGCTGTTATTGTATATATATATATATATATTTATATTTCTTCATACATTCTTATATATTTCTATACTGTGTATTGTGTATTTGTTGTACAGTTATTTTATTTTCAACTTTAATTTATATATTTTATCTTATTCTTTCCCAGTTACATTTACCCTTCATTCTAATTTGTTGTTGTACAGTTATTTCATTTTTAACTTAAATTTTTATATTTTATTTTATTCCTTCCTTGTTAAATTTACCCTTTTTAATTTTTCATATTTATTTCCTATCTTATTCATAGCCTTTTTTTTTTTCTTCTTCAGGTCACGAGCAGTTGCGTAAGTATTTCACTGCATATCGTACTGTGTATGACTGTGTATGTGACAAATAAAAATTTGAATTTGAATTTGAATTTGAAAAATTATCCTCCCCATCATTTTCCTGCACAGGAAGCAAGAACATATTGACCTCAATGAGATTTTTAGATTTCTTTTTAGAGATGCTTCTGATATCTCATTAAAGCTGGTAATAAGGAAGCATAGTTCAAACATGTCTTTATTTCAAAGAGAAGGCTAGTCCAACAATAAAACTTTTCAGACTTTGAATATGGTTTGTTTACCTTGAATGATTGACTAGCTTTTAATGACTTAAAATCCAGATGCAAAACTGTTGTACAAATATCCTGTACCAACATCACTAATCTACTACAGAATTGCAATCTGCAGAATTCTTCATGTGAACATCATAACACATCCGTATTTTGCTTCTTAAAGGTTATAATATGACCTCTGTGTTCCATGTAGCTTTTCTTCTTTTGTTTGCAAAGTTAAATAACCAACTGGGCAAAGACATCAAAGAACCTATAACTCAGTGTTTTTGAGTCTAAATAATTAAATTGGTATTAGTTAGAAATCTCCACTGTTAAATTAGAATAACATCTATGCTGCATTTTTCTTTTAGTCCTGATGGGATTCTATTAAAACTAGTTTGAAAACATGTTGTTTCAGTTTTAATTTTGTGTATTTGTTTGACATTTTAGTGTTATTAAATTGCTTTATTGATTTTTGTATCATATATTTAATGGAATATTCTGTGAAGTTGTTTAATTCTATTGCTGAAATATTTTAGGCTGCAAATCATTTTCTTCAAGAACAGACGTAAAATGTTTGTTTTGTTTTTTTTGTCTTTTATGACCAGTGACTGTTTCAAATGTCAGCAGAGTATGCTTTAACCGTGTAATCACTATGTGTGGTAGTTCTTGACGACAGCTTAATTTCTTGCACTGAATGAAAAACAAAACTGACTGTGATTCATGAGAAATGAAAGTCACCGACAACCACACAAAATGTATGTAACCGTTATTGCCACATGCATTCTATCTTACAGCATATATCAATAAAAACCAGACACACCAGTTTTCAGTGGTATATTATTCACTTGCACATTTCCCCTTATCTTTTCAAAAAAGGTAATAAAAAAGACAGAAATCTGTATTTTCAACTATCAGTGCATCAAAACTGAAACACAGTCAAGAATGACTTGAATTTAAAAACTATTCTCGCATTTTTATTAGACATGTGCTGAGACAAGACACTTTCTTTTCCCGCTCACAACCTCTGCACAGGCTGTAACTTTATCTGTAACTATCAGAATTCCTGAGGAGAGTCCCAGGACACTATAGAACAAGCAGGACTCAAAGTCTGAATAATTATATTTATTTTATGCCCCTTTGATGTTTTTTTCAAACATCCCATTCAGCTGCACTTCTTTCGTCTTTGTGTGATCTGATCAGTGAAATAAAACTGTACATAAGAGCAGTTAAACACGTGTCAGCAGAGCAGACGACTGTATTCAGAGAGGGCCGAGGACTTTTTCACACCATCCCAGATACGAGCTGCATAGTGAAACCTGTGAAAACAAAGAAAGTTAAGACAGGAAACAGAGGGATAAACTTAAACGAAATCCCAATAATGTCTCAAGATTTCACAAAATTATGGTGACATAATAAAAAGAAAAAAAAATATCCAAATAGTATGTATTTCTGCAACAACCTTACTTATTAACGCTTTTACTTCCCATGCCTATATGGAATGGAAATATATGTTTCTTTTCACTGTAGTATTTAATTTTCAGTTGATATTGTTTTAAGCATGTTGAGAAAAAAAAAAACCTGGTATCCCACAGCAAGAAATATTTTACACCACTCTGAATGTGTTGCACCTGTAGGTCGTGGGATTATAATATTACCTTATGCCATGTTAGACCCCTAATTAAAGATTGTGAATTATTATTTAGTTTTAGTTTGCATTATTCTCCTGAATTAGAAGAAGGTGATAACTATTACATTTGCATTACATTAGACTGCTGATTTATTGTGAATGAATGATATTGTTTTATGATGCATTATACTGCTGAGTTATAAGAAATACTGTTCGCAGAAAGTCATCGCCTTATTTGTCTGATTAGAAGAGAAGAGAGCATACTACCCCATCTCAGCAGGAGCAGATAAACAGGGAGCCAAGGTCGTAGCTTAGGCGCCGTGTGAGAGAAAGAATGTTAATGTTTAGGCTTTTATGATTAGGTGGGGGCCACTAGAGGCTATAAGAGTTTGATCAATGCTCCACCATTTTGAGATCTGATGCTGTCTGCGTACAGTATCCATCTCCCGCGCGTGTGATCATTAAAATCATCGTTTGACTCAACCCGGCCGGACCAGATTTGTTATTGTGGTTTTTCCTCTTGTATCCATCCCCAATATTTTGAATCCGTAACAAGGTACATGCAGCAGGTTTCACCATGCCTCAGAAAACTGTTTCACAACAAACAACCAGCGTTCATTTTCTGTTGTAAAAAAACCCAGCAGGTTGTAGTCACTGAAAGTAAAGGGGAACAGAGAGAGACCCCATCATCTCTAATAGAAATTCGGCATTTCTTCCACAGGGATTAGAAACTGTTTCTATGGGAGTTCAAAAAAAATGATATTTATGATGGCTTTGTTGAGCAAACCAGTTTAAAACGTAAAATTGATTCTCAACCTGAGTGCAGGATGTATTTCCTCATTTATACTTGGTTGTCTTGCTTTATTCCCACGGATCGTTTGCGTATAAATAGTACTGATATGATGTTTACCAGTTTTTCTCAGTGAGAATAGTGTGTGACAGCTGACAGCGGGGCATGGCCAGTATTTGGCTGCAGAGTTTTGAAACCATGGTGGAGAAGGTCGGGTGTCCTCTATAGCCGGGGAGCAGAGAGAACAGTGGGTACGTTCCTGACCCTAAACAACATACAAAGATTCATTTACTTGTCACACAACAGGCCTCAGAAGTTTTACCTTATCAGAAGAAAAGATTTTGTAACCTGCTTTGGTCAAATTATCCTCCCAATCATTTTCCTGCACAGGAAGCAAGAACCAGTTTTCAGTTTTCAGCCAGGGAGCAGAGAGAACAGTGGGTATGTTCCTGACCCTAAACAACATACAAAGATTCATTTATTTTTCACACAACACATGAGAGGTCACTTGAGTTTACCTTATGAAAAGAAATCTTTTTGTAACCTGCTTTGGTCCTCCCCATCATTTTCCTGCACAGGAAGCAAGAACATATTGACCTCGGTTGTCAGATAGTCCTGCCCCAGGCCTGGGAAGACACTGCCTTCGAGCATGGATAATGTTACTGAGAAAAAAAAAAAAACACGTGTTATAGGTGTGGCTTGCCTGTTAATCCACTTCGGACGTAATGCTTTGTATACAGGACTACTAAAAGAAACACATTCACTAAAAACCTTTGAACAAGATCATGGCTCAAGAGTTGGCAGTTCGTCTTGTAATCGGTAGAGTACGCTTGGGGAGTGTGATTGTGTGTACAGTGTCTCTTTATGTCTGTCTCCACGTTGGGTGAGTGTTGAGTAATTGCATATGAGAGCATGAGGGTGGGAATGGATGTTTGTATCTGTGTGTGCCTGTTTGTCTGTGTCCATATGTCAGGTCGGGTATCAGACGCCACCTCTCTGGGGACATCTCATGCCCTCCAAGGCATGGAGGCCTATCTCCCCCCACCACTTCCCCTCAGCCCTCAGACATCGGTGCGTTGGTGGGTCTTTGTGTCCGGGGATGGGCGTCCAGGTACACACCGGCTCACTCCTTGGTGGCTGCTTATCGGGGCCTGGAGCCTGGGGCTCGCTCGGGCCACTTTGGGGGTGGGGTGCCCTCGGCCTCGCTGCCTGGGGCTCGGTCACTCTGGCACAGCTGGCTGCCGGCGGAGCTCACGGGCACGTCACTGCAACTCCCCCTGGCTTATGCTCCACGGCTGCTGAGTGACCCCTCATCTGGGACTCTCCTCAGCTCTTTCTGGGACAGTGGCGCGGCTGCCCCTCTGTTGGTCTTCCTTGGTCTCTTGTGTTCTGAGGGCCTCTGGATGTCTGGAGTTTTGATCTCCTCCATACCTGCTTCATGCCCTGGAGGACGGGGCTGTGGCTCTAACAGATCATTACATGTAGGAACCTTTTAAAAACAAGCGCGTTCATGCTCACAGTTGTACACACCGGTGCTCACACACACAAAATACACCCTTTTTGGCTCCTACCTTAAAGCACACTGTGCGCTGTCGATCTTACGTGCTGCACAATAATGTTTAACACTTAGTATTTACTGTTATATTCCCATAGATCATCATGATGTTGTTTATCCCTTGTTAAATGCTTGTTTTCTTTTTTCTTTCTCAACAGGTGATCCAGGTGATTGATATATGTATTCTTGTCTGCTTATTTTGTTGGTTTTTGTTTTTTGCCCTTTATCCCCGTCCCTCTTCTCCGCTGTTTTTTTCCCCCTCTTTCTTTCTCCCTTTTCTTTTCCTCATTCAAGTCTGTCCCGTATCTAGCAAGTGAAAATAAAAAATAAAATAAACAACAAAGGGTGAATCAAATAGACTATTACGGCAAGGCTGGGATGGTCCATTTGGTAAAGTAAATCTGTTGGGCATCTTTCTTCGCCTTTAGACAATAATTCTGATGGCAAAAGAGCCAAACGGGACAGGCAAAAGAAATAAATAAATAAATATACTCACAGGAACACTATCAGCCAAGGGGTGGGCAATATACCCCCACCAACCAGAAAATCTTCTACCTGGCCCACTGCGCTGGGAATATGAGTTTATATAATCCTGGATAGAGAAAAATATAGCAACAGTGCAAGTTTGAGATGAGCGAGAGAATGAGACTTGCTGTCGTTTGACATCCTCACAAGGAGGATGCCAAACAAAATGTGATAATTTGCAAAACATGCTGTAAATTTATGCCTGCTAAATATATCAGTAGGGGAGACTGGGGATAGTTGTAACATTTTTGACATTTCTGTCTGTAAATTGGAGCTCTTTTAAGGTAGTGGGTTCAAAATGTAATGCAAAGTATTTACATGTCTCGGCTATTAAATAGTGCAGCTATTTTCTCTGCAGCTATTTTCTCTGGCCTCAAACACAAAGAGTGAAATGTTACAATTAACCCCATAGTCTGGGTTAGTTGTAACATATCTTGGGGTAAAATGTAACACAATGAAATAAGGGTACTAACAAAACATTAACATGTAATCTTTGTTTATTCAACACATGAATGCACTTAGAGCCATTTATGTAGCTGTGTGTGTGTGTGACAGAATGCAGAAATCTAGCTTTTGAACATATTCCAACCACCCAAAAAAAGACAAATTATGGAATTTTCTGCAACTGAATATTTCATTAATTTTGGTTGGTCTTTCTTGAGTTTGGCCTCATTGGCTCAGTGGGCATCATAACCTACAACTCTTGCACCAATTTTAAACATAACAATGAAGCTGAAAAAATGTAGTTGTTCACCAGCATCGCAATTCCATTACTTTTTATCATGGCTTACCTTGGTGTGGTTTTCAAAGTGCTTCAGAAAGATGAGGAAATCTGTTTCTCACACCCATCCTGAATTATTTCCACTACCAGTACTTCCTACTGGTCCATCTCTGACACAGTGGTCTGCATAATGTATGTGTGGGAACACAAACAGTGGAGGAATTGTGTTGCCAATGGCATTAACCGCATATACAAAAGCGACCAGTGAACCTCTCTCTGCTGATGTCGTTGCCCCAACTTGTTTAATATAAGTTAAAGTAATAGTGTGGTAAGTTGTAACATCTGCATTATTGTTACAACTAACCCAGACTGTTGCTGTTACAACTGACCCAGACTCCTATAGCCATGAACTAGCTAACATTACAGCCAACGGCTAAAACATTAGCACTAAAGACCTACACAGAATATATCCCCATAGACATACAAATAACATAATTTAAGTTTGATGAGTTTAACTGCAAAGCAGATAATGCTATTTGAAATTGAAATAAAGTAGAAAAACTTACTTTTTGGTATACAAATTACATTTTTTTGTGTTAAATTGTTTGTGTTTGACAAAATGTACTGATTTTTCACATGTGATAGCAGAACTGAGTTGGGCATGCATAGGATGAATCACATCATTTGAAACTTAGCCCTGATTGGAGAAATTGGAAGTGTTACAACTGACCCACGTTACAACTATCCCCGGTCTCCCCTACCACATCTCCCCACACCAAAGAAAACCTCAAATAAACCATCTGTGATACCTGTGACCAATGTTCCCTCTAAATTTTTCATATGTCTGAGCGAACACACAAACTCCCTGAGCGGTCCCTTGGACCACTGTGAGCAACAGCAGATGTGTGCACTGTGGTCACACAAGCATCAAATCCATCCAAGTTACATGGTTTATTAAAATAATCAAATTACATCATTAACATTTATGTTAAACTACTTTTAATTAACTGCTTTAGCCCACTTACAATGAAAATTAAAAAAAAAAATCTTACTCATGACCGGTGTAGTATGTTAACACTATTGGAAGTAAAAATAACTTGAACTCCAATTTTGAAAAGACAACTTCCTTTTTTTTTTTTTTTTTTTATAAAGCTCTGACTTGTATTATGAGTCTGTGGTCTGGAAGAGAGTCCTGTAACTCTGTCTGCAAAATACAGTATATAAAGACCAATGTTGGGCAATTAATTATATAGGTACTTCTTCAAAAAAGTAACTGAGTTTTGCAAACAACAACGTTTTTTGCAGCTGTTTACCTAAAAATGCAGCCAAGGCATTTTTCTAAATAAACATTTCAAACTATTTACAGAACAATCAGCTGTTCTGCATCATATTTGATGCCACACAAATTATTTGTGCCACTCCAAAAAATAATTTCTGTCCACTATGAGATAAAGGAGAACAACAGCCTGATACCTGCAAGCCTGACAACAGGAGATGTATCACTCCTGTAACACCTGTAACATTCAGCAGTCGCCTCATTACGGTGGCCCTGAGAGGCCAAACGGACTGCAACTTCAGAAAACACTTGCAAAAAGAAAAATGCTGCAAAAAAAAAACCTGCAAAAAGAAAAACGCTGTACTGCAACTTCAGAAAACACCTGCAAAAAGAAAAGCGCTGCAAAAAGAAAAACGCTGCACTGCAACTTCAGAAAACACCTGCAAAAAGAAAAGCGCTGCAAAAAGAAAAACACCTGCAAAAAGAAAAACACCTGCAAAAAGAAAAGCGCTGCAAAAAGAAAAACGCTGCAAAAAGTAAAACGCTGCAAAAGCACACAAGACACAACGGAAATGTTTCTGGGGAGACAATAACCCGACGGACCAGTTGCATGAACCAAAACATGTATGTATGGCTGTATCCCAATTCAGGGTCTGCAGCCTTAAAGTACGCAGCCTTAACGGTCCTCAAGGGCCGCGTATTCAAAGACCGCTAAGGGCAGAAGTGCGAGGCTTGTAGGCTTGTGATATGGGACGGTCTAGCCTCCGTCGCACTGCCCAGGTTGCCTAGCAACCATGATACTAACAGCTGGAAACGTTTCATACAGCTTTGTTTGACAGAAATGAAGGAGAACATATTTTGTACATTTGTTTCTACATGAGCTTTGCGTGATTTCATAAGTATCTGAGGCTGAGACCACAGGACTGTAAAACATGATTGTTGGGCTTCATTTCTGTACTGAACAGTCATTTTAAGATTAGCTAGTAAATAACAATTAGCTAATGTTGTTCATGAGACTAAAGTCATCTCACTTTGGTAATGAAAATATAATATGGCCAATATTATAGTTATTATATTAATCATTATTAGTTATTACAGCAGTGAGTTTGAACACTGTGTCAAATACTGAGCTTCAGTAAAGATTCAAGTTGCATTTATTTATATTTCCTATCACCTTAAATCTTCACTCAAAGACAAGTATCTTTGAAAGTGTATCTATAGATGTATTATATATAAGAGACAAATATTGTTCTTTTAATATGTTGGGATTACTAAATTTGGCTCAATGCTTACATATATGTGTAAAAAGTACGAGCTGTGATAACTGTTTCTGATAGAATGAAGAGTAGACTGATATATTAAATATTCCTTTATTGGGTGAGAAAATCATACCATGTAATAACTGCTTTAAGTCATACAGAATAGATATCAGAGCCTTAAACAGGCTGACTTCTGCTAAATGGGTCAAACTGGGCAGAAAGTAAACAAACACATAACATCCTTATAGAATATGATGTAACACTATAGATCAACTTACCTCAGAATATATAAAGCACATAAACAATTACAGCAATATGATGCAACAAACACAGCAGTACAACTAATCCAAAATACTCAAAGCTTCATAGAATTGAAACAAACATTTATTTTTAGGTCCATTCTGCTGCTGATACATACTTTAGGTTTCTGAATATTAAACTTGTTTTTGCCACACTGGAATGATAAAATTATTTGAACATTACTTAATAAGACTGATTCAGGACAGACAATTAGTTATTCTAAACTTTTCTAGCAGTCCTTCACAAACAGGGAACAGTCTGTCTATTCTCTCCATCTGTCAGCTGCTGCTGGCTCTTCCTCCTCCTCTTCCTCACACACTGCTGAGTTTGTCCTGGTGGATAATCAGGGTTGCAAAGCCTCACAGATGATGTGCAGCAGTGGGTCCCTGAGTCTGTCCTCACTCTGGACACTTGAAGTTGTCACACATGGAAATCAAATGTGTGATAAGCTGCAGGATTCAAACACAAGTGTAACTTATAAATACATGTTCATACTTTTATTCCACAATCAGAGAGAAAGAAAAAGAGAGAGAGTGCAGGACAGACAGACAGGTGACAGTCTCAGGTGTATACACTGCTACAAAACAGCACAAGAGAAGGAGGATTTAGTGTTTGTGTTATTACGAGCAGAGATGGGCATAACGCGTTACTGTAATCCGATTACTTTTTTCGAGTAACGAGTAAAGTAAGGGATTACTATTGCAAAACGGTAATTAGATTACCGTTACTTTCCCGTAGGAACGCTGCGTTACTGCGTTACTAAAACCGTGATTTTTTTGCGAGAATGTCTCATGACAGTGACGTAAGCAAGTGCGACGTTCGTGACAACAGCTGTGTGCAGATCAACAGTGGATCATATATCGAGTACGGGAGAGAGTATGAGCGTGCAGCGTTTAAAGCGTGGAAGTACTGACCTTACTTTAAGTTTGATTCCATAAAAAGTGACAAAAACATTAACGTCCATTAGCATTGTGCGAGGGAAGAAAACTTATTTTTACAGCAAAAAAAACCCCTTAAACTTCCAAGCAAGCTCCGAGTGCGCTACCATGTAATGGGAAATTCACAGAGAAACTGCCGTATCCTTCCACTGACCGCTGCGGCACACCTGCACCAGGGTAAACCTCCGCCTACCCTGCTCCTGCTTTACAGGTGAAAATAGAGCAACAGGACCGCTAGTCTTTGATTTTATTTATTTTCTGCTGTGTTTTACTTGCATCTATTTGAAAGACTGAGTGTAAACACAAAAAAAAAATTTTATGTGCTGGAATGTGCAGAAAATAGGTTTAAATGTTAAACTAATTTCTTCAAGTCAGAGAATGGTGCATATAATTACATTTTTGCTTGATGCATAAAGTTAAAAGATTAAAACTGATAAAAAACAAGTTAAAAAAAGAGACTTTTCCATTTGATTACATATTGTATTATGAATTATGCAGAAAAAGTAGAATTGAGCTGAAAGATCTATCGCTTTATCACCTATTCATGTTGTAAATCGTGTTTTTAAAAAGTAACTAATGGAGGGATTGGAGCATAACTGAGCCACTGTGTGAGAGCTGAGCAGCAAAAGGAAATTAAGTGGGGTAGAAATAACTGAAAGATTAATAGGCTGTGTTTTGAGTTTTGTTCAAAAAAGAATGACTTCATATAGGAAAAAATAAATATCACCTTAAACTAGTTTTTAATTAAGCAGCAAGGCAGAACAAAGTCGGGCTGTATCAAGACACAGGGACTAAACCCCAATTCAACCAGACCCAGAACTGATCTGGAATTAAAACAGGACTACAACAGTTCAAAATCAGGACTACAAAACAGAACCAGAATCAAAACTAGATGATAGTAGCACTAAAAATCATCATAGACCTGCACTACACTTATTTTTTTATTCTACCAAAGTACACTATTTAGATTCAGAAAAGTTTATATAATTATTTAGCCTTCATAAGCCTGCATAACTTAATAAATATAGAATTTGAAAAGTAACAAATGGTATCTAAAAAGTTACACTAGGTACTGGATACATGTTCTGATGAGTTTTGGCAAACAACCATTTGACTAACATATGTGTCTCACCTCCTCTTGTTCCATCTCTGTTCTGTCCTCATTCTCCATCTCCCTCTCTGTTCCTCTCTCTCCCTCTTTGTGCTGACAATCAAGCCAAACACCAACATCATCAAATATACAGTTGAAACCAGATATTTACACACTCTTCAGATAAAAACACACTTTTTTAATTGTAACATCAAATCAGACTAAATGTTTAATTTTTTAGATTGATAAATATAAAAAACATATTTGTTAACTTTTGTATTTTGTATTCAAAATTCAGCCACACTTATGGAGCTCCACAATTCTTTTCATGGTGTTTTGAGTGATAACTCTTGATTTTTCCCATGTCAAAGAAACAGGCTCTGTGTTTTGCCTTATATGCATCCACAGCTGTGCCACCAATTTACTCCCATAGACTCTACTAACCTATCAGAAGCTTCTTCAGCTCAGAATGGAATCGTCTGGAGTTTTCTTATTAATTAACAATAAATTTAGTGTATATGTACTCCTAAATTTGATGAAAGTGATTAAAATAGACAGCTCTGTCTCTCTTTATTCTGACATTTAACTAATTCAAAAGATATTTCAATATTTATTTAACCAAAACAAAACAAGTTTACTCTAAATTGATGTTGTACAGTAAAAAAAATGTTCTTGTGTTTTCCATGAAGTGTATGTAAATATCTGGTTTCAACTGTGAATATACTGCTGTGTATTGAAATTCCTCTTGTTTTGAGGTATATACTGAACAACATACAAAGCATAATATATAAAATAACATCTACCAGAGTTTTTTCTTTGAAAGAAGCCCCTTATGTCCATTCTTCTATATCAGTACATTACTGAAACCAATTTATTTAGCAGTGGAGGGTAACAACTGAAAATATGAAATAAACATACATGTAAACTAAGACTCTCTAAAGAAACAGCATTGTTGTTTTTCGGCTTTTCATTTCGCTATTTGTTGATTCACTTGAAGAGCAAGTAATGTAATATGGGTCAAGTGATCAGTTTGACATCAATCTTTCGTGATACACCGTCATATTTACATTATTTGTACAGTACGAATGATTTGCTTTGGTACGTGCTCGAACTTCAGTTCTCCTCTGTCTGCCTGGCTGCGCTTCTCCAACAGCAAACTCGTAGGCAGCAGCTCCCCCTGCCCCCTCACTCAGTTGCTGAGCTCGAATCATACCAATATTAGGGGGGATTTACGCACAGTCGTAAATACGCACGTGGCGCTGACACTCACCAGTCCCCGTCCTCCTTCCTTCTGCTTAGCGTACAGCCTCAGGGTGCTGGACGGGGTGAAACCCTCTATGCATGGTCAGGAGCTTTCTTGTCTTCATGTCAGTGGCTTCTATCTCCTTCTTTGGCCAGCTTGTTATCCCAGCAGGGTATCTGATCACGGGCAGGGCGTAGGTGTTGATAGCCCGGATCTTGTTCTTACCGTTCAGCTGACTCCTCAGGACTTGCCTGACCCTCTGCAGGTACTTGGTGGTTGCACTTTTCCTAGCAGCCTCTTCATGGTTCCCATTTGCCTGTGGGGTGCTGAGGTACTTGTAGCTGTCCTCTATGACTACAATGTTGCCTTCTGGTAGTTTGATCCCCGGAGTTCTGACTACCTTCCCTCTCTTTGTTATCATCCGACTACACTTCTCCAGTTAGAATGACATTCCGATGTCATTGCTGTATATCCTGGTGGTTTGGATCAGTGAATCGATGTCTCGTTCACTCTTGGTATACAGCTTGATGTTATCAATGCACAGGAGGTGGCTGACAACTGTTCCATTCCGTAGTCGGTATCCGTAGCCAGCCTTGTCAATGAGCGCACTGAGGGGGTTAAGGTCTATGCAGAACAGCAGTGGGGACAGAGCATCTCCTTGGTAGATCCCGCACTTGATGGTGACTTGTGCTATGGGCTTGAAGTTGGCCTCTAGTGTTGTACGCCACATCCCCATTGAGTTCTTGATGAAGGCTCTTAGGGTTCTGTTGATCTTGTACAGTTCTAGGCATTCCAGGATCCATGTGTGGGGCATTGAGTCATAGGCCTTCTTGTAATCAATCCAGGCAGAGCACAGGTTGGTCAGTCTGGTCTTGCAGTCTCAGCTGATTGTTTGGTCTACCAGTAGCTGGTGTTTTGCGCCTCGGGCGTTGGGTTTGTGTTTCCACAAGCCCCGCTAGTTTAGAGACTTATTCATCATGAAGAAAACAAGACAGTCAGCGATCGATCGATTTACTTCCAAGGGAGGCCTCGTCGGTGTCTACCACAAAATGACCCCGAATCCGGCCTCCGCTTGCTGCCTTTTATTGGGAAAACAGTTCACACAATACAAAGTACCTCCCCTCATAAACCCCCCTTGGTTACAAAGACAAGGCACTGTATGTATATGTGTGTGTGTGTATGCAGGTAAGAATGTGTGTGTGTGTGTTATGTGAGAATGTGTGTGTGTGTGTGTGTGTGGCCTCCTGCTGACCAAAAGGGTCATAAAAGCAGGAAGCAACATCACAAGAAACAGATCTTCCAGATAGAATGTATCTGCAATAAAAGCCTCTCCAGCCAGTGGTCAGAGACAAAGGAATTCCTTTCATCACAGAGTTAAAACAATGTAGAGATGGTAAGCATAAAAATGACAACATTTAACAATTCACTTTAACACTTTGCGCTTCGGGTATTCTTGCCCATCCCATTCATGCATTGAACCATGTGCCTGTTCATCTTAGCTGCTATGATGCCTGACAGGAGCTTCCATGTGGTGCTTAGGCAGGTTATGGTCGGTAGGGGACCGGCCCCTTCTGGGGGTCCTTGAGGATCAGGACTGGCCGGCATTCGATAAGCCAATCTGGGTGTCTCTCGTCAACTAGCAGTTGGTTCATTTGTGCTGCTCGTGGATTGCAGTCAGCTTCTTCAGCCAGTAGGCGTGAACAATGTTGGGGCCTGGTGCTGTCCAACTCTTCATACTACCGACCCCTCAAAATTTATTTAACCGTTATTGCCACATACATTTTATCTTACAGCATATATCAATAAAAACCAGGCACCAGTTTTCAGTGGTATATTTTTCACTTTCATATTTACCCTACTCTTTTTACAAGGATAATACAAAAACAGAAATCTGTATTTGCACCTCATAAAACAGGTCAACTATCAGTAAATTGAACTACATATTTATCAAGATAATTACTTTAATTGAAGTTTTTATGGTGATGATATGGTCTGATAGCACCAATGAATGCTGAAAGTTGTATTAAGGCATAAGCATGTTAAGATACTAATATCTATCTCATATGTTTAGTTCTTTTTGAGGCACTTGACAACAGATATTGAGCAGGCTACAGCAGCAGAAAACCACACCAGGTCCTGTTCCTGTCAGCTAAGACACTGCAACAGTTCTAGCTTGACTAAAATGTTTCATTTATTTTGATGTTAGATAGTTGACAGACACCTCGGCAAGACTGTATTATTCCACCACTGAATCATTGGTGGACTTCAAATAATTGGATTTTTATGAATAGACTTGTAAATGATTTTCTTAGATGACTGATCACTGTTTAAAATGTCAGCAAAATATGCTCTAACCATGCAATCAGTTTGTGTGGTGATTCTCAATAAATTAATGTGCAGTTGTCCAGTTTAAGCCCGAAGTGAAAACCCAGACTGATTCTGTTATAGGAGAAACTGTTACAACGGGGCCCGGAGGCCAAACGTGGACGTGGACCCACACGCAGATTCAATCATGAGTGCCAAGGTTACTGTTCTCACACAAGCTTTACTGCAAAAATGTCAAATGAAACATTGGCATAAGGAGAGGTTGCATGGCGTGGAAGTTTAAACAAGGGCACACTAGAGAAGTTACTGAGTGTGGAGGTCTCAAACAGGTGGCACTGTGAACAGAGGGAGAGAGATACTAGAGGAGGTGCAGCAAGGAGAAGGCTGGGGAGACAGTGGCAGTTCTGAACTGAGGAACTACTGTGAGCACAAGGAGAAGGATGTAAGTTAACCCTTTAAAACCGGTGGGAGCGGGCACGCTCTGTTTTGCGTAACTATTTTTAAATCCCGGTAGCACTGCAACCACGTAAGCTAGCGCAATATTTTTTTTTGCATATGAAACCGGAGGAGTTGTACTTACATCTTATGCCATCAGCTTGTCCTAGGTCATGGTTTCCTTCCACATATAGCTTTGCAAAAACTGCATGAAAAGCGCTTGCAGCAACAAAAACATAATATTCCAGAAACACGCTTTACCGATCCGATCAGCTGTTTGTAACATTTCCGACGTTGGAATAGAGGTCAGCGCGAACTTTCGCATGTCCGCCATTACCTGCCCGAAACCGGAAGTGACGTCATTTTCACGGAAATGTAGTTTTTTACCATCAGGGCCTCATGAGCCTATACTGGTGTTTTTAAAAGTTCTCTTTGACTTTATGACTTTCTGTGTCGTTTCTGGGATGCTTAGGACTCATATTGCACTGTTGGAAATAGTTTATTTTGATGCATATGCTGCTGTTTTGCAAATTTGCACTATAATATTTATTTTCGTTTTTCCTGCAGTATATAAAAATTTGGTGTATTTCAAAAATAAAACTATGAAGACACTCAAAATAAATTCCCTGTGGTGGCAAACTATTTTGTGCAACTTTTTTGTATTTACAGTTTTGAGGGATAAGCCTCTTAAATTTCTCTAACTAGAAATATATGTTAAAAAAACAAACGATTTTCAATTTTTTTGTAGTTTATTGCACTTTTTGCAATTTATGTAATTACTATGCACATAATGCATACATATTATTACAATTTGGGCTATAATGGTTGTATTGATGTATAGCAACTTGAAATGCTCCCACAAATGGCACTACAACATGTAAAAATATAATATAAGCTCTGGCGGACTTGGTTCTATGGTAGGTCTTAAAGGGTTAATCATAGACATAAATTACAAGGGGCAAAGGTGGCCTGTTACCAAGCCTGTAAGCTGACAAACTATTGAGAAATAGATAAGGACACGGGTCCTAAATACTGCCTGTTGTTAGCCCCTGAGCAAACAGGGGTAGGGAAGAGGCTCTGCTCAGAAGTGAGAACATGAAAAAAACAGCCAACTCACCTGGACCATGACGGAAACAAACGTGACTGACCACGTAACAATACACACAATAAATACCTTCTAAAACACACATACAAGCATGTACATTTGTATATAGTACAAATTACACTTTATAGTTTTTTGTGGCTTTTCTATTTGTGCACTACGTGAATACTAGGGGTGCAACGATACACAAAATTCACAGTTCGGTTCGGTTTGATACTTTGGTGTCACGGTTTTATATTTTTTCGATACAAAAAAATGTTCATGCCTTTTTAACTTGTCATTTATTAAAATTATAAATGTATATTTTAACTCAAAAGTACGGTTTTTAAATTTAATGTTGCTGAAACAACAAAAATAATAATAATAAAAAAAAGTAAATCTATCTGATCGAGAAATCACTCATCTTTGGAAAAGAGAGTTTATTACAGAGAAATGGTTCTTTCCAAAATAAAAGCTATACTATACACTTCTTCTGGGCTATATTCTCAGCAGCATATTAAACATATCAGGTCCCCATAAGGAGAATCATGTGCTAACGGCTGTCTAAATGACTTGGGTAAAGTTTGTAGCATGCGTGCTTGTTGTTTTTGTCTGCTTCCACTTTGCCTTTGCACTAGGATGATGTCGGAGTAAATGTGCAGTCATATTCATTGGATTCCCACTAGTGCTGTCAGCGTTAATCTCATTAAAATGACATTAACGCCATAATGCGGCAAATCTGTTAACGAGTTACCGCGGATCGGTAGATTAGTTCAGCCATATTTTCTTTATGTCTTATTAATTTGATAACCCATAATATTGACTATCGCGTACACATACATTTTAAGAATGTATTCATATGTGTGTTTATGCCAGAACATCAAACAAATCTTATATGAGTTTGTATTAGATTATTATATAATTATTATATAATCTAATATAATAAATTAGATTATAATATAATATATTATAATATAAATACTCTAAATAGATTATATTAGAGTAAATACAATCTGCAAAAAAAAAAATGCAAATCACCCAAACCTAGCTGGACTAATAATGCCCATGATCAGTGTATTTACACTTTTGACTCTACATCATCATCTGGTTGTGTGTTAGTCACACAAACTTGAAAGGCAGTTAGTAGGTGACAGTTCAAGAATAATGAGTACACTTTGCACTGTAAGCACTCCTTCACTAACTCTGTGCTATTCTGTTTACACATAATTGTCAAAATCCACCATATTTGTATTTTACTTTTCTATTACAGTTTTTTCTGATTGCTTAAGCACATTTTTTGTAACTATTGGCTAATTTTGCAAAACTCTTCACACAAATAAGAAAACCTGTCACCCAATCATCAAAACATTTTAGTTCTCTTGCAAAAGCGAACACAGCTAGATTAACTCTTCACACCTTTGTAAAAATGGTGTTTCCGTATCAAACAGTACACACAAGCCATCATCTACTAAGCACACAATTCACCAACTACACACTGATGGTATGAATGAAAAACACATCTGGCTTTTGCTTTCTCTGTGCACAAGGTAGGCCATGTCAGTTTGAGCTCATACTTCTGTTATAGATCCATTCAGTGCTACAAATCTTAGTGCAAAGTGACTGTACTTACCGATTCTCATTTCGAAATGTCCTAATGATGCTTGCCACAGTGTAGCGGCTCAGTTTAGGCTGAACACGTTGGCCAGCTTCCCTCAGGGTCATCCCATGGTTGATGACATGGTCCACTATTGTAGCTCTGGTGTCATCAGTTATTCTGTTTCTTACTCTTCTTACCCTTCCTCTTTCCTCTCCTCGTCCTCTTCTTGCTCCTCCACGTCCTCTTCCTCCAACTTCTTCACCTCCACGTCCTCTCCCTCGGCCTCCTCTGATTCTCACTCTTCTCACTCTTACTGCTCCTTCCATTGTACTCCACATAGACAGCTTACCTGTGGCCTGTTCATAGTGCTTAGGCTGATTGCAAAGTGGACTACTTATCTAAAACAGTTTTCACATGTCAAAGTGTGCCAGACAGTTGGCAAATTAGTGTTAATGATAGCCATACATGTGTATACTTTTGCTAGGAGTGTGTTGGAAATTTGGTAATTGAGTGTTGTGCAGTGAATTGTGCCTACAGTTTTGCAAAGTGTGTGTTACAAAATTGCAAACTGAGTCCAAAGCAGTTTTTGTGCTTTTAGTTTTGAAAACTCAGTGAGTGGTTTTGCTATAAGTCTGAATAGTTTTAGAAATTGTGCTACAGGAATCACAGTTAGGGTTTAAGCATTCAGAAAAAACTGTAATTCAGGAAAATGTCTCACTGACTCCTTACGATAACCTTTAAATGTGCGTGCAAAATGATTTTGAGACTTAAAGGAAACAGAGATGCATATAGGATTTTAAGAAATTTATTCGTTAATTTTTTTCCACAAACCCAAAATTATATTTAGTTACAACATTTTCAATTATTTTTTAAGGTCTGGTGAAATGGGAGGAAACATTGTGACAGTCATATGAAAAGCTGGGATGTGATGCTGTTGTTTCATCAGCTAAGAGAACAAGACCAGAGAGATCAGCGTTGTGACAAAGAGCAGACGGCCAACAGCTGTAGTGCCAGCAGTTGTACTACTGTGCTGTGATGTAGTTGTCATCCCAGCACTGTTGCAGAGGTCAACCTCGCAGCAGCTGATTTCTGCTGCAGTGATTCCTGTGATCTGTGGAGATTGTGTGCTTGAGCAAATCAGCTTGGAGGCGCAGCCCTTTACAGTCACCTTTTGTCCTTCTGCAGTCACTGAGGAAATGAAAGGAAGGAATAACAGAACATTTGTCTGAGCAGAAAAGAACAAACATGCAGACACTGAATCCTGTCGGTATATTACTTGCTGATGAGATGCAGTGGTCCTCATTTCCGTTGCAGTTTAGAGTTTGTGTGCAATCGTTTCCAACACATTGGAAGCACTTTTTCCCATTTGGAGATGAGATGCTGCCCTCTGTTGAATACAGAAATATTTGTAATATTTGTTTCCCTGCTTATTTTAACTGTGTGCCAAAAACATCAGCTTGGAAAAAAAAACAACAGAAAACAAAAGAAAAACCATTTATGTTACTAATATGTTTGTTTGAGAATTTTCAATCAGGAAATTTTCACAGATTGATTATTTTGCCCTGATCTATTCAAGCAAATATGACGATTGACCCACTTTAAAATTTCTCAACATATTTGATAAAAAGATTTTTTATTTTTTAAGTTTCAAGGACAGGAAATTACATTTCAAAATACCAAGAAGCATGATAGAAATTACCAGGGGCATCTTGGGAGTTGCAAAGATCAGAGGTGCAACAATTGGTGGTAATTAGAGTTTGGGCGCCTCCAAAGTTGATTGAGGCCTGAACACACTCCTCAGCCGCAGCACAACTTTTACCTTTAATATCAACCAGTTTTGAACCATCTGCAACAAAAAGACCATTGAAAACTGAACCAGTTTAAAAGAAGAATAAAATAAAAACTATACAAAATCAAACCTGCATATGAAGCTATTCTGACTGATGCACACTGAGTGTTGGAAGGGCATTCTTTTGTTGTCTGAGCGCAGCTTCCAGAGAGGTCCGGTATGCATTCGTAACATTTCAATGCATAGGCTGATAAAACAAAGATAAAGACAAGTAAACTTTCTCTTGCTTCCAATGCATGGACATATTCTAAAACATTCACTAAAACAGTTTGAAAAATAGATAGCTAACAGTACAATAAATAGTACAATCATTTGTAGAATAGACAAACCTTTACTAAGATGTAATGACACTTGTTGTAAAAGCATTAAAAAAGAAAACATTTCATTGAATATTACAGAACTTGCTGGTTTAAAAATGTTAAAGAACAGATAACTGAACAAAAACTTGCCTTTAGGGAGCAGCACCATCC
The DNA here is from genome assembly GCF_900408965.1 of Simochromis diagramma. Classification (NCBI taxonomy): domain Eukaryota; kingdom Metazoa; phylum Chordata; class Actinopteri; order Cichliformes; family Cichlidae; genus Simochromis; species Simochromis diagramma. Next base: position 11,820,167 of record NW_024387423.1, on the reverse strand, counting down.
CAAGGATCAGCACAAGGATATGCATTGTGTGATGGTCAGATAGAAGTGAATTTCTGTTTAGTTTCTGTTCAGTTTATAAGTAATTCTTATTGGGGGGAAGTGGTCTTCTTGCTGTGACCACTCCTTAACTCCTCCTTTGACAATGAAAGAACCTGACTATCAAAAACAAGCCTTTGAAACAGCATATGAATAGACTTCATAGAACCTATATCTAGATAATTAAATTGGTATTAGTTAGAAATCTCCAAAGTTAAAATAGAATAACATCTATTCTGTCAGTCCCATCAGGACTGACAGAATAACATAGAATACCTGAATCTCAACATATGTATGAGGAAGAATAATATCTATTAAAACTAGTTTAAAAACCTGTTTAGTTCCAGTTTGTTTATTTGTTTGAAGTTTTAGTGATAATAAAATGCCTTATTGATTTTTGTATCAGTGTATTGATGACAGGTGGCTATATATATGCTTCTATTCATAGCTGAAGTTTTAGTGTTATTAAATTGCTGATTTTTGTATCATATATTTGATGGAATATTCTTTAAAGTCATTTCATTCTATTGCTAAAATATGTTTAGGCTGCATTTAGGCTGCAAATCATTTTCTTTTAGAACGGACGTGAATTGTTTTTGTTTTTTTCTTTGATAACCAGTGACTGTTTCAGTTGTCAGCAGAGTATGTTTTAACCATGCAACCACTCTAGTGGCACTGAATGAAAAAAAAAAAAAAAACTGACTGTGATGCATGCTACATGCATTCTACAATACAACATATATCTTTAAAAAAAACCAGGCCCACCAGTTCTCTCTTTCATATTTACCATACTCTTTTTACAAAGGTAATAACAAGACAGAAATCTGTATTTTCACCTTATAAAACATGTTAAGTATCAGTGCATCAAAACTGAAACACAGTCAAGAATGACTTGAATTTAAAAACTATTCTCGCATTTTTATTAGAGATCTGCTGAGAGAAGACACTTTCTTTTCCCGCTCACCACCTCTGCACAGGCTGTAACTTTATCTGTAACTATCAGAATTCCTGAGGAGAGTCCCAGGACACTATAGAACAAGCAGGACTCAAAGTCTGAATAATTATATTTATTTTATGCCCCAGTGATGTTTTTTTTTTTTTCAACATCCCATTCAGCTGCACTTCTTTCGTCTTTGTGTGATCTGATCAGTGAAATAAAACTGTACATAAGAGCAGTTAAACACGTGTCAGCAGAGCAGACGACTGTATTCAGAGAGGGCCGAGGACTTTTTCACACCATCCCAGATACGAGCTGCATAGTGAAACCTGTGAAAACAAAGAAAGTTAAGACAGGAAACAGAGGGATAAACTTAAACGAAATCCCAATAATGTCTCAAGATTTCACAAAATTACAGTGACATAGTACAAAGAAGAAAAAAATCCAAATATTATGCATTTCTGCACCAACCTTAATTATTAACGCTTTTACTTTCTTTATATGGCATGGAAATAGGTTTCTTTTCACTGTAGTATTTCATTTTCAATTGATATTGTTTTAAGCATGTTCAGAAAAAAATTAACCTGATATCCCACAGCAAGAAATATTTTTCACTACTCTGAAAGTTTTGTGCTTGTAGGTACATGCAGCAAGTTGCACCTCAGAAAACTATTTCACAACAAACCACCAGCGCTCATTTTCTGTTGTTTACAAAAAACAAAACAAAAAGACAGCAGGTTGTAGTCACTGAAAGTAAAGGGAAGCAGAGAGACCCCTCATCTCTAATAGATATTTTGCATTTCTTCCACAGGGAATAGAAACTGTTTCTATGGGAGTTCAAAAATAATTATATTTATGATGGCTTTGTTGAGCAAACCAGTTTAAAACATAAAACTGATTCTCACCCTGGGTGCAGGATGTATTTCCTCATTTATACTTGGTTGTCTCACTTTTTTCCCACGGATTAGTCACCTACACTTTTTGAATAGTGGAATATGAATAAAATAATTATTCATTTATAAATAAATAGTACTGATATGATGTTTACCAGTTTTTCTCAGTGAGAATAGTGTGTGACAGCTGACAGCGGGGCATGGCCAGTATTTGGCTGCGGAGTTTTGAAACCATGGTGGAAAAGGCCGGGTGTCCTCTATAGCCGGGGAGCAGAGAGAACAGTGGGTACGTTCCTGACCCTAAACAACGTACAAAGATTCATTTATTTTTCACACAACACACGAGAGGTCACTTGAGTTTTACCTTATGAGAAGAATAAATGTTTGTAACCTGCTTTGGTCAAATTATCCTCCCCGTCATTTTCCTGCACAGGAAGCAAGAACATATTGACCTCGGTTGTCAGATAGTCCTGCCCCAGGCCTGGGAAGACATTGCAGTCGAGCATGGATAATGTTCCTGAGAATAAAACACATGTTATAGTTGCGGGCAGCCTGTTAATCCACTTCAGAAGTGATGCCTTGTTTACAGGACTACAAAACCAAACACATTCACTAAAAACCTTTGAACAGTCACAAAATGTCATTTTGCTCACAAGTACAAAGCAAACAAAAGGTTTTCATCTAGAAACACCATAAACCTGATGGAGCCTTTTACCACTCCTGAATGCACATTTAGAACTTTTGGGTTAAATCATCAGTGATATGTATGGAGGTCAGAAGAGAGGCACAACAGTGATTGTCTACAGCCATCTGTATAACATGGTAGAGGGTCATAGTTTGGGGAGGTATTTCAGCCAGTGGTGTTGATAGAGTTATGAATGCAGAAAAGGATTAATTTTGACATTGATCATGGGAGAATGATCCCAAACACACTGTCAATGCCATAAAAGCATACCTGGCTAGAAAAACACTCACAGGAACACTATCAGTATGGGGGTGGGCGCTATAAACCCCCCACCCAGAAATTCTTCTACCCAGCAACTGCGTTGAGGATATGTCTCTATATACTCCTGGATAAGGAAAAATAGCAACAGCATGAGTATCGGATGAGCGAGGGAATGAGACTCGCTGTTGTTTGACTTTCACAAGGAGGATGCCAAACAAAATGGGGTAATTTGCGAAACATGCTGTAAAATTATGCCCCTAAAGGTATCAGTACCACAAGTTCAACTTCAAAATTAAGACCAATTTAAACTCTGCATGTCAACGTCTACCCACACCAAAGAAAACCTCAAATAAACCATCTGTGATAACAGTGACTGTTCTTGGTCAGTCGTTTTTATAGTCATTATGTAGACTTTTGTCTCTATAATTTGAGGTCATCACATTTTTTTATATGTTCTAAAGCACAAAGGAGCACCTTTTTAATTTCAGTTGTTTTGTCTCGTGAATTATTGCTCAAAGTTTTTTGTGTTGCTATGTTCTTTATTTGTTAAAGGTCTAGTGTTGACCACAGAAAGAGACTTACTGTGACAGCATAGTCATTTGTGAAAAATCCCTGTATGAAACTGATGGTTACTGTTAAAATAAAACATGTCAATTCATTCAGATTCTTTGTAGAAAAAATTTAAATGAGTACACCAGTGTCATTTTTGGCACTGCATGATTGAAAATGACACTTGTTTTGGAGGTTATTTAAACATATCGCGATATATATCATGTATCTTGATATAGTAAAAAAATGACACAATATAGATTTTCCTCATATTGCCCAGCCCTATATCAGTCATGGATTGGCCTCCCCAGAACCTGGACATCAAAAATAATTAAAACTGTTTGCAATCATCCATAGAAAATGTAACAAAAAGCAGCCAACGTCGAAAGAAGAGTTTTGACTGTCCTTCAATAAATGTGGAGAACAGTTCCTGAAGACTGCTTAAAGAAATAATAACAAAGCTTTCCTAAGAGAGTTCAGGAGAGAAAAAGTAGTCATTCCAAATACTGACTTTAAAGTTTCGTATTTTCCTTATACACTGCATTTCCATTCATGTTTTTTTTTTCATGTTTTGAGGGGTGACTCAAGATTTGCACAGTACTTTAAATGTAGATAATTTCTTAGCATTTACTTAACTTTTTTTTGCCACCATATCACATTCATTTTCTTCTACCAGCTCCCTTACTGGCATTCATTACTACTTACACATAAAACATTAACATAAAGAGAAATTTGTTGTAGTTTTGCACCTTTGTATTTGAGGTGAGAATGAGCCATTAATTTGTCGACCACCATATGCATGTTCTTCAGATTTCTTGGGCAGAAATCATCCCGTCTGGCCTTGTTCTGGAGGAAAACTGGGGGAGAAAGAAATTTAAACTTTGACATGCTTAAATTTGGTTTGTGTGTCAAATATAGCGCGTCAGCATTAAACAGCCACCTATATGTGGATAATACTCTGCTCCGTCATCACTGCCTGAAGAGCCAGTGCTGTCGTGGCTTGCAGATGGTGTGGAAGGTTTCAGCATCTCAGCAGTCTGAAGAAACCTGTCCATAAAGGTGACACCATAATATAACTTCAGCTGTGGAATCAATTTGTGTCACAAGAAGCAATAATAATGAGAATTAGATCATTTTACTGAGTGGAAAGAGTACAGGTAAAATTTGCTTGGATAGTTACATATGTAAATATACAGAATCTGCCATTTTCCTGCTGTGCCAATGTGAGATGCTACTTGGCAATAACCCTGGTAAAAAACATTGTTTGGTAATCTGACATTGATTTTTCACCAAAGGATGCCAAAACAATACATAATCATATCAATATTTGTGCTGATTAAAACTGTAGCTTTCTACTACAGAGATATCATTTTAAGCTATGTACAAAGCCAGTGAAAACTTGCTTTTAATGGCAATATTTTCAGCATTAGGCAAGAATGCTATGCAAAGGGAAAAGGTTTTTAATCACATAGCCAGAGTTGCTCAGATTGTTTGTTATGCTGTGTGAAGAAAATGAGTCATGAACTGATCCAAATGGATTGTGGCGTACAAAAGGTAATAAATGTCAGCACATGTTAGATGGGCATGGAGTCTGACATTTTACACAGGTCTGGATTTGCCTGTTTAAAATGTCAGACTGGCTGAAAGAACAACATTGCTGAGCTTATGAAAAAGCAAAAACAAATATCCTTTTAAGATATAGCATGAAATGTTCAGCATTCCTTTGAGAGTATTGGGCTTTAAAATTATAATCACAACCATCTTGAGAGCACAGGTCCATCGCAGACCTAAAATACTTACCTGTAAAGGTTCAAATCAGTGAACCAGTCTTGAACCACAATTACAACATGGCATACTGTAAACAGGAAGGCAGCGATCTGAAGAGACTGTAGAGGAATTATACAGAGAGTACAAACATGCTTTATTTGTAGAAAAGAATAAATACGATCACTAAACCAACATCAAACAATGAATCCCAAAACTAAAGTTCACAGGTGTTTAGCACCAGCATTCATATTATTATATACTGTCCTCCGCAGGCAAGCCACATACCTGCATCTCAACATATGTATGAGGAAGATTGTATTCTGGAGGTAACTTCCGATCATTGTTGATAAGATGATCCAGAATTGATGGGCTAAGCATTGGCTGAAGAATGACATTTAAACACAGTGAAACATGTTGTTGCTTCAGCACAACAAATCCTTAACCACAGTTAGACATCTTGCAGTTCCAAGGTTAACATTACAGACAGTTTGTACCAACTTACATTCTGACAGCAAAAAGAAAATACTACAGTAAACCGTAGAAACTGTCATTTCTAATCACAATACTTCATTCACACCTGCGTATCCAAGAAGATAACTCTCTCCTGTGTGATGAAGAAATCAATCCCTGTGCTCTGATTTCCGCCTCTTTCCTTGATTTCTTGAGTCTGGGGTCTGAATACAAAACTCCTGTTCAAACAAACACACGTTTTTATTCAATATCACCTCCAAAGAACTGTTCAAGTGATTTTTCTCAAATTAATTATTAAAAGTACTCGCATTGATCCTTTAAAAAAAGAAATGCATCTGTAATTATCAGACAAATATAGAGTATTATATTGAGTATATTTCATATTAGAAAAATCACATGGCACACCACCAAACAAAATGTTACAAAAAGCATATTGATAATTTTTCCCTGCAGGAGTGGAACCACATAATCTTCCACGACACACCAATGTGCCACGGCTCAGTGGTTGGGAACTAGATGTTCTGCGTTTTGATGGGAGGGATAAAATGTATTCAGACAAGTTCTACGGTTGTATTACCTCATTCCCTCTTAACTTAAGTAGGCATTTCACTTGAATAAGGGAAAGTGCCTCCTGGGCACCTCCTGGGTTATGTGCGTCACACTCTGATGGATGCATCGGAGAGGAATTTAGGAATCAGTTTGTTGCCCAAGGATATTTGGCATGCAGACTGGAGCACCTAGGGTTTAAACCAATAACCTTCTAAATAGTAAATGAAATGCGCCGTCTCTTGAGCTTCAGCCATCACATCACATCACCGTTCCCTACAGTTTGTGTGTTGGATCAATTTAAGTGAATGGCAATTATAGAGTACTTTTCTATTATCAGTGACCACTCAGCGTGCTTTAAGACAAGCCAAAGACCTTTTTCCTGTCTTTTTGTGTAATTAAGCACTTTCATCATTTCAAATCTTCTGCAATTTAAAAATCACCAGTTAAGCCTATGTGCATGAGTTTGGCCCAAACCAAAACACTACTGATATTTCTCATGTGAGTCATGCGGATATTGCTCAACAAGGAGGTTTTTGCCAAACCATCAGGGACTCCAAATTTTTAAATGCGAGTCATGAAATAGTATCTAGTCCGGTGTGACTGAAACTTTGGCAATCATTTCAAAGCAACTGCCGCCAACCTCCATCCAGGAAATACAGATTTTTCCCAGTGGGTGCTATACAGGTGTGGAATGGTCTCTAACTGGTGTCCCATTCATTTCATCCTAACCCATCAGCATGATTGTCACAGGTCCAAACTGAACACCGTATATTTAGTTGTCACGTGTCTGCAAAAACCTCAGTAGTGTGTGTAGTGCAGAACACTTTACATCTTGATCTTATTCTTTAACCTTACCTTTGATCTTCCTCAGGAGTGTTGGCAGATAACAGTGACATGATGGTGGATTTCCCAGTTCCCTGCAAGCCAATAACTCCCACCACCAACATGTCTGTCTGGTCCCTCAAATACTGCAACACATCACAACAACATCACTCAGCTTCCTTTGACCACATATCATAAAGTAAACTGAAAGCACTGTTTAAATCTGCAAAATCAACTAAATGTATTAAATGCTATGAATTTACCTCCATGGCACTGTCACACCAATTCATCTGATCATCCACCAGTTTAATGCTGTGCTTCATTTTCTCCGGAGGAAGGAGTTTGGACTGCCCAACCATGGCTGGAAGTCACATGAAAGCTTGTGGCCTTAATTATTGCACATGAACATACTTTTGAATTTGGAGAAGAAAATAAAATGTCTTTTTGTAGAGTCTATAACAACTCACGGTCCAATGCACTGCTCGATGCAGAAGCACTCATTCCTCTGTTTTGGATCTGGTATACAGGCTGAGTAGGTCGCTGCCCTTCCCGCTCTATCTTAGAGGGTGGACCAGAGGACTGTGCAGCCGACTCAGTAGGTGTCCCTGGCTTCACTCCATCGTCCCTGGCCTTCATTAGCATGATGGGCTTCTCAAGGACTGGTGTTCCACTGACAGGTGTATTCTGTGAGGGTTTAGCCTTAGAATATATAAACAACAGCACGAATTGGAGATGGAAGTGCTTCGTAAGCACAAACAAGCACGGCTCGTTTTGTTCTGGCATTGTGAATATTCTTTGATTTTGGCTATTCTTCCTATTCGGTTAGGGTAAGCAAAATGATACCTCACAAATTTAAACTGTAGACTACAGTTTGTGGTCTCAAAGACAAGCCCACCTACCCTTTCTCCGGGAGGTTTCGCAAGAATGATGGGGGTCTTCTGAATTAGAGGACCTGGTGGATCCTCGCTTCCATCCTGGAAAGAAAATGATTCGAGTAAGTATTTTGATGTAGAGAAGATAAAATCAGAGGCCAAAGCAGCATATCGTTTGAAGTACCCTTCGCTCTCTCGGTTGGTAATCCCGATCTCGACTGGGTCCGGACAGATTTTGCCCCGGAGGGCCAACATCTCTGTCCCCTCGGCGTCGCCTCCTCCTGCGCCCTTGCCCATACATGCCGGGTTGACTGTGACCGGACTCGGACATATCGCGACTCACCTGGAACAGCTGATGTTTAGAGAAAGCTTGTAAACGACGGGTAGTAGAGCCGAGATAAAGCTATTATTTATAATTAAAATTCTGTTTCCTAAAAGACAGACCTCTAATACCGACGTCTCAAGGTATGGCTTTTAATATCGTTAACATTTAAACGTAAAAATTAGCTAGAAGCTATCATTTCATCATATCAAGTCAACCCTAACGGTGGTTATAAACAAGGCTAGCCAAGGCTTCCTGGTGAAGTGTTTGTTTCGTGGCTTGGCGTTTGCCGTGTACGGTTCAACTGAGCGGATAAGGAAAGCGATAATGTTCCACCCGCCTGGAAATCTCTTTTGTACAAAACAAATGCATCTTGTTCGTCATGTAAAAGAAGTCGATTTGAAACACAGTTAAAACATGACTAGTTCCCCTGTCAGGAACTATTTTATCACACATATAATATAATATAATATAATATAATATAATATAATATAATATAATATAATATAATATAATATAATTAGTTTTAATCATTGTTTTGAAATCTGAAATTTCCCCAGTAATGAAAGCTGTATCACAGATTTTTTTCATAGTTTCATCCTAATTTAAAAATGAAGTCAAGTCAAAGTCAAATTAAACTTTATTGACTTGACTTCATTTTTAAATGAATGAATGAATTAAATCTGATAAAGCTGTTACACAAGAACATTTTAATCTATATTTCAAAAAAGAGTCACATTTTTAAAAATTTGAATAAAATTTGACTTCGACTATTTAATTATGCACTCATTTAGATTGATCTCGGGTTAAGTAAACCCGCAGTATTTTGTGTTTTGTTTTGTTTTTCTCTCTTCATAAAAAAAATGAAAAACGGCATGCTCAGCTCCTAGCCAAAAAACCTATTGAATTGTTTAATTTATAAATTAATCTATTTATCGTCAAAGACTTGCAGCACAATCTCAATTTCAACTAGTAATTTTTTCATGTTATTAAAAAAACCCACTGTTTTAATATGACACTGATCTAAACACATCTGGAAGGATAATATTATAAATGAATAAGGAAAATATATCTTTATGATCTTCTCCTTTGCTTCACATTGTTTAACTGTTTTGGTTCATTTATCTTATTTGTCTTTCTTTTTTTAAAGCCATACATCATGACAGGTGTCACTTCCCTGTCGCTCTTGCTGCCCTCTCTCTGACACAAATCACGCCTGACACTTGTCTCACTCCACCGTGCCTGCACTCTCTTCTTCACCTCTCTTGTGCACTGTCTTTTACTTTGGATGGATGACCCCAAATATCTAAGCTCATCTACCTTGACTACCTCTACTCTTTGCAACTTTGCACTCTTACACCTGCCTCTCGCTCTTTTGAACATGAATTCCATCTTGCTTCTACAAACTTTCATTCCTCTTGTTTGCTGTAACACCCTCCCTTTAGGCAAACATCACATCTGTAGTGCTCCTTCTATGCATAAATTCTTACTTCCGCTCACTGACCATCACTTCTCTTCTTAACCCAGCATAAAATACTATTTGCCATATCTTCCTGGTATAAGCGTTATCCCTCTTCAGTTACTACAGCTCTAACATCACCCGGGTTCTTCAAATCTTCTCCATTGTTCAGGCATCCACTCACTCTGCTTATTTAACATAAAATGCATATAAACATATATGCATAAAAAGAGATATTTAGAAGATGCAGGGGAATACGTTTCTTAGTGTATAAGCTTGATTTCAGAAAAAAAAGTAAGGTGTCTCATAATTTTCTTTAAATAAAAATTAATAAAATAAAATAAAATAAATAATGGGCTTCTTATGTTAGCAATTTAGCATGAGATCGCTTTGCATTAAAGATTTATTTTTTAATAAATCTGTAGATTAAAAATTGCAGCAGCAAGCAGCAAAATATTTATATTTATAGTAAGAATAATTTAGAGTTGCCTTGGCTTGTCCACTCAGTGGGTAAAGCACATCGATGCATTGTGGGAGATGGAGGCTCATCTCTTCCGGTTCAAACCGGATGTAGATGAGTTCGGAACAGAGATCTTGGACGCCATAAAGGACAGGAGGATTTCCCGATGTAAAAGTGAATTGTTCTTTTTCTCTTTGAAATATGGAGACCTGTTTTTTATCCCACCTACAGCTGGATTTGCTCATTATACCAAGTTAAGCTACTTATATTTTCACAGTAAATGAGTTGCACGAACCGTCTGCTGTTACCGGTATTTGTGGACGGGGTAAGTGCATCTAGTATAGTATTAAGTCAGCCACAAGAGAGAACGTGTGTTGTTTCTTCCAGCAAATGTTGATAGTTCAATGGCAAAGTGGCACTGTGATACTGGAGTGTGGATGCCTGTGAGAAGAGTAGTCATTACTAAACAAAGTATGTTTATTTTAAGTATTGAAAAATGTTATTGAATTATTTTTATTTTTGTTATTAACCTGTGTACTTTTGAAAAAGTGCATACTTGTCACAGCATCACAGGAGAGAGGTAATATCTTGAATTTTAGGGGGTGATTTGAATTTCTTTGTGTTTGTTTTGCTTTGTTTTTTTTCTAGCCAAGACCTTGGTTTACTCAACAACAAAGCTTCCAGATAATAACAGATATTAAGCTATGTAGATGACATTTAAATGTTTGTTCAGTTATAAATATTAATTTATTATTAACTTATTTAGTTGTGGAAGCCAACAGACTGCACGTAAAAGATGGATGTGGAAGCAGATGCCTCTTCTAGCTCCACCCGATGTTGAGTTACAAAAATATTCATATTATTTTGGAGTTGCAGTAAACAGGGGAACTAATGGAAGTCGAAACAGTTTTTCTCTAACTGTCTTTTGAGAACAAATTTAGGACTTTTAATACCAGAGTGTTTGGAAAGTGGATCTAAAAAAAATCCAGTTTCAGCTGGCAACAAGAGTAACTTTTTTTTTTTTTTAGCATTTCCATGACGACTTAATTTTTCTGCCTCACAGATTGCCACTTGACTACCTTAGGGTTCGCGCTCTTCTTGAAATAAAGCATGGAAGTTGGTTAACTAACTTTAATTCCATTAGGGCATAAAACTGCAAGTACAGACTACCAACTTGTGCAAATAAAAAAAAAAAAAAAAAAAAATGCCACAAATACTTTAAAGGTTGGGCAGCTTTGCTTTACAATAAGGTTTAAAAACTATACACTATATTTTTGCCATATTAGAAGCTCTTTAACTGAATAAAAAAGATAGATGTAGCTTCCGGTTCTGAAAAGTGAAGCCAGTGCTAAAGTTCCTTAATCATTCCTTGAACCATCTCATCTAATGGCCAACAGGGGGCAAATCACCTGATTTAAAAAAAAAGTTAATTTAGTTAATTCTGGTTTCCATTAGTGCCATTAACATTTACCATTTCACATCAGTCTGGTTTCAAAAAACTAAACTGGCTACTGTAAAAATTCTAATCTTGTGGCCTCATCAATGGTTAATATTTCAGTGTCTTATTGATGTATTTTTCTGTCTCTTCTATACAATGTTTTATGTCTTCACACATCATAAATACAAACGAAAAGCCTGCAGCCGTGTGAGCAGGTGTGTGAGGCTGAACTTTAGCTCACGGTCACTGATGTGCTGTGAGCTAGCCATCGGTCCATCTTTTATTCACCAACGTATGGTTCATTAGAAAATCTGGTTCAACCATTTGTTTTTGAGCCATTTCAGACAGTGTTTGTAAATCTTAGGAGCATGTTCACACCTGTGGTTTGTTTTCTCTGGTCTGAATCAGTTGATGAGTTGGTAAACTTTTAGCTTTTCCCCATGATTTGGTTTCGTGCTAAATGGCTAACAGAAGAAGCCCAATTAAAGAGAACTCTGAGCGAACCAAAGTGCATCACTACAAACCATGTCAGAATGTTTAGTCCACTCATTGTCCACATGTCTCTGGGGCCACAGGTATAAAAGTAAATGCAGGAACAAGGTGCTATATTCTGGACTATTTCAACTGATTTTTGTCTTTTCTGTTCAAAATTCACAGACTGTTATGTCAGCAGACTCGAGCAGCGACGAAGATGTGCACCTGGTATCAAAATGTTGGGAATGTGGGAAGAACATCCACAACTTAAAGAAATTGATTTCACATTATAAAAGCCACAATACCAAAGCCACATGCCACATCTGCAAGGTTAGTTTCCGTCGCCTGACGTCACTCTCTACACACTTGGATAATGCGCATCTGCCACCTGTCTGCAACAAATGCCATCAGTCTTTCAGCAATGTCTGGGAGCTGAACAAACATGCAGAGAAACACTGTACGGACTCTGAGTTTATCCAAGAAGATTCCTCTTTGATTTGTAAGAGGCAGAGCAGTGACAGCTCTCCTAATGAGAAGACAATGCAGCAAAATTCAGATACTGTTCAACATGATTCACTGCCAGCACTGAGGTCTGAACAGAGAGCTGATATAAAGCCTGAGATGCCTAAAAACAGTGTGGCGTACATACTGGGTGCAGATGATGAAGATCTTAGCACTGAAAGTGATTCCGACATGGCAGAAGATTCAACAAGCTCTGCTTCTGAAGATGAAGTCATGACACACTCTAAACCTAATAAACTGCCTCCAGATCACTCTGAAACAAATGGTCGCTCCAACTCCAGTTTTCCCAATGATTCTGGTCATTTTTCAGACTGTCCAGATTCCCAAACGACATGTGCATCCTTTCCTGCTGCCAATAGTGTAATGTGCACTGTGTGCGGCAGAGGTCCGTTTAAGTCAATTAAGCTCCACTTGCTGCACTGCAGTGGCGTAAGAGTAAAATATCAATGCTTTCTGTGCAAGAAGGCCTTTCTAACTGAGAGTGCTGTTAAGAAACACCACTTGGCTCTGTATGCCTGTGACATCTGTGGCCAAGTTTTCAGTCACAAAAACTTGTACTATAGCCACCCGTGTCCCAAAGGGAGAAAATCGCCTTTGGTGCTTTTCTGCTCTGAGTCAATGCCGAAAGCATGCAACATATGCAAATTCCTTTTTACCTCTGAGAAATATTTAGTAGAGCACGTAACCAAAGTTCACACGTCAGTGGTCAGCACCAAGGCGTGCACTGTTACTACTCCATCACTGTTGGCAAAGGATAACCGAGGAGCCCAGAGCACAAAAATCCAGCTCCAGTCAACCAAGTTCGTGAGCAAGGCCATTAATGGAACACACAGTGATGGCCAAACGTCAGGGACAAATGGTGCCCTAGCTCAGCCAAACCAACCGCCTTCAAGTAACCTTCATTCCCCTTTTCCTGTGCTTTCAAGACCCCGGGACACATACCAAGAGGGTGCGCTCTTTAACCCCCCCTCACAACCAATGCCAACCATCCTAGCCATGTTTGAGAATGACAGCCATCGCTTGGCTTTGATGAAACGCATGAACACCAGCTGGCGCTCCAAGGCGCCTTACCCTTGCAGGCAGTGCGGCGCTGTCCTGCGGCAGCCCTCGCTCATCATCAGCCACCGGTACCTCCACCGAGGCCGCCGGTCGCACAAGTGCCCATGTGGACGAGCTTTTAAACACAGGCTGCACCTCCTGAGACACTGTATTCAGCACGCGGAGGCCATAAGCTACATCTGTGTCAGCTGTGGGGACACTTTCACAGGAGCCAAACTCCTGGCGCAGCACCTGAAGGGCGGGTCTCTAAAAAAATCTCCCTCTGGCTGCACGTGGAAAAGAAAAGTCAAGAGAACATGCAGAATGCCCTTCACGTGTGACTGCGGAGAACTGTTTCTCAGGCCTTCAGCATACATATGGCACCAGCTTAAAAACAGGACAAGTAACAAACCGAAGAAGCCTACGGTGTGACAGAAGTACGAATAGATCAGTTTTTATTTCTTCAAGCAACAAATCAAAATAGATATGCCACACATGACACCTGCTTGTCACCAGTCTGTTTAATTCATGTGTCCTCCAGTGACAGAAATAAAGCAAAAACATAAACACACTCATTCTAAATGACTTTGAATTATAAGCATGTTTTAGATGGTTATTAACATGTTTTTACCATGTGCAAATGTTACATATTTAGTTTCTCATACATTTTTCTGCTGCTACACTAACTACCGGAGTTAAAAAAATAAAATGAAATGAAAAAAAATAAAGGTAGCCAACAAGGAGGCGTTTTTTCCAGCACTGGATTAAGTTTAAACAAAACTCCAGTTAATCCTCGAGAGAGAGAGAGAGAGAGAGAGTTGGTCCAGTTTTGCAGCTGTTCTCACAAAGTGCTTTCTTATTAGTGACATTTGTACAGAGGTTTGATTAAATCTTGTTTTCTGTTTTAATACAGCTGAAAATGTTATGCTCCTTTGAGATGCTGAAGAATCCGCAATTATCAGGAAGAAAATCGTGTAGTTTTTATTATTATGATTATTGTTGTGTGTTTTAATATTGTCCACTAGATGGAGCAGTTGGATTGCTAAAAGATGAGCTTATAAGGCCACTGAAGTTTCTTTATTTTCAACAGGTGTAAAGTGTTGGATGTTTTTTCTTCCGTCAAACTGTGGCCGACGCAAGTCTGCAAGTTTCAGTTAATAGCCATGGGATCCCTTCGACTTACAGTTTGCAATAAAACTTTCTTTTCATCAAGTTTAATTTGACATTCACTTCATTCTCTTCACTCACCAAAGTCTATTACCGTTAAACACATTTCCATTCAAGATTTACTTAAACGGCTACAGGAGAGCACAACAGTGATGAATTATTGAGACACTGCGTGTCTCAGATGATGGAAAATGGTTGGATTAACACTGAAATACTGCAAAAATTAAAACATGCAAAATGGCTTATTCCACAGGAATAAGCTAGGAATGTAGAGCATCAATAATATCTTGCAAATAGAAGTTTACAGATCTGTTGTTATTGCAGATTAAAGGATCCTCCACAGTCCTTGACTGAGATCAGGTTAGTTCTTGGGCTCTGTCACCAATCCTTTTGCTTGAAAACCCAGCAGATTTCCTGAAAATGCACTCGGATTTCCCAGCAGTGAATTTAGGTCTTATTTTATCTGTATAATTTAACAGCAGTGAGTCACTGTGCAGTACACTCAGAATGGGGCCAAAAGATGATCTTTAGTGAGTATGCCAGTCCTCCAAGTGGTTCAGCATGTTAAGAGTCTAAAGCAGCTCTGGTTGGAGAGGATTCGTGGATACTTCAGATGAAAACACTACGGACTGTTTTTAACAACTGCGTGCAGTCGTGTCACCTACAAAAAAAACCCAACAAAATAATTTTGTTATTCTCCAAAGCGCATATACGTATGATATATGACATCCTACAGTGTGTTTTTTAGCAGATCTGTGCAGTGACACTGGCATCTGTAAGTATTGTTTACCTGATCTCTGGGTTGCGGTGACGTACAACCTGAGACAGCAGATCAGACGTTTGTTGGAAGCAGCGACTCAGCTCGTCCAGCTTCTGCTCCATGGAGAGGATTCGCTGCTCCAGCTCCCGATAGGAGTTATTCCAGTTGGCACTGAGGTCGCACATAATCATCTGCATCTGTTGAAATCCACCACACAACACAAATATTTTGGCTTTGAAAAGAAAACACACTTGGAGTTCAAACTAGAACCAAAAGTCTAACGTTACTGAACTCTGTGCAGATACATTTTAAAAGTATGTTGCAGAGTTTGTGTGGATTACTGACTGATTGACAGTGATTTTGAGGGAATCAGACAAAAACATTTGGATCGCTTTTTGTTTTGTTTGAAGCTGTTTGTTTTTTATGCTGCGGCTCAGCTGCACTCAGTCAGTAAGCAGGAGTAGATT
The DNA here is from genome assembly GCF_900408965.1 of Simochromis diagramma. NCBI lineage: Eukaryota > Metazoa > Chordata > Actinopteri > Cichliformes > Cichlidae > Simochromis > Simochromis diagramma. The sequence continues at coordinate 11,804,218 of NW_024387423.1, read as the reverse complement.
GTTAGACCGTAACTGACTGTAAGGTAACCATAGAACGGCTTATTTAGTGAAACTGGGCACATTTTCATATAATTCCAGCAATTACAGCGCTCCAGAATTACATTTGTGACTCTCACTAGGTGATGTCTTTTTAATGTGTTTTTTCCTCATGGAAACCTTTTCTGTGCCTGTTCACTTCTGACAAATTAAAATCTCATCATCCAGTTTTTTTTTGTATGCATTTATCTGCTCTATCTAAGAAACCCCAAACAGCAATATTTAATTTCAGATTCCTCCTCATAGCTGGCAGATGTCACTCCCAGTGTGGTCTTCTGTTACTGTAGCACATCTGCTTCAAGGTTAAACATGCTGTGCTTTCATAGATGCTCTTCTGCATAGCTTGGTTGTAAAAAGTGGTTATTTGAGATTTGAGTTACTGTTGCCAGTCTGCTCAGTCTCCTTTGACATCAACAAGGAGTTAGTGGCCAGGGAACTGCTGGTCACTGGATATTTCCTTTTTTCAGAGCATTCTCTGAAAACCCTAGACATGACTGTGTGGGAAAATCACAGCAGATTTGTGAAATATGCAGACTAGCCCGTATGGCATCAACAACCCTGTTTTAAAGTCACTTAAATCACCTTTCTTCCCCATTCTGATGCTTGGTGTGAATTTCAGCCGGTCGCCTGGACCTGACGTACAAGCCTAAATGCACTGAGTAGCTGTCAGGTGGCTGATTAGAGATCTGCATTACAGAGCGACTGAACATGTATACCAAATGTAATGGCCTGTAAGTGTAAATAAATGGAGTTTTACAGTGAATCATATGTGCTGTTATTTACCTTTGGGAGATCCACCATCTCACTGACGTAATCTCTTAGTTTTCTTTGTTTAAGGCGTAAATGCCGAAATCTGTGAAGTTAAAAAAAAAAACCAACAAATGTAAATGTGATTTTTGAGACACGTGGAAAAATTCAAACTGTATTTTATTAGACCTTATTTTAAATGCTATCCTGAGGCACAGGAATGTAAACAAAATAAATGTTGTGAAGTGTTGATCGTCCAATATGAGTGACTACACTGAGATAAAACACTTACAGAAACTCTGATTTGAGGAATATTCTGACAATCAAGTATTCAATAACTCAGTATTAAAGGAGTCACGCTGAGTTTGTTGAAATGCTATAAAACATTACTAGAAGGTTTGCGGCGAATGTGGAAAAGGTCTAAATTTAGTTCCTTCAATAGATAATCCAGACAATCAGCTAACAAAGACATATGAAAACCAATTTTGCAATCAGGCACCTGGTCAAAGACAGCAGAAGGGTCTCACTACAGTATATACTGTAACTCTTAAAGTAGAGAAGTGCCTTCTTCTCACACTTTCCCCACAGGGTTTATTTATAATAGTTTAGAACAGTTCAAAGCAGGAAGTACGACCCCGTTCACACAGGCTGACATATTCTCACACATGTATTGCTGTTGTCAGGATAATGTACCACATGATCAGCGCTTCGGACATCCTGTCTTGTGTAATCCACTTGTTCTTAGAAGAGAAACTTGTTCAATTACAAGCAGACACAATTTATGGAGGAAAAAAAGTGATTCTTCTTAAAAGTATCTCCCGAAAGGTTTGCACAATAGTTGTCAGTTATTGTCAAACACTTCAAATAATCATTTAAAAAAGGGGCCTTTTATTTATTTACTTGCCAGGAAGAACAGACACTTGTTCACACATATCCTGTCCACATAAAAGAGGCAAACAAATCTAATTAGTAATCTAAATTAGCATCTTTAAATTGGTGACTCTGAGCATGTTGACAATTAGTTAATGACCCATAAAATACACATGTAAGGCACACAAACCACCACCCACATACTGTACACCCCTCACACAGACTGAAACACGCACGCAGACACCCCGCCTGAAGGTATTATTTTGCAATACAGTAACTCACACTCTGATGGCTTCCAGAAGGCATCTCTGGTGTTTTCTGTGCTCACCGCGGTTGCCCTTTGTCACGTTTGCACGATGAAGAAGCCAGCATTCTCTTAGCACATTAGCAGCAGCATGGCGGATCTGGGAAAAGAAACATTTGAACTGACTGCTTAAACATACAGAAATGTGGTGACAGCACATATCGATCAACTTTGGATGTTCGACTGATAAAATTCGTGCAGAGCCGCTAACTGTTAACTTTTAAAGATTTTAGTACAGCACACATCGTCCAGGCCAGCTGATGAAATCCAGATAGCCTTTCCTGTTCCACCCTTTTGTACAATGATGCTGTTTTCAGATAGTGGCTGTTATGGTCAGTGAGTCTTATATACAGATATTTATAAAACAGGCCATAACGGCTAAACTAGGAACTTGAGATTTCTAGATTTCGCTTGTATTCTCCTGTTTTGTTTTGTTTTTTCTTTGATTCTATTCATGTCTGTTTACCTTCCTGCTCAAATCACTGTAACTACCCTGTGATGATGTCACTACGACCTTGTTGTGAGGGTTATTAATAGAGGTTGTCAGTGTTTTGCATCCAGATGTCTTCCCTTGTTCCCATCAGTGTAAATCTGGACTGCACCAGTAAGCTCAGGAGGATGCATGCACATGCACACACACAAACCAAAACAACCAAAAGCGAGGCATAAAGATGCACCTTGTGACAGGATGCAGCCACCAGGAGAGAGGAAATGGTTGTATCCTCCAAAGCAGTGCTTCTACTTCAGTCAGACATTGCTACACGGTTTGGGGGGGAGCTGTACTGCTTTATACAAAACACAGCTTTAAACCAAGACTGCACAATCTGCCAGTCATTACACATTTTTGTGTATTACCAAGACACTGAAAATGATTTCTTGTAACTTCCCTTTTTCCCATCAACAAGCAGACACTTGAAACCACATTCCTCTCCTACTTACTTTCAGACACCCTTAAAAGCAAAACACACGCGTCAGCAGTTTCCTGCCCACTGCTGCACAGGCCTGAAGTGACACAAGTTTCTTTCCTGACAGAGATAAGATTATTTCCTCTGTTTGACGCCTTGAAAAGGACATCAAGAGCCTGGCAGTTCTCCCTTCTCTTTTCCCACACAATCCTGTAGTAAAGGAATCAAACACCAAAGCGTGCATGCAACATGGAAAGCAGTGACTCATCCATCCTGACATCTCTATCTGTTTTATCCTGTCTCTTGTTTGGCTTACAACACTGCAGCTACCAGTGATGGGAGGCAAGGCAAGGCAAGGCAAGGCAAGTTTATTTGTATAGCACAATTCAACAACAAGGTGATTCAAAGTGCTTTACAGAGACATTAGAAACAAGAACAAATAAAAAGCATGATTTAAAAGGGAGGGTAATTGATGGTTACAACATGTTTATTGGATTGTTGCACAAAAAATTTCATGCAAATGCTACAAAAATTAGAGCCACTATTTATGAGAACTTCAACACAGCTCAGAAAATGTATGTGTTACACTTTTATATTAACATAAATTGTTATCAAGATTATTTTTTGTTGGACAAGAGAGCTGTTGATGTCATTTATATTTAGCTATTACAGTTTTTTCTGATTGCTTAAGCACATTTTTTGTAACTATTGGCTAATTTTGCAAAACTCTTCACACAAATAAGAAAACCTGTCACCCAATAATCAAAACATTGTAGTTCTCTTGCAAAAGCAAACACAGCTAGATTAACTCTTCACACCTTCGTAAAAATGGTGTTTCCGTATCAAACAGTACACACAAGCCATCATCTACTAAGCACACAATCCGCCAACTGCACACTGATGGTATGAATACAAAACACATCTGGCTTTTGCTTTCTCTGTGCACAAGGTAGGCTATGTCAGTTTGAGCTCATACTTCTGTCATAGATCCATAAGCATAGAGGGATCCAAACTTCAAATACTGGTGTTTATTCAAACACATCAAAACAAACACAAGTGTTTATTTCCAAGTATAGGATTATTTGCAACCGCCATAATGACTATATGGGTTACTTGGTCTGCAGTGAACATGCTTCCTCTGCCCCCAGCATCTGGTCGTCTAGCAATTCTGTAAAGTAACAATTTCAGTATTTTTACATCTATGGCATTGTTGTGTTTCTCATTGGCATATGGCAGTGCTACAAATCTTTGTGCGAAGTGACTGTACTAACCGATTCTCATTTCAAGATGTCCTTATGGTACTTGCTACAGTGTAGCGGCTCGAGTTAGGCTGGACCCGTTGGCCAGCTACCCTCAGGGTCATTCCACGGTTGATTACATGGTCCACTATTGTAGCTCTGATGTCATCAGCAATTCTATTTCTTACTCTTCCTACCCTTCCTCTCCCCCCTCCTCATCTTCCTCTCCCCCCTCCTCATCTTCCTCTTGCTCCTCCTTGTCCTTGTCGTCCTCTTCATCCTACTTCTTCACCTCCACGTCCTCTTCCTCGGCCTCTTCTACTTCTCACTCTTTCTGCTCCTTCCATTGTACTCCACATAGACAGCTTACCTGTGGCCTGTTTATAGTGCTTAGGCTGATTGCAAAGTGAACTAATTATCTAAAAAAGTTTTCACATGTGAAAGTGTGCCAGACAGTTGGCAAATTAGTGTTAATGATAGCCATACATGTGCATACTTTTGCTAGGAGTGTGTTGGAAATTTGGTAATTGAGTGTTGTGCAGTGAATTGTGCCTACAGTTTTGCAAAGTGTGTGTTACAAAATTGCAAACTGAGTGCAAAGCAGTTTTTGTGCTTTTAGTTTTGCAAACTCAGTGAGTGGTTTTGCTATAAGTCTGAATAGTTTTAGAGATTGTGCTACAGGAATCACAGTTAGGGTTTAAGCATTCAGAAAAAACTGTAGTAAACAATATTTTCTTTAAACTTTCACAGAATTTTGAACCATAAAAACTCAAATTCTCCTTTTCTTGTGGGTTCCTTTTTATTGCCCAGAATACCAAGTATACAAAGCATACCAAAGTGTATTAGTTTGTTGTATCAATGCTGTGTGGCAATGCAGCACAGACTTCCAGTTGCTCTGTTCTTACAACTGCATTACCACACATTGTCCCATTGACTCTGACAGCAACAAACACGGACATGGTGTTCATTGTGAGGGATTATCTAAATTAAATGGTTCTCAAATCTGCACACTGAATGTGGGTATGAACAGTTACCGATAGCTGTCCGGACACCTACTTCATGTATCCCAAAGGATATATGATTTGCAGCGATTCGCAGGGGGAAAACAAGCAAAACCACAAATATCAACTTTGAAGTAAAAGAATAATAAGCAGGAAAAGACCCATACATGCAAATGTCACATGACCCACTACAGAATATTTCAAATGGAAGCAATGAAAAAAACAAAAAAAGAAAGAACTTGATAAAAAAGGCATGCCGGCTGATTACTGTATGTTTATACAGGTTTGCAGAAAATTGTTGCATGCTCTTACCCTTTTAGAAATCTGGATATCCATCATGAAGAAGTGCACATGTTTCTCTCCTTTGTTCAGCGCCAGCTTCTCTGTAACGATTGCAACCAGCATGGCGGTGCAGGCAACACCCTAAAACCCAAGACACAGAGCTTTTAGTATTTTTGTTGTCGTCTCAACAGATCGTCAGCGATTATGTAAGACTGATCCAGAATACTGAGACAAAACTGATGAGCCTGAATTTGCAAGTTAAGCTCAATGACAGCGGCCAGCGTGTCTTTTTACGTGTCCATTACCCTCTAAGGAAAGAACTTCTTCAGAAAACTCAGTGTTGATCCTTGTACTTCCATCTAATAAATCAAAACTAAATTTACACAAAAAGTTCAATGCTTAGACGGGCCTCAGTGGCACTAAAATAGTGTGGGTTTCCTCTGAGAATAGCTTAGCGCTATTCCTGGATAGGGAAATACAGAATGATGGTGAATATTCGAATGGGTCTCAAAGCAAAACACATCCACATCTATAAAAAGATGTATCAATGGAGACAGAGACAAAACACTGCACTCATATCCATTACGAATAAAGATAAAAGTTAACCAGTTTTTACCTGTTTTCCACTTTTCAGCTTGCATTAGAAAGAGAGGAGAGAGAGAGAGAGAGAAAGACCAAGCATGAGCAATAAAGCTTGAGCCAGAGTTCTGAAAGATATATTTATCCTTCATTCCACCAGCCACAAAATATATATCATTACATCGTCTGCTAAACCTGGGAGGTACAAACTCTTTCCTTGGATCCATCCTCACACAGGGATGGGATGTAAAAAGTGGTGTCAACTCCTTAAAACAGCTGCAAATTGAGTTATAGCTGGACAGAGGCCAAAGTGCTGAACATTGAGGCTTTCAACCATATTACAGGTGTGAGTATCACCCCAAGTTTCTAGCTCCCAGAGCTGCCCTGATGGGAGTGGGAAATCTATTTTTTTCCAAACCCTGGGCACAGGTTGGCACACCCTCCTGTTGTAGTGGTGCCAAAGGCAATAAACCACCTAAAATGGATATGGTGGAAAGTTTTGCCTTATAAGGGGGGAACTTAATGAAAACAAGGGAGATGGAGAAAGAGAGAGGGAAAGATTGGGAGGACTGTTTTCCACTCTGTCACAGAGGTGTCTAAACCGGACTTGTGCCCACATCCAGAGCCATGGCCGAGATTCTTATCTGCTTGTACCAGAATTCAAGGCAGCAGCAAAATGTGTTGCCATTTCAAACACGGAGCCACTCCTTGCTTGCCCTCACTTGACCTTTCCCTCCAGCTTTTTTTCAGTCTTAACTTACCAACATTTTTGCATTAACATAAAAAACTAACTTGTTTTAAGAAAAACATCTCACTTTAAGATGTTCATATATGTCCTTTTTTGCTCTTTTACACATGAAAAACCTTAAACCTGGCTGTAATTCTCTGAGACACTATGGCACACTCAGCAGAGCCATCACACTTCACATAGATCTTTGTGCAAACTGCACAGGGTACACTGCATGCTGACAGCTTCCCTCCCTCAGTCTTTTCATGTGAGCGCCTGGTAATATCAAGGTCTTGCAGAAGTACACTGTGTCAACTTACAGCTGCAATCGAAATCACACACACACACAAGGGAAGGAAGGCATTCAAGCAAGAAGAATTTAATGTATCAAAGATAACTAGTGGAACAGTGCAGAATAGGCTGGATTGCAAACAGCGGAGAAGTGAACTGAACCAAACTGAACTGACCTGAAAATGAAATAGGAAAAATTAAATAGGAAAATGGAGGAATAGTTGTTGCAGTGGAACAGAAGGGAATGAAACAAACACGTGGAACAGAACATTACGGGTGAGAAGGTAGAATGAAGTAGAACAAATGACGCTAAAATACACGGAGAAGGGATTCGATAAAACATAATAAACCCTAGCAGACGATAAAAGATGCTAATAGATCACAGTACAGGAATGAAATCAATTGCACAAAAGGAAGTCCTCCAGTGAAATCAACATGGATAACATGTTGATTTCATGCTATCCATGATATCAACATGTAATACAGTGTGACAGAACAGAGAAGAAATGGAACAAAATGGAAGATAACAGAAAATTCAACCTATTTAGAGACAACATAGTGTGACAAAGTGAAAACAGTGACAGAAGCTCTTGGTTTTGTGTGTTATTGTCTGTTTTTGCACTCAAAAGTGTGTCGGGTGGTTTCAGTGGTAACAAAGACAAGCAAAGCAAAGATTAAAAAAACTCCACTCCCTGTGCCTCCCTATTGAATTGAGGGTTTTTGTCTCACAGCTACTGTAAGGAGATAACAGTTTGTACAGTGAGACAGTTTTTATCATTTTGTCTCCATACATCACCACAAAGGACTTTGATTCAAACAGTCAAGATGCGACTGAAGTACAAACTTTTAGGAGTATAACAAAAGTATTCAATTAAGGAATTTAGGAATTACAATATACACATTCCCTAATTTTCAGAGGCTCAAAAATAATTGGAAAATTGAATGCCATGTAGTTTCAGATAAATTAGGTCTTTTTCCTTTTTATTCCATGACAAAATAAGCAGATAACAGATTTGAAATTGATTCAAATTGTTAAATTTGCATTTGCTGAATGCTTCCTGTAAACAGCAAACAGGAGGCCATCATTGGGCTGAAAAAACATATTAAAGTAATCAGGGAGATAATGAAAGCTGTGAACATCCTGCCACAGTCTTAAAAAGAAGGCACGACCTGGTCATCTCAGTAACAAAGCAAATGCCCTGAAAGACCACTAACAACTAAAGTGCATGATTACAGAATTATTACCATCGATAAGAAAATCCTCTTCACAACATCTAGAGCAGTCCTCAGGAGGCAGACACTGACAAAGTCTAATATCAAGACTCACTGAATGGAATTACAGAGGATTTACAACAAGGTGCAAACCACTGGTTAGACTCAAGAACAATAAAGCCAGATTAAACTTTGCCAGATTAAACATCTAAATGAGACTGCACACTTCACAAACACCAAACTTTGAAGGCGACTGGGTGCTAGAATTTAGGCAGTCATTAACTTCATCAAGTTCATCAAGTTGTATATAAATGATTGTGATTCCTCATGGAATACCTTTGTTAAACCTCTGGAATTAAAGCTGAAAATCTTCATGTTTGTCTTTGTTCTAATACTTCTGGGCCTTACTGTACACAGCAGGACTTGTTGATGTCTCTTAATATGTTTGTTATCAATTATTATTATTTTTTTTTTAAGTTTAAGATATTCTATATGTAATTTAAACTGTTTTCTCTTTGTTTTATATTTGTAGCACTTTGGCCAACATTGTTGGATGTAAAGTGCATTATAAATAAAGATGCTATGCTAAAGATGCTACACTTTTCCCTTTTTCATACACTGTCTGATACAAGGCCAAAACAATCATTTGATGAAGAACAAGCATTGTGTGTTTTATTTTATTCAGTATGCCCTTAGTTTTTATGTGAATCTAAAATCATTTTCAGTACTACATTTTCTCAAATCAGCTTAGTTACCATGACTCCAGTGAAGAGACACACTGCCTTGCCACAGTTGGTTTTGGGTGCCACATCCCCATAGCCAACTGTGAGGAAGGTGATGGCTATGAGCCACAGCGCTGTATCCATATGGCCTGTTGATTCTTTGGTCTGCCTGCAGGGGAAACAACGTAGCACTGAGACTGAAGTGTAATGAAACATATTATAAAGAGGTATTAGTTGAGTTAAAAAATAAACATTACCACAATTAACCCCACCCCCCAGTTGTGAAACTGTATGAGACAGAAAACATTTTTTTTTTTGTATGTATGGTTGTTTCTTTGTTTGTTTTCTAATATCAGTTGTTGAATAGGATTAGTTCTCTAATCCTATTCAACAACTGCTCTGGAGTATAAGTATAATTAGCAGATGATAATTCTGACTAATATCAGTCTAATCCAGAAACCTGTTTATAGATACAGTTACAGGCTAAATCACTTCTTATATTTAACTATTTCAGTGAATCACCAAATACAATTAAGAGCTGAAGTGATGCAATGCATAAGTTTATTTGTGACACTCTCCCTGACTCTCTGAGGTTCTTCATTTTGTTTCTTAACATCTCAAACACAGTCTGTTTGATGAAGGTGTGGCGTACTAATCAAACCGCCCTATCAGTGCAGATTGTTTTACAGCACTCAGGAGTTCGGGAAGTCGAAACCAGTATAAACTTGTAAAACATCAAAAGTACAAGCCCAATATAAACTTTGCTGAAGCCTCACAGCTAGATAACATATCATTTTATCCGTCTGGCTCACGGATCTAGTAATCAGCTAGCATAATGGTTGCGTGTTGACAGATTTGGTGAAATTATCTGCTATCAGTAATAAGCTCTTTTATTACTTCTGACAAATCAAAATGTCAAAATATACACAAATGCGAGAAAGAAGCGGAAAACTGAAGGCAAACCTCCCATTAAGGTTCAAACGAACAAATGACCTCACGCTGTTTAAACAGCCAGGCAGATTGCAGAGGATCAGGCTGACATTTAGCTGGCAGACGTCAAAAAGAATTTTGTTAGGGGAGAAGTATGAAATCATTTATTGGAAATCCATTTTGAACCAGAAAGTCAAACTGACTACCAAACCCTGAAGAGGAATGTTAAACTACTGGAGAGCATTTTGGTGTTTCTGTGTATAATAGTCAGTTGACACCTGGGTGAAGATGGAAGAGAGATTAAGAAAAAGAGCTAATTAATTTTTTTATTTTTTTTTTTATGAGAAAACTTTCATTTTGTCATTGAAAATGTTTGGTTTGTAACTTTAGAAAAGCACATGACCTTTCAATCTATGGTTTCTGACTCCAGTAAAAGGTCAAGTTCACAGAAAATGTGAACATGACGATTAAAGGTCATAATAAAGACAACAAGAATTCTTTTAGAGTGACTTTTTTGTTGTGTTGTCTTCAGGTACAACTTGTTGAACAGGCCCTGCTAGTCAAAGCAGCAAATAAAAAAATGACACTACTACTCTATGTCAAAGCATTGTTGAATTATAAGTCCCTTAATACAGATCCCTTTATTACTATACAGTTTTTCCCCTAATGACTTTTGTTTTGGCCAATTATTTTAATATTTTCTATTAAAACAGTATTCAAAATGTATAGAAAATTTATATACTTAAATCTGTACAGCATATTGGTCCTTTTACAATATTTTTCTATTGTAATGCCTGCATTCGTGCAAATGAAAAATCAGTTTAATGCGATTCTGAATCAGTTTGATTACACAAAGTCTCAGTTATGCTTCATACCTCTCACACAGTGTAAGCATCCAGGACACAGTGAGCCAGAAGAACAGGATGAAGACTAGCAGCATGCGTGCTGGGTGTTTGTTCATCAGTACCTTGAGAACAAAGCGAAAGGTGAAGTTGATATTGTTGAGTGAGCCTATGCTCCTGTAGGAGGCACTCAGCAGCACTTTGCTGTGCAGCAAGATGGCTCTGTGCACCAAGTACAAGCGGAGGAACATCAGCACTGATAACAGCAGCTCCATGTCCATCAGGGTCTCGCCGTGGTGGCTGGAAACACAGAGTGGAGATGGAGTGGGAACGGTGGAAGAGGAGTTCACATGGAGGCCCACCCCCCAGTATGATCCAACAGGATGGATAACACAAACTAACAGCTCCAGGGTGATGACAATAATCCTGTGGCTGGTCATGGCGATACGCCAGTCCACCTGGTTGTGGTCAATGATGAACAGCTGAGAGATGAGGGAGGACAGTAAAGAGTAAAAATAGGAAGGAATTTGATCAAAGTGCAGTTGGAGATGGAAGACAATAACATTACAGTTGCATCTTCTTCTCATACTGTGGATATGATATGCAATTAATGTAATGATGGTATGTAAATATGGTGTAAATAAAATCTGTGATGTTTTTTCTCCAAAGCTTCTGTCATTAGCTTCATCTTCCATTTTTATTTCACTTACTATATGTTTATTCATCACTTTGCATTTAATCATTAGTTACAGTGGGGCAAAAAAGTATTTAGTCAGCCACCGATTGTGCAAGTTCCCCCACTTAAAATGATGACAGAGGTCAGTAATTTGCACCAGAGGTACACTTCAACTGTGAGAGACAGAATGTGAAAAAAAAATCCATGAATTCACATGGTAGGATTTGTAAAGAATTTATTCGTAAATTAGGGTGGAAAATAAGTATTTGGTCACCTCAAACAAGGAAATTCTCTGGCTCTCACAGACCTGTAACGTCTTCTGTAAGAAGCTTTTCTGTCCCCCACTCGTTACCTGTATGAATGGCACCTGTTTGAACTCATCATCTGTATAAAAGACACCTGTCCACAGCCTCAAACAGTCAGACTCCAAACTCCGCCATGGCCAAGACCAAAGAGCTTTCGAAGGACACCAGGAAAAGTATTGTAGACCTGCACCAGACTGGGAAGAGTGAATCTACAATAGGCAAGCAGCTTGGTGTGAAAAAATCAACTGTGGGAGCAATCATCAGAAAATGGAAGACATACAAGACCACTGATAATCTCCCTCGATCTGGGGCTCCACGCAAGATCTCATCCCGTGGGGTCAAAATGATCATGAGAACGGTGAGCAAAGATCCCAGAACCACACGGGGGGACCTGGTGAATGACCTGCAGAGAGCTGGGACCAAAGTAACAAAGGTCACCATCAGTAACACACTACAACGGCAGGGAATCAAATCCCGCAGTGCCAGACGTGTTCCGCTGCTGAAGCCAGTGCATGTCCAGGCCCGTCTGAAGTTTGCCAGAGAGCACATGGATGATACAGCAGAGGATTGGGAGAATGTCATGTGGTCAGATGAAACCAAAGTAGAACTTTTTGGTATAAACTCAACTCGTCGTGTTTGGAGGAAGAAGAATACTGAGTTGCATCCCAAGAACACCATACCTACTGTGAAGCATGGGGGTGGAAACATCATGCTATGGGGCTGTTTTTCTGCCAAGGGGACAGGACGACTGATCCGTGTTAAGGACAGAATGAATGGGGCCATGTATCGTGAGATTTTGAGCCAAAACCTCCTTCCATCAGTGAGAACTTTGAAGATGAAACGAGGCTGGGTCTTCCAACATGACAATGATCCAAAACACACCGCCCGGGCAACAAAGGAGTGGCTCCGTAAGAAGCATTTGAAAGTCCTGGAGTGGCCTAGCCAGTCTCCAGACCTCAACCCCATAGAAAATCTGTGGCGGGAGTTGAAAGTCCGTGTTGCTCGGCGACAGCCCCAAAACATCACTGCTCTCGAGAAGATCTGCATGGAGGAATGGGCCAAAATACCAGCTACTGTGTGTGCAAACCTGGTAAAGACCTATAGTAAACGTTTGACCTCTGTTATTGCCAACAAAGGTTATGTTACAAAGTATTGAGTTGTATTTTTGTTATTGACCAAATACTTATTTTCCACCCTGATTTACGAATAAATTCTTTACAAATCCTACCATGTGGATTCATGGATTTTTTTTTCACATTCTGTCTCTCACAGTTGAAGTGTACCTCTGGTGCAAATTACTGACCTCTGTCATCATTTTAAGTGGGGGAACTTGCACAATCGGTGGCTGACTAAATACTTTTTTGCCCCACTGTAGCATTAGTTACTGTTCATCTCTGGCTGTCTTCCACAGTCTGTTTTTTTTTCTTCTTTTCTCTTCTGCCTGGTTCTGCCGGTGGTTTCTTCCTGTTTAAAGGGAGTTTTTCCTTCCCACTGTCGCCAAGTGCTTGCTCACAAGTGGTCGCCCAATTGTTGTGTTTTCTGTGTATTATGAAAGTGCCTTTATCTTAGAATATAAAGCACTTGAGGGTGATTGCTGTTATAATTTGGTGCTATATGAATAAAACTAAACTGAATTGAATTTGCCTACAATATTTGCTAATGACATTAGCAGGGTGCTTTCATTTTGCTGATGTGTTTTCAACTATATGACTTCCATTTCTATCAATTTCCTCAGCAAAGTTATGATGGGGAATAAAAAATTGTTAGAAAGAACAAAATACTTTGGGATACGCATAGTATAATCTCATTATGTGGATTACTACGACATGCATACGTTGCATTATAAGCGGGAAAGATTGCAAGTATATGATAGTTGGGCTGTGCTAAAAGGGAAATGATAAGAAAATTATTTTTGGTCTGCTAAAGATTTGAACCAGAAATATTTGACAGAAGCCTGTGAGATAAACTATGAATGTGTATTGAAATTGTGACTCAGATATTTCCACTTCTTCAATCTGCAGCTTTATTTTGTTTAAGAAAGTGAAGCAGGGACATTCTTAGAACTTCCTCTTTCATCATTTTGTTAATTATTACTTTTTCTTTAATCCACCAACTAAGACACTTTGAGACGGTCTGAATGATTTAGCCTGCCACTTCTGACACCAGTTACAGCATGCATCACTGCACACTGTCTCTATATCAGTCCCCACCCTAAGCCTGTCCTTCCTTATCTCCTCTACACACTTGGACAGTACCCCTCTTGTATCAAATACACGCGACTTATGACCAAACTAAACACTCTGTAGGTAAGAATACAAACCCAGCAGGCAAAAATGAAAGAAACTGTTACAAAACAGACACACAGTTCTTTCTGTACTTGTTGTTGTTACCACTCTTAAACATGCATGCTGTGACTGTGCAAGAGGGGAAATGAAAGAATGTTTACTCTGTTTAATTTCAACCAAATCCCTTCATGTATATTAAATTCCCACACAAATCGGCAGCAAGCCACGTAGACTGGAAAAACATTACAGCTGCAATATTGCGCATGCCTGTGTGGGCTGAGATTTTTATTTGGGGTTTTCCTGCATGCAGCAAATATCACAGACAATCAGTGTTGAGGCTACCAGACATGGCCTGAGATGGGCTTTTTAAAAAGCTGCCTTTAAGTATCTCTAAAAAAAATAGAATTTTAACCAAACTAATGCTGAGTTACATTGAATTACAATAAGTTATAGCTCAATAAGCGATGCCAAAAAACATAAAAAGCATACTCACCTGGATGTCCTTATAATGGAAAGCTATAATGAGGATCAGAAGACACCCAGTTGACAGGCTGATGGAGCAGTTGATGATCAATGCAATGTTTGAGCCCTGAGAAGAAAACAGATAGAGTTAGAGAAAACAGAACCGTGAGTGATGAAAACACAGCTGTTCTTCTGCAATGTCTAAAATTTCACTGCTTTTCACGTTTTCATATATCAAGGTTTGATATAGCCCAAGAACTGGATAGCTGTTAGTCCCTTCTGTAGCACTGAGTGAAAACACTTACACGCAAATCAAGTCCTTCATTCAGCATGTACTTTATTAACTAAGACCCAGCAATTCAATTTTATCCTTTTGTGGAGGACATGAATCTGAGACTTCTACGTCAAAGGCTATTTATGCAATCTATACGAGTCCTGCTGCAATGTCAAGAGGACATAATGCACTTTCTATTGATGCTATATTTGTATCTGTTTGGCAAACAGAGCAAATGGACTTTCTTTTCAAAATAACAGGAATTGCAGCTTCTACATTTTATGACCACAAGGGAGATTAAGTGATCATTTTTTGCAGATATTGTGATTCTACTCCCATAAACGAAATCATTTGATTTAGTAGAATTTCAGAAATGCCCAGTGATATTATCTCTTCTGAAACAAAGCATTTTGTTTAGTTTCCTTTGAAGTGGACAGCAGGACTTACTACCTCACATTTTCAGCCTATTTCAGGAAGAAGAGGGCAGGGAGAGACAGAAAAGATTAAACTCAAAATTGTGGAAGGAGAGTCAGATTAGAGCTGTCAGGAGATGAGGTGGAGGAAGGCCAGATAGCGGAGCAGGAAGGTGAACGCTCAAATTAGGACATACTCTATCAGCTTCTGAGGAGCCTGAGCAGGCAATATGACGGCACCCACTGTCCATAATAAGAAGTCTTTTTTAAAGTAAGTACACACACACACACACACGTCTCCAAAAGTTGATTCTGTTCATCTGTTCAACAGAATCAACTTTTGGAGATTTACTTACCTGGATGATTGAGAATGCATCAAGACATATGAATATACGCTCTCTCAGACACACACACACCAAATATATCTTTGATTTCTTCTTTTACCCCATTGATTTATATCATTAATAACATATATGCAATGTTAGTGCATTAAACTCTCCTGTCTTTATCAATTATATTAAAATGACACGGAAATCAGGTCAGTTTTTTTCAAAAAGCATGAAAACCCACAACAAACAATCTGATTATGCCAAAGTGTAAATAGGAAACCAGCTTTTTGAAAAACATGTCACAGCACACAAACCAGTGTTCCAGGGGTGCCATGTCCAGGCCAGGTTGAGTATTAAGTGTGCAGAATGAAGTTTAATTTAAAAAAAAAAAACCTAGAGAATGAGAACCCAATAAGTGGATTCTTTTCATGTGGACAGCGTTTTCAGTGGGAGAAATGTTTCTTCACTCATCCAAGTGACTTCTTAAGTCTAGAGTATGAGAAATTATTTGCTGAAATTATGTTTTAGTGTTCCTTCATCCACCTGTTTTATGAAAAAAAAAATACATTTTACTAGAAATCCACACTAAAATAAAAACAATATCCTGAAATTACATCATTCGGTGATCAAACCAGACCATAAAGGGATGAAAGATGAAAAATAAATAACTAATAATTTTTAAAAGGAGTTGCTGTAATATGTTTCTTTTAACCACAATATTTTAATTATCTAAAATATATATATATATATCAGAACATTCTTTTCTTCTTGGTCTAAATATGCACAAAGAGAAAAAAAAAAGACACAATAAGAGCTCTCAACAGACAGAAACTTGCTACATATGGTTACTGTTAGCCAGTATGGGTTCCAGACTGTTAACATGCTCCTCAGGTAGAGTCAAATTCTTCCATTTGCAGTAAAAAAGTTTGTCCTTGGTGCAGTCTGTATATGACATTTTTCTTTTGATTTCAAAACTTGGATTGGCTTTGTTTCATCTAAGGAAAATTCATTTATTCTGAGGCATTGTGAAGAGAACGCACGTCTTTGTCTTGGTCTGCTGTGTGACACTGTAAATTTTATCCTTTCATCTTTCTAAACTAAAGAATCCACTGAAAAAAATCTGAAAAAAAATCTATCAATATATTGTCTTAAATGCTTGCAGAGCTCAGGTTTGCAATGGAGCCTGGGACCTATTGCAGCTCTCACAGGACACCAGAAGGACATGTCATAAGTCCATGGGAAAAATACATAAATAATAATAAAACACAACCCCCATTCCAAGATTGGCCCTGTAAAACTTAACTACAAACTGAATGTAATGATTTGTAAATCTCATAAACTGATATTTTATTAACAATAGATAGATAGAATGCTCTGTCCCCTAAGCACAGATATTTCTCCAGATTTTCACATTCTTTTGATGACTGTACATGCTGTACATGATGAGATATTCAACATCCTTAGAATTTTATGTTGAGGAACATTATTCTGAAATGTTCAAAACATTGTAGCTACTCTTTTTTGATTTGTAGACAACTGCCCATATTTACTGAAAAACTGTGCCTCTCTAAGATTAGACTTGTTTTATGTCCAGTCATGTTACTGACTTGTTAGTGGTTAACCTAATTAGCTGCAAAATGCTCCTCCAGCTGTTTTTGTTGCCTGCATCCCAACTTTTCTGAGATGTGCCATCAAATTCAAAACGAGGTAACATTTTTCATGAAAAAAAAAGTTTCATAGTCTTTGTGTTCTGATTTTATTTACATATTGCACAACATTCCAGCCTTTTTGGAATTAGGATTGTATTCACAAAGTATAATTAAAAAAAAAAGGTTTCATGCCAGTGGAGGGATCGATCAATTGCTTTGTTTGGAAAAAAGTGCCAAATTGTTCAATGATCAAAAACAAACATAAAAAATAAAATTCCCCACTATTCTTGGGAAAGGGTAGGAATAACCATTTTGCTGTTGTATACAGTGGCTGTCAGTCAAACACCTGCCTTCCAGAAACTGCCCAGATGGGAGTATTTCACTCACCAGGTTAAAAAATAATACTAGACCTAAGATATTCAACTTTATAAAACACGAAATGCTATCCACAACTACAAAATAGTAAAAACAAATCAAAAAGCTACTAGCTTAACTGCATGTATTTTATTACTGCCCAATAATGGCTGCACTTCTGTTACTTTGCATGGTCACTAATCAGTCTCTACAATCTGATGTTTTCTCAAATGTACATTAGCCCCCTTTTTGTTTATGATGAACGTATTGTTGGAATTTCTCTTTCCATAATATATTATATTGAACAATTTTTGTCTTTCTGTTACATAACAGTACAATTGCAGGCTACTTTTTGACTCTTTCCAAAATGAGCTTCACATAATTTACAGTAATTAGTCCTAATGAAAAAGGAGTTACTGATTCTACAGTGAACTCCAAAAAATACATACAAAACCACTTAATTAAAGTAATGTGTGCTTGTAATTAAATACTTTCCATTCCACGGAACAAGCAGTTACAGGCTCAGATACTCACACCATAATGCTTTGCTCCATCGTAAAATTGAGACGGTGTCACGTGATGAATCAAAAACCAAATCACCTTGGTCTCAGCAGTTTTAAAAGGCCCTATATTTGTCTATAATGCTGAGCCATACATGTCAGTGCAGGTGATGTATTAGTGGAAGCTTTTTTGCTTTTTCACAAGAAGCATAGTTCAGTGTGGTTTTACTGACAAAAAGATAATTACAAACTTTCAAACTTGAGGCGAGTTGAGTGTGTAGGTGGTATGGTGTGACGTCCATTGGCAAGGTACATTGTTTTCCACAGTCTCTCCCGTAGCATCCACATCACGTCTGTGATTCATCCAGCACTAATTAGAAGACCCCGCAAAAGCTCAACATTTCACCACACACCATAACACAGAGCTCAACAGCATGTTTCGTGCCGAGTTTCTAAAATTATTTCTGTAACATTTTCCTGTTTAACCTACTTTGGGTTAACAGACTTGGACAGATGGTCTTGGACAAATGAGGATCCAGTGTCACCAGAACAGGCCACCCAAGGTATGGCAAAACAATATAAAAAAACAAAACAAAACACTATATCTAGCGCAATAGTCAGCGGTCTGGGTTGAGTTTTGTAATAAATAAATACTTTCCAAAGTAATAATACATGCATCTGACTTTAGTTTTCGAGTTTGGTTTGTTAGCCACTGTGGTTTCATTAACGTTCATGTACATTCTCTGCGATACATTTAAGTGTGGGTTTACAAAGAATATCAGAAAAGATCAAAAGTAGTGTAGTGGAAAAGGTAAAAAAAAAATGAAAATCTTGCATTCTTAACGTCAGAGAGATGCTGCTTTGTTTTGACTGCCTCTTCATCTCATTTTGTTTTTTACATTCCTGCTGTCTGGTTGGTGATATACATTGAACTCTCTCTGTTGTGCCATATGCCCATATGAGTTCAGAATATACTATTTAGAAACAGAAAATTATAAAGTGAATGTTTACTGGGTAAGTCTTAAATCAAGAGTAGGCGAAAAAATTAAAGCATTTGCTAACAAATGTTTAAAGAAATAATAGTAATTACCCCAAAACTTTCAACCAAATGAAAGGGAAGCATCCATTTATCTTCTTCAACTTGTCCAGTTCAGGGTTGCAGACAATCACTCATGCTCACATTTATACCTATAGTTAATTTAAAGCCACCCCATGCCCACCCTGGATCTGAAGCAAGGACCTTGTTGCCATAATGCAACAGTACTAACCTCCAAACTACCATTCCAATAAAGGGAAGCAGCAAACAAAATAAAATCCATCCTAATCAAGCTGCCTCCTTTGTTCGATGTCTACATTATACCTACCAAGCCTCAAGCTCACCACCAGCTCATCCTGTTGATATACGCATGCTGTGTACTCATATTTTCAAAGAATGCCAGTGACTTCCCAAGTTTCTTAGTGCAAAGGGCATAATCATGCAAACCTATGTTCGCTATCAGCAGCTACTTTGCAGGCAATGTAGATTCATAAAAGTGAAACAGGAAACGCAACCACCGAAACATTAAACTCATCATTTTTAAGAACAGGATGTGTAGTACTTGCAGCACACCCACACATCTGGCTTGCACAGCCTACATTTACATAAGTCAAATTCAAAAAGAGAAAGATTTACATCATTTTTGACCCATATCAAGCAAAAGCAAAACTCACACAGAAGTCATTTCCACTATGGGGATTGGGACACAGATACCAAATGTGGCTGCCCTGCGTGTGTGAAAAAAAAATGTTCTCCCCATTTTGTTTGACCTTTGATCAGATGATCCATTTCTGCTGATTATTTTGCTGTGATGAGTTTAAAAAAACAAAAGTCTGTGAAGTCAGTGGATGAAATATAGCCACGTTAAAGTTATGATAATGATATTGACATTCATTATCAGGACTTTCACCTGCTTGGCACATGGAATGCTTTTGACTAAGTTTAAATATAATCTGCAAAGTAATGATTAGTGAGAGGTGCTGTTTGATACAACAATAGGATGCTATAAAAATGTATGGGCTGTCTACCAAATGATGTTTTCTGTATGAGACAAAAATCTCCCATTTATGTTCAGGCGGACCAATCTGTCACAAACTTTCTTTTTGACCTGTAGTCTCAGAATCACTCAAATGCCTGCAATAATGATCGAATGCTCACATTTTCAGTCTCGGTGCATGTAAATTGTTTCAAACTGTAAAAGCCAGTTAATTAAAAAAGCAGCAGAAAAGATGACACAAGGTCACATTCAAGTCAAAGTGCATCCCCCTGGCAACTAGAACAACCTTAGTCAAGACAGAGAGACCATTAGCCTGGCCATGCAAACGCTCTAATTATACACTAAATGATGTGGAAAGATCGCCTGAAGTACTGTTAACAATCATGCTGCAGGGGAAGAGGTGAAATGTGGAAAAACGTTCCATAAATAGCTTTGTTTTTGTGCATAACCACGAAAAAGGTATGCTTGAATACAACTTTGTAGACGATTGTTAACTTTGATAGAGCCGCTCCAAATATATGCTGCAGCATACATAAAAATGACATAAAAACAAATAATATTATATGGTGCACTTCCAGGGAAAGATATAGATGCTATGTTTGATTAACGCTGCTGTTATGTGATACCCCCACCCCCAAAAGAGTCCATGGTGCAGCTCACATTCATGACTTTGGCACTGCATGAAGTTACAAAAAATAGTATGAATCCTGGCATGAGTTATATAAGCTATGGTTAAATCAGAACTGAAGCCTCTCCAAAATAATATGCTTTTACTGTGGGCAGAGAACACTTTTCCAGTGCATCAGCATTTCCATCATACCAAAGCCGATGCCTGCTGTTAGGAGCAGTTGAACAGCACCTGTTCTTGGTTCATGTTTGTAAACTGAAATTCTGAACTCATATTTATGCCAGTACATTTAGTTTCACCATCATAATTTCTCCAGGTCAACCTCATTGAATGTAACAGACAGAGCGGTGTACCTGGTGTGCATTAGAAATGTGAGACTCCCTGACAGCATGATCAATCCCTGACTTCACAGCATGGATGTGGTCTGATGTTCTGCAGCACGTGTCGTAACTTTTTTCCACATGTGGAACTGGCATGTGTTGCGGGGGGGTCAATCATTCGCTGATTGTGTAGACTGGCATTGTTATCCACTGAGATCTGCATCTTAATATCATGAGTCTGTGCTACCAAATAGACTGTCTGGAAATGAACTAACTAATTAGCGGGTCACGGACGTTCAAACACCAGGTGCAGATTATGCTGCTGAGCTGCAAGCGGTTAGTGTTGTTTGCTAACCAAGAAATTAGTCATGAAAAACTGTGTCCTGAAATGTGCTTCTAAGAAAAATCAAATCTAGGTGTGTATTATTAAAAGGTTGACATTGATTTGAGGTGCTGCTTGCCAGCAGCGGAACAAGTCTTTACAGGCTTTAGTTCCTCTGAATTAAGGTAGAAGCAGTAGTGTTCATTTGTTCATTTAGCATTTGAGCATGAGTCCAAGGGCAAACAATAAAAAAGTAAGCTCCTGAAAATAGAAAGTGAGCTTAATGTTGCTGTCAGAGCTTTGTCTGCTCTTTCCAGAGAAGGGCTGAACAAGCGGAGGACTAACTTTGCAGATGCAAAGTTGCTATCATTAAAGATGCTATCATTTAAAAGCTTTACAACATGCGCAAAAGAGCAATGTGTCACATCACTTCTAGCGTGGGCTTTAAGAACTTTTAAGAAAAATATTCACATGAATCCACATAATAAGAGGCGGCAGCTGACACAGAAATGACGAAGGTAGCGAACTATACAAGATAAAGTTTTATGGTTAAACATTTAATTTAATTTCAAATGTAAGCTGTGCATTTCGGTGTGGAGATAATGTCTGAAAGACACTGACGTGTTTCGTGTCTTAAACCTACCGGAGTGTAAACATAGGGACATATTTCTGCGTGGATTATCATGAGCAGTATCCCAAAGAGAGCGGTGCCCAGAGTCCACGCGCACAGACGCTTTTTATCCTCCAGTAATAATTTTCTGTCTCGGAGTCTGTAAAGGTCGTCTCCCTCCATGTGAGTTGTCCGTTTCCCGGGGAGTGTCAGTGGCACCGACACGTCTGCGGAGTCCCCACGGTTTCGGCTGATCAGGCCATCGCAGCTCACGCAGTCGACTTTGGAGTCGCCGTGCAGGCTGCGGTTTGTCATCTCCATCTCCGGAGCGCACACGAGACGTCCGCCTGCTCCCCTCTCCTTGTCGCCTTGCGCTTTCCCGTCCTATGCTTTGCCTGTTGCTCTCCTCCAGAGCTGGGTAAGGCATAGTCCGATGGCAGAGTCGCGTAGCAGGCCCTTCTCACGTGCGTTCCTCATCCACGATGCGGGTTTACCAAAACTCTCGGGTCTTCTCCACAATCACCGCTCCAGCCCAACCGGCGCGGAGCGGTTACGCGCACTGCTCGCGCGCACCGCCGTCACACTGTCCACACTGCAGCGGACTTTGCGCTCTTATTTGCATGTCTTATTATTTAAGAGTGTGCGCTGGTCTGATAAGCGCTTTCTTTGTGCGCGGGTGGATGCGCTCGTCACATGCGTGGCGCACTCTCTTAGCAGTGAAGCACAGGAAGGTTGCAGGTGCAGTGAAATGACATAAACTTTTGTACATTTCTTTATTTGAGGATGTGTAAGAAAAAAAAATCCAATCATTGTTATTTTAATTGAGAGAAAACGCCAAACGGCAAATGTATGGAAATTCAGTTATGTAACCCCCGTGCTTTTATTTTAATCTTTCAATTTGATTCTGACGCAATGCAATCTGGACTGCGCAAGTTTCACAATAGCTACAGAGCCGTGGCGGGGATGAGTTGCACTAGGTTATATTCAATGCAGTAGTCAGGGTTCACTAACATCGTTTGCTGTCACTATTCCATTTCTACCTGAAAATGTTTTTCTTGTCATTTTGAAAACATTCATGTAACTGTGCCCTCTGATTTCGATGTCTTCATATTTCCTGTTATTAAATTGCACAGGTAAGCCCCCAAATAGACTGCACAAAAAGTTAGAAAAAAAAGCCTTTCTCCTAAACCCTTTCAACTGAGGCACAGCGTCATGACCTTGGGCAACGTGACGCATCCAACGCACTGGAGTACTTCCGCTAACCAGATCCTGCTGTTCCGCTGACGGCAGTAAGAGTTCTACCCGAGGATACACTTTATACAGGTGATTTCCCAGCCAAGTGAACAAAAAAAGAAGAAACACAAACAGGATTTAAACGCAACAGCAAAGACTTTACTGAAAAGTACGGTTCATGTCAGAACAATGATTTCAGAAAAAGCTGCATGGATTAATCTTCTGCGATAAAACAAGCGGCTCAAGCAAGAAGTAAGAACAAAATCAATCAATGCGTAAGCGTGAAATGTAAATAAATAAAAAATGAAAAGTAACAATTCATGGTTTATAAAGCTGTAGCAGGACCTCATAGCAAGCAATGAACAATAAAAAAGTCACGACTTTAAGCAAGCCTATTTCAAATTAAAAAACAAACAAACAAGAAAAAAACAGTGACACAAGCGTTCTGTATATTACAGCAGAGAGCGTTTAAACTATTAAATAAACATGTTCACGTTTGGAAAAGTGAAGTTTCTAAAGTAAAACCAAAGTTTGAAATATATATATATATATATAAAACTGACTGTATGTGACTTGACTGCCATCCACTGGTGGCTGAATAAATTACAACAAATATACGATTATAAAGTGCTCATCGGATGTGGTAATATTCACAAGCAGCTTAGTAAAAAAATAGCCTCTTCTACTTAATATACAGATATTGTCACTATTGCTACAGTAGTTTAAAAATCCTGAATCACATTTCACAGTGATTAACTGTGACTTTTACACCCTGCAAAGATTTACAGATGGTAAAAAAAAATTTAAAAGACATATTTTTGGCATTAAACATATTGCTGAGAATTCCTGAGTTCAACTTCAAGCACCCAGTGACTGATGTTGTTCTTGTTGAGTACAGTTCATCAATACAAAAGCAGCAGTGCAAACACAACAGATTCAAAGAGCAGTTTTCACTTGAGCTGTGGGGTATCCCTGTGCAGAGTAATAGCCGTCGTTGACAAAGAAAAATGAAAAAAAAAAGAGGTTTTTTTTTCAGATTATGAAAGGAATAATTAAACTGTACAGCTAAACCTTTTGGTCCAAGTAGATCTGTACTCAGGCCTGACATCAGACGGCTCAGCTTATAATGCTTATAATGCCCCCAAACTTGCCCTCCCCATAGTTCACAATTGGTCTACTCCTTCCCTGCTCGCCATGGCTGCAGGGGAGCCTGAGGGATGATGAACTGCGGAAAGGTCCGCGGCACAACGTAGTATCCAACGACCTGCTGGGCTGGAGGTGGTGGCACGGTGCTGATGAAAACTGGAGCACGCTTCTTGAACTGAGGCCACACTGGTGTAGGGTGGTAGATGACCTGAAGGTTAGGAGGCACCTGAACAGAGACAAAGATTGGATTGAGTGAAATCTGAAAGGATGGTAACAGACACATTTTTTCCATATGTGATGAATCCTTTCTAAAGCACACAACAACAAAACATAACACTGTAATAATATAGCAGCAGCTAACATCAACAACAGCCTGCAAATGAAACTCAAAATAGCTGTTCATGTATCTTACTTGTGTAAAGGAAGAAATTGCAAAAAGTGTGAGTCAGTTAATCCAAAAGAAATAAAGCCAGTTTCTTATAACAACAACAAATCCAATGAATCACAACACTGGACCTATACGGTCGCTAACAACAAGGCCATAAATCCTTAAAACTGGATAACGTATAATTCACAGATAACTCACACTTATTTCATACAGAAATGTTCAGCTGCATAGGTTATTAAAGCCATTAATTCTATATAATAAGTGAATTAACTAAGAGGGAAAAAATCTTGCCTTCAGTAGCTCAGTTGCCCAGATTTATAGTCGCGCACAATGCCAAGGCAGTGATCTAACCGTGTGAATTGACAACCAGATTTCCAGCACAACAACTTAAGACATCTGCTACACCACAACAAAGGCAGGCTAGGATTAGCTTTTATGTAGACAAGAGTCCTTAAAGCTCATTCAAACCTCATTCAACTCTCAGAGGTCGTTCCATTATTGGAAATCATCATCAACAAGACCTCATGAATGGCCAGCTAAAAAAATTTACAAAAGGTATGGAAAAAGGTTTCCTGAGTTTTTCCTTCCCACTGTCACCAAGTGCTTGCTTAAAGAGGGGTCATCTAATTTGTTGGGGTTTTCTCTTTATTATTGTGGGGTCTTTACGCTAGGTCTTTACCTTGAGATGATCAACAGATGTTGATCACTGCTGCTGATGAAGCGCTATATAAAACTGAATTGAACTGATATGTGATGAGAATCTGTAAGTGTATATTTGTGGCAGCTGGATGCTGCATGTGGGTTTTTCTGACTAGACTACTGTACTCAGGTTCATTGTAACAAAGAAGTCATTTCTTGTAGCACTATTGTTAATTAGTGTGCAGGGCTCGCAAAATCGCTAGCCTGACGTCCCGGAGCTAGCGATATCTCCGGTCGGGCGACCAAAATCTATCTCGGCCCCGTCTGTCGGGCTATATGATAACCCGACGGGCGGGGCTAAGATAGATTTTGGTCTCCCCGTCGGGCTAGCGATTTTGCGAGCCCTGGTGTGCTTTCTTTTACTAACATAAGCACAGGTTTGGCCACATAGATAACTGCTCTAAGAAGCATTGTGGTAAATAGATGACCAACAGATTGTTAAAAGAAAAGAAAAGAAAAGAAAAGAAAAGAAAAGAAAAGAAAAAAAAAGAAAAGAAAAGAAAAGAAAAGAAAAGAACAAAACAAAACAAAACAAAAACAAAACAAAACAAAACAAAACAAAACAAAACAAAACAAAAAGAAAAGAAAGCAAGAAAAACGTACCATATTTCTTGGGTATTTGACCCTGTTTGATCCATCTTCGTGTGGCTTTCGAATCCTGGGCACCATGGTTATTTTGCAGCTTTCATCCTCCATCTTTCCCATCTCAGCAACCTGCCCTTCTTTTTCTTTTTCTCCCTGCACATCCCCATCTTTTGCCTCCTCCTCCGTGTCGCTCGATGAAGCTGAACCACAATCCGAAGATGTGGCAGAGTGGTAATCTGAAGTCTCCTGGCTTAGTGAGTCCAGCGAGGACACATCCAGGTCATCCTTCACACACTCTTCATTCTCCTCTTCCTCCTCTTTGTCAAAAGAAGCAACTTTAAAGGGACTGTTGTTCTCTTTGGATCTGTGAAGAAGGGAGTAAATGATTTTTAAGTCATGCCACCCATTTTCCAGCCTGTGACTTCCTACAAGTTTGCACTTGTTGTTTCACATATTGCATCACAACTGTCACTCGTTCAGAACAGAACAGACTGAGAAATGGCTGCGTCTTTGTCTGCCTCTGCAGGCACCCGGTGACTCACCTTGCAGACACCTCCAGTGGATCAATCCACAGAGTCATCTCGGATGGAAATCCCAGGCTGGTGGGCATGATGTTAGTCTCTTTGCAGGCTTGCAACACCACTTCATCACAGGGTATGCTTCTGTTTATGCGAATGCATCTGTGAAAAGTTCAGGAATTAAAAGTTAGGTGCCTTCTTTCTTTGCAGAAAAAAGTCACTCACTGACCACTGTGTAAATGTTTAAACAGCGATGATTACCTAAATGCTTGGCCTTTGCTGGGACAGTCGGGGTACCAGTGATCCTTGTATTTTTCACATAGAAGTTTTTGAAGATTTTCTGCAAACAACTCTGCTTTGGCACCATCTAAGTTACCACGTGTCACAGCCATTCGTTTGAGGAAGTCCACCCCGGCCTTGATCTCTTGCTTCATTGTGACTGTAGACAAAGAAAGAAGGAAGAAAACCACACAATTTATCCATGCGATTCTGTGCATGTGTTTTGCTATGACTTCAGTGAGGTGTGGAAGACCGTGAACTTCAGTTATCACACTTCCCTGTGCAGTTTTCCCTGAAGTGTATATTTATTTTTCTTTGCCTTCAGGGGAGTGTTGAGCATGGGTGAGATGTCCTGAGTGAATTTTACATATATTGCCATGCTCTGTGCCAACAAAAAGATAAAGTTTGTACACGGGCAAATCAGATGCAAACTATAAATGCCAGGTTGACATCCAAGTAATTTGACTATGCAAATTAATTTAGGCCATTGTGCTGTTTATTTTCTGATAGCATGTCTGTTTTGGGTTGAGTGTCAGTGTCAACTTGATCAGAGAGAGAAAAAATGTGCTTAATTAGGCCAAGGCTTTGGCCAACTGCAGACAAACCAGCTGACAGTGCTAACATCTTCCTGTTATCCCTGACAAGAAAGTCCATCCTTGAACTTTTGAGTTGCAAACTGTACTTTGTTATTGTGGCTTGCGACGTGCCACGCTTGCTTCAGTCTGGGTAATGTGTTGTCACAGAAAATAATCATTTTCTCTACTACATGGAGCCACAGCCTTCCCTTAAGGGTAGCCGTGATCCTGTGACACAAGCAGCAACTTTAAATCCCTAACAAATGTTTTGCTGTAGCATGAACTATGAGAGCATCGATGTGTTATCCCCCTCAGACACCATTTCGGACTTCCAGTTTATAATTTGTCCGTGAGGTAAACAGGGGTAGGCTAGAATCTGCAATGAAGAGTCAATATGGTTTGGGTGACAAGTGCTAAGAGACATTAAAGCCATTAAAAACAGCACAATATCTTAAGAATTGCTTCAACGATTGTGGTACATGCGACCGCAACAGCTATTTAAACCACACATCTGCAGAATTGAATATAAATATTGTTTTCTGTTTTCTTTTTATAGCAGGCCTACACCTTCATTTTTAGACACTTGAACCAGTGATTTTAGTTACTGTCGAACAAAGAGTAAGTAATGCCTGTAAAAACGCTTTGATTTATTTATAAAAGGTTGTTTTAAAACTGATGTTCTTATTTTAAATCCCTGGTTTATCTTGAACTTTTGTTCTTAATGAAGTCCTTAAATTGGATGATTAACAAAATGTAACAGCATGTTACTGAAGACAGATGGTCTTACACACGTTCATTTGGAGTTATACAGATGGATGATTTGCGTTTTGAAGGAACTTAAACGCATCACTGGGGGGTGTTTGTTTTCTCTGATTACTTCTCTATAATCACAAGTTAGGTGAGCTCGAAAATGAGGTAGCTTCTCAGTCTGCACACCATGTTTACTGTGCTCGTTTAAAGGCGGGCGGCTGTCATTATACGCAAACCTCTGATACAGGTTTGTTTGGAACAACTTGACCTATTTTCAGGCACAGGCTTGTTCCAGCTGCTTATACTGCGGTCTTTAATGTTTAACTACGAGGGCAAAACTCTGTTAAAATGTCGCCCTGAAAAGGAAAGATTAGTTGAGCCATTTTTAGGAGCGGTTTCGTCGATATTCCCCCCGCGCCTGCAGATGAGGACACGGCGCAAAGCGTGTTCACGTGCTTGTGGACCGTTGGGATACAAAATAAAAAAGCCAGACAAAGAATATAAGAAAGCGAAAAATGTATATCCTCCAGCCAGCTGTGATGAAGGGAACGTCACACTACTTAGTGGAAATAACGCGCTTGAGTTTTCAGGCGGTGCGGAAACCCCCAAATGGAAATTCAGAAAGTTTGTGACGAGAAGCGTACAGCTGTAGGCAGCTCACCCAAACAACGTATTAATTAACAATTAATAAACAATGTATTTTGGGTGGGTGGGGGGGGGGGGGGGGTATTTCCGGAGATGAGATTAGATAAATAAATAAATAAATAAATAAAATGTTTAAAAAACATTAATAAAATACAATCAAATAAAATTTACAACAACAAACAGACGTAACACAGCCGACAAAACTTCAACACATTACACAAATAAACGCGATAAAATTAAAGTTAGAAGTACAGAAGTGAGTACTCACATTTTAACGTAGTTATTGTCGGTGCCCTCCTGCTGTATTTGTCTGCCCCTCGGTACTGATGCGCTGGAACTCTCGTGGCGGCACGTTCCTTCCTTGTTCTCTTCGGCTGTAAAGCAACAGAGACGTAGGATTACCGTCAGCGTGACTCACTTCCTTCGCTGTGTGCAGTGAGCAAGCGGTGACTAGTGCCCGCCCGGCCCAAATATGGAATACCGGAGTAAACAGCTGATGAGCGTGAACGAGAGCGAAATCCCTCACTCTGCTGCTTTTCTAGGCGGAAGAGGGTGTGGGTGGGGGGATACCTAATAGTGTCCTCACCTCTTAAAGGTGTGGTTTCACCCAAACTGTGAAGCACTTAGCAACTATGTGCTATACAAACAAACCCAGGATTGTAATTAACTGTACCCCACAGCTACACACATGTCACATAGGGAATGCGTTCCTATGAATCATCATTATGAAGTTACGTTTTAATGGATTTACATGCTTGATTGTTACATACCTGAAGCTTCACTAGCAGCAGACTTAATTAACTGTTCGTTGGCTAATTATTACCATATAACCGACTCTAACGGCGGGCTGCATTGCTATGGTGATCATTTGCATAAGTAGTACAGTACTCCCCCACGCCTACGCCTACCACCTCTCTCACGCTCTCTGTTGAAGTCTCGGGAAACTGGAACTGAAGGCCGTGCTACGTTTGAAAATAACTTAATTAGTACAATGATGAGCTTATATAAGGTGAGATGAACTTGACGAGCAAATTTGAAAAATACCTTAATAACCCAAGACCTAGTCACGGGTAAACGGGTCGGTTAAGACTGTTAAAGTGTTGTTGCTGTTAGATGCTGATTTATCTTGTAAATTTGTAGAAATTTTAAGTCTGTGTTAAATTGAACTTACAGTTTAATGCCAATGAGGGGTAAAGGCTTGTGATTTTGGAGAGATTATTGTGGCTTTACATCTGAGATTTTTATATAATACAATTTTTATATATGTCACGGTCAAGTTTTACTGCTATTGAAATCCTGGACAAACCTGGACAAGAGGGCCGCAGTTTGTAACAAATATAAACACAAGTTAAGTTGGAATACATGTAGCAATTACCCTGGCCAAGATAACTACTTACAATGGACTGAGACACCCCCATAATGACCAGTTCTGCCAATTTCAGGTGCTTACGGAAAGTGACATACCCATATAACATATAGAACCAAATATAAAGACGCGCATGTCTGAATGTGGCTTAGACTAAAAAGTCCGACAAAGTGTGAACGATAACGCAAATTAATGAGAAAAGATTTACAGGAACAGAGAAAAAGTATTGGTCTCTATTGGTCTCGTGCTAGACAGTAACCAGGGTTGCTGAGACGAATCTAAAAAACCTGTCCACGGTTCACACGGACATGAAATGAGGACATTTTCAAAAGATAACCAAATGAAAGATACCAATTAAAAGTGTTTATCAGAACTAACGATGGAAATCAAATTTTACTTACAATAGGGAGCAGAGATTCCTTCTGTTTGAGGTGAGTGCTGTTTGTCAGTGTTCCTCGAAGTGACTTGGCCGGTATCCTACAACTATTTAAGCGCTCAAGAGGTTGATTTGCATAACTGTTACATACCAAATAAACTAGAATGGATGGGTGGTGCTATTGTGCTGAACTCACTTTCACTGAAGTCAAACGTGGATTTTTTTTAATGGTCATTTACAGACTAAAATTGTGGGATGTTAACTTTTTCAACTTTTAACTACATAAAAAAATCAATAAAACATTAGACTCACTGGTCTGAAGCAGTTGTTGACCGATCTAAAAAATGTTTATGCCCAAAATGCTGACTTTAAGTAATTTGATCACATGTTGATTTTCTGTGTAAATTTGGTACATAAGTACATTAGATTTAATGTAATTGATCAAATGAAATGTATTTGAATCTTATATGTTCATTTTATACCAAACAGTTTCTTTAGTTCTTACACTTTAATTAAAAATTATTGCCTCGAGTCTATGAGGGCCAAAAATCGTTGTTCTTTTTTATTTTATTTTATTTTATGTTTACATTTCTTTATTATTATTATTATTTTTAATTTTCCTTAAATGAACCCTGAGGAGAGAGATATATACTAGAAGTTTATTTATTTTTAGGGTGAAGTTGTCAGTAAATTCCTGCAAGCCTGGTTGTTTAATAAGCAGCATCTATAAAGTGCATGGATTCACTGAACAGAGACAGATAGATGCTAATTAGTGCTAAGGGAGGCACAAATCTTAAAGTATATGCTTTAACAAAAATCAAAGTTTTAAGACTGATCTGGAGAAAAAATCTGGAGTTTCTGTCTCCCAAACCCAAAACTGGGAGTTGGTTTAGTGCATGTGTGTGTGTGTAGGAGGGGGTCTTCATGAATTTTATATAGTGAAGCCATTCAAACAAACAGCCTTCAGGTTTATTTAGGTCATTAGAACAGCCCATTCTAACAGCTTAAGGCTGGAAGGACTTCAGTGTATAAAATTCATGAAGACCCCCTGCTACACACACACACACACACACACACACACACACACACACACACACACACACACACACACACACACACACACCTCAGTCATAGCATTTCTAGCTATGAAATAATAATAACAGTTATCTCTTGAGTTTGTTTCAGTTCTAAAAGCTAATGGGAGGTCTCAGGTATTTAGCCTTTAATGGGACAGTTGTCTTTAGAAAATTGTCGTCTTGAGAGTCGTTGACCCACCCTGTCATCACTAGGGGGTCACAAAGCCAGTCAAAAGGTGGGGTAGCATGAACCCAGGTGTGAATTATCCATGAGACGATTCACCACCCTGCCATCACTAAAGTCAATTCAATGTGTGAATGGGGGTTATGAAACACATAGAAAGAGATGTCAGAATTGTTTTATAGGTGGCTGGTGTTTGGTGTTGTAGACTATTAGCTTCAATTAGTTCAAGTGGATATATAGTTAGGTCCATAATTCCTAAGACAAAGACAAAATTTATTTTTGCCTCTGCCCACCATCACAGAGGATTTTAAATCAGCTGTTGAACATGTGATCAAAGTGCAGATTTTCAGCTTTGATTCAACGGATTTTATTGAGAAGCAGTTTCATGGAAGCAGCCATATTAATGAAAAGTGATGAATTTGTATTTTATAGAATTTCACTGTAAGTTTAAATATGAAGCCCAAAGTGATGCCATTCGAGGTGAAGGAGGCTAAAAAAAGGCTAAAAATCCTGAATAAAACTACCATAGAGACAGCAAAAACTTTAGGAGTGGTCAAAATTACAATTATGAAGGCATGACCTGGTCATCGCGAAAACACCAAATGGCCGAAAGCTCACAAATGACAAACTAAAATGGATAATGACAGAATGATTTCCAACATCTAATCGAGTTGAGAACTCAAGGAGGTTGAATTTATTTGTTGAATTTAAACGAAGTATTCCAGCAAAGTGGAAATCACTGGTTACACTTAAGAACAAGAAGATTTTTGCAGGTAAACATCAGAACATATCAGAAAAACATATTTGAAGACATTAAATCAAGACTAACTTGAGAAGAATGAAGTACGCAGAAAGAATCAAGTCATTATCCAAAGGATACCACATCATTTGGCAAACATGGTGGATGCAATTTTATGTCATGGGCAAGTATGTCTGCCAGTGAAAGTATTCACTCATAACAATGTTGTTGATAGAAGTAGCAGGATGAAATGTGACGTGTACAGGGTAATAGTCGCTGATCATACTCTGTCAAATGCAACAAAAATGACCAGATAGAGCTTCACAGTGGAAATATCTAATAACCCAAAGCATACTGCAAAAGCAACACAAGAGGGGTTTTGTTAGGGAATGAAATTGAATATTCATGAATGGCTAAATCTTTGATTTGATCTCAACTCAACAGAACATGTTTTTCAGTTATTAAATAGAAATCTGAGTGCAGATAAACAAGCATCAACTGAAGTTAAAGGCTTAGCAGAATATCTCAAGGTAGGAAACAGTATTTGATGTCCATGAGTTCTAAACTTCAGGCAGTCACTGATTGCAAAGGATTTTCATTCAAGTGATAAAACAATATTTACATTTATATTGATGTTAATTTGTCCAAATATGTTTGAGCCTCTGAGAATAAAGGACTATGAATAAAAATGACTAAAGACTTAAATCCTAAGTCCTGAACTAATTTTTCTTACTTAACCCGTTCAATTAAAGCAGAAAATCAGTACTTCAACTACATTTTAACTGTTTTATACAGAAGCATACAGAGGCAAAAGTGTGTGTCCCCACTTCACAACACTTTCTCCATTCCCAGTCTCTGCCTAACCAGCTTAGCTGTGAACCAGTGCTTATTAATATTATAACTGATCCTTGTGTGTCATGGTATAGAGCTTTCCAAACAGAATCTGATATATGATATCATACCATGACTCTTGGTAGCATTTCTGAAAACCTCTCAGTCAGTGCACTCTGTGCATTGCAGTTCAACCTCCCAGTTTCTGTCTGAGTGTGTTACTGGGTCTTAAGCTCAGGACCACCACAAAGTAATAGCTTCATTAGAAGTTAAATACCCTGGATCAGTTTTCAGAACTGAAGAAGTCTTTTGGATATGGGATGAAGCATCTTCAAGAACCAGCTGCCTTCAGTTAAAGCATTCAAAACTCTTAAGATGACTATTTTATCAACAGTGTTAGTTGGCCTAGATAAGGCCTCAATTGTACTCCATTGTAGGCACGGACACAGACAGCAGGAGATCCAGGAACCCTGTAGTCATTTCTGTTATACTTCCTTGAAGTCCCTTTGAAGTAACCTGCCTGGGGCGCATGCATAGTTTGTTAATTTTAATGTAGATATGTCATGCAGACCCGAATGAGTCTGCATGAGAGCCAGGGACCCAGAAAATATAATCCCAGCTTTACTGAGAACCTGCACTGACACACAGTCACCTTGAGAGATTTTTTTCAAAGAAATAAAAATTCCTATCCCCTGAAATGCAGATACTTGCTTCAAAAACAAAATCTAAACATACATAGAAAATACATCTAAAATGAATTAAATTAAAAACACCAGGCAACAGGTTGAGCGTCACGCATTTGAAAAACAAATATACCAACCACTCTTGGAGCAAAAGCTGTGGAACAATACTATGTTACTATGAATGAATTTTTAGCTAGGCAACATGAAGAGGGCCACCCAGAGTGTTGTTTCCATTCCTAACATGAAGCTTGATCAGTGTCTGCTCAAGCCTTGTGAAGACGAGCTGATCAGTGGGCTGATGATCACACAGCTTCTAATCCAGAGAAAAATTCAAGAAGAGAGTATGAACAGAGAAGTGTGATGAGAAGTGCTTACTCGAACTTATTCTTGCTGATGTATGTTGGTCGTTATAAAAGTTCAGTAGGATTACAGAAAACACATTATTTATTTATTTTTTAATTTCAACATATGTGGATGATGCCTGTGGCATTTTGGTGTTTTTGGACACACTGCTTGATTTGATTGAATCACTTGTTCAGCCTTGCACATGCATGATCCACAACAAAGTCAGCTACATTGACTCTGCTTCAATCAGTTACACAGCTGTGTTACTGATTCTTAGTGATCTTCATTCCATCTTATTATACATCTTCCTTCTCCTCATCTTTCTTCAGATGTCCCTCTTTACTATTTGTGCAGTTATCCAGACAAAATGTTTGATTGGTAGGTAAAATCATGCTTTTACATATGGTAATGTGGAAGGAAAGGCCTGTAATTCTTGCAGTTTTGCTAAAACTGTAGGCATGGGCCAGCAGCGTTTTTAGTTTATACAGTCACTGCATAATTTGAGCTTCATGTGCTAAGTTCATGTCACAGTCAGGTGGAAGCTGACTGTGTGGAGTGAGGAGGAGGACCCAAATGCAGACACGCAAAAACTAAACTTGACTCTAACAGAAAATGCGCTATTTATTATGGCTGATTAAGCAGTAGAAAAATAAAAGGGCAAAATCAATTTGAAGCAAAACAATAACCTAAACTGGGGAAAACCAGAAATATAACATGAAACATCCTAAACATGAAAAAACCTTAAATGTGACAACTTGACTACATGAAGACCCGGAAGCATGGCATGACATAGCAGACGACCGGACAAGGAATGAATGAAACTCACAGACTAAATGCACACAGGAGGTGATCAGGGGAAGTGAAAACAAATGGTGAAACAGCTGATGCAAATGAACATGACATCACAGGGGAAGCAAAACTAAACGAGGGAACACGGGAACATGGATAAACAAGATAGGCAGGAGACATGGAATGAACATAGGGGAACATGGGAGTAGAAAAAGGGACATATGCACATAAACACAGAGAGGGAAACAGGACAGAGACACAAGGAGAACCTAAATGGACAAGGAGACTACACAAGACAAACGGGGCAGACTGAATGAAACACAAGGAGGGAAACATGTAAACAAGAGGAGATGACGGGAGGAAGACAAAGACATCACTGAAACACACGAAGTGCGAGGGAGACTTAAACACAGAGGACACTGCACTATAAACAACATAGTGGGGAGACAGACATGAGAGAAACCTAGATAGAAAAAACAGAACTCAAACAGAACGAACTGAAGTTTAAACTATACAAACACAAACTTTGTAATACAAAGGCATGAAACTCAACATGCTGGGTCAAAAGACCCAGCCCATGACAGTTCAATTACTGTGCATGTATAGTAAAAAACAATCAAACACATTTTTAGAGTTTGACACAAGAATTGCATATAAGAGCTGTAAAAGCTTTTCTCTTTTTCTTAAAGGAAAAAAAATGAAGTGCTAAAAGCTTTATCCAACAATTGCTCATCAGTAAGACAAACACAAGCTCAATATTAAAAAAGTGAGTTATTGGGACAGTCTGCATAGATTAAAAAATATGTAACAAATTTATTCTTGGATCCTCCAAAGCAGACCAGTGCTGACTCCACCCCTGAGTGATAATCAGCCAGCATCTTTGGCAAAATATTTTAACCTCAAGAGGGTGCTAGAAGTTAAAAAGCCAGAGAGCCATACATATGAAAACAATAGCAAAACTTCGACAATTTTCTCTGAAATTATCAAAGAAAACAATTTGGGGGAAAAGACAAAAAAGGGAATTCTAAATTCACAGTAAATCAAACTAGAACATATTTCAACTGTTACAATGTTGAAAAGTAGACTTTTTTCCTAAAATATGGTGTATAGCAAACTAATCATAAAACAATCTTTAGACTTTGAAAAACAGACCAAAAAATGTCATAAATTTTCCACATGAATCACAAATGGCAGAAAATCCACCACCCGATTCAATCTTGGTGGTTTATTGTTTTTTCTTCATCATTTTGATGTAATGCAGTAACTATTTTCAAATCACTGAAGAAATGTTTGCATTTGTTTTTATATTAAATTAAATATATATATATATTACAGAGAGAACATGAAGTGCTAAAATTGAGATTTTTGTTTATTTTCTATGTATATACCAGCAAAAAAAAAAAAAAAAAAAACTACTAACAAATGTGAAACAAAATACTTAGAATATGCATATAAAGGTTATATTAATGCCGAAAAATATTTTAGTGAAGGTCTTGGTTATTCCAGCAATTTAAATACAAATATATGTACAATGTTTCTGACTATAGTGCCACATTATGTGCAAAAAAGAAGATAAACTCAAGCAAGAAGTGTGCTTCAACACTTCAGTTTGTTTCTCTTTGTGACCATGTGAGGGCAGTGTGGTATTTTGTTTCAAAAGAAGAGTCACTGGCCTGTTTTACAACACTGAGCCACATTTGAAATTTCTTGCCTTGCTTCCTTTATCTTCATTCTCACATATTACTTCCTGAATTATCCCCCTCAAACCTTACCCACCCATTTATCGTTTTCAATTTTTTGTGCAACCACAGACTGGTACCCCCCCCCCCCTCCGGACCACCCTTAATCAAATCGGATCAGGGTTGTTTTAAAAACAGTCCGCTTTATAAGGTGTGTGTGTGTGTGTGTGTGTCTCATGGGAGTTTGTCTCATTTGGGTTGATTTTTCTTCACTCCTGCCTTTAGTGGGTTGAACTCACTCACCCAGATACCATAAAAAGAGTCAATTATTACTGTGAGTATACCCGAGAGAGAGAGAGAGAGAGAGAGATAGGCAAGGCAAGGGTGAGAGCAACAAATCTGCTGCGTGGCGGTCGTGTTTTGTATTGATTAGCATTGTTTTGACAATTAACTGGAATTCAATTCTCTCTTTGTTTTTCTTTGTTTTTCTTTCGCTGACCTCTGCCCCACTCCATATTCTCCCATTAACCCATTCAGGCAATGAATTGTATCTTTAACACTGACTTTTCTCTGACACTCACAGGTCATTTATCTTTTCCTTTCCCTCCCGTATTTCTCACACACCTCACCTAGTATAACTTTATCCAACTGAAAACTATTGATTTTTCCCCCTGCCAGTGTGTCATCTGGGCTCTTCAAGCATTGACTGATATTCTGCTGTGATAACAGGAACCCAAACTGGGACTCTTCAGACACACTTTGCCACCTTTTCCCGTTATATGGCTCTCTCAGAAGCGTTGTCATTTTGTGGAAGTATTGGAAATGAGACCACTTGACCTCGAAATGTGATTCTTTTTCAGGAACAGCTTCTCCCTGAATGCATCTGGCCGTATCAATGAAGCCCACACGCATACACCACATGCAGCCTGCCTTGCCTTTAAAAACATATTGATTTCTCTCTTTCACAGGGAGCTTAATGCGATCGATCGTCCAGGCTCTTTCAAGATCAGCGCCAGTATAAGGATCTCTTCTTATAACACACATGCTGGCTCTTTCCCTTCAGCTAATGATTGTCCTTGGCCTGAGGGAAGAGTTTGTCTGCATTAAGACAGAGAACTGTTTCTCTGGGCATCCATCCCCCTCCTCCTCCTCTCTCTGGTCCCCAGTAATGGGGATGAGTATGGAACTTTTAATTTCCTCTTTAACAAAAGGTATGCCAGATGCAGCACACACATGCTTTGACCTTTATCAATCCTCACCACACCCCACTCCTTCTCCCCACCTGTCAGTGGATCGATACCTCTTTGTATTTGCAATGCATTACACCCTTTCCCTCTTTTTAGATTAAAAAAAGTTGGTCTTTCTCAAGTTCCCGTCTTGCAGGCAGGTTTGATTTTAAATGAATGTTAACAATTTCACCATTAAAATCAACTGGAAATTAAATAAATAAACAAATAAATATATTATACACCCTTACTGCTTCCATAGGAATTAAGACTTTAAGTAGCAGCCAGATGATGCTAATCAAATGTTTTTTGATTAACTGATCATTGGGAAGTGTGAGCACTTCAGGCATGTCTTAACACAACGCCACAATCTCACCAGGGGTGGATGTCACAGTAAACTTGCCCAAAGGTCAGACCGTACCATGCTCAGAGAAAGTGTAAAAAAAAAAAAAAAAAAAAAACCCACATGCTACATCTCAGACTCTGGAGGCCTCAGCTAGCATGTAAAATGCTAAAATTCATGACAGTAAAATTAGAAAAAGACTGAACAAGCACAACTTCTTTGGAAAGACTACCAGGAGAAAGCCTGTTTGAAAAAATACATAGCAGCACAGTTTAAATCTGCAAAGCTGCATCTGAACAAACCACACAACTTCTGGAACAATGTTTTTTGGACAGGAGAGCAAAGTGGAGATGGTAATGCACGGTGTCATGTTTGGTGAAAGCCAAACACAGCACATCAACACAAACACCTCGCACCAGCTGTCAAGCATGGTGATGGGGAGCCGATGATTTGGCAATGGATTCTCTGTATACCAAAAGTATTCTGGAGTCAAACGTGAGGTCATCTGTCAGACGGCTTAAGTTAAGCAAAAGCTCTATCATGCAACAGGAAAATGATCCCAAATACAGAAGCAACAGAATGGCTGAAAATAAGAATCAGGGTGGTGCAATGGCCCAAACTCCAGACCTCAAACTGACTGAAAGGCTGTGGCAGAATCTTAAGTGATTAAGTGAGCTGTGCTTAAACAAATGCCTGCAAACCTGAATGAAGCAATGCTGTAAAGAAGAGTGAGTCAAAATCCTTCCACAATGAGGTGAGAGACTGATAAAAACTCATAAAGAAAATTATAACTTCAAGTTACTGCTGCTAAAAGTGATTCTCAGCTTCTCGATCCTGGAGTGTACTTTGTTTTTCTCAGGACAGTGGTATAAGGTCAACTGTATTTGTTAATTTTTATAATTAGGGTCTTCAAATATCATGTTCTTGAAAGATTTTTGTGTTAAAAACTGTAAAAAATTGCTCTATTGCTTGATTGATTCATTCAGGTGTTGGGAGAACCAGGACACAGTGATGAGAAGTTTACTATTGGAACAAGAAGGCATAGATGGACAAGGGATGAGAACAGGATGCTGTTGGACTACTACTACGCAAGGAACCCCAGCGGAAGAGCGCAGTCCTAGGAACAGCAAAGATACTGCGCAGGATTCTCAAACTCCCAGACCTCTGTGAGGTACTCCTACTCGAGCGTCAAGAAAGGTAATAGGTCAGCAGAAATTTGGGGTTTCTAGAGATGAGCAATTTATTTACAGTGACCTCCATCATATGTGAAACTTAATAAAACTCCCTCAAATTAACTTAATTAACAAAACTCAAACGTACATGGATTCAGTAAAACAGCTCACCTTTCCTTCCTCCTCCGAATCAAGCAGAGACTGACTATATATAATGCTATCAATTTCCCTGCAGTTAGCTCCCCACTCTTCTGATTGACATCTTTACTAACTAAATGGCTCTAAATAAGAAAAAAAATATTCAATAAATCTCCTTGTATCCTAAAACAAACAAAAGGAAGCATTCCTATGGTAAAAGAAACCCCTCCTCTTGGTTTAACCAGCTCATGTCAGAGATGACATCATCGGTACTTTAAAAATCAGGAAACATTGGGCGGGCTTTTCCCTACACCTGACCTACACCTTGACTGAAAACAAATAAAAAAAAACAAAGTAAGTATGCACAAATGAATTAATTATGCAACATAACAAAATATAAAGCAACATGTAACTGAGTATTTGCTTTCATTTGCTGAATGTTTGTTTTGCTGGCAACATAATGCTTACACAAACAAACCCGGGATAGTAAGTGCAGCAATGTTACTTTGACAATAGCAAATTATAGCAAATAAATATATAGAGGGAATAATGTGCATAGTGTGCAAAAAGTCAATAAGTCAATACTTCTGGGACAAGTGGAGAGTATTACAACTGCTCATCCACTTTGTCACAAGCCCCCGCATGGAAATTTATTTTATATATGTATACGCATTAGATATATAGGTAAATAATGTATATTTCAAACCTGTACTCCTTGTAGTGAGATTGGACTGCAAAACTGGAAGTTTGACCTAAACTGAGAAATAATAGGATAAGAATGTGAAGGGAAGGCCAATCACTGTGTTTGGCAATAAAAGGGGTTTGTACCAAAATAGGTGCGTGGAGTAATAATGTAGAGGACAAACCTGAACTCGCATTACTTCATCCCATTGATATTTTAATTGATTAATTATAAGTAAACACAATTTTTGCTTAAAGCATGATAATTATCCTCTAATGCTTTGAAGAAGGCTCAGTGTCTCTGTGGTTGTCACGTGGTTGTTTTTTAAACACGGCATACAATAAAGCTCCAGTCATACATTAATGGACAAACATTTCAATACAGAATATCATTTTGAAAAAGCAAAAACCAAAATAACTGTTGGTTCAGTTTGACTTTCTGTTTGGAGAAAAGCTCTTCTATTCTGGTTCTGTTAGAAAAAGCTTGCAAAATATATTTCCTGTTTTTTAAAAATAACTTTCAAGAAACACCCTGTTGAATCCCCCAAAATTTCCTCCTGTACAGTAGCTCTCTGCTGATGGTTTGAAGCTCAAACGTGAATGTGAATCTTCAGTTCCCATGCCAACTTTCAGATTTCTGATGAGAGAGAAGGTAAGCTCTGGGATTTATACACACAAGATGTTATTTTGTGTGTATAGGTGCATAAATTATTTTTGATTCTGCATAAATACAACATGAATGAACAAAAGGCTAAATTAAAAGTAAATAAGATTTTTGTTCAAAGCGTGTCCCTGTATCATGTAACTTCTTTGTCCCTGTTATGAGAACCTAAATGCAATTATTTTTCAGGAGACTTAAGTTATAAACCTATATCAGTGCAAAGTTTAAAGGTTTAAGATGTAGTTTATAAAGGCTCTTTTTTTTATTGTGTTTTATAATATTATAAAACTGCAGTTGCTCTAGAAAGGTATGTGAACGAGAATGTGAAAAAGGAAAAATTCTCATATACTATTTGCAAGAAATAGTAGCAATAGTTTAAACCTACCTTCTGTCGTCCACACGGGGGCGGTGCTAACACTCTCTTTCCATGGTAGAGTTGTTAGCCAAACCATGTACACGGGTTTATCTGTAACAGAGGGCGGATGGATGTGGAGTCGTCATCTGAGGTAAGTCCAGCATTTACTTGTTTGTTTTTTAAGCTCCTGTCATTTGCTTGTAGTTCTCCTGTAGTTTCACCAGCTGGTTGCCTTATTTGTGTGCTCTTTGGAGATGACGGTGGGCTGTCTTTTTTTGAGAAGACCAATGAGAGTAAAGCAGTTGGGCAGAAAAAAAGCGAAAAGTGAAGACAAACCTCTTAAAATGAGGGAAATTGTAGAGCCACACGTGTTTGTTTCTTTTTTTTTTTTTTTTCTTTTTTTAAAGGATAATTAGTGTTTGCTAATAAAGAGTTAAAAGCTAAAGTTGTCTGGGACAGTAATAAAGGGAGCACCTGATATTTTAGCAAATTAGCTAAGTCCATTACAACACTATGCTGAAAATTTTTGCCTGTTTCAAGTGTGCTTCAGGTGCTCAGAGGCCTTATTTTGGTTGTGCAAGTAGTGGGGAGCTTTGGGGAATTTGACAAGAAGCTCAAACTTTTCAGAATTTGTTGGCATATGCACAGCCAAAATGATGGAAAAAAGTAATACTAAATAAAATAAAAAAAAGTCACCAGTGACTTAGTGCAGTTAAAAAAACAGAAAGTCATGTTTTCTGATTTTCTAATTAAAGATAGGAGGTCAAGGAGGGCAAGCAAAAATCAGAAGAGAATCCAGATTCCAGCCCGTCATAAATGATTTAAAGCTGTGGAAGAGCGAAACAAGCCTTCATCTTCTCCATGAGGGAGGGGCTGTTGCTCTCAACCTGTGGGTGTAAAAGTTTTGGTCTTTGAGAGGTTTTAAAATGACTCATGATTTGAGAAGGCATGTCAAAAGAAAAATGCTCTTAAAATGTCGCTAAAGAAGACAGGAGATGTAATTAAACATACCTTTGTAAGCCACAAGGTGGCAGTGGAAAGAAACTCTTACCAGAAGGCCACCATTAAATTATGCGGTGAACTTGTTAGAAAAAGTTTGTTACCACATCTGACTGTAAGAGTGAAAATGAACGAATGGCTCATTATCTGATTACGTTAAGTTCAACAGCCCTCCTCTATTTATTCATTTTTAATAGAAGGGTTTTTCACAGCAATCCTTGATGGTGCTATAGTGCTGTGCAGGTGTATTAAACATAAGGCCCGGGGACCAGAATCGGCCCAGCCAAGACTCTCATCTTGCCCACTAGACAGCTTTAGAAAATG
The DNA here is from genome assembly GCF_900408965.1 of Simochromis diagramma. Classification (NCBI taxonomy): domain Eukaryota; kingdom Metazoa; phylum Chordata; class Actinopteri; order Cichliformes; family Cichlidae; genus Simochromis; species Simochromis diagramma. The sequence continues at coordinate 11,761,587 of NW_024387423.1, read as the reverse complement.
TGAAGGGGTGCATAGATTATAAACTTTTAACTGTATTTTTTATAGGCTTTGCAGCTTTCACAACTACAGCACCCCTCCCCTTAGTTCAATCCATACTACACAAAGTACCGTAATTGTTGGGCTATAAGCCGCTACTTTTTGCACAAGCTTTGAACCCTGTGGCTTTTAGTCAGGTGCGGCTTTTCTATGGCTTGTCCATGATTTTTGTGATATCATAAGAGGATTTGTTTTGTTTGTTCCGCTGTTGTACGGCACTACGTTGCCTGGCGGAAGGATCAGGGTTCAAGAGTGGTATGTTGGTCACATGTCACAGGCAATGTAGTGCCGTATGAAGTAGCGCGAAAAACAAACTTCAAAGTAGCGCTACGCGTTCAGCGGGAGGTGTGGATGATGAGCGGCGATAAACTTGCGAAAAGCAAGTTATGCCCAACTCCACCAGTGGATTCTGACAGCGTGGAAAAGTGTGAAAACATCCATGATCACCAACGGATTTTGAAGGGCTGGACTGCTGCATGATGGAGAGGAGGACACCGCCACGGCCCTTCTGAGGGTGTTCGACTCTGACACTGACAACGAGGATTTGTTTGGGATGACGAGAGTGGATGACGAAGCCATCCTGAGCCTGTTCGTTTCCGACACTGGAGAAGAGGACTTTGGTGGTTTTAGTGCGCAGGAAGAAGAGAAAGATGGTGGTGAATGACTGACTTTTCTTCTTGTTAAAGCCGTGTCACTGCACCTGAGCCTAAAAGGTAGGCCGAATCTATTTTTCTGGTGTGCTGTAGGTTATTGTTATGTACTACATTTGTTACTCATTTATGAAGCACAGTACATGTTTCGTACTTGTAATTACCACTACTTGTACATATACCTAAAAAGTTATGCAAATATGTACCCATAACTTGTTTTTCAAAATATTAATAAAAGGGGTGTGTCTCCAAACAGCCATCTCTTTCCTGACAATTCCCTTTGTGCATATTCTCTTACATATGATAAGTCAACATTGAAACACCTGCGGCTTTTAGTCAGGTGCGGCTAATGTATGTACAAAACAGGATTTTCCCCTGATTTTAGCTTGTGCGGCTAATATTCGGGTGCGCTTTGTAGTCCAGGAAATACGGTACTTAACTGATAGATTAATAATTAAATGACAGAAAATTTCCAGGTTTTCCACCATGTAATATAGAAATATCTTTTTTGGGTTGTTTTTTTTTTTCTTACAGTGAGTCCAATTAATTAGGTGAATTAATCAAATCACTGGGTGTGTACCAGGACGAATATAAAAAAATCAAACCTTGGGAATAAGGAGGAAGGTGAAGTAGCTGTTTTCTCTTCTTTAGCACCAGTTCTCCACAATATTTTCCGAGTGGTTCCTCAGTTTATTCCTTGTTTGTGGACAGATAGTATTTAAGTTTCAAGAGGTGTGGCAAATTAGGAGGATTAAAGTTGCTAGGTAAAAAAAGGAAAAAGCCCAAAAGAAGTAAGCTGGAAGGCAGTCCTGTTAAAAATGAGTGACCGATGATAAACAGATAAGTAGTTTACACAAGAAACAATCTGAGAAGGGAAAATACTTCATAAATGAACATTTCCAGGTGGGAATTGTGGTGGGTGGAAAATCTACCAGCCTGCAAACAGATTCAAAAAGCTTTCAAATTGCATTTCCTGTTTTTTTTAAAAAAATAAAATAAAATTTCAAGAAACACTCTCTTGATTCCCCTAAATTTCCTCCTAGCGCTCTGCTAGATGGTTTTTAGATTTACATGTGAATGTGAAACTCCAAGGTAAGGGCAGAATTTCACAAACCTGAGAAGTGAGTTGATAAGCTCTGGGATTTCAACTAGTTTGGTATTAAAGTTAGGAAAATAGGATTTACATATGGTGATTCGTCATTGTTTAAAATATGTTTATGCTATTGATTCTTAAATGAACCCTATAACTTTTAAAGCACCCTGCAGTCACAGGGTGTATTTAGAACCTGTTATGCAAACTGGAAAATGCTGAGGGACAGCTGAAGAGCAATTAAACATTTGCAAGTCTGAGAGGCGTCGCGTAAGGTTCAGTTTACTGTGTGCCTCCATGGCCTACGATGGAGTCCATTATGTCCACCCCTTCCCCCTTTTTTGCTGTCTCAACAATTAAACCAGTGAAGGTGAGGTAACTGTACATTTCTTTAAAAAATGGGCAAGTGGATAAAAGGATAAGCTGGTATAATAGTCCATAATAGTCCACTCTATGACCCACAGCACAAATGAGTTTTCTTATTATGAAACATTTCACCTGTATGTCAGCAGTTGCCATGGAGATTTTGTGGAGATATGCAGGGCTCTGCTTAATGGTCTGACCTTAACCTTGCACTTTCTCCACTGTATGCTTCCATGATATAACAATCATAGTGGAATATTTCATATTGTAAATCAATATTTCAAAAGGCAGCCTGTTCTCCACCTCTCCTTCACATGTTCACACATATCAATCGTTATTTTAATATCAGAGAAGCCCACGAAAATGAAGAGTGCTCAGCCTCGTTTCATTTTCATGTCTGCACACTTTACATGCTACATACTGTATTTCTTAAACTAAGTCTTCCATAGCCTTGAACCACCATTTAAAAATCCATTCCCATCCCCCATCTGCATTTGTCTTTCTGCCCCTTTCTGCCCCTCTGTCCTGCTCTCTCTCTCTTTCTCTCTCTCTCTCTCTCTGTGTCTCACTCTCTGTCTTTCTCTCTCTCTCCTGCAAGCTGTGTCTCTTTCCTGTGTGCTGGGGGCCAGCAGAGGGGAAGTACACAGAGAAAGAAAAGCACTCTCTGAGTTCAAGTGCACGGGCTTAAAGACACAGCTGGCCATAAACAAAGGGTTACAGGATGAGGAGAAAACAGGCATGGAAAGGTGGAATAATAACCCTGCTGATATGTTAGCCATGTACTTGAGGACAGTATAGGGCTCATTCGCAAATACACACACACACACACACACACACGCACACACACACACACATGCACAAAAAGAAAATTTAAAAAATGTGAACAGGAAAAAGGGGAAAAAATGTCTCCTCCCCTTTTCCTCTTTCCACATACACTCCTCCTATTCCCTCCCACCTCCTTTCTCTCAATCTCCGTCCCTCCCTCTCGCTCTCCTTCATTCCTGCATGCACACACACACACAAACACACAAACACACACACGCACACACACACACAGCTACACACACTCACACGATGACTGATGTCTTCTCCCTCCTCTTCGTGCGTTCTCTGTTTTCTCAGCTCTCTGTGGCACCTCTGAGACTTTTGGCTTTTTGTCCTCTGGTTATAACCGTGCGGTGGAAGCCGTTCTGCACAGCTCCAGCACCATGCTGTCCCAGCTACAAACTGAGAAGCAGCCGCAGCAGGAGCGGATCAGCCTGCCTCTCACTTTACTGCCTCTGACTTTGTCGGCCGCCTTTCCGTCCTGCACTTTTTCCTCCTCATGGTTGGTGTTAATTTCCTTTGTCTGTAAGGCATGTTTCCCCTTACGTCCACAACGGGATAAAGAAAAGATGGGTTTTTTTTTGTTTGTTTTTTAATGGTTTGTGTGAAAGACGAGGTGAGACAACAGTGGATAAAATGTGATGCGGCTGGAGTGACATAGAGATGCAGGGCTGCAAGTCAAGAGGCAAAGCACTAAGTCGAGAGTAAGGATGAGGGGACTGAGAGGAAGATTCAAGTTGGAAAATATACGTGGGAAAAGGTAAAAGAAAATGGAATTAGATGTTATTATAATATTTTCTTATTTCCTTCTTTCGGCGTTTTATTTGGGAAGTAATCGTGTTTTTTTTTTCTTTCCTTTTTTTGCCTCTTTCATTCCTGTTCTCGGATCTGCTTTGATTTGTGCACATAAAGTCATTTTCCTTCCTCCCACTCCCACTGAAACATTTTTCCTGTCTCCATCCTTCTCCAGTCTTTCAAACATGTCTTTTATCATTTTTGTTTGCTTAGCAGAATTTGCATGTTTGCTTTAAAACCGTTTTTCCTTAAGTCTCGTTCAGTTACAGCTCAGGGCTGGTTTTGGGGCCCAGCTGGGAGGATAACGGGGAAAGAAGAATGGGGTTGGGGCACTCACTTTTGTGTCATTTTTGTGTCTGTCGTTGTCTTTGTAAATCTTCAACATATTAATAATGCGTTAATAATGATTGTGTTACATAGTGAATGTGTCTTCGGCCCAGTTTCGGATCTTCAGCTTCAGCTGATATGAAACTTGGATTGAATTTGGATTATTTGGTCATCATGCTCCCGACTTTGGGACCGACACGTCCCACCCTCTACTTCCCCTCACTGTTTGTTTGTGGTATCAGTATGCATCCCTCTCATCTCGTCCTCACCCCGCTGTTTGTTCATGGCCTCGCCTTCATTAGGTAGTTTTGACAAGTTACTGTCATATTGGAAATCTATAATATAACCTCGTCTTTGAAATATATTCTTAACAATCCATCCTGTCCATTTTGAAGAAAATATGATCCAGGCGCTCATTCCAAAACGCACAGATAGTGAGTCTCTGTGCAAGGGTGTGCCATTTGACAAAGGGGAGTAAAAAGGTTTTCGTGACTAGGATTAGAGTTTGAATAGGGGGACGATCGCAGTCCCGAGTGTTGATCTGAATACATCTGATTTAAACCAAGACTTAGTGTTGGTACAAAACTAACAGGCGGCCGACCTTGGTGGCTGGTTTGTACAGGTTGTAGCAATGGAACAATGAAGAGCAATCACCAAATCACCATGCCCAGTTACATTTGAGCAAATCTTTATTCATTTTCCTTCTAAATTCATAGTTGGGAGATGGATATAGAGTAGTAGATATGAGAAATCCCTTTGATTGACCGGAAGAGAACCAAAACGGAGAGTGTGCTAATGGTTGCACCAAAAACTCACTGCTAGATACCCGATTTAATGCTTTGGAATACCAGTTTACGTACCATGCATTATTGGCCAAAAGTATAAAATCGTTTGTATTATCACAAAATGAAGGCACAAAATACCCCCATATTCAGGCATTTGACTGCATAATGAGAGTTAGATTTAGTGTAAAAGAAACACATAAGAGAATAGTAAATAGCTTATTTTCACAATAATTATTGTGGCAGGTGTTTTCCCAGTAGTGGATTTAAATATCAAAGCATAGTCAAAATGTTGCCTAAGCTGTCAACTGTATAGTGTGGCCGAAACATCTAAAACCACAACATACTCAATTTGCTATAATTGAAAACTTCATTAAACTCACAAATATTCATATCTAAGAAGTCTAATCGTTATCAGTGCAGTTACTGATTTAATTTGTATTAAGCAGCAACAACTTCAACTCCAGTGTAACCAAAACGTACAGCAAAATCACAGAAATAATTTGGATAATTGTACAGCTCATTGACCTTAATTCCTGCATTAGTGAGTGGCACTTCAGCTTGTACATCACAAAGTGTAGCTGTGCGGTATACACGGTGATGATATTTGGGATCCGTGCATCATTTTGAATTATTATAGCGATTTTCTTTGTTGTTGTTGTTCTTGCCCTTTACATAGGATTATTTAGACATTATTTACACTAATGATAAATTCCCTGGAGCTTGATTTACCCACATTTTGAGTTTGGTACTAATAAATCAGTGGGTTGTATATATATATATATATATATTTTAATCATGTTATGCCAAACTAAAAAATAAGGAAACTGTAAAAAATTAAGCTAATTAAGCACTAATTATCACTTTTCAACACTCAGAGCAAATAAGCAGTTTCGACACTGACTACATGGCCACAGAAGTGTCTTGCCATACTGAATCCTTTGGCAGAAATAATGGATTGCCATGGCTTTTTGAAGTGACAAAGAACCTATCAGTTATTTAAAACCTCTCAACTTGAGGCTGCCACTTACTGACCCGAGCACATCTAAACATTAGAGTGGAGAGGAAGCCATTCATGTGTTTCACTTTATAAAACATAACTTGGCCTTCGCTATCAATTATGTAGTTCTGGTGTGAAAGAGATAGGAAAAAGGGCCACACACAACAGGCAGCCAGGCCCAGCGTGAGAAAGCGCTGAACCACGTGACTGCTGTAGATGTACTAATGCTCTCTCACGGTCTGAGTGAGAACTATTCCCCCTGGACTCAGTGTTCCAGTTGCATCAGTGTTTGTCTGCCTTCTCTAGGATATGGGGCTGAAATGGGGCCGGAGCTGAGCGAGCTCCATCTGGACATCCATAGGGCCCTCCTCCTTTATTGGCACGAAGCTGATAATGTTGCTCTCTGTTGCATAGGATGCAAGTTTTTGCACCAGTTTAAATCTCTAACTGACCTTGTAAAAGAAAATTTTCTACCTCTAAAAGATGCATGGCTTGAATTATTTTCAGCTGCCTAGCAATGTTTCATATACATTCAAGCTGGCTTATTACTGCAGATGCTTTGTCTCTGTTGAAATGTGTAAATGTTCAAATGCCGTATATTGAATGCAATAAAAGGCTCAATCTTTTATACCATACACATTAACCAACTGCACGTTAATTACACATTAACACCTAAATATCCATCAGGCAATGCTATACAAATTGATATAAATGAATACACTGTTAAAATATGTTGCACTTCCATGCAAGTAAAATCTTCAGTGCAGGGCTTTTTTTTATTAAGCGGGGTAGTGCACTTTCTGTTTATATTCAATGCTTAACTGGAGCTGATAGCACTCATTTGCTGTTATTTTTAATAGCTAACATTGATATTTTGCTTAGAAGTAACAGCAGTTTAAAAAAAGATTATCTGAAGTACAGCTACAGTGAAAAAGCAATCATGGTGCCAGGATATATACTCCTAGAACATAAAGTACCTTCTTGTATTTTAGGGGGAACCATGGCTTGTCACTGGAGTGGCATTCTTTAAGGTGCTGCAACCGTACTTGCGTGCTTTTACTTATTTGTACCTCACAGAGCCCAGTCTTCAACCTCTGGTGGCAAATTTGTACCTTAATGTAGCTGACCTTTAAAAATGTGCAGGTAAAGGGGTTCTTTATTCATATATTTTATTATTATTATTATTATTATTATTATTATTATTATTCATTTGTACACTTGAAAAGGAACGGGTACAGGAAGTTTCTTTGAACCCAGGAGCTTGGTACAGGCGATAGTGCTGTACCCATTAAACAGTAAAGCCTTAACATGGAGTGCAGTAGAGAACTGTAGGCCTAGAAAAATTCACTCCTACTGCACTCCTTCTTCTGAGATGTGCAGATAGTTTAGAATCATCATGATTGCTTTTTTTCTCAATTGCTTAGCACATATGTTAGTAACAGCTCTTTAAAAATGTATGTTTAATTAATTTCAGAATCCATATCAGCCTCTAACTTCAGTGGCTACTGTTACAATCTTTTAGTGTTTGGTATAAGTCACCTCTTTTATGGCTTTTATAAAACACGTTGAATTTAAGAATTTAAGTAAAATATGATAATATGTAACATGACTCTCTCTCAACTCAATGAGACTAACAGAAAATTGTATACACTTAACATGCGTTTGCTTATTTAGCTCTTCTGTATATTCTGGTATCGTGAAATGAGTCTTCTGGTACATTTGCCTCCATGGTGTTGCCTGATTTTTGTGCATTGGAGCACAGAGAGGACAGTGAGCCTGTGTCACGCTGGGTGGAGGGTGTTTTCATTTTTTGTCCTTCCACCTATTAGTGTGTCAGAATCTTTTCTGAACCTGGCTAATGTGAATGAATAGTTTCCTCATATACGGGCCAGGTGGCTGCCTTCTGTGTTCAAAAGCAAGCAGAGGTGGTAAGGTGGGGGTTAATATTTGCAAGCTGTAGGAATGTGTTTGGAGTCAGCAGTGAGAATTCCTCAGTTCTGCATTAGTAGGTCACAGCATTGCTTCTTACCTCCCCTAACTGTCTCAATCCTCTCTTTCCCCCTCTTCCCCCTTGTCTGTCTCATTTTTCTTCCCATCCAGCTCTGTCACGTCTTTATCAACACGTTCCTACCACTGTCTCATTCTTGATGCACATCTTTATCTGCTGTGTTCTGCCTCAAGTTTTGATCCTCTGCACGTCTCCTCTCTGACTCTTTAGATGTGTGTGAGACATCTAAAGAGCCTCAGGAGTTGGGGGTTGGGTAAAAAGCAAGAGATAGTGAAACTGTGAGTGAGTGTTGATAATGCTATAGTGCAGTGCTCTCCTGCTGGCTCCTCTTCAGTACATCAGTCATGTATGATTTATGGAGTAGGTTCCTGAGGAACTGGCTTTGTTGATGTCATCCGGTATCATCTGTTCAAACAGTCATGTGAAAAAGAAAGTTTTCACAAGACTTTGTAAAAAAAACAAAACAAAGTACACCCCATGATTCAGTAGCTCACAGTGTTTGCTGCATGACTTTATCAGTCTCTCACGTCATTGTGGAGGAATTTTGGCACACTCTTCTTTACAATGATACTTTAATTCATTGAGGTTTGCAGGCATTTGTTTATACAAAGCTCTCTTAAGGTCCTGCCACAACATTTCAATCAGGTTAAGGTTTGGACTTTGACTGGGCCATTACAACACCTTGATTCTTTTCTTTTTCAGGCATTTTCTTATGAGCTTAGCATCACTGTCCTGTTGCATGACCTAGTTTTAACCAAGCTGTAGCTGTTGGACAGATGGCTTCACATTTGAGGCTAGGACACTATAGTGTACAGAAGAGTTCAGGGTCAACTCAATGGCTGTAAGGTGCCCAGTTCATGTGGCTGCAAAACAAGCCTAAATCATCGCCACAGTGCTTGGTCATAGGGGGTCATATGATTATTGGGGTTTTCTCTGTATTATTATAGGGTCTTTGCCTTACAATATAAAACCCCTTCAGGCAACAGTTGCTGTCATTTGACAATAAATAAATACAATTGGAATTAAAATCCTTGCCTCGTCACAGCTGTACCTAACAGTTGGATTGTTATGCCTGGTTTTCGCCAAACATGGTGTCATGTCCTTTTAAAGAAAAGATGCTTTCTTCTGTAACCTTTCCAAGCAAGCCACAGTTGTCAATCTTTTTCTAATTCTACTGCAATAAACTTCCAAATGTGACATGCTGAACTTGACTGCCTCTAGTCTGAGAGTCAGGGATTTAGCTCTTGGGTTTTTCAAAAGTTCTCTGAGTATTGTACAACTTGACCTTGAAAAGATTTTGCTTTCACAATCTTTCCTGGAAGATTGTGGCATTGCATTAGCACATACCTGAAAGCTGCATAGCAGCAAATTTGCCCAAAAACTATTTTTTTATAGAAGTGATGACACTTGCAGATGATCAGTTTATCTAATTTACTTGATTAGCATCCATCTGTTCATCCTGTTCATCCATCCATCATTTCTCTTTACCACTTACCCAATTAATGGTTGTGGAGGACTGTACCCTCTCCCAGCTATCATAGGGCAGCGGGATAGGTAGAACCATGACATTTCTATAGTCTATTAAAATGTTAATTGTTATGGAAGCGTTAAGGGTCTACTTAGTTTTTCACATAACTGCATATCACATGAATTGATTCAACTACAAACCAGGTTTAAAAAAATGTAGTTGCACATTTTTGAAAATATAATAAGATACTTTTTTTCAAGAGATGACAAAACTGGCACCACTCTCATGGCTGTCCAATAAATATAATGCTAAAAAGTCTCGTCTGGCTCCTACCAGCACCTAATTGTATATGAATAAAATCAAATGGAACATTATGTTTACTGAGCCCTGGTATTACCTTGTGTGCTGGTATGTAATCTTTCTAACAAAGCTCGATTAGCTGTTTCCATTCTCTGTTTTAAGTTAATTTAAGCTAGCTCCCGTTTCATACTGACAAGAAGCGTTTAAATTCAAGTAAAAAATATGCATGAGACACAAATGCTAAAAGCATATGTTGTTTATTGATAGTGGTTTAATGTGTCACTGTGTGTCCTCTGTAAGCATATTGATGGCATTCACAAGGCTCTTCGTTACACGTTGCAGCGATACACGCACTCTGCAATGAGGTGTCGTCACACAACGACTCCCTTGAGCGTGCCAGCTCTCTGGTGCCAGGCAGGGAAGAGGAGAGAATACAACAGGGAGGAGGGGAGAGAACATGAAGATAGAAGGCAAAAGAAAGATGAAGGTGTAAAGAAACATGCTGTCTGAGAGGTAGAGACAAGTGGGTGATAAAGCGAGACAGAAAGCGTCTGAGGGGGAAGAAAGGGTTTAATGCTAGACAATGGGAGGAGGTGCAGTCGTTGAAGTGGTGGAAAACAAGAAAAATTTCAGTGTTGCTCAATGTATCATTAGAAAATGAACCTTGTGATTCCTTAGCACAAAAGGTTGTCAGTTTAAGAGCCAAGTAGTAGCCAAACTAATATCCATACATTAAGAATTGTGTAAGTATAAAAATGTTTAGGATCAAGGAGTCTGTAGCTGAGTTAAAACCTGCAGTAGCTGCCTGTTCTTTGGTCAGTAGGTCATCAGGGTCACATCTGTAAGATGAAAGGAGAAGCTTTGGTTGGCTGCTTCCACAGAGAGATGGAAGGGTCAGGAAGTGGCCCCAGCACAAACACCAGACTTATTGTTCAAGTTCAAGGTAACACTGAATAGGGTTTTCATTCACTTAGCTCAGCCCTCCATCCCCTGACAAGCTGCTGTTTTTCAAAAGGGTCGTAATTAGAGGAAATACTGCCTTTGGCATCATCTGATGTCAGTATCTTGGTTATAATTGCAAACTAATTATGTCAGTTTTATTTATTTAAATAAGGGTTTTGGTACCAACCTTTGGCTATTTTTAAAGAATTATTGAAAGCGAATCGTTTAAAATATTGCTCGCACGTGGCTCATGTTGAGGGGTGTCCAGTCTCTGCCCTTTCAGACAGTGAACAAGGTCACAGTCAGAGGGTCAGATGTCAGGGCAGTGTTTGCCCCTCCTCCACATGTAGCTGCTTCCCCGCCTGCCTCCCGCTCTGTTGTGTCTGTTCACTCGACAGCTCCTCATTAACTCCTCACATGGGATTTCCTGTTCACCTCCTTCACTTTCCTGTTCATGTTCAAAATGGAACAGCATATTAGCTCTTTTTACAAAACATGAATAATTAAATCCTTCACAGTTATTGTGCTGACTCTGTGAACCAACGGCCAAAAGTTGTTACTGAACACTAGGAATGCAAAAGCTAGTCAGAGCGCAGCTAGACCAGTAATGGTGCCAACCCTTTGGAAGTCGAAGTCTGTAATTGATGACTTTGTGCTTTCAATGAATACAGTAAAGCCACGCTCACACACGCACACACACACACACACACACACACACATATATAGGGACATAATTCAGAGTCTGACGCACTCCCTTTAACAGAAAGTCAATAACAATACAGGAATGATTAATCAGTCGCTCCATGGTCCCACCCTTTCTACTCACCACCTTTCACTCTCCCTTCGCAACCCCACTCACCCTCTCTCAGCTCAATATTGATCTGAATGCATTTGCCTCCCATTTATCCGTTAGCACCCCTCCCCCCATCACGTATGCACTGCCACTGCATTGAGCGGTCACAAAGAACCTTTTACACAGGAATGTTTCCCATGCGCACAAATAACGCACACACTTACAAGCGTGTGCACGTGCAGTCCGACACATCACTGCAGCGTGCGCGTCATGTGACACTTTGATAGGTACTACACTTAACTGCATTGCACTGGGGGATTTGGCTTGATTATTCCGGGCTGTGGAGTGCAAATTAGGAGGGTCCATTTCACAGTGCAGGTGCATTACGTGTTTGTATGTTGCCCACACATTAGCCTAAACACAAAGCTGCATTTTAAGAGGTTTAACTGACAGCCCATTTGATCCCCCTCCTCTCCCCCGACATTCTGGTTGGTGGCACACAGGTTGCCATGACACCAGACTGTTTTGTCTGCCCTTTGACCTCTTTAAGGGGCTCTGTGGTCAATCAGGCATTACATGTGAGGGGCAAATAGAAGAGAGGAGAGTAAAGGGGGGACTGCATTTCCTCTGTAAAAAAATTAGGTCCAAAAGGTTCCTCTATACATCCGCTTTGTACTGAACAGAAGGTGGGGAGCCTCCAAGAGGCTTGCAGTGAAACAAAGACACATGTGCACATACTGACCTGGCAGCGCTCTGGAAGGGTAAATGAACTAGGCTGGAGCTCCCAGGAGGTGGGGAGTTATTATGCTCATTGTGCAGTCGGCCAGCTAAAGCTGTTTGGCTGCTTCTTTTGAAGTTATATTTATCAAACCGGAGCAGGAGGCTTAACGCTTCAAGCTGGTGCATTGCTTTGTCCATACTGCAGAACGCATGTGTGCACTGAGATGGCTTTCAAACATCAAGACTTGAGCACCCTGATATGTTTATTTAAAAATAAAAAATCTTAGAAAAATAAGCATGAAACGCAATTTAGGTTACAGTGTTTCTAACAGTGATGCCTTTCCATGTTAGCTGTAAGCAGTAAAACACTGATATGATAGCATCTAAAAGCATTATCCCTTTCTGAGTAATTCCCTCATAGCAAAAACTCACAGTAAGTAAATATCAAATGGAAGCATTCAAAAAGCAATAAACAGTTTTCTTTTAAATCAGACTAAATATAATGAAATTAACTGAGATGCATGAATTGCTTTTTGCACTTTAAGCCTCATGTTTTCCATGTGTTTTTCCATGTGTCAGAGTTATTGTAAAACTTAGATACAGGTTCGTGTCATGATGTTTTAAGTGGTAATAAACTGATGATTTGATTGTGTCATTTTGTTTTTACTCTCTCAGTTTGTGCACCTTTTGATTTCCCCTGAGCTGAATATTTGGATCACCTTTCCCTTGTTATTTTTATGTCTAAATACTGACATTAAAATCCTTAATGAAAATTAAAATTGTGTCAACATACACAAAAAATAGTGTGCTTTCCCTTTGTAGTTATTTTGTTTGAGTGGTGTAATTAAACGAAATAATTGAATAATCTTTTTTCAGATTTTGTACTGCTTCAGTAGTGACCGTGCTCATTTTGTTTTAATCTGTTACATTAAATTGGTAGGTTGTCCAGTCTCTCTTCAGCTGTTGCTGACATTGAACCTGTGACCTACTGTGTAAACAGTCTTTTAATTCACAAGGCCAGTTTTACTCACTCTAACCTTGATACCATCTGTGTTTTCTTTGTGTTTTTCAGTTACTTTTCGGTTCAAGTCTAAAAGAAGATCCAGAACGTCGACATGACAGCGATCTCAAGGTAAAAATCTCAGTAGGACATTTTACAGATTTCTGTGGAGAAATAATGGCCTCTTGTGAATGGATGGCTTTCTCACGCACTTACACACATATTCATACTCATATTTAAACAATATGTTATTGTACACATTTCATTTGTTGCGGTTCTTGTTCTTTTGTATTGCAGCCAAATTAAATATTGACAGATTATTAGCTGATACCTGTAGCAGGTTGTAATACAAGAATATCAAAGAGAAAATAATTCACTTATTATCAGGCCTTTGATTATTCAGTCATACCAGGTAGTAGTCTCAAAGACAAGGACATTTCTTTTTTAATTTGCCTTGTTATGTTTTTCTGTAAAACAAGCCTACACTTAACAGAATAAAAAGATGTTAACACTGCAGGAAAATGCAACAGAATTTCCTGTGTAAATTAAATTAAGGTTTTCAACTAAAAAAATCTCTGCTAATAGCAGTTTGCTTTAAAGAATACAAATAAAAGATACTTTTACCTACCCATTAAAATGAAACTGCACACTGTCAGTGAAGGGCAGATCAATTAAAACAGGTGCAAACAGAGCCAAATAATTTGTGATCATGAATTCAAATTAATCTCTTTTCACCATGCTGAACTCTTCTTGATATTATCTGATGACGATAATGTGTAAAGTCCAGTTGCATCTATTTGAGTACAGGTGGGAATAGTGCCGATCTGATTGGTTTACACATAGCAAAGCGGACACAGCTCTACCTCCTGCACGCTTCTATGACTAAGCCAGAGCAACATGTCCAGTAGTAGTAAAGTCAACCATCTCGGGTTGTGTGCTGTATGTGAGTAAAAGCATATTTTCATACAGCGTTCCATTCTGACACTCCTAACATTTTCTAAACTCGTGTGAAAACAGCTGCAAAGTTACCAGTGAATTCATTTTTAGGGCCGTTGCAAAGAGTTAAAGTGATAAACTAACTGAAAGATGTTTTTCAAAGCTGAGTATAGACTTCAAATCAAATCACTTTCAAATCACTTTTATTGTCACGTCACATGTGCAGGTACACTGGTACAGTACATGCGAGTGAAATTCTTGTGTGCGAGCTTCACAAGCAACAGAGTTGTGCAAAAATACAATAACATAAAACAAGCAAAATATAAGAATGGCTAAATCTGAGAGTAATAAATATATGTACAATATAAGAGTGTATGCATTACTGGATGTGTATACTAAATATGTTTTTCTACGTGTGTGTGTGTGTGTGTGTGTGTGTGTGTGTATACATATTTTACAAATTAAATAGAGTAAACAATAAAATACAATATATAAAATATACAGAGGTTGGTAGTTGGACATGTGCAAAACAGTGGCATTTATATACAGTGTGGAGTGCATAATGTTGAAGTTCCAGTAGTGAAGGTGAGGTGTCTATGAAGTGTTCAGCAGTCTGATGGCCTGATGGAAAAAGCTGTCTCTCAGTCTGCTGGTTCGGGACCGGATACTGCAGAACCTCCTTCCTGATGGAAGTAGTCAGAACAGTTTATGGCTGGGGTGACTGGAGTCCTTGATGATCCTCCCCGCTTTCCTCAGGCACCGCTTCCTGTAGATGTCCTGGAGGGAGGGAAGCTCACCTCCAATTATCCGTTCAGAACACCGCACTACTCTCTGGAGAGCTTTGCGGTTGTAAGCGGTGCTGTTGCCGTACCAGGTGGTGATGCATCCGGTGAGGATGCTCTCAATGGCACAGCGATAGAAGGTCCTGAGGATGCGGGGGCTCATGCCAAATCTTTTCAGTCTCCTGAGGGACTTAGTAGTAAAAGCATCTTTGTCCAAAGCCTGAGTTATGTATAGTCTCACTGTAAAGTGTGCGGATTGAAATATCTGCACTCTGGCAGACTAATAGCTGTCTTTCATCATCTCTGTTATCTGTACAAAAATATAGATCCTCAATAGTCATTACATCTATTTTTTAATTTAGAAATGTATGGATCTTTAGTAAATTAGAGATCACTCAGATGGCATTGGCATTACTTACAAAATTAATTCATTATCATCATATTTCAAATGACATTTAGAAAGGCTGTAAGCCAAAGGGCAGGCTTCACAGATATATTAACATACACTCATGCCACTTTGTTTTACAAATTTTAGCCCAGAGGCAGAGTGGATTGCAATAACTCCTTAGAGCTTTAGGAGTCTAAAATATTTGTCTTTGACTTATTAGACATTAAACAATGCTTGTCCTACAGTTCAGTTAAATTTAACCTGTGGTGCATTTTACCAGCAGCTGAAAACCCAACATCAAAATATTTTGTGATGTCTAAAAAGTGATTTTAAACCAAAATGCAAAATAAAATCATGAAACCTTAAGATGCAATCAGATTTCAAATGAGGATGCTTTTGGGGGAAAAAATGGACCAAGCTCATTTTCAGTTAAACACCCCTCCACCACCACAAAGCCACCCCCTTTAAAACCCAAGTACTTCATTTCCAATCAGATCCATTCTTTCATCAGGCATGTGATTGGAAACTTGGGATGGGAGGCATTATGAACAGCCACTCACACACCAATCCCAGTATACGTAGCTTGACAGCTGTGCCATAGCAACAGTTTGGCTATTTGCCAGGCTGTTAGAGTTGCCAGGCAAAAGGTTCCCATGGCAACATTCATTTTGCCATCTTGGTATATGTGGTTGGCGTAAACCAAAGCAGATTACTTTAGATTAGAACTGCTTTTACCTGGGGAAAAAACACACATTACATCAGATCACTGTCACTCTGTAACAGTAAAAATATCAACAACAGCGTGGAGATGGCTTCTGTCAGAAATAGTGTTGGAAATGCAAAGGGCGTGGCAGAAGTTGCATGCTAATACATGATTTAGAAACCTGGTTGATAAAAATCAGATGGTACTGCACACTTTCAGAGAGGACAGGTATTTTCCACTTTACGTTTTCCTAGTTGCATCATCGCCTACAGCAAGAAATCATTTACAGTAAACTTGTTGTGTCAACTTGTAAATCAGGGAAGTTTTTTTTTAAAGACTTGAGTGATATCACATTCTGCGTCAGCATGCGTGGATGATGCTCAAGTATGCGAGGAATTTTGAACTTGAAGTTACACCAACCCATTCGGGAATTACTGCACACATTTTTCATAGTGGAGTATTTTTTGTTTTTACAGCTTAATAAATGCTCAATAGGCCTGCTTAAGGGTGGAGCGAGCAAGACAAAGAGGGAGCGGGTGAATGATAGCTGACATTGGCACAATTACACTGCATTTCTGCGTGATTTGACTGTGAAATACTGCACGCGGAGTAAAGTAGAGGAGCTTGTTGGTATGTAAAAATGCCAGCATGTGTGTGTTCAAAGGGCAGGAGGGGGGTATGAAGACAGAGGGTGGCTAAAAGGGTAAGAGGCGGGAAATGGGGACCCATGAGGGATGAAGCAAAAAAAAAAGCCAAAAAAGGTTGAGTGGGTGAGGGGAAGGAGGAGTGGGGGTGCACTTTGGGACAGAAGATTGAAAGGGAGTGGCAAAAAAAGAGTGGTTTGGACTATAAATGCATACTAAGAAAGAAACAAGGAAGAGGAGGAAGATGTGCACATATTAACCTAGCTTTTTTTTTCTTTAAGTTACACCAAACTGCAGCTCAATTGGCTCAAGGCTTTCAAGATAGGCTATTCAGTTTCTTCTTTTCTATGTCTCTAATGCTTCTTTGTTGGAAGTCAGATTCCTTAAATCCTGCATACCGGTTTCATGCAGAGAATGCAGAGCTCCCACACATATAGCTCTCTTTTGTCAGTGCATGCAGAAACGTTTTAACTTCTTGATCACAGAAGTGTTTACATTTCTATAATCATCTTTACTTTGATATCATTTCTTGTTACATTTCTGCCTTGATAAGGGTCTGCTGGAATCCTTTAAACATCATTTGCACAGCATATCATCTTGCCCCAGTTATGTCTGAATGAGTGTTCAGAGTAGCCTATCACTCCTGGCTGGTCTCTGCTGGAATGTATCACTGTGCCAGCAAATGTAGCACTGCAGCACACAACAATTGCAATTTCTATAGAGATGATCTACATCCACCTAAAAAGTTTCAGTTTAGCAATCATTTTGTAATGTGAAGGAAATTCCTGCTTGACTGTGAAGCAGAAGTCCCCCAGATTTAGATGTAACAGCTGACAGCAGAATTTATGCTTGTGACAGTGTTATGGCAGATGGCCTTTAACTCTCATGAAAACCTGTCAGCGCTTAAGTGAAATCGGACAGTTGATGTGGATGAAATGCTGCAGTCAGTGAATGTAGGAATTTGGTTCAACAATAGGTCGACGAATAATTTTGCTTCGTGACTTTTTTTTTTCCAAAGACAAAATTCAGGCTCTGATAGAATAGGAGACTGTAATTGTAATTCTTTGCATGTCGCTCTTCTTAGACAGTCAACCCCTGGAATCGTATTTTGTAGCTGTCAGTGCTGCTCTATTGCAGACTAGTGGCACTGATAGAACAAGGGCCAGAAGGGGAAGTGAGCAGGAGTTTGCCCAGTCACCAGTAGAGGGCAACAAGTCCTAAGAAATGGTTGGAAATACTATGAATGAATGGATAAATTGAAGTTTTTGTAGTACTCACACTTGCATGAGAGGCTTAGATGTCAGGAAAAGGATTTTCATAGTTCTGTTCCAGCATTGTCAAATTTCAGACCAGCAAGGTTTTCTCCTTCCTACAGTACATTTGATTACATAAGACATCCTCCAGCATCATACATATGCATGCCGAGTCTTTGTGCTTTTGTATACATGTGCTCTGTACAACATGTGCCACTGCAGCCACTTAACATCTTCCTTCCCGTGGCATCACTGCAGGACCGGAGGTGAATTTTTGTGTGGTTGCAGCCGCCTACAGTTCCCACGTTTCAATCATGATTGCAGGTTTAGTCCCCATTTATTACTGCTCAGAAGTAACATGCATCTCTTATTCTTCTTTTCCTGCTATTCATAAAAAAGAAATAGAAAACACGCCACTGAACGAGCTCAATAGAACCCCCCCCCACACACACACACACACACAAAAACAGCCCTTTGTAATGTCAGTGAATCGATTTTTTTGCCCAAATCCAAGAGCAAACAGAGACGTTCCATAGCACAATGAAAAGTGCACAAAAGGAAATCAAAGGATAAATTCCCATTTGAGTTTGTGCGACTCAGTCTCAACACTTGCTGAATTCTGTAGTGAAGAGGGCACTTACACTATGAATGTATTGCTGAAAGAGTAAAGCAGGGCATGGGGTAGGAGGCAGAAAGGTGAGTATGTACACAGACGCCTACGTCCTGCTGTTGAAATCTTGTCTGGAGTCTCTACAGTCTGTGCTCTGCAGTGTGAGGTAGTTGGTTGTATGGTTTCGCATAATAAACAGCATGGAGATAACTGTACAACCTTCTAGCTTTCCCTGCGGAGTCACTTCTAGCCACGTCTAGTGTACCACCAGCAGAGAGGTAAGTATGTTTTGTTACTCTGTGAGCGGATCTCCTAGTGTTTAATGACACGGCACGTCCTTTTCAACTGCAGCGCCTTTTATCCCCTCAAGGTCTTTATCATGATGCTCTCTCCTTTGGGCAAACCCTCATGAAGTCTCTTTCCCGGGTCTGTGTCATTTCATGGGCAATATTTGTGGCAGTTGGATTGTAGTTGTTGGGATGACTACCCGCTGCTTGACAGGTTGTTGGCTGTACAGCAATCAGTGGCTCGTACTGCAGCAGAAATACCCTTAAGACTTGCTTAACAAGCTGTTCGCATATAACCACACAGGTTAGTTTAGGTGTTTTTAAAGCTCCAAATGATGAAATAAGACTTTTAATTAATATAAAAATGTAAGACTACACTCGTTAAATGAAAATAACCTACTACTCTCCCCCTCTTTTAGTTACCTCACATAAGTGACATTCATCATACACAGCCTCACTGTGACATTCATGAATTCCCTGCCTGTATTTTTGCACCATTTCACAGTATCCACGGACTGCTGTATACTACCACAGGTTGAGAAGCCTTGCGTGTCTGCCGTTGTACTTATACCCGTTTCATTACCCTGAAACCTTCCCTGCCTCCTCCCCCTCTCCTCTTCCCCTCAGCAAGTCAGACTGGTGGTTCAAACAGCAGCCATCTGCAGTGCGTTACAGTCTCTCTCTCCCCCCCCCCCCAACGCGCCTCCTGGAAGGGGTGGAAAATAGGGGGCATATATCAGAAATGTGCTGATTCTGCACTGTCAGTCGTAGCCTTCTTTATCATCCACCGCGCAACACTGCTCTCTTGCCTGAGCAGACAGTTGAACATCAGACAACTGCTAGGTGTGTGGAGCAGTGATAATAATGTGCATGGGAGGAAGTGCGATTAACCTCGCATGTTGTTCTGTCTGTGTCACATGCTGACATAGTAAAGACTGTTTGCGTTCGCGACCTTTTGTACCTGGTTTCCATCTCTGCATATGCAGCAGACTGTGCATATGTGTGAACAGATTGTTATGTGAACATATTCTCATGACGTCCGCATGCGCATATGCTCCTTACAAAAACGCCTGCAGGAGTTGTTGGGACTGTGAGTAAAATGCTACAATCTCTATATGAAGTGCTGCGAGTTCCTTGAAGCGCCCTCTCGCTCAGGCAGAAATTCTTACATTACTCTGCCTACATCAGACTTTGCGCGATACTTTGTGAAAATCGGCGCTGCCACAAACAGTGCCATGTGCAGTCTCGTGGGGTGCATCGGCAAACTAGAGCATCCTGATCCTAAGACAGACAAGGCAGACATCATCCCAGACTGATGATGTCATCCCTGTGGAGCACTCCCAGTGCTTTGTCTGTCAGCGGCACTGCAGAGTGCAGCTGCAGGCACACACAGACACACACACACCTGTCTGTGACTGTGACGTTATGCATTTGTGACTTGGGTTCGGATACTGCCGTTCTGCTAGAGAGGGGCTTTTTCTTGGTTCTTCTGCCAAAATGGCGCCCACATTGCCTCTGTCTTGGAAAGAGGTGCTTTAGTTTACTGGTAGAGGAGAGCAGGCAAAGGCTCCTGCACTCTGAAATCCATCCACAGCCAGAATATGTGTGTTATAAACGCACAGCCGTTTGTCTGTGTGACATTAAAGCGGGATTAGGTGGATTATATGTGCTGCACAAGACGAGGAACTCGCATTCGGTGCAGAGGAATTGCGCCGACCACTGAATGCACAAATCCCAGCAGATTGTGTAAACACGTTCTGTAGTGCTGTTTCTATGCAAATTTATGTGTCTTGCCATTACAGTATGATTGCAGCTATGGAGGAGGATGTTAAAACTCTGAAGAGTGTAAATTGAGTATATGTATAGAATACAAGCGGCAAAGTGACACAGACTACTATATAGCCTATATGCATGCAGGTTAATTAACCAAGTGTTATTAATGAATGCTCTTTTTCCTGCTTTGTGTATTTATGAAAAAATCCCTTTTGAAATAAGGTGAAGATGGATTCACTTCATTTGCTGTTGGTCAGTTCTTGCTTTTTAGTGAGAAGGCTTTTGAAACTTTCACCTAATGATACAAGCAATCAGTGTGCTTCTATTTATTCCTGCTGTTTTCTTTATCTCCTCGCCTATTTTATTTTTATAGTTGCCAAGGTCTTAACTAGCTTTTCATTACATTGAGGTTTTTTATCAATTCCTCACTGCAGCTACTTTGTGGCCAAAAGCAATGTGTTTTTGTTGTCAGTTTACCCCCATTTGCTCTAAATGTGTGAGGCACTGGTGATATGCTTTGTTGTAAAACATGGTCAGAACACTTTAGAGCCATTAATGACGCTTACCCATCAAGTGTAGTGTTTATGCTCGCTCTCGCTGAAGAGACAGCCAATCAGTGGGTCCAAATTGGATTTACTTTCATTTCTGAATTTCCCTGGGGGCTGTATGATTCTGTTACCCAACAAGCACAATGGCAACTCTCTTTCCTCCCGGAGACGAGCTCAAATATTAGAATCAAACTGCCTTAAGAGATGTGAGCTGATTGAACAAAGAGCGGAAATATTGATTGTATTTGTCCGTACGTGCAAAGCTGTTGCAGTTTTGTTACTTATGCATGCAACACGGGTGCAGGTTTAATGTTATTTCCTCATTCCTCCTTAAGCAGCTCCCCACATTTCAGACTCATTTGGATGAATTCGGCTGTACAGGATGGCTAAATGCATGTTGTTCACCTCTGATGTCAAGCTGTATAATCAAGACGCATTTTACAATTAGCAGAGCTTTCCACCACGGCTTTATTTAGTGTGTTTGAAGTCACTCCAGCTGCAATTTACAGCAGTGTTGGAGCAACACCATAAATCCTGTAATCAATTTGATGACGGTATGATTGCTGTACACATATGAGGAGGCAGTAATGTCAGCCTCTCAGGTTCATGAGACTCCTGGGCTTCATATTTTCTCTCTATTCTCATCCTATTAGAGATTCTGACCCTCCCCCTCCATCCCCACTTTCTGCTAGCCTCCCTGCTTCCCCCCCCCCCCCCCCCCCCCTCACACATATACACACATATACACACACGGAGTTTGTCTCGTACACACACACACACACACGCCTGCATGCACTCGCGGCACTCACATTCCCTCTCTCCTTCCCTCACTCACACTTTCACACAGATATATGGAGCTCGCAGACTGGAGCGTGTGTGCGAGCGTGTGCGTGCGTGTGTGCCTGCGAGCGTGTTGGGGAGGTTACCGGGTTTGTACGAGACTCGGAAATACGTGTGAGGAAAAAGAGGGAGATGGAAGGATGACGACCAGAGAGTGTAAAAGAAGGAGAGAGAAAAGGAGGAGAGGAGACTTGGATAGAGGGAAAGGAAAAAGAGATGGCTGGAGACCACTTATGCAGCATGGAGGGTAAATGTGCGTGTGTCTGTGTGTGTGTCGTTTTTAACTGTTGGATAGTATGTGCACCAGGCGGGTTGGTGTGTACACGAGAATGTGAGCGCACAAGTAAGTGAGCTCTCTTCTTTTTTTTTCACCCCTCTCTCTTCTTTATTTTCCCCTTGTTTGCAGCTCTGTGTGTTTGTGACAACAGCCCTGCAGAGACAAAAGGTGAAGTGTTGTATAGGTGCTGCTGTTAGTCAGGCAGGTAGGCAGTGAGAAGAAGAATAATGGAATCAATACTATTGTCTGTAACCTACCTGCCACCGGGCTCCCTGTCTGGCCCCGGCAGAGACCATCAGAAAGAGAGGGAGCTGAGAGGAAACACAGAAGCACTCTGACTGGGGGAAGAAAAGGAAAGAAGAGGCTGAGTGTAAGGTGAATTTCTTTCTTTTCTTTTTTTTAAAACGCATTTTATGTCACAAGTTCAATGTAGAGTAAGAGTGGTATTTTTTTATGCCGCTTTTAAAATGCAGTATAATACGAAACTTTTGTCGTCACTAATTCACTTCACATTCTTCCCTTTGACTGTAATAAAACATGGTGCATGGAAAAGCATGAGAGCCCTCCTGTAAGTGCCTGTATTTGTGGTATTTATTCTGCTCTTCTGTCTTTGTTGCCGTATGCTGAATAGCCTTTCAATTAGTGTCTAGAATCCATGCTCCATGCTGTCGAGGTCATGTCTGCATTTTGTGTCTAAGTTGCCCTTCATTTTAATTCACATTTTCTGTTTGCACCTCATTCGTGCATCTCTTTTTTAATTTATTCCCCTTCACAGCTGTCAATGAATTTCAGTGTTATGACAGGCAATAAAATGACACGCATTTTAATTAACCTGGATATAATCATTTCTGTGAGCTGTGTAATTAACTCAGAGTTTTGTTCTCTGGATACTGACAAGATTTAAACAAATGTTCATTTCCACCTCTTTTGCCGTTATTCCAGTCATTTCGGCTGTTCCCTGTGGTCTGCCCCAGCTGCAACTGTTAACAAAGAAAACCTCAAAAATCGCACCTCTGTGTCCCAAAATGTGAAGGCCTGACGTTTATAAAGTTAACCTGTAGGTTTTTCGTGATGCATTAATATGCATTAATGGAGTTCAGTTTAATGCAGCAAACTGATGTGGACACAATGCGTCTCATTTTATTCAAATTAATGCGAATGTATTAAAACAAGATGAAACATTATTTCTCCACAGATGAGCTATGAAATACAAATATTTCCATTTTATTTTGGATTTTAAGGTATGGTCATATGCAGTCTTCTCCAGTCATTCTGTCTGTCTACCAGTGGGTGGCGTTGCCTTCTAATACTTCTACGCAATGACATTTATTTATTTCTTTGAAGTGTTTTATAGTGATATCACCATAGTTTAAGTGACCAAGCAGTGTAATAATGTTATGTCATCTACAGGTGGATTGATAATTTGCATGCCGCCTGTGTCCTGCTCGGGTTCTTCTTTTTTCTTCATAATGTTTGAAAACTAATTTCCTCTTTTGCTGGTAAGTCAGAAGACACATGCTGCCCTGTGTTCAGAAGTGGACGGACAAAGCACAGTGCGACGCCTTAATGATAAGAACTGCACGGAGACACCGTCGATCCTGAAAGATGCTTTGAAATGAAAAAGTCTCAGACTGGATGGAGTAATCTGAAGTCCTCTTTACAGCGAGTTGTGGAAAATTTAACAGTCATATCGCCACAGTTACTAGAGAACAAAAAGAAAATGTGACCTATGCAAAGTATGCTTACATATTTAAATAATTATTTGTCAGCTTTGACAACTTTAAGATTTCAGTGTATGTGTGTTAAGTTCCAGCGTGTGAAATGGTCTAGTAACGTATTTTACATGAGCACAAATTGATTTATAAAACCTCTTCAGCTCAGTGGGCTCAGAAAAGCTATTAGAAACTGTAATTTGTCCATGCTAGCTGAGAAATTATGTTCAAAACTCCTGTGGCATTTACCAACAGTTTATAATTAATTGTTTCCTCTAAATTAATTGTGTCTCCTCCACAATGAGCTCTCAGCGGCTGCGTTTCTGAGAGTATGTGTGCCTGCTGTTAAAAATGTTACTTTATATCTGATTTGATGAACTGCAGAACAAAAAGATTAGCGTGGATAAAACAAGGACAAATCTGTCATGATTATGCACCGATTATGTTTTAATTGAACTGATCAGCTTTGCTTCTAATCTGCAGCAAACCAGGAGACCGGTTGGTGCCGCAGAATCCAAATGTCAGATGAGGTCATTTCTTTGTCTCGGTGCAGTGACTCTGCAGTTCTCTCATTTAACTCGAATGAGTTTAAACTGCTTGAAACTCTGCTTTGGCATTTTTGTATAATAACTGGATCCGTCTTTACACCTTCTCAGTGTATTTTAATTTTACAGTATGCCCCTCTGTCCCTGAGACCCTTAACCTGTGAGGTCAAAGCAGGTCACAGGTGAGGTCCTCGGGAACAGGGCTGCATTCAGTTTCAACATCCTGTAGAGGAGGGGATCATTTTAGCACTATATTCGACATGATACACTCCGTCTCTTCTACAAAGTATATTTGATACCACTTGCAGTTAAAGTGGTATGTTTAAAAGGACTTTAAGTGCAAGAAAAGTGACAGGCGATACCTGTCACTGTTTCTTCTGGATTTCATGCATCTCAGTATCTGTAAGTGACCGTCAAGACTTTTCAGGTTGAAGAAGAGAACGGCTGCTTGTCCTGCAGCACAGACCGTCTCAGGGAGCCAACCCTTCTGGCTGACTTTGTGTTACAGACCCCAGTTGGGGGGCAAAATAAGAAGACAGCCAAGGGTTGTGACCCCGCCATATATGACACCTTCAAAAATCTATGGCATCATTTGTTTTTGATCATGTACAAGTTTTCATACTTTCCTGTTTGTTTTTAACAATTGTACGTTAATAAAATGTGAAAACGTACTCTGTGTATTTCTTTTTTTTTTTAATCAAACATGTTATTGGATGATGAACAAAAAAGCACTAAATATACTTTATCCCAGCTTTCCCCTAATGTTATCTAGACAGTCTCTGAGATTAGGGAATTCTCTGATCCTGCACTATTTCCTCCTTCTTTTTTTTGTTTGTTTGTTTTAAGTGTCAAATCTTCCATATACATAAAGTCATCTTTTCTCACAGCCAGACATTTTGAAAGCTCTGAGTGAGTTTGGATATGTAGCAGCAAAAATGATCAAAGTGTCCTTGTCACTAGACACAATTAAATGCCCTCAAACATACACACACACATTCATTTGGGATTTTCCATGTCCAACCATCTGACTAGCTGTCTGACTTTGGCAGTCCTGGAGCACACTCTTGCCTAATATTGATTGGCCTGTCTGTGTGGAGACAGATGAATGCATTAGTACCCAGCTCACCCTGCCACTGGAAATATATTAAGTTCATGTATTAGGCACCCTGTCTGGTTGCCATGGAGATGCACCAGGAGTGAGGGACAAGGGAGAAGGGGTGGTGGTGGAGGGGATGAGGAGGATGGGAGACGAGAGGGGGATACAGGATGCGATGAGGCAGTCGACTTGATTTGTAGTCCCGCTCCCTCTCTCCCTGCCTCTGCCTGTCACTTGCGTGTCCTCCCTTACCTCCTCTTGTCTTTTCTTTGTTTCTGTTTCTCTCACGTTTTTGTTTTTCACCAATTCTATTTTTTCTAAACTTCATCATCAATGATGTGCACTGACTCCTTCTCTATCTCTGCTACCCCATCGATTTTGTTGTCCCTTTTGTTCTTTATTTTCATATTTGGCTTTTTTTCATTCTCCGTCTCGCCGTCCACCCCCCACCCCCACCCCACACCGCCGGGTAGACTTTCATTTATCGCATATTATATATTTCTCTTGGGTTTTCACGTCGGCACCCTTCCCACTCCATCCCCTACACGTACACAAGCATTTAACTCCATCTTCATCTGCCCCTCTCCCTCTCGCTGCCGCCACCTCCCTCCTTGGCTCGCTTCATCTCTGTGCTCTGCAGTAAAACTGGTGCATTGAGGCAGCAGGAAATGGGGACTAGAGACAATAGAATGGTGGGAAATACAGAGAGGAGTCTGTGATGCTCTCCTGTCGTGTCGAGAAAAGATGAGCGTGATACACTTTCAAGACTTTACTTTTATCCCCGTGTGGGATGTGAACATAAATACAGGGCTCTAATTCATCAAGCCCTGAAGAAAAAAGAAAACAAAAACCTTAGAATTTGCACATTTTTAGTCACTATGAGACCAGGATTCGAATCAAAACACCTACAGAGAAACATTAGTTGAGTTTTTAAAGCTCATATTGAAAGATGCAGACATCTGCTTTGCGGCTTGTGTGTGTGAGCCTGCTGTTGTGCCTGTCTCAAAGCTGCTATCAGTGTTTTGTGGATGTGGAAGACAGTCTCCGTCTGTGCTGGGGTCACGTTTTGACCGAATACAATGTGAGAAACGTTGACGCCTGCTTCGAGAAGCTGGACCGCATATTCAACAATAATGAGACAGTGATTGAAGCTGGTAGAGTAGGTGCGAAAGAGTTTCTTCTTTGCCAATTTAGGAACAGTTTGTGACAGCATGTAAAAATCTAGGTGATATGTAATTTCTTGATTTTTTTTAGGTAAAGGCTATGACGTCCAACTGAAGGAAATTCTGGATGCAGAGGTCCTCCGGCTGTTGAAAGAGTTTGACCAAAAGCTGAATAACGGTAGCTAAACACCTGTTTAAGCAGACTGTATAGCTGCATCGATAAAAGAGTAATACATTTGCTAAGTGAGGTCAGAAAAAGAGAAGTTAGAAAAAACAAAAAACGATGCCCCCAGCCACACAATTCCCCAGTATGAATTGAGCCAAATATGTCTGTCTTCCTCCTCCTCCTCCCCTCCATCTATCAGACACTGTGTACGAGCAAAGGTTGCAGACAGCAGCAGACAATTTCATCTCAGCTGCCTCCAAACTGCCTAGAGGTGAGCCACGGACTTCCCTTTTCCTCCATCTTTCTGTCCATAATAACTTATATTAGGTCATCACATCTTACAGTGATCTCTGTACTCTCTCTAAGATGCCAGTTACATTTTTAGAGTCTTTAAAATACCATGAAGGATCCAGAAGGTGGTTTGCTTTAAGTGGCTTTCACTCCTGGATGCTGTATCAGTAATATTTATTAATCAAAGTTTTTTATTCTCTTCACAGTCTCTGGATGTATCCCTCCATGTGGTTTGTCTTGATTTTATTGTATTTTTTTGACTCTACAACATAACAATCATTGCTTTTAGAAACCAAATAATATTGGCATCAGTATCGGTTTCATTCACCCATCAGGTTTTCAGAGTGCAGGTGCAGTGTACGACTGTGTTACCTGCCAGTACGACTCCTGTGAATTTCCTCTCGACTGCCCAGGTGAGCACTGATATTCATATTATTACCTCTAACACATCACTGATTCTGTTATGTCACAATTTCCAACTAAAGAAATAAGTACTAATCCAGATGTGACATATCCTTAAATAGCCCTATTTTCACCTCCATAAGCATCCACTCTTGATCCTTGAAATGCTCTTAGCAAAAAGTGAGGATTTGAAAGAGAGACAGAGGAAAGGTTTTATTTCCACACATTATATCTTTTGCACAGAGCCCCCAAGGTACTCTTTAAGTCCTTGGTTTCTTTATGCAAGGTGACAGTTGACTCCCACACACATGGTATTCGTATCAAGCCTTTACAGCACCGCCACTCTTCAGCATATCATCAGTTTTACTCGACTCCTCTGAGACTGGGCTTAAATATTATCATTAAGGAGAGCTCAGGCTGCAAGAGCTGCCCCTGTGCGAATGTTATCTGAGTGTGTGCATTTGTCTGTGTGCATGTGGGTGGCTATATGTTTATTTCAGTGGAAGAAATTAAAGTTATGGAAAACAGCAGGATTCGAATGTGGTGCGACGTGCCATTTGCCTTGCCAACTGATATTGAAGTGATCTGGAGGTTCGCAGAGGAGGTACGCTCAGCATATGGTGAATCATTCAGGGTCACTGTTAAAAGTAACAGTTCAACATTTTTGCAAAATACACACGCTAGCTTACTCGAGTTAGAGTTAGACGAAATGAGCAACGTGATTTCAAATCTTTGAAATTTGAGGCTGGAGCTGGAAGACAGTTAGCTCTGCACTGCAGACTTAAAGATGTCTCCTAATAACAGGTGTGTTTGTCAGTGCGTGATTTTGCTCAGCTGCCTACAAATTTTTGCAAATTTATAACCACATGAACAGAGTTGACTTCTTGTGACAACAGATTTAATAAATATAAAATGCTGAGCTGTTATTATTAACACTTTGTTGTTTGTTTGTGTGAAGCAGACAAAAACTGAGAACATTTTAATCCTTCAGGTTGAAACGCAGCAATTGGATCAGTTTAAAGAAGTGACTGTGGGCGTTGACAGGCTCTACTCCATCCCCTCAGTGACTTTGAAGCATCAGGGCACCTACCAGTGTGAGGTGTACTCGGGCCAGCTCTCCTTTATCCGAGTATACTACTATGTCTCAGGTAAAACAGCTGACTTTAGAAGGATATTTGGAAATTTTAACTGATCAAGGGGAGAGTCGTTGTACCTGGAAAAAGGCAACTTCTTCACGTTTAAAGCAACATTACTTTGTACCAGAGAAATGTTTGAACACTTGATGAAATAAGTAAATAGGTCCAAACTTTGACATGTATTGAAACTATTTTAAAGATATTATATTATTTACATTGTAGTTTTGCTTTTTTTTAAATGAGAAAGAACAGCTGTTTTTGAGGGTACATTGAACTTTCATATTCTTTTCTAAATTCGCCATCACCAGTCAAATCATATCCCATAAATTTCCAGAGATGTGAGTGCTGGCTCCTGTTTGTCTTGTTCACCACTTGATTGCACTCAGAGACACTCTAAGTAGTTGGCTAGAAAGTCTCTAAAGTCTCCAGTAAGTGCATTTAATTGAAAGCCTTCTCTGTCCAAAATTAGCATCCTCTGGAAAATCACTGTAAATTAGCCACGCACCTTTCTAAATAAGCTGGCTACTGTGTGTCACAGGGAGGCCTGTGACCTCCAAACATACTCCACAGTGTTTCTATTTTCATTGTGCTGTGCATGTCCAGGCACTTTAGGGACTGCTTTTTATGGTCACCTTCCTGGAAGTGTGGTATGAAGGAGGGGGGCTTTAGTCTGAAGTTTAAGAAATAAATAGATGATAGATAAATATATCTACTTTTATTTTTTTAAACTTAACTTTTTACCATTGTGTTTGACTGAGACACTGTGCACTGCTATAAGTTTAATATTTATTGGTATTTAAGTATTATTTCCTGGGATGAGAGAAGTTATTAACTATATAGCCAGGAGTTTCTCTCAGGGATTGTTGCGTGTCAGTCTGTGATGCTGAGCAGGTCAGAGGGCTGTAAGGTCCCACTGATAATGGATTTAGCCTGTTGCAGAATTGTTCCTTAGAAGGTTGATTTAGTTTTGAAATATAATATTTAAGTTGAAAACACTAGCTGTTTTGTTTTCTCGAAAAAAAATTATTTTTCTTAGTTTGATTTTTCTTCAGTTTGTCTAACCAGTCTGCAATGTAGATCCAACACACTAATCCACTGAAGAAAAAGGGAATAAAAAGAGACTGGACTGTTGAGCTGCTGAGAAGCTTGTTATTTCTGAGTCTACTGCTCAGGTGCGCTTCCAAACATGTTCACATCCAGTAAAATAAAATTATAATTATGATGAACCCAAGGTTTCTAAACACTATTCCACTACTACTGAGTGACCTTGCAAATAAATTATATTTGGAAAGTGTGTTGCTGCGAGGACGTGCTGCCGCAGGTATCTTAATACAGCTGTTGGCTGGCAAAGCAAGCGCTGGCTGTTTGGAGTCAAGAGGGAGTGATGTGCATGAAAACAAAAGAGGAACATATTAACTAAACTAAAGGCTAACCCATCTAAAGCACTAATAACTAACACTGAATACTAACTAACCTAAAGCACATCCAGTTTGACTATACCCTTGCTTTTTATAGCCAAATTCTTCTTACAGGGAAATAAATCAGGCCTGCTGGATGTATGCCTTTGGTAGCAAAGTTGTTAACACATTTAAAGAAATGTGGAAGAATATATCAGAATGTAAATGAGCCCTGTGCAGACAATTCCCTGTGTACAGATTGTGTTTTACTGAAAAATGGAGTTAAAGGGGATTTTAGAAAGGAGGAAAGAACAAAAATAACTGTTTGACTATATGAATGCATCTATTAGCATTCATGATTATGCATTTTTACACAGCTTAGCATGTGTAATTATGTATATGGGTATAATATTATGTGCATCTCACCTCCTGAACATTATATGATTAGTTGAATAATTATTTTAGTTTTCTGGGTTAGCACATTTTTTCTTAAATTATACAACTGTTGAATTGGTGGGTTATAACCCACTAATGATACATGTCAACTACTGTGTACAGAAGACTAACTAACTCTGTATTTGTGCTTAATAAATGAGGAAACTCCTACTAAGCAAATACAATTAAAACTGCAGACTTCCTCAACCAACCTCT
Organism: Simochromis diagramma; assembly: GCF_900408965.1. NCBI lineage: Eukaryota > Metazoa > Chordata > Actinopteri > Cichliformes > Cichlidae > Simochromis > Simochromis diagramma. The sequence goes on along the minus strand of NW_024387423.1, from coordinate 11,730,888 downwards.
TTCACTTCATTCATCGTTGGTTCTCCTCTATATTCCCTGTCTTCATCCCTTCGTGTCTTTCTTAGTGACCCCCCAGATTGTGGCAGGCCACACAGAGCTGCAAGAGACATTTGACCTGTCTCTGCTCCCAGGAGGGCAGTTTTTCCCCGCGTCTGGTGACTCTCCCCGCTCCTTCCTCGCCTCATTGTTACCGCTTCTCGCCGCCTGTTTAACCGCTTTACTGCTGCTGCTGTGTCTCTCCCTGGGGTAAAACAGAACTATTATTTGAACAATATCAGCTTTAACAGATTTTAACCGCAAAGTCATTTAGACATTCACACCTGTCATATGAATACATGATGCTCCAGGGCGCACAGATGAGGTGGTATTCATGTTTTTATTTTCTTTTTCTTTGGTTGTTTCAGGGTTCTGCATTGGTCATCCATACAAGAGCAAAGTCATGCTGAAGAAACACATCAGGCTGAAGATTTAGGTTTATTCTAGAGTGTTTGGAAGATGTATGTGAAGCAACAAAGGCATTTCATCAAGTCTGCAGAGTGATACGTCATAGTCCAGACAGCATGTGTGTCACTCCTTCCACCACTAGAGGGCAGGATCCACCTCTTTATTAGTAGTAGTACTGAGTAAACGTTTTACTACCACATAGTGTAGAGTAGCTGGGCTTGCTTTCATATTTGTGTGTGTGTGTGTGTGTGTGTGTGTGTGTGTGTGTGTGTGTGTGTGTGTGTGTGTGTGTGTGTGTGTGTGTGTGTGTGTGTGTGTGTGTGTCCTTGAATGAAAAAGAAAAATGGTCCTCATCACTCGTCATGAAGCAGGAACCACTTTAAACTGACCTTAGCGGGTCACTTTAAGGTACTTTAAGGGCACTTTGACTTTGAGGGTTAGGGTTAGATACTTTGGCTACTCCAGAAGGCAGCTGAGCTTAAAATCAGAGAGATGAAGCTGAGCAAAATATTTACACAGTCGAGGCATCCTGACAGAACATTTTGCCAAGACAGAATTTATTAACTATCAACACAGAAGGACCCGATATCTAGTATGAGTTGAGAAATACTGTAAGGAAAAATTATGAGGTAAAACAGGTCATGTGTAGACATTGTGACCATGATTACACTCTGAGTGGCTGATGGACTCAGTTCTGTCCAGACAGTTGTGCAGTCAAAAGGGTAAAAGGAAAATCCTTTGTTTCATCATCCACAAGCAGAACACAGAAACAGAGAGGACAGAGAAAGACAGAGGTAGCAACAAGCTACCGACTACAGTCAGTCTGAATGAAACCACGAGAAGTAGTAAGTCTTGACATGTTTAAATATATTCAGCAGGAATTTGCATTGAACTTTGCTATTACATTGACACACTGTCACATTACTGTTGTGGGCCAAGAAATATTTGGTTGCGTAAACGACAGCAAAAGATAAATCACAACCCCCCCCCCCCCCCCCCATCACATATCATATGATGAAGAAATTCTGTTACAAAACACACTGGGCCCAATCCTCAAATCTGAAAACCCCAATCAAAAGCTTTTGATGTCAAAGTGTGTCATTATGGTTTGCACAGGAATGTATAGATCAGGTTTGTTGAATGGCAGAGGAACAGGACCCAGTCGCACGACTTTATGGACAGTTACAGTGAGTTTATTTAAAGTGAAAAAACTAAGTGCAAAACAGTTCCAACAAGATGTGATTTCCTCAGTGGTGATAGTCCCAGCTCCCGGTGGGTGCGGCGATTCCTAGAAAGAAAAAAAAAACTCCATAGTTCCTTCCAAAATATTTAGAAAAGCCTTAGTGCTCTCTCCAAAATTCTCCACAGATTTGCTGGACACAGAGAGGACAGAGGGTTAATTTCCTTCACTCAGAAAAACATGACAAGTTCAATTCTTTGAACTTTGAACAAGTTCAATTCTTTGCATGAGGCAGGGTTCCAATGGCTATTGTTAATCAACGATCCAGCGTTGACTGAAGCTCAGCCACTCTACTAAAGTGACCCTTGATGGCGTCATCAAGATCAAGGCAAGTGTGGATTATCAGCAGATGTGTGGCTCAAGAGCAGGAACTTCTTCAAGGTCCCTATGCTGCACAAAGACAAGAACACATGCATACAAACATATACACACATACAGGAGGCAAAGAAAGAGCTAGAGGTGGAAGAAAAAACAAAAGAAGAAATGACAGGTTAGCCAAGCAAGGAAGGACCACGGCAGTATAACTGATGTCATTTAGCATTATGTAACCAATTCAGCCTATACTGTACTTTGACTAGTATGTAGACATGTCTTATGATGGATAAATGTTATAAATCACCAATAGCCTATGATGATAAAAGACTATCAATATAAAAAAAATCAGCATTTAATTATTTTAGTAACTATATTTTTTGTTTTGTTCTTCAAAAAAGCCACACCTGCCCTCAGTTTTATGCACACAGACATAAAAGCACATGACAACAATATAACCAGTGATCTCGATCCAATTAATATGCATTTCTTTATATGATGACAATAAAGATAAAGCTCTTCTTTGGTGTGTGGACACCGTGGTTTGTGAATGTGATATCTCAAGAATGAGCTGACATGGGAGCTTTAAATTAATACTATCAATACAGCTACTAAAAATCTTGGATGAGTTCAAATCTCAGTGAGTTTGACCTCAAGGTCTAAGGTCAAGTCTTATAAAAATCTTGTGAATGCGATAACTCTCAAATTCATACCATGGATGTATCTACTAAAAATCTTGAATGACTTTCAATCTCAGCAATCTTAAGCTCATGGTCAGAGTAAGCTTTCTGAAAATTTTGAGAAATCAATAACTTGAGAACAATGTGACGTAAGATTTTGAAACTGATGACACAGGTGTGTCTTCTGGAAGCTGAGGGCAGCACTGACCAGCATTTCTTTTGTTTTGTTGTTTGTCTACCTGTCAATCTCTACTTAGGTCCACAATTTGCAATTCTTGACACTTTGAGGATTTTTGCATGTAAAAGGAGTCCAATGATAGTATAAAACAGTGGTTCCCAAACTTTTTTTGCTAGGCCCCCCTTTGTTTTACAAGAAAAATGTTCGCGCCCCCGCGCGCACGCACGCACGCACGCACGCGCATGCACACATCCTCCAACCACACACACCCATATTTTGCTCCATTACGGTTTATTTCACACCTCAAACATTTATTAAATAATTAAGTAAATACAAGTAATCTGCAATAAATTACAGGTAGTAATAAAATACTAACTCTTTTACGCTACGTCCACACCTACACGGGTATTTTTGAAAACGCAGCTGTTTCGTCCACATGTAAACGGCGTTTCGAATCACCGAAAACGGAGATTTTTTTTAAAACTCCTTTTTTGCGTTTAAGTGTGGACAAGGAATACAGAGTTCGTCATGCAATGTCAAAGGTATGTGCACTTTTTCACGTAACGCTGTGCGCCACGTTATTGTTTACATGAGATGAATTGCAGAATGGAAGATAGAGACAAAATACTGTTACTGTTAATCTGACTATCTTCGGGTTTTACAGCTTACATATATACAGGCAGTTACTCTCCCTCCATGTAGTTGTTTTTTCCTGTGTAATAATATTCAACATTGCTATAATATCAAAAAATGCCTCTCTGTGCAAAATGGGTTTAAAAACATAAACAACTCTGGGATCAACCCGTTCCGTTCTCACTCCCAAAGCGTAACATTTTACGCTAGGTGACAAATCGTCACCATATTACGTTTTCGGCTACCCACCACGTTCCTAAATGACGACCTCGGAAAAAGAGGAAATATGAGAACCGTCTGGACTGAACCTACACATGTTCGCTCTTTTTCTTCAAATCGCTTAGAAACATGCTATTTAACATCATTAAAGTCCTGGTTAAGGTCAGGAATAAGGTTATGGTCAGGGCTAGGGATAAGGTTAGGTTTAGGGCTGGAATACAGGGCTGGAACGTCTACTACCGCGGGAGCGTCATTGCACTGGATTCCAGCCATAACCCGCCGCGTACCATAAGAACGCCGAAGGTCTCCTTTCGCGTTCCTCAGGAACGCCGCGGGACAAAACGTCGACATGTTACGCCTCGGGAGTGAGAACGCTCTGCTGGGATACTGGTTGTCCGTGATTTGAATCGGGGACAAATCCTGGCAGGATCAGCCTGATATTATTTGTACCCCTCTGTAACTTTACTGTATAAAGAGCTAACATCTCCAAAATGTCAGGAGTAGTTAGTCATTACAACAAGTGTTTGTGAACTAAAAATCAAGAATGTGGGATACTGTTTGTCCGTGATTTGAAGAGCCCAGCGCTGCTCCCGACGAAGGGAAAACCAATTATGCAGAGAAGACCTAGCTGCCTCGGCACTTGTGCAGGTGAAGCCAACGGGAAGATATGCTTCACCATATTTTCTAGTCTTTGGCTTAGAATGAAGTTGGTTTGGAAACATATTCAGCTATGCTTCATCTCCTGCTTTGCGTTTCTGTGGGCGCCCGTGCTAGCAGTGTCCAAGCGTTTTGTTTTTTCCCCCCCTGCCATGGCTCTGCGGGCCCCACACTTTGGGAAGCTCTGGTATAAAAGATGAATGTATGGTGAATATGAAGGCTTCTTGTTCTATAGAAGTCTTAAAAATGACCACCGGACTTGACCTCATTACATTTTGCTAACGGGTTTATGGGCCCAGTCACTCACTTTAGTTAATTTTTTAAAAAAGGAGTCTAAAAAAGAAAAACAACGAAGCACCTTGTTGTTGTGATTTGTTGCTATATAAATAAAACTGAATTGAACTTTATGTTTTACTCCTCCTAAGCAAACTTCCACACACAATTTAACAGGGAGATCCACCCTTCACTCGTAACATCAGTTTCAACTCATCCGGATCGAGATGGAGAAATTGCACATCTTCATGTGTCAGAATTCATAAACTGTGGCTGCACATATCTTTTATTGCTGTCGATGAGTCTCAAAACCTGCATGCAAAACATGACATTTGTCCACAGCAGGTGATCCGTGGATGCGCATTTAACCATCTTTTTTTATGATATTTTTACGTGCACAAAGCTCTTTGAACATAAAAAGGATCAGATTTGTGGAACCAAAAAATTTTACGTTTCTGTGCAAATGATAAATATTCAAGTTCAAAGATATACAAAATATTTTTATATGATATTAGATGTACATGTCCTCAAATGGCTTTTTACTTATTAGTGAATGTTACTTATTAGTCAAAGCACACATTTGTGAGTACTCAATGTAACACAAAAAATCACAGATTTGTAGATTAAAGCGCCAGAGTCCATTTATACCATATATGACACAAGGGAGAATGGGCCCACTGGACATGAGTGTATGGGTAATTCTTCAAAAATATATTTAAAAAAAACAACAAAAAAAACAAGCATTTCTAGGCACGTAAATTAAATTAAATAATTTCTGCTGTACATACCCGAAAAATTCAACTCATATATGGTGTGCAGTGTGTGCCAGATTTGGACACATTGCACACCTGAATATTTATTTATTGAAAGTGCAGACACTTTTCACTGTTTCACTTCAGAAGCATAAATCTTTGCACAGGTGATGTGTATATGTGTTGTTTAATGATTTTTTTGATTTAAAATGTGAACTAAAGCATATTTTTAAAGGGGTTATATGCTCAAAATAAATTTAATTCATTAATTAAGCGAGGAATAAATCTGCTTACTTTTTCTGTGTTCCAGCCTCAGTAACTTTGACACAGTAACACCTGCTGTAATATTTACACCTCTGATGAAATCTCACAAGTGTTCGCTTTATTTTGATACCAAGAGTGTTTACACAGAGTTTGTTCAGAGAGAGGAAAATAATGGGGAAGATAATTTTTTAATGTGAAGGCAAATATTTTCTGACATTTTAAAGGCTCATTATAATATAAAAAGATCAGATCTTACATTGAAGAGAGTTTTGTCTTTTTTGTGTTTACATGTGCTCCTTAAACAGATTCACTGAGAATCAACTTCTGAATGTCTTTCCAGCAACGCCAAATCTTTTTTTGTTCAGTGATCATTTAGCCAAACAGTGCTGTAACCTAGTAACAACTTATCTTTAATGACTGTAATTTAGTTGGAGTTAACCTGATGGCTAGATCACACTGATATAAAAATTGTTTAATGCTTGTACAGCTTCAGCAATTTAGAACCACTGCACTAAAGATCATGCTACTCAATTTTAGGACATTATTCTCTAACTGCACAAGTCACAGCCACACTTTTTGCTCCATCTTTACAGAATTCAGCCACAAATTTTAATTCAGGATTACTTTACTGCCATGTCTCAAGTCAAGCCTCCCACCTCCCTACAGACTTACCTTTGTAAGTAAAGCTAAACTTTCAAAACCAAGGACCAAAGGTCAGGATCAACACGGATCTTCAAAAATTACTTCCTGTTTTGTTATCCTGTTGGATAAAAGGATGAATTTGAAACTCATTATCATTATTCTCTAAAAATTCAGATAAAATACTTTATTTCAGAAACAGGACTTTAACATGACATTTAAAAGACCTGTTGTTGTTTAAAATGTTCTATAACACACTTTTTACTTTTATTCTGTTAATTTATTTATTTTTTTTGGTTAATTGCTTTGAGAGAAAGCTAGAGGAATGTTATTAAATCTAATTGTAAGATTATAACAATTGGTCCAAAAGAGAAATAAATCTGTTGAGTGTCTGTATTTTCCTGACATGAATAGTGTCCTGTTGGTGGAGAAAGACAATATGAAGACAGCCTGCAATCTCTAACCCTTATAAAGCTCTTGTGGCGATTCTAAATTTAGTCACACATGACTCAACATTCACCATGTCATCTAACCGTCAGATCACTTGTATTTTTCCACTTGCTTGCCATGTTGCCAGGCCAACATTTGATGCAATCAAAATGAGAACATAAGTTTTTACAGTGCTGTGCAAAAAAAAGGCCTTAGTCACCTCTGAAATCTTAATATTTTAGTTCCAAGGAACAAGATTTCTTTGCTATTTGGTCTTTAGCAATAGTTGTCCAGATGATCTTATACTCTTACATTTTTTAAAATTTCTTTACTCAGTTTTAGTCCAGTCCTTGTACGTCACCATTTTCAGAGGATTTTTTGTTTGTTTGTTACAACACTTAACACATATCTATCTAAGAAAAAAAAAGAAAAGAAAAAAGGCCCCAACTTAAAGAACCTTTTTGTCTCTATACATAACAGACAACTTAGCAAAGAACCAATTTTAAATTGTATGTTCAGGCACTCTACTAATACCAGTGCATTGCAAAACAGCGCAATTTGTTTCCATTCCTCTGGTTTAATCTATGAAAAAAAATGACACAAAAACAACACAAACACATGGTACACACACACAAGGTGTGCAATGTGTTCCTTAAAACACAAATATAAAAGTCTGAGGAAACAAAATAAAAAACAAGTAGTAGTGGAATCTATCTACACAACATAAACAGTATCTGAAAGTCATGTCCTTAAGAGGGGAAAATTATCCTGCAAAGAACCTCAATTGATCCGTTTGGGGTTGCACTTCGGTCTGTGGTTTTGGTGATCTTGTCCGGTTTTAGATCAACTATGCAATGCCATCTGGAAAATATCTGATTGGCATCAGCTTCATATTTCAGTGTTCCAGTGATTCTAAACACAATGGCAGTGCAGCAAAAACATACCTGGATAGAAAAACATACAGTGGAACACACTCAGTCATGGATTTTCCTCCTCAGAATCAACATAAATGAAGCAATGTGAGATCCTCTCAGAAGCCTGGAGAAGAAGTGACAAGAAAGCTACCAATAAGAGTTCAAGTTGTGTAGAAGAATAAAGATGGTCACACCAAATATTGACTTTCGAGCTTGTTAAAATTGTACCAACTCTGTTTTTGCCTTACATACTGTATATGCACATTTACATATTTTTCATTAAATCACTGCATCTATTTCTCATTTGACTCAAGACTTTTGCACAGTACTGTATTTTGATACTTATGCCAGATCATGAGAGAAAATGCATTTGCCGTAGAATGGGCTTAGCCATTTCTGGATTATCTTTTTCCTTTTGACCCCAAAGTGAATCATATCTTTTGTCAGAGACGTGTGGTTGTTTGAGCCATTTAGACTCCAACTCACTTCTCCTATCATCTCCTATCATCCAGTCCTGTATGTGGCCACTAAAGGTCACATACAGGAGTGGCAATGAAGTTAAATGCATTATTAAGACTGAAATTTCCTTCAGCTATCGTAAAAGCTCCTTAGGCAGATCTCACTGTTGACAGAACCATAAAACTTTATTTTCTTGTATAATATTTTTATAACTTGGTGACCCTGCGACAGACTAGTGACCAGTTCAGGGCATACAATAGGCTCCAGCCTCCTTGTGACCCTGAAATGGATAAGTGGAAGAAAATGGATGGATTTTCTGTGAATAAAGTGTTAAGTATAACTCCTTTTGTTAACTTGTCACTTTGAATATTTGAGGATTTATGTTTACATTGCACTCATAATAATACTCAGAAACAAAAAGGCTATCTTATTTGAAATTTATCATCACTTTGTAAATAAGTAAATAAGCTATTACATAGAAGTGTTTTTTTTTTTTACTGCAGCTGATCTTTGGCAAATATAATTACTTAACCATTAGCTTGTTGCAATTTGCTGCCTTTGGCATATTTGTATGCACCGTATCACTGGTAGATATGGATTAATTTTGATGATGACAATAACTTTGGTTACAGACAGATACAACAGAAGAAGCACATAAAACATTTTAGAGAAAAAGAAGAAACAAATGATAGTGTAAGCATTTTAATTTAATAAGCACCCTGGAATTAAGGAAAAAGACATTCTGCTTTTTACATTTTAATTACACAATACTGGGGACTGTATTGGAGATTTTTATAATCTCTCCTGTTTGCATTGCAATATTAATTTATTTAAGGTCCAAGCTTTATTATAGAGTAGCCTAATATTCCCTTCTTACATTGTAATTACACATTATTTTTGAAATACAAGCTGTGATAAACTTTAGCTGAGTTTACAGAAGAAGAGGTAGGTTCCAAAGGGAAGAGCTCTGGCAAGCCCTCTCAGTGAGAAAGGCTGAAGGTGTATATGTCATACCTTAAAACAAAACTGAATTGAAACAGTGTCATAGCAAGGAAATTTGAAGGTAATTTAACACAAAGTTGCCTGTCCTTGTTTTTCACTTTGATTTTAGCAGTAGTTATACAAGGTATTTGGTGTGTGTGTGTGTGTGTGTGTGTGTGTGTGTGTGTGTGTGTGTGTGTGTGTGTGTGTGTGTGTGAGTGTGTCTGTGTGTGTGTGTGTGTGTGTGTCCTTGTTGTTTGGCATCCATTTTTATCCTCAGCAATGAAAAGTTGATGTTGCTGGTGTAGCTGGTGAATACTTCTGTTCATTTTGTTTCCTTAGTCTTTGCAAACCTATTTTGGTTTGAAGCTTATGTCATCAGCGTTGTCCCTCCTAAATAAAGCTACCTGTAAAGAAAATAATTTCTTTACAGGTAGCTTAAAGCAACCGTCCCATTTATCCAGGCTTGAGGCTGAGGCTGATTTTATGTCTCATCCCAGTCTTGAACCAGGAATATTTTCCATATAAGCCAAATGCACTGCACCCTTTCTATCTCTCTCTATAGAACTAAATTACCAAGGCATCCTCCAGTCTGCGCCTTAATGAATTAAGCAATTACAATAAAAGTTAGAATCTTTTTAATCTAGTTAAAAAAATACACACGGTAGTCTTTACATACAAAAATTACTTACAGTAAAATTTGTGTCTGCTTTCTCTTCTAAAACTATATTTTTGTTTCTTCTTTCTTTTAAAACTTCCTGTTGATATCTCTCTGTTTTGCTGTTTTTTTTTTTTTAAAAAGGGGGTAGCAATAATTTTATATACTAAAAGGTTAATTTAACTGTTGTTTGACAGAAGGAAATTTCTGGCTCTAACCAGTTGCGCCATGAATCCAAACCTTCACAGTGGAGCTGGGACTAACTTTCTGGCAAACTGATATACAACTGTACCTTCCCAAAGGATATTTCATCATCCATCCATATTCTTCTGGTTATTCAAATCAGGTTGAGCTGGAGCCTATATCCCAGCTGCCACAGGAGGAAGCTGAAACACACCGTGAGAGAATGTGCTCCACAGAAAGTCCACAGCCAGATGGTGGATTCAAACCCGGGACCTTTTGCTGTGAAGCAATCACTGTGCTGTCTTACCTCATCAGAATTTTGTTAGTCTTTCGTTTGCTTGTTTTTTGATGATCCAGCGTGACAAATGACTCTAAAGACCTCAGACTAGTCATTACACTGTTTGTGTCATCATGAAAGAGAGGCTTTTTAAAAAAATTCACTGCTCCAGAAACTTGAAAAAGTTTTAGGAACAATTGTGGGCACTCATTGGTGTTTCATGGTATGCTGCTTCAAACTATGTGTTTTCGCGTAGTTTCCAGTACGTGACGGCTGCTCCACCAGCATGAGTATGCCCACTGCATGTTGACAGATTAAAGCTGTCTCTGCAGAAGGGGGAAACACCCTCGGTTTAATTTGTTCATATACTGTGAGCCAGAAATAACTAAATGAGCTAACAGAGTTGTCCATTCTTGTTCGAAAAAATGGTTCTTTTCTCCCAGCCCGTCTACTTTTTGTTTTCTTTCATTTTTCCTTTTTTTTTTAAAACAGGAAAGACTAGTATGGTAAAGAACTGGAGGCAATCGAGTTAATGTGGAAAATATTACAATGGTAATTGCAAGTACAAGCCACACCAAACAAAAACATAAAAACCAAATTTTGGGTTTTACTTTATCATCTTATTGTAGTAAGGAAAGTAATCATGTTGTAACAATGTAACATAACGTTAATCAACATTATATCAGTGTACCTGCTATATATATTACTGATTTCATTCACATCAGTCCCTTTCTTGATTTTCTGTACAAACCTTGTATGGATTATCAGCCATGTTGGAGGTTACACTAATCATGATCACCATGCTGGTTTTCAGAGCTACAGCAGTGGTGAGAAAGGTTGGGGGGACAGCTTCCTCTAAAGCAACGTGAGCTGCTCAGATGGAATGAGACCAGGGTGTGAAACGCGACTTATGGCTCCCATTTCAGACAGACGGGAGGGAAGCTGAGACAGGGTGGGGGCGGACAAGTTAATTAAAAACAGACGTGAAGGGAAGTGATGTTTGGCTTCGTCATGCTTCTACATTTCTTTCTCTCCTTCTCCTTTCTCTGACTCATTAAAACTCCAGCTAAACTAAAAGTGATTTCCTCCAGTAAATCACCTCACAGCTCTAATTCCCACATTGGCTGGAGACCACCATATCTTCACAAACTCTAATGACTAACGCAGTGGGATCTCTAGTCACATCTACCGAGCATGAGAAAATGCTTTAGTCTGCGACCACTGGCCCTGGATAGCATCTGCTGAAACATCCTGGCAATACACCAGGTGCGTTTCTTTGACGTCAAATCTGTGACGCAGTTTTATTCTCTCTGTGAGATAGCTCCAAATGAAACAGAAGTGGGGCGTTTAGTCTACATTACTACTACTACATACTATTGTCCATGATGTAAATGTTTTTTTTAATGACAAAAATTGTGTGTGTTTCTGTCCTGTGTCGTGTTCTGTTTGTATGTGTGCTTTTCTTCTGCTGCTGTTACAACCAAATTTCCCTTTGTGGGACAATTAAAGGATTATTCTATTCTATTCTACATGTGGTTTTTTATTTTTTAAGTTGACCAGACTTTCATTGCTATTCATTACTGATGTCCTTGCCCTCCTTATGTGCTCTGTACACCATGATGTCAAAATTAGGCCCTATTCGTAACGACACAGAGCTGATTTTTATCTCATGATTTATCGAGTGACATCACTGAATAGCCAGTCGGTGGCAAGCAGTCCATTGACATCACATTTTAAGATTGTCTTCAATCACTTTGAACCCCAGCTGTGTACATACTAAAAAAAAAAGTACCTGATACCAGGTATCTAATAGGTATCTAATAGAAAACCCTAAGAATCGAGTTGAGCTGTGCCAAGCTGACCTGAGTAGGTACTAGTGGAAAAGGGCTATTAGATAAAAATGAATCCTAGCTTACCAGTTCTCCCTGGTTACTTAGCACGTGTTTCAGATGTTACTGTTCAATTCACTGCCTGCCTGCCCTTCAGCATGACTTACGAGAGGTTAGAATCCAAGATGTATAAAATAAAAGTATGATCTCTAGGCAGAGCTACACTGTAATTTGTCTTCTTCATTAATGCTGGAATCAAGAGCAGACTGAATGCTATAGGGACTAAGTGGTAAATAACATATGGACAGTTAGCATACTAACTTTAATTTTTTTGTTTATCTGTTTTGTTTAATAAATATACAAAGCAACACAGAGACTGTCACTATTACTATATCTTCCCACTGAGTTCACTTTTGAATGTTTTCTGCTAAAAAATCTTACAAATTGTTTCTTTCACAAAAGCAGCTCTTCTCTGAGAATTAATGATACTATTTAGGACTAAATCATATAAGTCCACTCATTATTATTGTGATCCCATTAGTGGTGTTGTAGTTCTTTTTACAAAGATTCAATGTCCAAAAATGTTGTTTGTGGAAATAATATTGCCAGAGAAAATAATATTGAGTATCTGTTAAGCTTAAAACTACATGCTTCCTCCCACATTACCCTGTGCATTTCTTATCAGGGGCTTTCCAGTCTAATCACTCACACAGACAATGAGGGGGTCACTTTTGATTTATTTTTTCCTCCTGCCTTTCAGATGGTGACAGAGATTTGTCAGTGAACACCTTCTTTTAATCACTTCAAAGTGAAACTACGTAATGTGGTGTTGCCCCAAGTTCTCTGTTACAAATCGTTCTTATTATGTTGCTCTATTTATTATGATAAATTTGTTCATGTAGTTAGTAATAATATGAAAAATCAACTGGTTCTTGGTCAAATACAACCTCTTGCATTAAATATCCAGAATAAACACAGGTTTTGGATGTGTCACTGTGTACATGAGCGGTTGTGTAAAGAGAATCCCACTTATCCACACCCACTGTCAGAATGCACAGAGTGATAAAGGTGCACCTGATATTACTAATGCTATTTGTGTGTTCATTTGTCAATAGTGTTTTCATATTTGTACAAGGAGAAACACCTACCTTTATGTTGTTTCTCTTCTACTAAACACAAAGAATCACCTGTTTACTTCATCCCAAGTGTTGATCATCAATAGGATAATTCCCCACTTCAGAACTGAGTGACAGGTCACAATCCTCATGTTCTTTAAAAAGAATAAACAGGCACTGTATCCCACCCTGAATGTTATGTAAAACAAGTCATCTGTCAATATGTCAGTTTGACTGAATTATATAACTTGAGAATGAATTTCTCAAGCTATATAATTCTTGAAATGCTGGAATCAAGAGTAGACTGGATACTATTGAGCAATGTTTCTGCATTGTAAATAAACAGATATAATGCCATAAAGTTATCCATCCATCAGGCTGGAGCCTGTGCAAGCTAATGGGTGAGGAGCAGGTCACGCTCTTACAAACTGCTACTAAGCACAATGTCTTAAAAAACAAAAACAAAAAAATGGTTTTATAATACTATTTGAAAAGAATATTGACTTATTTTAACATTTTAAGCCCCATGAATAAACATTTTGTTATTTTCATATGGGATATATGTTTAGCAATAAAGCATTTCTATCTAACTTTACCACTAAAATTTACAATGTCATGCAAATATAGCTTCCCTTCCTTTGAGGATGTTTTCCAGTAATAAAGCCTGTAATGTCATTCATACTTTATCACAGCTACACACCTTTTGTTTAATCCGTTTTAATGAGTTTCACCTCTGATTTGGTGTTTACGTCAGTGTTTATGGTGCTGTGCAAAGGTCTTGAGCCACCCTTCATTTCTTAATATTTGAAAAATAGGTGCAGAGATTAATTAAACTGCACTTTGAGTTGTTTTTACAGTATTTTCTCATCTACGTTCACTACATCTAATCCTTGCATCTTACTGACACACCTGTTTCACTCTCCAGCTCAATTTCTCTGCCTAGCCATCTGATACAAGCCCTGTTCTCCTTCCTCAGTTCCCAGTCTCACAAACAACTCACTATAAACCTTTCTTTTTTTTTTGTTACCTCTCTCTTTGCCATACACTTAGCCTTCCAGTACTTTGCCTCTCCCACTTTTTCTTTGAATACTTTCCTGTACTTCCTGTCCTTTTTCCTCTGTTCAGAGTTTATACCAAACACCTTCGTGCGACAACACTACAGCTGTACTATTCCAGCTATTTATAGTAACTCTTCCCTACCACACAGACCCTGTCCCAACTTCTCCCTGAACCCTGTGCAACATTTTTCCTTATTCTTCCTTATTTAACTTCCATGTTTTTATCTTTGTCAGTCGCTTCCTTTTCATGAATTCCAGAGTGATCCTACAGACCACCAACAAACAAAAATGGTCATGAATAGGACTAGATCACAAATGAATTTAAAATAAAGTAGCCAATGTCCAAAGAAAAGCACTGAAATACCTTCAGAAAGCCTGGAGACCTACTGCTTAAGACCACTTTAAAAATTACAAGAAAAGACTGTCTCCTTGGAAGCAAAATATAAAGAAACAAGGGGTGTTTCCAGACTTGTAGTGTACACTGCTAATCTAATTTCCAGTCCGGGAATAGTCACCACGATAATCTGTTAATATGTGAAAAAATATATATACTACCTAGCCATATGTGGAAAAACTGTGTTTGATTTATATTCTGTGCTTTGCACCATAATCTATCACTGTGTGAATGACTGATTTTCGTCCCCTATAGTCGCACCCTGAATTCATGCATTTCCAGCACAGACATTTGAAGACTTTGGTTTTGTGCTTTGTGAATTATGTGGGAATGTTAGAAATGTTCTTGTGTTATGTAACTTTGTGTCCACTTTTCTTTCATTTACCAAGTCAGCATTTCCATAGTTTTCCATTGGTAACATGATTTGTACCGGAGACAAAAGTGTCCATGATAAAACAAATTTATTTCGTCATTTCTTTTTCACATTTTCCTAAAAAATTCCACCATTACAAACAATTGCTAAGGTGATTCATAAAAAATACATATGTTTTCTCAAATTTTCTCTCCAACAAAGCATTGAATAAAGTGCACTGTACAAAATATATCCCTACTTCACTTTTCTTGATACAGCAAACAATGTGATACATTATTTAAGTCCTTCTTGATTCATGTCGCAGTAATTTAACAGTTTTCTGCTTGTTTTAATTTCATACTGCAGTATATTATAACATTTATTTTCAAGTAAGCTTGCAGTGCTGCAGAAAGTTGCATCCAGGATCCAGTGCAATGACACCAACAATGCTGTAGAAACCTTACACACCTTTGAACTTGTTGTGTTAATAAAATTAAAATTAAATTAAATTATCAGCATAGACATACACAAACATTCAAAAAAAACCACAATTCTGATAAATAAATATTATGCAAACGCATCGCCTCCATTAACCTCAAAGAGAACCTCAGACAACAAAACATCTCAGTGTAATTTAAAAAAGAATACGTAACACCATCTCCATATAAAAAATTGTTTGTCTCTATATACAGATTTTTAATATTTTATTATTTTCATTCTTTTTCTGCAAAAGTTGATTCGGTTCATCTGGACGTAGCGTCTTCAGTGGGAGAAACATTTCGTCCCTCATCCAAGAGACTTCTTCAGTCTCAGCTGACTGCAGGTTTCCCCAATCTTAGAAACAATACTGTTCTTCTTCTTTTTTTTGACTCTCAAAAGAGTTTTCAGTTTATTTCTTTAGCAGCGTTGTAGAACATCCCTGTCCTTCAGTAATGTGACACAAAATAAATACACATAGTCAGGTTTAAATTTGAATAAATTACTTTTGCTCTTCAGACTTAAGCTGAACATACACTGTGTGATTTTTGGCCCCATTTTGAGACGACTTTTCAGTCGTGCGACCATTTTGGGGATCAGCCCAATTTTCTTCTTAATCGTGTGTCGTGCATCATGTAGTAAACGAAAAGCGATTAACACAACCAGTGTGAGCACTCAGGTCGCATCACAGCATCAGGCCTTATAGTGTGAGACCCTGCATCGTGACCTACAAACTTCTAACCCCTGCGATTCAGTTTGAGCAGGAGCTGAATAACACACAGTGTATGCCCAGCTTTATACGTTCACTTTGTAACTTCCAGAACGCTTTCTACATGCTCTGTGGAACCACACAAAATAGAGGAACATCATAAGAACCCAGTAGCATACGTAGGCTACACAGCCATAAATAAGAAATCTAGTTTCCATTTTTTTAGCCGCAGTTGACCAGTCCTCTTTGCTCTCTTTGTAGATGGTGTAACTGAGTCCACTTAATAAAATGGCAGCCCACACCGACAGGGGAAGGAGTGGAATGTAGTTACCAACCATCTTACGCCTGCCCGATGTTCCCCAGCTGCTTTTGTTCATCGTGAGAATGGCAAAGTACTTAGCAGGCAGCAAACTGGTCATGTAGAGAGCTGAGTAAAGTGACATAAACACCATCACCATGTTTCTCCGCAGGATGCAGGCGTAGGCTGCTTTCACCAGCCCGATAAGCTGGATGCAACACAGAACCCAGAGGATGTCCCACAGAGTGCCTGTCCAAAACAGCTGGATTATGGTGGCCGTGACAAAGAAGGGGAAAATACCTGACACGATGGACTCATAGGTCATCCAGAGATGGTGCTTGTGCCACCACATTGCATTGTAGAGCCACTCCCGGAAGTAAGATTTTGTCCAGCGAGTCTGTTGGTTGAGCCAGCGAAGGAACTGAGCGGGTGTTTCTGTGTAGCATTTTGAGCGAGCAGTGTATCTGAAGAAAGGGGGTAAAAAATAGACCTTTAGAACCTGCTTGTTTGATGTTGTAGGATCATTATTGTAGCTACTGAGCTTTGTTGAGTCCTATTATGTAATTTCTGTGCCTAATAATATCTAGAAAACATACTTAGTGGCATAGCCCATGCTCAGCATACGGTTGGTGAGATGCCTGTCATCACCAAATGTACAATGAGTTCCCAGAAACATTTGATTGTACCACGATTCCAGAAACTGCTGAAGGATATCATTTCTATACAGACCTGCATGAACAAGTACAAGAAATGACAAATTCAAAAGATGTTGGTTACAATGAGTTACATCAATGCTTTTAAGCCTTTAATATAGTACTGTTTAGCTAGAAAAGAGTTCCCTTACCTAAAGGGCCACTAATGCAGGACACACAGTTGAAGAAGGACTGGCAGGACCTTTCGATGTTGAAAGCCATCCAGTACCTGAGACTGCTCATGAAGCTGATGTAAGAGTCTTTAAGGTTGAGGATCATCACATCCCCTCCTACAGCCCCATACTTGGGATTACTCTCCAATACCTTGCACAATTCCACCGTGGCCAAAGGGTCCAGCTTCGTATCTGAATCACACACCTGAGAAATGAGACATAACGTCATTGAAAATTGGAAACATTTCATTTTTATTTTCATAAAAAAATAAAAAAGAAAACACTTAAGTCAAAGTAGATACCTGTATGTAATCAACCGATGACCCCAGGGCTTTAAATGCTGTGTACATCACCTCCCGCTTGCCTCCCCACTTCTGCATGATGCACACACATCTCTTGGTCTGGATCAGGCGCTCTACTTCTTTTCTCTGTGGATCCTCTCCTACCACATAATCAGAACCCCCTTCAATGCCCATTGCTGAGCCATTTTCTTCATCATGTTGGACCTGGGTGGGATCCCAGGTATGATAGTTGTTATTCCATACATAGTAGCCCGGATCCTGGTCTGCAAACACCTCTTTGAACATGTCCATCATATACTGGTCATCATCTGAATTCCCATCTATCACCATGATGATGCGCAGAAGCTCAGGGGGATACTTGAGGGCCCTGACTGAGTTCAAGCACTCTCTGAGATAAACAGGGTCCTCTTGGTAAGCCGATATAGTAAAACCGATTGTTTTGGTATAGGAGCATGGTTTTGTTCGAGATTTCATTCGCTGGTGCTCAACAAAGGCAAAAAAGCTCTGGACCAACACATGGAGTGAGAGTAGGAGTCCATAAATGCCAAAGGAGATGATGCCATACATGGACGACACCAGCTGATAGCCCTGAACGTAGGCCCACACCATCACACCCAGGACGGCCAAAGCAAAGACAAAAGTGAGGATGGCGCGGATTATTGAACCCAGCTTCTTCAATAAAGGTTTTAGCTCCATTTATTTCACCTAAGGAGACACAGACAAGACATATCAGTAAAGTTTTAAATACAGTCAAGAAAGCTTGTCAGTCAAAATGTCAACACATTGCAGTGAAAGATGTTTTCTGTTTAGCAGCACATGACAAAAATCGGTTAAAGACTGAAACTTTTCTGAGCAGATCTCTTTGTCGTACCTTTAAATTTATCCATTGGAATATACACAGACACTCAGACTGGGAGAAAAAGAATTCAGTGAAAACAACTGTTTTATGCAAAACGTTTGTGGGACGCATTACCAATCTACAGTCAGGGGTGAAATACACCACAGAATTTATCTATAATTGCACTGTATTAACCAGTGATCAAATTATCATGGCTGATAATCCTAGAAGGTGTTGTCAAAAAAACTGTGCCCTATTGTGCGAAAGCATACGGAAAAAAGTGATACAACATATATATGTATATAGAAATAACAATTTGCTGAAGTAACTGATCATAATTTTTGTTTAATTTTAATGTATCTAATTCTATTTTATATATAAAACTTTCAATATAGGATAATACTATATACTATTATTATACCACTTAAGTCGAATGTTAGTTTCCAAGCAAAAACAAATAATAATAATAATAATAATAATAATAATAATAAATTTTGGCCATGCATGAATTGGCTAAAACAATTTATAATAATAAGAGCATGAATAAAATAATGAAACCACATATTTTTAACCCTACCTGATGTTAACACTGGCTTCATGTAGAATTATGTGATATCCACCCGGAGTTCTCTTTGTCTCAGAACTTGGTTTGAAATGCATGAGTTTTAAAGTGTAGTGTAGGAGAGGAGGGGGCCTCCTTTTTTTTCACGCTCACGCAACCTCGCTGAGTCAGTCGTGCGTCAGGAGCAAGGCGGTGGTCCATTTAACGTGAGGGCATCACTGTGCAGATTGCATACAGCTGTTATGTTTTCTTTCTTTACCATGGAGATGTGTAGAGAGTGACCTCCGACCATGCTGCCGTTTGCTGTAAAGAAGGGAGTTCCCAAGCTTCCCATTATAGGAGCATTTCACAGATGCTCTGCGGAGCAAAGAACCGACGTTTGGTGCGAACATTATTTATCTGTTTACTTATTGTTGTTGTTTTTTTAAAATATATATTTAACTCTTTTTTAAATTGTTAATGTGTTATAAGTGTAATCCAAAATGTCATAAATCTAATGTATGAAAAATCTCTAGCCGTTTTATTGTTGGTGACAATCAACTGATAAATGTAATCAGTCAAAGCCTATCAATGAGACCGATCTTAACTTCAGTTACAATGACAATTCATCTTACAATGATCTGCAGCTTGCAGATATAAGCTTTCCATCCACTAACAGTGTAAAAACCATATCAGGCTGTTCGAAGCTGTAAGCTGAAAATCCTTTTTATGTTTTTATGTTTTACAGAAGCTGTTGTTACCGTGTGTGCAGCATTTTCGCTCATTTAAGGGTTTGTTCACAGTTAGATGTTGCCCTCTTGTGGTTCTTTTCTGAAACTCCACACGTCAAGTTAAAAAAAAAAAGGGTTGAGGCTGTGATTTAAAAAAAACAATGTATATGATACCAGTTACATTGCGCTATGTTTTCATATTAAAAGAACCTAAAATACTAAAAAACAAAACAAACAAAGTAAAGAAAACAGCATATGGGATCATAAAAATACAGTTGCTGTTTGCTTTAACAAGACTGCTAATGATGAATATTTGCAACATGTCATATTGACCTGCCTTTAAAATGAGGCTCCAAGGTGAGGATGTCTAATTTTGGTAAATGCTGCCAGCTCTCACTCCTCTGTGTGTGTGTGTGTGTGTGTGTGTGTGTGTGTGTGTGTGTGTGTGTGTGTGTGTGTGTGTGTGTGTGTGTGTGTGTGTATACACATGCACACACACACACACACACACACACTATACACACACACTATGTGACACCACCACTATGGTGCTGGTGTCACAACTGAAAACAGTCTGCCCTCTCTGAAGAAGAAAACTCTCCCAGATGATTTATTCCACAGCTGCCTACAACTCTTGATTTAAACATGATCACATCCCTGGAGAGTGTCTTTAAGGGAACTCTGTTGACCACTCATGATGGTCCACACCCTCTGAGCTGGCCGTAGCCATCAACATGCCCAAATAGCAGCCACAAGGACGTTGATGTCACGCAGGGAGCCCATGCGTGCTTAGGGCTGGTGAACAAGCTTCACTTAATGGTTATGTTTTTGAATCTTTCCAACAATGTGCTGCAGATTTATTGGTTCAAACAGAAACTTCTTCAAACAATGCTCCTGATTTAAACTTCTCCTAAAGTCCAGCTGTATATGGCAATACTTGTGTGCCAATGTCTCATATGATACTGATTTATGATATCAGTGTATGCATTAAGCTGTGTTTTTATGGTTTTGTCAGTTCAATTTATCATCTCTATTAAATGTTTTTGTTATTATATATTAAGATGGACACATTTAGTGTTCATGAAAGCTTTTCACATGTTACTTTTATTCCACTCAGCTCCTCAGTTTTTTTTCCTTTGCTTCCCATCCCTTTTCATAACCGAGCTTATTTGAAAAGATCATGGCTAAACTGGTGGTTTCTTCTATCATATGCCTGACTAATCCTTACAGTTACTGATGGTTAAACTGCATTAGTTTGTGGCCACATCAAGAATGTGTCCTCTAAAGCGCACTGCAGAAGGATGAAGATGCCTTTACCAACCTGCCATAACCTCTAAGTAGCTCATAAACATGGTTTCTGGGGTTCCAGATGGATTCAAAACACAGACAGCTGTGTTGCCAGAATAAACATATCGACCAGGATCATGTTTTCTAAAAAACATGTCAGCCCCCACATGCCATACAGCATTTGTTTTAGGGGGGGTTGTAGGAAGGCTACGAGGAGGATAAAAGTCCTCAGAAACCTTGTTAGGTCCCGGTCTTTATGTGGTGGTCAAGCAAGTGCCTGGTGACTCACTCAGCTGCTCTGCGCCACACCCAGGAAACCGAAATCCACTTAAATCATTTCAGGATTTTCTAATCGAGCATTCCCATGTGTGCACCTGATGCTGTGCTGCTGTGACAGATGCTTACTTCTTTAGCTGATAGCTTAACATTAACGCTAAACCGATACATCATGAAACTGACTGTGCCACATTTGCAGCAGCACTCTACTATAATCAGTGATTATGGAGAGTCGCCCTGTGTGCAACATGCTTTACAGTTTCAACCCACAGAGAGGAGTGTGGCGGCGTATTTTGCTCTTTGTGATTTATTGTTGCCTGACTTTAAGTGCTCGGTTTGCTTCTTAACTACTAAGACATCCCTGAGCATGAAACTTGGATGCCTATTCATTGTAAAGCCATTTTGAATCAGGGCTTGTAACTGCAAATGCTGTGACGGCATGTGAGGCTGCTAGATGTGTCACACACTGCATAAAATTCCTGCGTGACATCTTGATTTATGGTCTTACATACTAAAGTTTGAATTACACACAAGTGGGCTTTTCAAAGCCAAATACTTTGGACACACTTGTTTTAGCACATTGCCTGTCACTTTACTGCTAGGTAAGGTCTAAAAGAGAACTCGTATGTCTGGGAAAATATTAAGCACAAGGCAGACACGTGTTCTCTTTTTAGAAACTTCAAATGACGCACAAACAGACATGTATGTACACACCACACATCATGTAGATGACTTTACTGAAATTAACCAGCTGGCATGAATCTTTTCTGTTCATCCAGATGCCATTGTGTTCTTAATCCAGGAAACATAATTGCAAACTTTTGTGTACACCCCAGGCTTGTTCCTCTGTGCACAGCCGTGCCCCCATGACACAACTCCCTGGAGCTCTCCGTCGCACATCAATGGGCCCCCTGAGTCACCCTGGAGTTAAAATAAATGATTTTTCAGTGGTTCAACCTTTTTATCACAGCGCATAAACATTTCCTGTTTTGATCTTACCTGGCAGGAGTCCTTCCCTCCCTCCAGATATCCAGCACAGATCATGTTTTCAGTAATTTGGAAAGGATATGCGTTAAAGCAGGTGTCATCACTCAGGAGAGGGACCTCCAGGCACTGCAGCTTATCTGGGTATCTTGCTGCAAAGACACAAACAGATCAATATCTTTAAAAATACCTGAGGTGACTGCCTGTTCAAGCAATCTAACACAGATAGGCCGTATAGCACAGTTTAACTTACAGCCCTCATCGCTGGGACGAAGATTCCCCCATCCTGAGACCTGGCACACTGTCCCCTCACTGGCACACCTTGAAGGAAGCACAGCAGGACACACGTAGCTGCTCAGAGCTGCAGGTCGACTCAGTTTGATCAGCATGATGTCGCTGTCCTGTGTACGGGAATCGTAGTCAGGGTGGCGAATAAACTCAGCAGACATGATGTGCTGTTCAGTCCCATCAGGTTCCCAGATGTTGTGCTCCCCCAGACGAATTTCTAGATTTGAGCTGAAAGAACAAAGCCCACTTTGAGAGTTTCTTACACCCAACTTCATTTTAAAGTTTAAAGCTGCTTGGATTCAGGCTTGATGGGGATTGTGTGCCTTACTTTGGTTTGCAGTGTGCAGCAGAGAGCACCCACTCATCAGAGATAAGAACCCCCCCACAGAAGTTGTACCCAGTGAAGAGCGACACTTGGTAGGGCACAGAGTTCTTGGGGCACTCATATCCTCCAACAATCTTGTTATCTCCTTCCAGCGCAACTGTAGAGTAAAAAAATACAATTAAATAAGTGGCAAAATCAGAAAATTATTTTATCAGTGAATCGGCATCCTATCCTTAACACTTGAGTGTTCGTCATTTGAATCTATAAATTAGATTTTATACCTGCCCCTCCAGAGAGAATCAGGAGAAGGAAAAGCTTCATGCCTTCTGTTTTTCTCACTGGCAGATCAATGTACCCTAATTCTCCTGGTTTCAGGTATTTCAGTCCCTCTTATCTGTCTTTTCTCAGGGCCACCAGAGGCACACCTCAGACACTAAACAGGTGTTACATTTCCCCAGTGATACTGTGCTTGAAGTACACTATATAGGAGAAACAAAACAGCAGTTCAATACAAGTTAGAACATAGCTTGGATTAGGAAACAATGTGAGTGCTACACTTTACAGTGTGCATTCTTGTTTACTTCCTTTGTGCTGCATTACGTGAGCATGTTTAAAGCTCACTTTTGCCTAAATACATTTTCTTCACAGAACAGTCATGTGACATTATACTTTTTATTGCAGGTTTATCATAAATTGAATACTTTACATGACATGCACTGCCTTCAAGTGACCCACAGAGTGACGTCAATGGAAGTTATGACTGTGCATGTGGGTGAAGCTCATGTGGTTACAGATGCTCACGTACCATTTTTCAGCACAAAGACAGCAAAAAATGCATTTAAAGAGAACTAAGGTGGCAATATTTAACCTATAAATGTTAGCCTTTTTCATTTAAGGTAGAATAAGAAAGTTGTTGCCTGGAGATGAGTGTCAGGAGGGATTTGTGACTGAATGACAGCAGCAAGAGAGAAAGGGAAGGTTTACAAGATGGTAGTGATATTATTATTGCATCTAAGGATAATAGCTGCATATAGGACAGAAAGAACTGCATTATCCTGCTAGCAGAGTTTCAGATCTTTGCAAACATCTGGACAGACAGCACGCTAACACAAAGTTAGCAAAGGACCCATGGTGTGTGGTGCTGGTGTCACAACTGAAGAAACTGAGTGTACGCAGACGTTTCCACACTAGCATCACAGTGACAATCGCTTTGAAGTCCCTTTGAGCTGCTTTTCAACTTTGGTTGGGTTTTTTTGTCAGTTTTGTGGTCACACATAGACCCCCAATAAAGATCAAAGGTGTGTCCTCATTAGAAAACGGATTTGTGTTTTGTTTGTGGGACTGGTTATTATGTTACAATGCATTTCAGGTCATGTTACAGAATACAGAAGGTAAAAGTAATCTAATAGGTAGTGTACCAAGTAACTTTCTCTGGGGAGCAATTAAGCAACGAACTCCATTACTTTTAAGAGAAGTATAAGGAATGTGTAATATACAACTTTTATTGAATGATAATAAAACCCCACTTCACTACTTCAATACCCCAATGTTGGTAGTGAAGGAGGACATGCAGAAGGTTGGTGGACAGAGAAAGATTCTAGCGATCGGGTGTAATGTGGGCAGATGGCCCCTAAAGGAAAAAAGGAAGAAGAACAAGTAGAAGAAGGACTGAAATGTCACCTTTTGACCTTTAAAGTATTCCTTTCATTGGTTATTTTTAGTAATATCTACTTACACAGCAAATTAAAGAAGTAAATCTAGAAAACGTAAAGTAATCCTGTCTTGAAACTGTACAGAGTAGGATTTTCTGGCACAACTTCACGTACTTCCATCAAGAGACACAATTACAAGTGCTGCTGGAGTATTAAGCTCTTGATACACAGTCTGTCTGGTACCTTGTGAAATCAGTGAATCATTTTAATCTGTCCAGTTTAAAATATTAAACAAAAATATTAAGCCAACACTGCTAAATTATTGCTGAGTCATAATTTCACAATAGAGATATACTGAAAAGCACAAAGCTCTGTTACTCATGTGTGAGCGTAGGTGTTTATCAGCACCAGACAGGAAAACATTGAAATGTTAGGGCCCATTTACCCAAACCCTGTGATTATACACTTAAGGTTAAAATATAACGCATTCCCATCCAGCACAGGCAAGTTCTTCACCCTGTCATTGCTATGAGACACTCGCATAGTCTGCTTCACTCCTCCTCCAACCTGTATCTTCGTTTCTTCTTTTTCTGACTGGAAACAGCTGCTTGGTTCTGCTGGTAGACTTACTGGACTTACTCACCAAAGTCAAAAACACATCAGGCTGCTTATCTGTTTCCCGAGCAGCACTTTACCTCTTCTCGTTCTAGATTTTACAAGACCTGCTGACAAATTTCATCGCAATATCAAAAGAAGTTACAACACTGCAAGACATCACAGCAACCCACAGTGGTATTTATTAGACTAAGTCGCAAAGTCGCTGATTTAACTGTTGGAAAGTTTCAAATCTGTGACAGCCTCACATATGATAGCCAGATGCCTGTTTAGTTGCACATCTGCAAGACATCATTCAGGATGTGATCAGCTGGATGAATTAAGTAATTAAGAAAGGAAAAAAAAAAGTTCACTGCTGCTTTCTCTGCAGCCTAAGACTGTCATTGACCTCCAGTTATTTCCAACACCGCAGCATCTGTTTTTCCACATTTGCTACCCTAACGCTTGCTTAGATTATATGGAAAGCATAAAAACTTCCATTTATTTCACCATCTGGCACTGCCTGCATAACCACTTCCGGTTCCCCTAATCCCGTTCCACTTTACCTCAAAATACTCTCAGACGGACAAGACAGAGAGCACTGTGTCAGATCTGTATGACTTATGCAGTGCCATGCTTGTTTTCTGTCAGACAGAGCTGAGGTTGAGTATTCATATTCACTAGGTCTGCTGAGGGGGACTGCGGTTTAAAGTGGGGACGAATGTAAGGAAGTGGTTTTGGTTACTGAGGTGCAGCTTTTTTCCCTGTGTGTGGTTTATTTGTGGAAAAAAAAATAACATTTCCTACCCTTATGAGCAAAAACAGTTGGCACGGGTTTTGACTCAAAAAACAAAATTCCTGACCTCTCCGCACAAGTGAGATGAGGGTTTGATTTCCAGTCAGCACCGCAATAAGATCAACAAACCTTTGAGGTTGCAAGACACAGCAGATTCCCACTGTTTGTGACTTTATGGCAGTGTAATGGAGGTGTAGAAGTTTCAACACTTATGTTCCCCCGTGAAACGACTCGAGAATTTACACATTCCTTTTTAGAGTTTAGAAAAGTTGCAAGGTCACACTGTTTTGCACTCAAAAGCAAAATACTGGGTGTATTACAGTGACGCTGGAAGCTGCAGTATGTCATTAGTACTTCACTATCCCACACACAAAGGCGCACACATGCACAGACAGGGAAAGATACATGTATAAATGTACATATATGTTTGGTGTGCCTTCCAGAACAGTTGCTCACAGCTGCTGTATTAAATAATAACTCCCCCCCCCCCCCAAACTTCAACAGTGGGCATCACACTCTGCTAAATCTATATTCTCTTTAAACCTCCACTGGTTGTTCTACACACCCAAATTGGTATTTGTGTGGCATACACATAATTGCAGGTTTGGTTGGTAAATCAAGCCTTGGGCTCTGAAAGCTTCCCTCAAACTATAGCCCTGAGATAGCTATTAATATCCTCTACAGACTCTAGCAAAATGCTTTGCCTTTAAGTTCTGTAACAAAACAGCACAGCAGAAAAATGGGGAAAACACACACACACACACTTTTGCAGAAAAATAGTGGATGTATTGCTCAAGAGAACCGTGATGAAATTAAACGCTGTCTAGACTTCAGCTAAAACAGACATGTACTTTAGTTTTGGAGCTGAACAGCTTAATGTCGTGTTTAAGGGAGATGAAAAGATGCGAGCAGTTTCCTGTAGCTAATGGAACGAGTTTGGTCCGAGCATCAGGTATCGCTCACTGGGGGTTTTTTTTTTACTTGCTAAATATTTATACACTCTGCTAGAAAAAGACAAAAAGAAAAGAAAATAGACTCATGGGTCCTCCCACACACTCAAATCAGGGTGTTGTTCTGAACACACGCAGCGACTGAGAGCACATACATCTTCACATACACGCACACATGTAGTGTTTCTTCCTCCCTCTGTCCCTCCCACAACTTTCTTTCATTTCTTCCTCCCCCTCACATCTGGACTTCTGGCAGGACCTAGTTCCTGTGTGATGTGTGTACATTAGAGGGGGACCCAGTTTCTGGGTTGGGCAGGTTCTAGCAGAAGCTTGAACTGTGTGAATCTGATCTGTGCAGGAGTTAAAACTCGTTGTGCTTTACCGTGAGAACAAGTTCACTTATTATAACCGCCATTGTCTAGCTTGATGTTTTCCTGAATTATTAGTATCATCAGAGTTTCTTTTGGTGCTACAAATATTTGTTTTAGAGACTGATATTTTGGGAGGGTATTTCAGGTTGATTCAGAGGATTAAAATCCGCTAGCAGCCAATTTAGAAAACGGTATAGCTGCAACTTTAGAGTTAGGCCATGTGAAAGGTGAAGAGACAAAGTATTGATGCTCACACGATAAGCTCCTAAATATAAAACACAGATGTAGAAATGTGTGGATAGCAGAACAACAAAACCAAGAGTAGCGGGAGCCCATGTGGGAGGAAATATGAGTATGAATTTAAGCTCAGATGAACATTCCCCCCCAAGTGAAAGGTAGGGCTTTACTCGGGGGATGTGAGACTGATTTTCATTGTCTGTGGCTAAAAGTTCCCTAGATCCACCATCTTGAACTTATTATATATATCTACTATTCAGCCCTCTTCTTCCTGAAACTTGATTAATTGGATATTGTCATAATTCAGTTTGATGGTCCAGATGTGGTTGATGTAAGCATAGAAAATAAGGTAAACTGATTTAAAGAATGACTGTTGATGAGTTCTCAGTTCTCGAAGCTCAAGAGTCACGTAAAGTACAACAGAAAACACATAAAGTGCAAAGAAGAGGAACGTGCCAGATAGATGTCATGAATGAAATTGCTCTGGATTACAGTTTAGGTTTGCTCCAGGGTAGTTGTGTGAATTCCTCTTTTTTTAAGGCATGTGATCAGGTCTAGAGTTGATTGCTGGTCCCATTCTCTCTTTTTTGGCATATACACTAAATGTAAAATGCCTCAGAAATACATGGATTTCAGTGATGAGTGACCAAAAGTGTTGCATCATATCCCAGTGTGTTTAACTTGAAAGTCCATCCAAAATTTACAGGTCAACAAACTGAAGTCTACTTAACAAGTAAAAGTTTGCTTATTTGATTCTAACAAGTTTATAACTGAAATATCCAAAATGCTTCCAGTATCTTTTTTTTTTTTTTTTTTTGCGGGTTGTTATCTACAGAAGCGCAACAGATACTGACAGATGCTGGAAGGCTGGAGATGCATATACCAACATGCAAAGATGTCAAATCAGTCAACAACACAGAGCAATTACACTTAACCACAAGCAAACATGAGCTCAACCCACGCAGAGAAAAACACATTACGCAGCAGGAGCCCAGGTGGGCGTATGAGAAGTCCAGGCTCCACTCCTTCTCAGGTAGTCATTTCAACAACCCACAATTTATACATTTAGTTGTTTGGTTACTCAGGGTTTTCACTTTTGGAGTTTCCCGAAGAAAAATGAAGACAATTGTGGCAGACATTTGAAGAAAATCTTGCAGAGGCAGGAGTTTTAGTGAAGCACTAGCGCAGTTCTTGCGGATTAGAGCATCATTTTCACTGTCGGGTTGGGTTTAATGTGTGCAGGCAACACATTTAAACTCACACTTAAATCTCCACTCTGCGTGGACAGATTTAATAAGTCATCACTGACAAACTGCTGGTTTAGCACTGTGCATTAGAATATGTTGCGATGCATGGAAATCAAAAGTTCGAGAAGTTAATTTAAGTTCATTGTCGGTGAGAGTTATGGTAGTTGGAGGGCGGGACCTCAGCACCCGTCCCAGATTTGACGTCACATATTTAACGACTCCGCGATCTGAGCTCCAGCTTTTTCAAAGCCCAGTCGGAGGTAAAGGGAGGGTGTTCGACATAAGAGATCTGAGTGGGTCGCCGAGAGAGGTAGGATTGTAGTTTTTTCTGCTTTGTTATTCAGACGAAGAGAAATAAGGGGGAAAAAAGTAGGAAAAGAAAATTAAATGTAAGAAATATACAGTGTTTCTGGGAAGCATCTCACATTAGAATGGTTGGGCTTTTTGTTTTTTTGGAAAAACGTCGGGAACTGGGCTTTTTAATTGTTTTGTAAAGCCGTGAACTATATAAACATTATGCAATAAGCAAAGTATTATATGTATTAAATGTAAGTATTATTACGTATAGCCATATTTTCATACGTGGGAACTGTTTCTTGCATGTAGTTCTCTGTGGTTAAACCTTAAATCCTCTTCCTTATTTTTCTCTCCTTTTTTTTAAAAAAAAACCCAAAAAAACCCCAACTTACGTTCATGTGATTTTAACACAGTGGGAAATTTGCACATGCACGCTGCACAAAACTTGAGGAGGTTTGAGCTTTTTTAAATTAAACTTTAAAAAGCATGCAGAAGTAAACTTTATTCAAATGCTTTTAATATTTGATCTAATTACTTTTAGGGTGCACTAAATGGGTGGATAATGGAGTTGCCCTGTTTAGGGCATGTTGGAGTTATGTCATGTTTTGGTATGATTTTGGGGGGAATGAAATAAAGGCAACCTTTCTTTCTTTTTATTTGACTGAACTGCTTTCTATGTTTCAATTTAAAGAGTTTTGCTTTGTTGGTCATTAGTAATCTCAGGAAAATCTAAAAAGGTTAATATTCATGTTTGTTTGTGTTGTAGGTTCAAAGACAATGATGGAGTTAATGACTGGCACCCCTCCAAATCTCTTTAATGGAACAGATGACTTTGGAAGTAATGGCTCTATATATGATGAAAGCACAGAGTATGACTACAGGAACGAGCACGCCGATTTGAGACATTCTCTGAACACCATGTCTATCGTTGTGTACTCCCTGGCTTTTGTCCTCGGTGTGCTCGGGAATGGAGTGGTTATCTGGGTGACCGGGTTCAAGATGAAGAAAACTGTTAACACAGTTTGGTTCCTCAACCTTGCTGTGGCTGACTTCCTCTTCACTGCGTTTTTGCCCCTGAGTGTGACTTACACAGCTTTGGATTTCCATTGGCCTTTTGGCAAGTTCATGTGCAAGCTGAACACCACCATCAGCTTTCTGAACATGTTTGCCAGTGTCTACATTCTGGTGGTGATCAGTGTGGACAGATGTGTGTCTGTGGTGTGGCCTGTCTGGGCTCAGAACCACCGAAATGTACGCAAGGCATCCTATGTGAGTCTGTGTGTTTGGGTGGTGGCTTTGATTCTCAGTGCTCCATACTTCATCTTCAGGGACATCGGGCCATCGTACCACAATAAGGATATCATCAACTGTTTCAACAACTTTGCTCTTTCTGATGATGAAGACACATACGATGAGACTCAGTTGTTTCGTCATCAGGCCATGATTTTCACACGCTTCCTACTGGGATTTGTTGTGCCCTTTACTGTCATTGTCTCCTGTTATGCTGTTATAATCCATCGTCTCAGAAGAAACCGCACACTGGCCAATCAGTCAAGTCGCCCCTTTAAGATCATCGCTGCCATTATCATCACTTTCTTTCTGTGCTGGGCTCCCTTTCACATCATGGGTCTAATTGAGATGGCAAATTACATGCCAGAATATTCAAGTGAGATATTAGATGATATCACCATAATTGGGTTACCAATAGCCACCAGTATGGCCTTTCTCAACAGCTGTCTGAATCCACTGCTGTATGTGTTCATGGGCCAAGATTTTAAAGATAAAGTCCGCAAATCCATCCTGATTGTGCTGGAGAGTGCCTTCCAGGAAGAGGTTTCTCGCTCATACACCTATACAAACTCAATGGTCACCACTCGCAGCAAAGATAAGTCATTTTCTGATGCTGAGTTATAAGGCCGTTAAAGACATGAATAAACTTTCTGAGTAGAAATAACTGTATAACAAATCACTTTTAAACAACTTTTAATCAAAAGTTCTCTTAATCAAAAGAGTTAATCTGTCAGGTGTACAGGAGGATTTCCTCTTTATCTTCACTTTGTTGTTGTGACAGCAGAGTGTTTCTCAGCTACAGCCTCTTAGACTTTGTTTTAGTGATACTGTACAATAAGCTTGCAATTCATTTATGTGTTAAAGCATTGAGGATGGTTAAAATTGTGTCAGTGGCAACTATTTAGTATTTATAGCAACACCTGAAATGAGATGCGTGTTACTTCTAAGGTGTTCACAATCTGAGTTAAATGTATCGATCTGTGGTAGGTGTGATGTTTTATTAGTTTTGCTGTCACACTTTCTCAGACTCAGGGTATAAAAAGATCTGCAAATCTTTGGAGAAGAGAAACTAGTTTCAGAATTGGTAATTTGTTTGTGGTTGAATTCATGCAACACAAGCAATACCAATGTATCATCTGTAGGAAGGAAGCATCTTTTGTTCACACTCCAGTAAATTTCTTCTTCTCTGCATGAGACATAAAAGAAACCAGATTAAAAGTACATTACCAGTTCAAGAATAGGCCTTAACTTCTGGTTTTACTGATCACCGACATAGTAATAAAGACTGTGCTTCTTGCTAGACAATACATTGTCCTGTTAATTAACCTATCAAATTTTACCCTGTAAATAAGCACCTAGAGGTGACCCTTGTTATGATTTGTCACTACATAAATACAACAGAATTTAAATTAGATGAATCTACAAAACTGATTCTACCCAGTATAAATGGTGGAGTTTGAAATAAAAGTTTTGAACCACTGAACCAACTGATAACAATTATGATTGTAAATGACAAAACTGGCTCACAATATTGAAAACAAATGGCACCTTTAGGTACATATGAAAGTAAAATGTGTAACCCTGTAATCAAATTCTCATTTGACAGAAATCTATTCTAGTATTTATTTATTTGAGCATAATGAACAACAGATCTAATGGATACATACTGACTATAGAACCACTGGAAAGCTGATAGGGAGTGAGAGGTCAATGTCTGTGGCCTTCATAAGTATTGCTATAATTCTTCAAATATTAATTAATTCTGTTTGTAACCAAAAAGACTACAAATCTACATTTTTTTAAATTTCAGAGATAAAATCAGCCTTTTGGAGGTTTACCTCAACAACTAAACTAGAAGGAACAGTTGTCAGCCTTGTTGCCAGTCCTCGATCTATCAAATGAATAATCATCCAATCGGTAAAAATGTTATGAGTTTGGTAAGCATGTCGTCAACATTATATAATCTTGATTCCACTATAAGAAAAAAATGTATTTTTTAATTTTTTTTAATCCCAAATGGCCAAATCTACTTGTCTTTAAATGTCTATAAGTATTGTATTACTATTGTGAATATTTCTGTCAACATTATTTGCATCAATAAAACATTTTTGGCTTTAATGCTTTCCCACTGATAATGTCGACCTACATCTCATTTCATTATCAAAACATAAATGCAGAAAACAACTTATTTCCCTCTACTGAATATTTAACCCTCTCAAGGCAGGTGTTGCTGATTTGCAACAGTTAAAAACTAACAACCTGATTACCCCACATACATATTTTATGAGGTTTTTTTTACTCAGAAGTACCACTGCAGGACTTGGTTGTGCATTAGCAACAAAAAGTTTAATTTGAGCCTGAGAGGGTTAAAGGATGATACTGAGAAACACAGTAAAATAACATTATTTTGCTATACCTTTGATGAGAAGTATCGCAGCAGTGTTGAAAGATAAAGATAAGCTCATGCTGACTGATTTGTAGCTTTTAATCGAGTGATTACTGCCTTAAACCACTTTGCACAATTAAAGGCCTTAAATCAGTCAGTAGGCTCCAATCTGTTTCCCCTCTTTAGTGTGTTACAGTGAAGTTGTCAGGCAGTGGATAAAACATTGGAAATTTTGATCCATATCAAAAAGAATCTACTCATTGAACTTCCTAAGACTTCCTTCCTCTTTGGAGCTAAAAGAAGCCACCCAAACACACAAGCTGTCAATGGAAAGCCCAGGATGTCCTCTATTTAGTAGATCAGGCCTTAACAGGGTAGTTCAAATAGGACATAAATGAATATTCTGTTTCTCAGGAGGACATTGACATGATTGCATCACACAGTTGCTACACATTTGTTGGTTGCACATCCATTATGTAAAACCCAAAGGTGCTCTGTTGGAGCGATCTGGTGACTGTGGAGGTCATCTAATTCACTGTCATGTTTAATAAAGCTGTTTGAGATTATTTGAGCTTTTTGACTCAGACTCACAGGTAGATGGAGTAAACAAAAAACTGGCTGATGACCAAAGTACAAAAAAAGAACTAAAGGGAAAAAAGAAACTGAAACCTAAACTGAGAACTAATACTGGGCAAGGGAGTGCTGGAGCTGGAAAATAAGAGGGGAAAATGAACTGACACTCTGAAAAAGACCAAGGAGAAGACAATAACTATATATACTTAAAAGGGTGATTACAGCAGTGAAGATAACAAATAGAACAGAATAGAGAATAACAGACCAGAGAAAGGAAGCAAAATTTAAGACAATGAAAAAGGAACACAACCTCCAAAATAAAACAGGAAGTGACAGAACTAAATAGGGAAACCGCAGACATGTGAATGGACTTTGCGGTGGATGAAACACTGGGAAAAGAGCTAAACTCTAAACCAACTGAGAACTAGGAGCAAACCTAAAAACACTAAAGAACACATGAAGTGAATATAAACCTTTAACAAACCAGGGATCACAATGGATAAATAAAAAAATAAAATAAAATAAATAATAACAAAAATATATTTAAAAATAATAAATAATTAAATAAATAAAACCTCTGCCCAAAATATATACACTGGGTAAACTGACCCAGGACTGTCACAGTTAAGTCTATTTGCCCATGTGTGTTATGTTTCCCACCTATTTTCCCTTAGCCTCATTACCTGCTGTGTATTTATTGTCTAAGCCTCCCTGTGTTCTTTGTCATGTTCTACCTCAAAGCTGTGTTTTCTCTGATCCTTCCTGGATTGTTAGTTCCTGGCTCCTGCTTTTGTATTGTTTTTGTATAGTAATTCCTGCAATACAGTAATTCATGACAGAAATTTAGGTGAACAATTGGTAATCTTAAGTAACTAAAACATATGAATGCAAAAAAAATCCCAATAAACACCCGTTTTCACACCTTGGCTCGTGTGATTAGGTAGAGGATCATCAGGGGGTCCTTTATCCCTCTTTGGAGGGATACTCCCACTGGGTTTAAATCTGGGACTCTCCACCATTTGACCCTTTAGAACTGAAGAAGCTTCTTGGATGAGAGGTGAAACGTCTTCAAGCAACTTAAAGAAGTCCAGTTGCTTTTCTTTCCAAATCAGGAAGTGTGCGAATGCTTTTTTCATTGCACTGTATATGTCTGTCCAGCAGAGGGACTCTTTACGCTTTTGCTTTACTGATATAGTGCAGCAGTCTTGAGAAGAAGACATGAGCACAGACGGGCTGATTTGCAGTTTTTAATGATGTAATTGCAGCAACATGCTTGGGTACAAATCAGCCAGTAAACCCCCATCTTTTTGTCACTGTAAGTGTATTCTGGTCAAGAAGTCAGGCTGCTGGTAAATAAATGGAGTTTGATAAGCTATTTTATATAATAAAAGTCAGTTACTACTAGTATCTTTTACATATTTTCCTCTTTTTCCTTCTTTTTCCTTCACTCTTCCATCTTTTTTAAATGAGTTTAGTTGCTTTATGCGTCATAAAGAAAAGCACTTTTGGTCTGAGTCTCATAGAAATCAGGTGTCAAAGACTATTATTCAGTTAATAAAATGGAGATAGGCAAAGGTCAACCCTCTGACATCTAAGTCAACATCAGCGATGACCTTAACTGTAGCTCTGAATCCTAACCCCAACCTTCATGATTTATGGAAAATATATATATAATCTTTCTTCATTTCTTTCTTTGTCCACTGATTGAGAACTGGTTAAGAAAATGGATGGACGGATTATCATGTAAATGTCCCACTCAAACTGCAAACTCACATAGAATCAACTCCTTTGTAGCTCCAGGGATATCAATACAATATACCTCAAACTGAGCTGTAGGTGGCAGGGGAATCATTCTTGTTGATTAGAATCAGTGAATGTTTTTCTTCTATAGATTAGAAGCAAAATTCAGTACCTATTATTTATTACTTACTTTATATACCAAATGTAATACTGTTCACTTAAAATAGAATAGTCCAGAGAGTCTGCTTCATTATTATTATTATTATTGTTATTATTATTATTTGTATAACTGTGTCATGTTGTAATGAAACTGCAGTTCCAGAAAATATGCTCTACTTTTACTTTAAAGTATTATTATATTGTCGATTTATAACTGTTTCATGCCTGACTGTTTCATGGGCTATGAGCTCTAGTTCATGCATTTATTACTTCCAGGCTGGACTACTGTAATTCATTATTATCAGGATGTCCAAAAAACTCGCTGAAAAGCCTTCAACTAATCCAAAATTCTGCTGCAAGAGTCCTGACAGGGACTAGAAAGAGAGAGCATATTTCTCCTGTTTTGGCTTCCCTTCATTGGCTTCCTGTTAAGTCAAAGTCAAAGTCAAAGTCAACTTTATTGTCAATTCTGCCACATGTACAGGACATACAGAGAATAGAAACTTCGTTACTCTCAATCCCTAGATAAAATAGAAAATGAACATTTAAATATAAGAGTGATTAAAAATGCAAGTAAAATATTTTAAAGTAAAAAAATTAAATAAAATTAAATAATATAATACAATTTTACATATAACAAGAAAGCTATACAATATACAATATAAGGGTAAATCCAGAATTGAATTCAAAATCCTGCTCCTCACATACAAGGTCTTAAATAATCAGGCCCCATCTTATCTTAATGACTTTGTAGTACCATATCACCCTATTAGAGCACTTCGCTCTCGCTCTGCAGGCCTACTTGTTGTTCCTAGAGTATTTAAAAGTAGAATGGGAGGGAGAGCCTTCAGTTTTCAGGCCCCTCTTCTGTGGAACCAGCTTCCAGTTTGGATTCGGGAGACAGACACTATCTCTACTTTTAAGATTAGGCTTAAAACTTTCCTTTTTGTTAAAGCATATAGTTAGGGCTGGACCAGGTGACCCTGAATCCTCCCTTAGTTATGCTGCAATAGACGTAGGCTGCCGGGGGATTCCCATGATGCATTGAGTTTTTCCTTTCCAGTCACCTTTCTCACTCACTATGTATTAATAGACCTCTCTGCATTGAATCATATCTGTCATTAACCTCTGTCTCTCTTCCACAGCATGTCTTTATCCTGTCTTCCTTCTCTCACCCCAACCGGTCGCAGCAGATGGCCGCCCCTCCCTGAGCCTGGTTCTGCCGGAGGTTTCTTCCTGTTAAAAGGGAGTTTTTCCTTCCCACTGTCGCCAAAGTGCTTGCTCATAGGGGTCATATGATTGTTGGGTTTTTCTCTGTATCTATGAAGCGCCTTGAGGCGACTTTTGTTGTGATTTGGCGCTATATAAATAAAATTGAATTGAATTGAATTGAATTGAATTGAATGTGGTCTGGAGCTTTGGCAGAGCTTGTGTGAGCCAACAGTGTAAATTTTACACCTGATACACCTTAATGACACTATTATTAAATCTCCTGCTAGTGAGGAGACTTTCCTTTTGGGTCTTCAAGACAAGTAGTGTAATGCTGTCCTGCTATCACGTCGGAGGGCGAGCAGCAGCTGCTCCATCTTCTTCTGGACCACTGAGTGTTTGGCTCAAAGTACTCACAGATACATTTCATATAGCACTCTATATAGATACACTTTCTTTTTTTTTTAGGTTTGCTGGTTAGTTTCTATATTTTTATTTCAAGGAGTATTTAGTGACATCCTCTTGCCATGAAGACATTATAGTTTTGTTTTTCATGGAGTGGAAAAGGACTCAATGCACATATTTCAGGGTTAAGCAGAAATGAGTTGTAATACAACATCAGTAGAGGTGTTGTAACTGATGCAAAAAAAATTCTCTGTCTCAATTCTGATCATAAGTTAAAAGGAACAGAAAATCAGATTTCACCATACTCGCTCAAAGGGTCAAATTTTGGTAATTGTTAGACTGAGTTAAGTTTCCTTTAAATCCCAAATGCATGGCAGATGTAAGAAGGGTGATGATGATGATGATGATGATGATGATGATCTGAAGCTGTTAAGAATGTACAGTCCAGAAAAAAGGTATGAGCATCTGGACACAGATGCTAAACTGCTGTCAGACCCTAAATAAATTATCCTCTGTTGTTACAGATGCTGTTTCAGCTGCTATTCCTTGAGAAGTTGACATATTAGTTACATTTCCACATGGAGTTTTTATTTCTTTTTTTCGTGAGAATATTGTGCAGACACAAGAAAAGGACAGCTGGCCTTCAGCGTAAAGAGTATTTTATCAAGATTGCAAAACCGGATGCTGATAAGAGCCCCATACTGCATCACTGA
This sequence comes from Simochromis diagramma, assembly GCF_900408965.1. Classification (NCBI taxonomy): domain Eukaryota; kingdom Metazoa; phylum Chordata; class Actinopteri; order Cichliformes; family Cichlidae; genus Simochromis; species Simochromis diagramma. The sequence goes on along the minus strand of NW_024387423.1, from coordinate 11,693,408 downwards.
AAAGGAATAGAAACATTCTCATTTTAAATGTTGTGCAAACTTCCTGTAGATCTAGTTCTTTATAAGGGTGACATATCATCCATTAACTGTTTCATTAATCTTTAGTGAATTCATCCACAAAAAAAGAGCTTTGCTAAATTACTAAATAACATATTTGTAGAACTCCAGATACATCAGATATTTTTCTATAAACCTGAAGAACTTTAAAAATCACTAATCATGAACATAAAGTATTTTTTATGTTTCTTGCAAATAAAAACAAAAACAAAATAAACACCCAAGGCATAGGGACAATAAGTTAGAAAGTGAATATTTTGCTTTTATTTACTGAATTATATTATATGCTACTGATTATGGAAACAGGTTGGTTGTCCTCAGAATATTTCATGACTTGATACTCACCAAACCCAAGGTTGCAACAGAAAGATAATGGTGTTAAATAGCAAAACAGCCAGCTGTTAGCCGTGTTACACTGTGGCCCTCTCACAAGAATATATATGTTCTAATATTACGTCTTTTGCTTTTAGAAAAATAATGCTGCATTCTTGATGCAATATGTTGCAGTCCAAATTTTGCAATTTGCATGAGGGCATTGCAAACCCTCATGCTCCCAACCATCATAGAATGCTCTCTCATGTTTTAACTTTTACAAACTTCCTGTGGATTTGCATGTTTATCAGCAGCGACATACACCCCACACGAGTCTCAGCTAAGCTGTCAGTCTTGGATCAAACATTCTTCTGCAGAGAATTCATTAACAGCCAACAAGACAGCTTCACAAGGTATTTACTTCATTTTTCACCAAGCATGAAAGATTTCCCAGGAATATTGCTCTAAATATGTATATGTGCATAAAAAAAACAGGAAATTCATTTTCTTACACTGTCACATGATGTAAAAACGCTAATTTAGTGTTATTTCACAGGACTAGTGCTAGTTTTCAAGAACAGGTGATGTGCAAAGCTGTATCTAAACTACAGAGGGATAAAGTTGTTGCCATACCATGAGGATATGTGAAAGAGTTGCTGAAGTCAGGTTAAGAAGGGAGGCGATGTTTGATAAGCAGCATTATGGCTTCATGCCAAGAAAGAGCACTGCAGATGTAATGTTTGCCTTGAGAATGTAGATGCAAAGTATAAAGAAGGTCAGAATTCATACAGGAGCAGCAGAGAAGTATGTGATGGTGGTGCTGGACATGTATGAGAACAGCGAGACAGTAGGAGTGGCAGATGGATCCAAGGTGAGGGTGGGATTACATCAGGGATCGGCTCTGAGCCCCTTCTTGTTTGCAACATTAGGTTGACAGATGAGGTCAACAAGGCGTCTTTGTGGACTATGATGACATTGTGTTCTTTAGTGAGAGGACTGAGCTGGTGGAAGAGAACCTGAAGAGGTGACGGTATTGACAGAGTAGCAGAGAAATCTAGAGAAATTTTGTTAGTGTGGCTTCTGAGTGACATGGGATTCAGATGGGGTGGCAAAAACAATACCATTTTGAGTACATAAATTAGAAATGAGTCCTTCAGAGGAACACCTCAGGTGAACATTAGAGGCAAGACTGTGATGGTTTTGACATGTGCAGAGGGATAATGGATATATATTGGACAAAGGAAGTGTAAGATGGGGGATAAACAATATATACGCTTGTTTTTTCCTGAATACTTTTGTCACGTTTACTGTCTAAGGACAGTGCTAGCAAGCACTCTCTGCTTATGACCAAAAATGTAAAAAAACAAGACAAAAACAGCCCTTTGTGTTGGTGGGAAAATGTACCACGTCGACCAATCAAAAATGATATGGCAAAATGACATTTGGTTGTTTAGGAAGAGGGGGAAGTTTTAGGAGTGAGAGAGAGAGAGCAGAAAAAGAGAGAGCGAGTTTTGAGATGTGAGAGATTTGTGACGTTTAGCGTGTTAGGAGTGTGTAGCCAGTGTGTAATCAGTGTGTTGTCTTGTGTAGTGTTGTGGATAGTTTTGTGTTGTATGTCCGAACAATGAGGCGACTGCTGTCTCCAGATAGAAACCGGCAGTGATACACCTCCTGCTGTCAGACCTGCAGGTATCAGGCTGTGATGTTCTCCTTTATAGTGGACAGAAATATTTGGAGTGGCACAAATAATTTGTGTGGCATCTTATTGAATGCAGAACAGCTGATTGTTATGTAAATAGTTTGAAATGGTTATTTACAGTAAAAAAAAATATAACTTTTCCTACTCAGATTTTATGCTTTTTGTCTCAATTTAGATCAATTGTGTTAATACAGTATGTCAAAATGAAAACATAACTGTAAATTCAGACACATGAGGTTGTGCTGAAAAGGATGATACCAAACAAGGTAAATAGTTTTTAAAGGTGAAATGTAGAGGAAACATGAAAATTAGTTAAAAATGGCCAATCATACCCTGGACCCCACTTCTTTTTTTTTTTTAAAGTAACGCAATAGTTACTTTTCAAGTAATGAATTTCTTTTAGAATCTTGTAACTCAGTTACTTTTTTGAAGAAGTAACTAGTAACTATAATTAATTTCTTTTTCAAAGTAACTTGTCACACGAAGGCAAATGATCCACTCTGGTGACCCTTAAAGGGTGCAGCAGAGAAAAGAAGAAAAACTAAATCACACTTTACAACTTTACTTACAACACTTGATTACAGAAAAGGTGTGCTTTTTTGAGGATTTCAAATTTTGAGATAATGTCCTTTCATGTTTGTCTAATTGTCTGGGAGCTATGTTGACATACTGCCTTAGACTGAATGTCACCATAGCTTCAGTTTCAGTTTCCTATTAACTTTGACTGGGAGCTGAACTTTTTACTTATTGTTTTTCTTTGCAGGTCTAAAGTCAGTGAGGGAGATGACCACTAACTCTTTCAATCCAATCAATACAACTGCTGCACCTAATGGAAATGGCTCCAAGAATAGTGACAGCAATGGTGGGCTTAACATCATGTCTCTCATAATTTATTCCCTGGCTTTTGTCCTCGGTGTGCTCGGGAATGGAGTGGTTATCTGGGTGACCGGGTTCAAGATGAAGAAAACTGTTAACACAGTTTGGTACCTCAACCTTGCTGTGGCTGACTTCCTCTTCACTGCGTTTTTGCCCCTGAGTGTGACTTACACAGCTTTGGATTTCCACTGGCCTTTTGGCAAGTTCATGTGCAAGCTGAACACCACCATCAGCTTTCTGAACATGTTTGCCAGTGTCTACATTCTGGTGGTGATCAGTGTGGACAGATGTGTGTCTGTGGTGTGGCCTGTCTGGGCTCAGAACCACCGAAATGTACGCAGAGCATCCTATGTGAGTCTGTGTGTTTGGGTGGTGGCTTTGATTCTCAGTGCTCCATACTTCATCTTCAGGGACACTGAACAAGTCTCTAACAAAATGATTTGCTTTGACAACTATGCTCTTTCTGATGACTATGAAACACCATCAGTGAAAAAGTTAAGGGAATTTCGTCATCAGGCCATGATTTTCACACGCGTCCTCCTAGGATTTGCTGTGCCTTTCACTTTCATTGTCTCCTGTTATGCTGTTATAATCCATCGTCTCAGAAGAAACCGCACACTGGCCAATCAGTCAAGTCGCCCCTTTAAGATCATCGCTGCCATTATCATCACTTTCTTTCTGTGCTGGGCTCCCTTTCACATCATGGGTCTAATTGAGATGGCATATCACATGCCAGAATATTCAAGTAAGATGTTAGATGATATCATCACAATTGGGTTACCAATAGCCACCAGCCTGGCCTTTCTCAACAGCTGCTTGAATCCACTGCTGTATGTGTTCATGGGCCAAGATTTTAAAGATAAAGTCTGCAAATCCATCCTGATTGTGCTGGAGAGTGCCTTCCAGGAAGAGGAGACACGCAATTACACTTACACAAAGTCAGTGGACACCAGTCAGAACCAAGAGAGTTCAGATTTGAATACTGAGGTATAAGAAACGAAATAATTAAGCTGTAAAGCATATGTCAAATTGCTTATGGGCTTTTTACTATCTTAAGTATGATTCAGATATGTGACTGATGCAGTTGTGCTATGCAGACTTGCTGTTGGTTTCTTTGATTCACAGCTGTGCATTCAGGCTGCTTGTTTTTGAAATTCAAAGGAATTGTAAAAATCCTTTTTCACTATATGTTATCATTATTATATTCTTACGCTCATCTGCTTTGTATAATATTTTTCTAAAATTTTAACAAAATGAACTCTTTGTAAAAGCTTCTATGTCTATGTAAAGAATATAATACATATGTACTTTTCCACTTTTTCACTTCTTCTCAGCTATGGCGGCATCAATAAAAGATGACAATGATGATCATTCTTTCATACCATCATTTAAATTTTTTTTTTTTTTTTTTTTTTTTTTTTTTTTTTTTTTTAAATGACATCAGAAACAGCAGTATGCGACATTACGTGATGGCAGAGCTTCAGTTCATCCTTTGTCATTTTTTTTTTTTTTTTTTTTTTAATAAATAGGACAGGGGGAATGAATGAGAGAAAGAGAGGGAGAGAAAGAGAGAAAACCAAAGGGGAGAAGAGACGGTGAGAAGGAGGGGGAAGAGAGAGAAAAAAAAACAAAAAAAAAACCTCCTGGGTCACCTGTATGGAGAAAGAAAAAACAAACAAAAAACAAACAAACAGAGGAGACAGCAAACAACAAAGAGCAACATAATAATAAAGAAAACAAAGCACCATCACAATAAACTAGCTAGTCATAGATATCAATAGTTACTAAATAATAAACGATATTGTGCAGCACGCAAGATAGACAGCGCACAATGTGCTTTGAGGCAGCAGCCAAGAAAGCTGTAGTCCGCGTCTGTGAATACCCGTGTGTACACCTGTGTGCATACCTGTGTGGATCAGCATGCTTGCATTCCAAAGGTTTCTCCATGTAACGATCTGCTAGGGAGTGTGGGGAGCCACAGCCCCGTCCTCCAGGGCATGAAGCAGGTATGGAGGAGATCAAGACTCCAGACATCCAGAGGCCCCCAGAACACAAGAGACCAAGGAAGACCAACAGAGGGGCAGCCGCGCCACTGTCCCAGTAAGAGCTGAGGAGAGTCCCAGATGAGGGCTCACTCAGCAGCCGCGGAGCAGAAGCCAGGGGGAGTTGCAGTGACGCGCCCGTGAGCTCCGCCGGCAGCCAGCTGTGCCTGAGTGACCGAGCCCCAGGCCGAGAGGCCGGGGGCACCCCACCTCCGGAGTGGCCCGAGCGAGCCCCAGGCTCCAGGCCCCGATAAGCGGCCGCCAAGGAGTGAGCCGGTGTGTACCCAGACGCCCACCCCCAGACACAAAGAACCACCAACGCACCGACACCTGAGGGAGTCCGCCACTGGCAGGGGAAGTCAACCATCATTTAAATTTTGAGAGTATATTTGGACTTAACTGTTTCTCCACTTATACATCCTATAATCACCACATGTGGGCTCAAGATATATATATATATATATATATATTGTATTGCATTGTATATCTATAAATAAATCCTCATATGTGTATCAATTAATCCAACATCTAATAAGAAGCATCTAATGACAGCAGCTTATCACTATCAAAAAACAAGTAACAGAAAACACTGATTATTATAACATCAACCAGTAGAGGGAGCTGTTTGCATACTAAAACGTCATGGCACCGCCACACATGATTGAGTTGCAACTTCTAAAAACTAAATTAAGAAAATCAGACAAAATGCGCTTTGTTTCTCTTATGTGTTGACTAGACAGGAAGTGCATGGTTAAATCTGCCATTTATAAGCATAATCATTTTTGGTGCACTTCTTATGCCAAAACTATTTATTAAAAGTAGGCAAACAAGTGAAATAAAGGGTGAATTAAGAGAATACAGTGTTTATAAGATGACATGTAATTATCCTGTGTAAATAAATAAACACACAACACAAACAAATATATAAGATTCATGAAACATGCATTTTGAACAGTTTTGTTTTCAGCACAGTTTTGTGTTCAGCCACACAGTTGCACCTGAAAGCAAATACAAATGCATATTCTCAGAGACATTTATTCAGATTAAGATTAAATCTAGTCAAATAAACATAAATATAAATGGAATAAAATGAACTTTGAATATATTGAATAAAACTCAAATACATGGAATGAACCTTGAATATATTGATTCACTTTGTAGTAACGCCCTATATTTGTATTATAATTTGCCTCTAGATAAATTTTCGATAACTTTGAACATTTAAAATGTTTAATTAACCTCATAACTTGACATTATTACTTCTCTTATTCACTTTTAGTTATTTATTTTTACTCATTACTACTGTAATTTTTGTAATTTGGCAGAGTTTAGTGCCTTAATCCGGATCACTATTCGTGTTGTTTTAGCACTGGGGGATCATGTCGACAAAATTCATTTTCTTCATAACTTCAACTGTATTTGACATCAAGTAATTATTTGGGGGTAATTAATTGAGTATAACCAAACTATAACTGACTTTGGCAAGAAAATGATGGAGACCAACAATAACAAACCATTAACTCTTGTATTAACACCAGTACAACCACTAGTGAAATTAGAAAGTCTTTCATTACTGTGTCTAACATTTTTCACTTCCTGATATTTCTCTTTGGTGTGCTCAGGAATGGTACTGGTTATCTGGACGACTGGATTCAAGATAAGGAAAACAGTACCCACATTTTGGTACCTCAACCTTCCTGTGGCCAACTTCATTTACTTTGTAGCATTTATACCCCTTAATTTAATAAACCTTGCTTTAGACTTCCACTGGCCTTTTGGCAAACTCATGTGTAAGCACAACACCATGGTACTTATTCTGAACATGTTTGATAGTGTCTACATTGTGGTGGTGATTAAAAAATGTATGTAAGGGTTGTGACTCTGGGTGTTTGGGGGGTGGCTTTGATGATCGACTTTCCATATTCCATCATCATGGACACAGAGCAAGCGTGTAAGAATGAAAGCAAAACTCTCTGCTTAAACAGCTACGCGGTTTCTGATGACTGTAATGCAGAATCTCCCAATATACTGCGACAATTTCATCATCCACCGATTATCATCGCCCGGTTCCTTGTGCTTTTTGCAGTCCCATCCACTGTCATTGTCTCCTTTTATGTTGTCACAATTAAAACAATCTTCTCAAAAGAAACCACTGGCCACCCAGTTGAGTCGTTCCATTGCTGTTATCATCAGCTTTTTTTCCTGTGCTGGGCTCCTATTCATATTATGGATCAAATTGTGAAAGCTAAAAAAAATGGATACTTCAAATTGTATCATTGGCATCCCTTTGGCCACCAATATGGCCTTTCTCAACAGCTGCCTGAATCCACTGCTGCATGTGTTTATGGAATAAGATTTTAAGAAAGAAGTCTGCAAATCCATTATGAATGTATTCAAAACTGTCGTCCAGGAGGAGGAGAAACACTCTCACACTTACAATAAGTCAGTAAACACAAATACAACTCAGTTTTAAATGCTAATGTTCAAGGCTTGCAATGACTTAAAGAAACAAAGAAACAAAAGAAACATTACTCCAGAGGAAATCATTCTAAACCTGATTGCTTGAATTGTATAAAAATATATAATATAATGTTAATTAGATGGAAGTAGCTAAAGTTGTTCATGTCTCTTTAACTCACAGTTGCAGTTTGTGCTATGTTTGTACGATTATGGAACTAAAAGTGGTTGTAAAATGCCACTTCCTGGAAAATAGAATGAGTCAGTAATTTCAAAATAAGTATTACATTTGTTTCTGGTCGACTTTGTGTAACACAACACTTGGACATGTGACTTGTCCCACAAATGCCATATTAGGTAAGAGAGGTGGGCATTTAAACTATTAACTATATAATAAAGATAACACATTCAGTCAATATATTTATTATGACTGGAATACCACTGAGTTCCTTGTAAGACCATCATGTGAATTTTCATATTTTTTCTTACTTATTTAGCATAACAGCAGTCTGGCATATTCCCTGTTAATATATGACATAAGAGTTATGGTTGTTGTGTTTTATTGTGTTTAACATTTGCAGCTTTGTATAATTATTTATTCTTTATTTTTACATATTATTATATACTGTATAACTTAAATTCAATTGCACTCTTCTCACCTTAGTCTTTTCCACCATTGTTAATTGTGACATTTCCCTCTTTTGCCTAAAATGCCATTTAGTTTTAGTCTTAATTTAGGCATCTTAAAAAAAGAGAGAGAAAATGTTTTGCATATTTGCTTGCATATGTTAGTATTTAGTTTTACTAAATATATATCTATTTTTAGTTTTGTTCAGTATCTGATCCCATCTTTTATGATCACAACAACATTTAAGACTTTGTTTCCTGTTTTAGATGTTTATCAGGCATTCAGTATCATAATCATTTATGTTTGTTTATATTTTCTTTTTTCATTAGAGATTACTGAAAACAAACTGCCTCGGCTCCATCACGATAAGGGTCTATGCCCTGCAACCTTTGCTTGTGTTTCTGTTATCTTTTCTTTCTGTCTGGGAACTACAGATAAAAAATTGGCTCATAGCTAAATCTGGTACATTTAAAGCAATGTTTATTAAAATGCATTGTCCCAGTTACAAATAAAGAATTAAGGTTATAAAGTCTATATAGTCTCCACTTCTACCACATCTAGAATGTTTGATTTATAATCAGAAAAAATATTATAGAAGGGGTGTGACGTCAGACTGCAAAATCTGCTGGAAGCCTCATGTTAGAAATCTAAAAACAAAAATAGCAAAGAGCATCCCAGTGTTGGGGAAAACAAGGCACATTCTGAACCACTAATCATTGGATATTTAAAACTGTTCAATGGTTTGATCTCACTTAAATTGCGTTGCGTTGAGTGTTTAAACAAGAGAGAAAGGTGTGAAAATATTCGTGCCTGAGTATAAATTGTATAAAGTGTCTAGTGAGGGGTTTTACAGCCTCAAAACATCTATAAGAATTGTAAAAAATAAAGTTGGCTACTTCATGGATTTCACTTATCACGGGTTATTTTTAGAACGTAACTCCCACGATAAACGAAGAACCACTGTACGTCCATCTAAGACATACCTAAGATAGTATATATAGAGTCCCGATCAAAAGTTTAAGAGTACTTGAAAAATAAAAATAAAAAAAATCATATTTTGCATAGTTGGATCTTAACAAGGTTTGAGCTTCAATATGCAACAAGAAGAAATGGGAGTGAGACAAAACATTAGTTTGAGCATGCAATTTACTGAAAACAACACTTAAACTGAAACCGGTTGTTTTACAGCTGATCAACCGTTTTACAGCCTTTAAAAAGCCAAATCTGTGCAAAAACATGAATTCATTGTCATTTTCTGTCAGGTAGTCACATTGTCATGACATTCTGATGGCAAAGGCAAAAGAACATTCCCTTTTTGAACGTGGTTGGGTTGTTGAACTGAATAAGCAGGGTCTCTCGCAGCGCACCATTGCTGCTAAGGTGGGATGCAAGTGAGAGTGAGACAGTCATTTGGAATTTCTTAAATAATCCTGCAGGTTATAGAACAAAAAAGGCAAGTGGAAGACCTGAAGAAATTTCACCAGCACTGAGTCTGAGGATCCAACTGGCTGTCCGTCAAGACACTGAACGATCTTCAACACAAATTAAGACCATTAGTGGTGCCGAATGCACCCCCACAACCATCAGAGACTGAAGGGCTTCAAAAACAAAAAACGTCTTCAAAGGCCTCGTCTTCTTGAACGCCACAGAACTGACTGTTTGGTCTTTGCAAGAAAGCACCAAACATGGGACACTGAGAGGTGGAAGAAAGTTTTATTTCCCAATGAGAAAAAATGTAACCTTGATGGTCCTGATGGTTTCCAGTATTACTGGGATGACAAGCAGATCCCACCTGAGATGTTTTCTATGTGCCACAGTGGAGGGGATGCCATAATGGTCTGGGGTGCTTTTTCTTTCAGTGGAACAATGGAGCTTGACGAGGGGGGGTGCAGGAGGTCATAGCCGCTGGCTATGTCCAGATGTTGCAGAGAGAATGCCTCATGACTCAGGGCCCTCATCTGTGTGGTAATGACTGGGTTTTTCAACAGATCAACGCTATATTACACAATGCCTGCAGGAGAAGGGACTTCTTCCAGGAGAATAAGATTACTCTTTTGGATTATACTGTGTGTTCCCCTGATCTAAATCCAACTGAGAACCTTTGGGGATGGATGACAAGGGAAGTTTAAAAAAAATGGACAACAGTTCCAGACAGTAGATGCCCTTTGTGCGGCCATCTTCACCACATGGAGAAATGTTCCCACTTACTTCATGGAAATGCTTGCATCAAGCATGCCGCAACAAAGTTTTTAAGGGATCAATAATAACGGTGGAGCTACTCATTATTAAGTTCATGTTTGGAACTTTGATTTCTGCTTTGGGGGTTTACAGGGTTTTTTTTTTGAGGGTGTGGTCCTAAGTTTTGAAAAGCCCGTTTCAGTTCAAGTGTTGTTTTCAATAAAGTGCATGCTCAAAAAATGTTTTTGTCTCACTCCCATTTCTCCTTGTTGCATGTTGAAGTTCTACTTGGAACCTTGTTAAGATCCAACGATTCAAAACATAATTTCTTGCTATTTTTCAATCGGGACGATAGATCGATCGATCGATCGATAGATCGATCGATAGATATAGATGTGTGTGTGTATATCTCCCTACTGACTCCCTATTGACAATGACAATTGTGATTTTTTTTTTTTTTTTTTTTTTTTTTTTGCTTACCATCATTAAATTTGTATGGCCAGAGTATTTTATGACTTTACTGCCTATGCACATATAATGTAAATTTCATGATCACTACATGAATGCACAAAACCACCATCTTTTTTGTTATTCTGCATTTATAAATGAAGTGTCAAATGTGTATGACTTGATCCCATATGTAATACATCTAACACAAGAAGATTATTATCAAATAGCCAATAACAGAACACGTGTTAATAATACAAAACACAGCAGCACATGACTAAGTTGCAAAAGTCAGTGTCCTCTGACATTTGCCCTCTCTTACAATTACAATTACACAGGCAAGGGTGAAATCATTTGTCATTTCTGAAGCATAAGTACTTTTGGCAGATTTCCAAAGCCAAATATTATCAAGAGTAAGTAAACAAATGAAACAAGATTTATAGTGTTTATAAGATGAAATGTTCTTAGCCTGTGGGCAAAATAAGCGCACACACATTATTGCTGTCAGATTAGGTAAAAAACAGCAGGAATACTTCATCTTGATTATTCAAAATCATTAAGGTCCTGCAGTCTGCATAATATCCACCTGCTACTTCGTCCCCATTTATTTCTATGAGAAACACATTTACCTCGAGGTGAAATGACCAGAGCGTAACACGAAAAGCAGGAGGAATTCCTTTTGAACAAAGGAATAGAGTCTGATCCAGAAGACAGAAAAGTGACAAGTTTCCAATGCATTTCCACCAAAGACACAACGATTAAAGACTTAGAGAAAATGTTGATGCTCTGTTTAACAACTGCCAGCTGTTCAGTTTCCCACGAGAATTAAAAAAAACCAGACAAAAATTTTCCATACAGGAAGAGACGTGGTCCTCCTATACCTTCCAACCCAATGCTCAGAAGTGGGTGCAAAGAGTTGTAAGGCTATTAACGAGATGAATAGACTTTTACAGTTGTTTTATGCAGAAAAAGTAAAGCCAGGAGATGTGAGTTATGCTCTGCCTACAAACTATTGCTCATTTTATTTTTTTAAACTGAATTTTCCATTTATCTCTCTTCATGTACATTTTTTTTTTACCTAAGGATGTAATTAGGGAATTAAGGGTTATTCTGCCCTGACTAGGGTGTAAAGCTGGTTTCTAGACTGGCAGATAGCATAACAGGTCCACAATAAACATCCAGGAGTCAGCAGGTACATTTTAGATGGTTACTGTAAGCACTGTAAAACTGTAATACAGAAATGAAAAACAAAATATTACATTTCTGCTATAAATGACTTGCCTTTACAGTACTAAACACTAAGCCATTCACTATCATGTACATCACACGCAAACACATCAACATATCCTGAAACCTTGGTTATTTGCCCTAGGTATTTAATGGTTAGCTCAATGTTAGCATTATATTGGCCCAGGTATACAGCAAAGAGAAGGCCTCCTTTCTCCCACACTCCAGCTGTACGACTGTGGGATTGATCTGATCCCTGGTGTCCCCTTGCCCACTAGTCGGCTTTACAACATTTCCAAGCCTGAGCAAGAATCCATGGAACATTACATCACTGATTCATTGGCGACTGGTATAACTGGACCCTCCACGTTGCCCTTGGGTGCGGAGTTCTTTTTTGTTGAAAAGAAGGATAAGACACTTCGGCCTTGCATAGATTTTTGGGGACTGAATAAGATAGAGTGGAGAATCACACAGGGTTGTCTGCAAAGAGAGCTTTAGGATGCTTCCTCCCACTGTCCACTGCATCGTCCATCCACAGTGTTTGCAGGGCTGGCTCAATCTACACCAGTAAGATGTTTTCAGAAATATGAAAGCAGGAGATGGTGGATGCTATATTACTACTAATATAATACTTGTAACTCTGTAGCAGACAACAATTTTAAAGTTTTTGCGCTGTGGCATTAGTGAGCGGAAAAAACAGAAGTAAGGACGGACTTGAACGAAGGCTAGAAGGCTGTCCAATTTCACAGCGGCTCACTTCCGTCCTACCCGGCCGTCGAATGATCATAGGATCCTTCGGAGCATCCTTCCCCTGAATTTGGACACAGCCTATAAATGGTTGGTTAGCTATCAACATTTTTGTCCGTCTGTATCTGGAAGTCCCACAGGATCTAAGTTCGGTCATTCTGGACCACCTTAGGGGGCATCTCCCATTTTGACCTTGGAATTATGTGTGTATATTGAAGACATTTTGATGCAACACCCTTCTTTCCCCCCCTTAATTGTCTTAAGAGGTTATAGAGCTGTGATGCTATATTTACTATATATATATTTGCTGCTGTCTTGGCCAAATCTGTCTTAAAATGACATAACATATGTATGCAGTAGACAAACCCCACGGCGCCTCCTGCAGGTGGTGTGCCTACAGAAGGGCAGGACCCTTGGGCTAATGCCCGGTGCTTTCCATCGCACTCCCTTCCCAACCCTGGCTCCAGGGTGGGGCCCCAGTAATCCTATCCTGGGCAGGGTACACAGATCCTATGTTCTTTTGTCATTTTTTATATGTTTTTTCATTTTCTTTCTCCTCAGTCCTGTCTGAATACAATTCACAACTGTGTTGTGAGAAATAGTAGCTTTACATGTCTGATAATAAGCTCACACAGAAAGAAGTGCAGCCTCCATAGTGAATGGGATTAATGAAACTGGAGAGAACATGCCACATCACTGGGATCTTAAATAATAAAACAAACAAACAAACAAACAAACAAAAACAATCATTTAGTGATTCATTTAGAACGTTTCCTCTGCTAGCCCTCAGGAATTGTGTAGAGATGATAACATATCTGCAGAAATGACAGTGAAAGAAAACAGAAATTTCTTTCAGCACATGCATAAAAAAAAATGTGTTTACTGTCTGTAGTTGCAGTTTTGAAACTAACAAGTGTTGAGTCCATAAGTCAAATGCAGACTAATAACAGATGCGGATTTGTAAGACAATTTCTGCAGCACTAACGGCAAAACCAAATGATCAGTAGCTTTTGATTCCCCTAAGAAACAAACACTTTCATTTTGTGTCAATACATTTACTATTGCCTTAGACTAGTCAAGAAATGAAACCATGCATTTGCTGCTTTGAGGAGAGCAAAATTGAAAACACTAACACAGGACACGGACAGTCAAAGTAAAACAGGAAATGTCTTGATGCATTCTCAATCATCCAGGAAAGTAAACCTCCAAAAGTTGATTCTGTTCATCTGGACATAGCGTTTTGTGGGAGAAACGTTTCGTCACTCATCCAAGTGACTTCTTCAGTCTGAGCTGACTGCAGGTTTCCCCAAAAACCACCTGAGATTCAGCCTCAGACAAAACAGGATTATTACTAAAAGTCTGCAAATGAGCTCTTCAGTTAAAGGCTTCCGGGCAACAAAAATCCTCCAGAAGGCACAGCATCATTTGCTTAATGAACGAGTGAGGCAAACAAATTTTACCATCGACATGCCAAAATCTCAAGAGGAGCGGACAGAGACTGACAATGCTTTTAGATGAGAATACTCTTAAAAAGGTGTTTGACTTACTTGTTGTACGTCGGAAACCACCGCAAAATACGGAGAGTGTCCTCAGTGACCAGAAGAGACAAGGATGCAACACAGAGGATGTGGACAAGTGGGTGAAGAATTTGTCTGACAGACAGCTCACCCAAACAGAGAAAAACATCCTTGCTAAAGGGTTGAATTTTGCTGTCACACCGAGACAAATCCTGCTAATGGAGCTGATCACAGCCACAGAAACAGCAATTCGTAACAACAATATTGCAGAAGTGGAAGCAGAGCAACTACGGACGAAAGTTTCGGCCTGTCTCAGCAATGCAAAGCCCCCGGCATCCAACATCACCATGGAGGAGAGGAAGGCACTCACATCACTTAGTGATGACAACAACATTATCATCCTTCTGGCAGACAAGGGTAGGTGCACAGTATTGCTAAACCAGAAAGACTATCCTGAGAAGATTTTGTCACTACTCAGTGATGAAAATACTTATGAAACGAGACCCATGAAGTGGCTACAGGAAGAGGACGATAGACTGTCTGAAGTAGTTAGAACAAGACAAGGCTATTGACCGGACCTCATACCACAGGCTGTACCCAGGGGAACCTACACCAAAGCTGTATGGTTTACCAAAAATACATAAACAGGGTGCACTTTTAAGACCGATTGTCTGCATGATCAACTCTGTCACCTATAACATCTCCAAGTTTCTGGCTTCGATCCTCAACCCACTGGTAGGCAGCTCTGAACACCACATCCAGAACACCCTGGATTTTGTTGAGAAGGTGAGAGATGTCATTATGGAGACAGATGAAACCATGGTCTCGTACAACGTTACATCTCTCTTCACTTGCATCCCAGTCACAGAAGCGTTGGAGGTAGTCCGTAAGAGATTACAGGATGACACCAACCTCAGCAGCAGGACCACTCTCAGCATCGACCAAGTGTGTTTGCTTTTGGAGCTGTGTCTTCATTTCACCTACTTCACATACAAGGGTCAGTTCTACAGGCAGAAACATGGGTGTGCCATGGGCTCCCCAGTTTCACCCATCGTGGCCAATTTGTACATGGAAGAAGTGGAAAAGAGGGCTTTGCTATCCTACCCTGGAACACCACCAAGCCATTGGTTCAGATATGTGGATGACAACGGGGTGAAAATCAAATCTCAGGACGTACTACATTTCACGGATCACATTAACTCGGTGGACCGACACATCAAATTCACCAGGGAGGATATAATAAGTGGCAGGTTAGCCTTCTTAGACTGAGATTTCCATCAGTAATGGGGGACATCTAAAAGCTGATGTGTACCATAAACCTACACATACGGATCAGTATCTAAGGTTTGACTCTCATCATCCACTGGAGCACAAACTGGGTGTCATCAGGACGCTACAACACAGAGCGAACACCATCCCCACTGACACAGCGGCCAGGGAGGCAGAAGAACAGCACATCAAGAAGGCCCTGAGTAAATGTGGTTATCCCAGCTGGACTTTTGTCAAAGCTGGAAAGGCACCTAAAGAAAGCTCCAGCCGATCCAGGAGAGAAGGACAACCGCTGCCCAAGCTAAAACCTGTAGTGATCCCGTACGTGTCAGGAGTATCGGAACAGTTGAGACGCAAATGATGCTGTGCCTTCTGGAGGATTTTTGTTGCCCGGAAGCCTTTAACTGAAGAGCTCATTTGCAGACTTTTAGTAATAATCCTGTTTTGTCGGCATCTGAGGCTGAATCTCAGGTGAGACTGAAGAAGTCACTTGGATGAGTGACGAAACGTTTCTCCCACGAAACGCTATGTCCAGATGAACAGAATCAACTTTTAGAGGTAAAACACGGAATACACAAACATAGAGACCAGGATAACTAGATGTAACGCAAGGAACACAAGGGAGGCAAAGAAGCAAAACCTAAAGATTAGAAATCACCAAAACACCAAAACTGACAACAGGAGCAGTGTATTAAAATTGCCCAGTTGCTTGCTTCCATCCTATTTCTAAACATGCTGAGGTGACTCCTCTATTGAAAAAACAGACTCTCTATCCCAGCTCTAATTATCAGCCTATTTCAAAAATTGCTATTTATAAGCAAATTACTAGAAAAAAAAATGTAGAAAATCATGTTCAGAATCTTACTATGCAGATTAAAGGCTTTTTACCCTTTTCAACCTGGCTTTCAAAAGCAGCACTCGACTGAGACCGTTGTCTTAAGGGTCTATAATGATCTTTTAATGGCTGCTGCAGGGAATTGTTCTTTGATCATTTTGCTTGATCTCAGTGTAGCCTTTGATACCACTGACCACAAAATTCTACTTAACAGGCTTGAGGTTTTGGCTGGTATAGGACTGACAAGTTCACCTCTAACACTGCCTCCCTAACCTGTGGGGTTCTGTAGGGTTCAGTTTTGGGTCCATAATTATTTTTCTTTCTATATGCTTCCTTTAGCCGGTATTATTCGATCTTTTAGTGACATTTCTTATCATTTCTATGCCGATAACAATCAGCTGCATATGTCCTTTAAGCCTCATCAGCTGGATAGGCTGTCCAGCCTAATCCATTGCTTAACTTTCTGACTGGCTTTCTAGCAAATACCTGCCATGGTTTGCCATTTGGAGAAGGGACCGAAATCCTGGAATAGTGCTTTTATTTACAGTGAAGTAAATTTAACACACAATAAATCTCTAGTGCGCTCCCTCAACTCCTGTGTCGTGCCTTCTCCCAAGTGTCTGTACTCCTTGCTCTCTGCTCCCACGTCTCCGCACACCCTGTGCATGCTGCAGTCCTGTGGTACACTCTCCTCCTGACGAAAAACAACAGACGCAGCTGTCAGGACACCAAACTCCAGCAGGCATACACTTAACACTAGAACCACTAACATGGATTCTAACTCAACAATCCCCTGCCCTTAGGAGCTTCCTCATGCTCTTAAATAGCTCACCCAACGAGCTTGGCATGGTCTTCAGGTGTGGCCAGCCCCCCTAGCAGGGCCACACCCACCAGGCCTGAAGGTGCCTGTCAGAATACCACTGCACACACACATGCCTGCCTATACATACAAACGTGGACACACACAGCAGCACAATGCAGCGAAAACACATAATAATAATTGAGTCCACATGTCACAAACAAGAATGCTGTGGGCTCAAGAGCAGACTCAATTGCTCGAACTATGTACACGCACACACATACATATACACTGATATGCACACACTCATCCCCCCTCCCTTTCCAAACGCCTTCGATGCTTGTTCCCTCCTGGGAACACGACGGGTCTGAGCCCGCGCTGGAATGGTAGCGCTGGGCAGGATGGCTGCTGTGTTTGCTTTGGATTACTCCTCACCCCCCACCCGACCCTGTGGCTTGTCACGTGTTCCATAATGTTGTGCTGTGGACATTTATGTGCTTTTTTGTGCAGAGTAGTTTTTTTGTTTCCTGTTCTCATGCTGTCCTCCCAGGAGCCCAGCATGAGTAGAGGTCTCTTTTTTTCCTGTTGTACTTTCCCATTGTAGTGTATATTTCAGTGGGGTTTTTTTTCTGTAACGCTACCAATCTCCGACCTGTATCCCCATGTGATGTCTGTGTTGTATGTGTAAGGTCGGGGGGGGGTCCTATTTCACTGCAGGGCAACCTACACGTGGCGAATAAAGCCTTGATTGATTGATTGATTTTATTGAAGGGAAAAAGTACTTAAACAAGGCTGGGTCTAACAGAAACTATATGCAGGAACTGAGGGAGACCAGAGGATGGAGAAACAGACGTGGAACACAAGAAGAACACGGGCAGGAACTTCTGCAAACACAGGAGAGAGGTTTTACTGATCTGGGAAACAATTAAAGGGCTGAGGTGAGTGGTTCTAGTGGAGAGTCTTGTTCTTACTTGGAAACACCAGCTATTAGGCAGAGGAGGTGTTGCCGTGGGAGCGTCCCAGGGATAAGCTGGTCCAGGTTCCAGGGTGTTCAGGGGAGAGAGATCCACCATTAAAGCACGGGCAGGAGGACAGGCTGAGGAGATGGTGAGTATGTAGTCCTAGGGTTCTAGACAGACTGGAGAACGGGGTGAAAAAAGAACCAGCGCTGCTGATGAGCACGACGGGTGATGTATCTGGATAACACTGGAGACAGAGAACACATTAATCCAAGATCCAGACAGACGGATGCCAAACACAGTGGAGGCCAAGTTTACCACTAGTGGTAGCAAGACGAACTGGCGAGGAGTGGCAGGCAGCGCTGGCTTAAAAACCCTCCAGATGGAGGCCCGGAAATTGGAAGCAGGTTATTAGCTGGCCAACTCAACCCCAGGGAATGGGCAACAGGAACCTGGACCACACCCGACCAGACACTCCCACGGCATATGACACCACACTGCTCAAGGACCCTGGGTCCCTCAGACCAAAGTTAAGCAAATAAGACTGAAAGTGTGGGTTGTACCACTTCTCTTTCTCTGACCAGCTCTGCTGTGAACTATGCCTCAGTCCTACCAGCCTTCACAGTATCTCAGAAGAAGCATTACAGAGATGCACAAAGCTAACAAATCATTTCTAATGTTACGATTGTTCGTCAGGAAAAAAAATTCTACAAATGGACCAGTAACACTACATTGGTGAAATATAAATCAAAAGTAAAAACACAAACTTTGCTACCCACTAAAATCTTTGTTCATGTGTCACTGAGAAAGACCAGTAGGGGAACACCACAAAAGGAAACTCTGCTCTTGAAGGTAAATAAGTAGGTTGTTTACAGTTTGAAAAAAAAATAGTTAAGTGTTTAAAGTATAAAGCTATTTAAATGGACTACTTATATACTATATTTATTTGTATCAAATCCAAATTACCACTCATGGTGACGTCCCAATAGAAAAATGTTTAAACAATTTATGAATTATTATCTTGAGGACCAGATAAATGTTAGAAAATGAATCAGCACATGAAACATTTACTTCAAACTATTAAGAATTTAAAATTCTGCACATAACCTGGGGTTTCCCCTGGATGTTACATGAGTCAAATGAATTACAATTATAGATGTACCAGTGTACCAGGGTTTGTTCCAAAAAGTGTTCAGCTGCCAAATAGTGATTTCTGTTTGTTTTTATCTGTAATATATTTGCTTATATTCGTAGACTACTCAGCTGTATTTATTAAAGGGTTATGTAAAATTAAAAATACCTGTTTTGCAAGTATCTTCATGACTTGGTGTTTTTGTACATGCATTGTAAACAATCCCATCCGTGTTGGCCACTAAAAATATCTTTATCCTCCTAAGACCCAGCAATAAATTTTTGTCTTATCTCAGGGACATACGTCTGAAACTATCAAGCAGCATTTATGCAATCTATATGAGTAATGCTGTACTGTCAATGGGTCATCCTGGGCTTTCTATTTATGCCACATTTGTGGGGGTGTGGGCAAACAGACCACATGGACTTTCTTTTCAAAATGATGGGGATTGTAACTTCTATATTTTATGGCCACAATGTAGGTTAAGTGATACTTTTTTGCAGCTGTATATGATTATATAGCTGAAACTGTCTTTATCAATTCAATTTCAAATACACTGAAACTGCTTATTTATGTAGTATGAAAGGTGAAACCAGGACAGTGCTGCCCACAGTCAAACAGGTGGTTGTCTAATTACATCACAAGGAAAACAAGAAAGCAGAGCACAAAAACCAGAGGAAGGGTCTCATTTATGAAGATAGCATGAACACCATACAGAAACTGGATTTAAATTGTTCTTTAGCATGAGACATGAAAACAGCAAAAAAGCTGCCCACAACCATCAAACCAAATTACCTTTATGTCTCTGATTAGGGCAGAAATAATAAAGCCTGTTTGAGATAAGGCTGCCACAAAAAAACAAAAAGCCGCCATAGAGGGAATGACAGACAACACTTCTTGTGGCAGCCTGAGCCCCCAGGACAATCCTGGGCAAAGACCCACACACAGCTGCTATAGCCAGGAAACTTTACAAGCAGACAGTTCAGTGAGCTGTCTGAAGCAATTCACTGCAAACAAATGCTGTGGGCAACTCCTGTGAGCAAAACACTATAAGTGAATACCACTGATAGAGCCCAAAAAATAATCATGATATTCGGAAATCATATATTATATCAGTGGTTCTTAACCTGGGTTCGATCGAACCCTAGGGGTTCGGTGAGTCGGTCTCAGGGGTTCGGCAGAGCCTCAGCCGTGATATGCACGGCTCATTTTGTGCACCAGTAAAAAACATATGTATGTCTTGAATTTGAAAAAAATCCTATTTTATTTTTCACTAAAGAGGGGTTCAGTGAATGCGCATATGAAACTGGTGGGGTTCGGTACCTCCAACAAGGTTAAGAACCACTGTATTATATATTTTATTGGGTTCACTACTTATTTTGGAAAGTAAAAACCTCAGTGATTTAGAGGTTTTTAAATGTGTTCAAGCTTGGCAAATTACTTATATATCACATAAATCATAACACACCACCATCACTTTTACTTACTTGAAATCAGATTGACACCAAAAATTGTGGAATTACAGTACATACCACTAACAGTTACTTTATTTTACACTCCCCTGATAACAGCAGACGCACTGTCACACACCAGTAAGCCAAGAACAGTGACAAAGGTTTAATGGAAGACACAAACATTTATGCAGAGAAGACAGTAAACAACCTGCCCACCAGCTGAAATTACTTCACACAGCTTAAGAAAAAACTTAATAAAGAGGACACCATTTGTGCAAAGATCATATCATTGTGCCACTAAAGCTGGTCAGACTGTACCCAACTCACATTATGAGCAATGTTTTTAAGTGTCCTGTACTTTCAAATGCAACATTGTATCAGCTTAACAATATCAGCAAGCAAACAACTGTTATGCCATTTGTCATATAGTGCAAGTCAAAGATCCACCTGCTGCATTTCCCAGGGAGAGAAAAGTGCAAGATAACTTCACCCAAAGATGGAGAAAGATGTAAGAAAGACAGGAGAACAGAGGTTATTTTGAAAGATAAGAACTCCTCAGTGACATGTGATAAAGTGGAAACTTAAAGTTTACATAAGTCCTCATTTTAAAACCATATTAGATCTGTATATGGTGTTATGTTTTTCTTTCATATTGTGAAACGCCTTGCAATACAAATTGAGGTGTATACTGCATGCTCTTCAAAGTTTGCATGAAACTACTCAGCAGTTGTGGCAATTCTGAGCAAAATAAACAGGTTTGTGTGGATTACAATGTGATTTTTTTTTTTATCATATTAATATAGTAAACAGACTCAGTTACTTTGCACACAAAAGCTGGTAGAAATGTATGCAGTATATGTAAAATCTGTACTTCTACTTAGGTAAAGAATGCTTATTCTTTGTGCACCTCTGGCACTGACTGAAAAATTACAACTTGTCTTGATGAGTTGTGAGATTTAGATGAGACGTGCACCAAAACAGTAGCGAATGTCTGTAGCAGTGAACCACGTAAGAAACTATAGCAGTATTCACGAGGGAAACAGAAAAACTTTAGACCCCATCAGCGCACTGACGTCAGAGGAATTTTCCATAGATGCGCTATTTTCTGGAGAACTGATTAGCTAGTGGGCGGTGATTTCATAGCTATTCATCTTTTAACTTCAACATACACTGCCCCGGAGGAAGTTAGATTCCCAGCAAAAGTTACAGTGGTCAGTGGTAACGTAAGAAGTGAATGGCTTTATAAAGCTTAGCAGTGCGGGCTTCTGATCATCAAGACGGAGCACTGATTAGTTAATTAACAGACGGAAAATGAAGACATCAGGTATCTTGGGCTGCTGAGGTAAATACATTTCAATCACTTAAGTTAAAAAAAGCTATCGAACTGAAAGAAGGGCATGTCACACAAACGCGATTTGCATGATTAACAGAAGAAATTTACTGCAAATTGTGTTAGAATTAATTCTGAAAAAGCAAAACTTATTCTGTGTCTCTTGCGTTTGTGATAGTTGCTGTTATGAGTGTTCATTTATGTTTTACGCTTTAAGAGGTAGTGCGTAATTGACGTGCGTGGATGGCTCAAAGCTGTGAGCGCACAGTCGTATCTTTGGCTCTTATCCGTAGACCTTCCTCACCATGGATTTTAGATAAGACCCTACATATTTATGAAACTTAATAATACAGGTATTTCTCTGAAACAGGACAGACTATAATTGAATTTGGAGCATCAGAGGGACAGGAGGAATCCCGATACACGACGCATACAAAGTTGTGGTTGCTTCACGGACCGCCAATTTTCTTTTTTAGAGTGACCAGATGGTTTAGAGTCGTGCTTTTAGTCATATTTCTATGCAGCGATTATAACAAAATGAAAGCGCCTCTCCATTTTTTTCTCGGCAGTGTGCGCACACAGAGTGAATTTCATTGACTTTTTAAATTCTTTCGGGTTTCCACTCCCAACACTGTTTTTTTTTTTGGGGGGGGGGGGTTCAAAGCTGTTTCACTGTAAAATGAATATAAAATGTCAGAGACTGGGCCCTACGTAAATGCTCCGTTTGGAGCTCAAGCCCGGGACGTCTGCACCTATAAGCTGTCATAGTTAATTTGTCGGACAGTGTCGGACAAACTGCATTTAACGATGCGCAAAAACTCCAGCATCTGTGGTAGTGATGTGCAATACCACTGATTTCCTTTACGATCTAAATTAATCTGAAGTAAAATTCAGTCTGCTATCGGCGATACTGACCCGATACTGATACTTTGTACAAAAACGTAATGTGTTTGGAAAATCAAAATCAAAAGTATTATATTTCAAACTATACCTTCATAATAAATACAAGACATCCGAGTATTTAGTCTTATTGTTTACTTCTGAGGAATATATAAAAGTAATGAACATGAAGATTCTCTATCTAAATTTAGAAAGATTCAATTAATAATCAACATCAAATGTGACTGATTAAAAATAATAGCTCTGAGAAACATTTTATAGATGCATGTTATTATCTATGTTATGCATGAAATATTTTGAGTTGTATTATTTTAAGCCAAAAATGTATTGCAAGTACGCTGTCTATTTTAAAGATACCCAGTCTATATAATCCCCTTGAAATGCTCTACAATTTGAACAATGTAGTTTAAAGGATACGGGGAATTTCCCTCACTTTAACAAATAAACATAACCTAAGCGTATGTGAGTTCAAAAATTCAGCAACAATGCTACGCATCACCAACAGCTCCACACTTTCTCTCTCTGTACCTGGATAGTGCCTGCCTGCCTGCAGCACCAAACAAGTCCACAAGTGATGTTTGTCCCGCCCCAGCAGCATCTGTCCCTCCCCTGATTTCCAGTTCACCTCATCATAAGTTCATCATCATATGTGTTATGATTTACTTTTGTTTGTTTTGAAAAGGTGTATCTGAAAATTGTCCATTCAGACTCAACGTCCCCAGTCTCCTCCGTAATGCTCTTACAGCTCTGCCAGAAGTGGGAGTTGAAAGCTCGCAGACCGGGGTCTCTGTCATCATTCCCAATGCATTCTCACTCTATTTTCAGGGATGCCAGGTCTTTCCAGCATCCTCCCCAGCCACTTGATTTAACTCACCACCAGGTGGTTATCAGTTGACAGCTCAGCACCTCCACACCTGAGTGTCCAGAACATACGGGTGCAAATCTGATGACACGATTACAAAGTCAATCATCGACCTGTGGCCTAGAGTGTCCTGGTGCCATGTGCACTTATGGACACCCTTATGTTCGAACATGGTGTTTGTTATGGGTAACCTGTGGTTTGCACAGAAGTCCAGTAACAGAACACCACACGAGTTAAATTCTTGCAAGCCGTTCCTCCCAATCGCACCCCGTCATGGGACTCCAAGAAGGCCGGGTCATTTGGGCTATAAGCGCAGACAACAATCAGGATCCATTCCCAGACCTGAAGGTGCAGTGTACAAACCCTCTCTTCCACTTGGAAAAACCCCAATGTATGGCAGCAAGCCGAGCAGATACTAGGATAACCACCCCAGTCTGTCGCCTCTCATTAAGGGCAACTCCAGACTGAGACAGAGTCCAGCCCCTCTCTAGGAGACTGGTTCCAGAGCCCAAGCCGTGCGTTGAAGTGGGCCTGTCTATAGAGCCGGTACCTCTCAACTTCGCACACCAACTCAGTGGGATTAAGGCTCCTTCCCCACCAGAGAGTTGACACTCCATGTCCCAATTGTTAGTCTTGGTAGCTGGGGTTCAGTCCACCAGGGTGTACACCTCTGGCCACTGTCGAGCACACTCTGCACCTGACCCTTAGAAAGACATCTATTTGATGAAATGTATTCCCTTATGAACTGTAATCCATTATCGTAAATTTAAATGTTACTAGGAAACGATCTGACAAAAGGAGGGTTTAAAGAAGTTACAGTTACAGTTAAATGTTAAGTTTCTATGTCATATGTCAGAAAAGGATCCAGAGTGATGTTAAAGCGGTGGGTGAGTTCTTTTACATTTTGAGAGAAGCCAATTGGGTCTAATAATAGATTAAATGCCAGGCTGAAGCTGTCATTTTCAATATTTACATGAATGAATAAAGCACATGAAGTTGACAGCATAAAATAAGGCATTATCTAAAAGGTTTTCATCGAATGGCTTACACAGATAAACTACAGAATAGCACCACTAGGCGTTGTATTAGGAAGTGATACTGTGCTGCAGAGAGAGACAACAGATGAGAGAGTACATTAGATAACTTAACTGATTTTAATTGTTTACATCAACTCATGAATTGAAATCATCGCTGCTCTTCTTGAGGTTCTTTTGGGCTCATCAGTATTGTAATCTACATCCACTTTAGTACCTCAATCTAAACACTCAACATTATTTGTGTTGTTTTAGCAAAATATGTTTTAAGTGCTCATATCAACAGGATTCCTTTTCTTTGTAATTTGCATTTGACATCAAGTTGTGATGTAAGAGTAATTAAATTGAGTATAAAAACTAAAACTCACTTTGACATACATTAATACTGTTCTTTCTTTATGTTAATACCGCAGGTCTCAAGAAAATGATGGAGGTGACCAACAGTAACTCAACCAGCAACTCTTGCATTCACATCAGTACAACTACTCCTGAGATTCGAAAGTCTCTCATCACTGTGTCTATCATTTTTCACTTCCTGATATTTCTCCTTGGTGTGCTCGGGAATGGACTGGTTATCTGGGTGACTGGGCTAAAGATGAAGAAAACAGTAAACACAGTTTGGTACCTCAACCTTGCTGTGGCCGACTTCATCTTTGTAGCATTTCTACCCCTCAATGTAATAAACCTTGCTTTAGACTTCCACTGGCCTTTTGGCAACTTCATGTGCAAGCTCAACACCATGGTACTTATTCTGAACATGTTTGCCAGTGTCTACATTCTGGTGGTGATTAGTGCAGACAGATGTGTGTCTGTGGTGTGGCCTGTCTGGGCTCAGAACAACCGAAATGTACGTAAGGCCTTGTTTGTGACTCTGGGTGTTTGGGGGGTGGCTTTGATGATCGGCTTTCCATATTCCATCATCATGGACACAGAGCAAGCGTGTGAGAATGAAAACAAAACTCTCTGCTTAAACAGCTACGCTATTTCTGATGACTATAATGCAGAATCTCCCAACATACTGCGACAATTTCGTTATCCACCGATTATCATCGCCCGCTTCCTTGTGCTTTTTGCAGTCCCATTCTCTATCATTGTCTCCTGTAACGCTGTAATAATCCATCATCTCAGAAGAAACCACACACTGGCAAGGAAATCAGGTCGCCCCTTTAAGATCATTGTTGCCATTATCATCACATTTTTTCTGTGCTGGTCTCCCATTTATATTATGGATCTAATTGTGCTGGCGAAAGAAATGGACACTTCAAGTGGTGTCATTGGGATCCCTTTGGCCACCAATTTGGCCTTTCTCAACAGCTGCCTGAATCCACTGCTGTATGTGTTTGTGGGCAAAGATTTTAAGAAAGAAGTCTGCAAATCCATTCTAGCTGCAATGGAGACTGCCTTCCAGGAAGAGGAGAAACGCTCTCAGAGTTATACTAAGTCAGTTAGCACAAATACATTTCAGCTTTGAAAACTGATGTGTAAGGCTGTTAATGACACAAAGAACCATAAGGAAACAATATTACTTCAGAGAAAATCTTTCTAGACCTGTGTTGTTTGAAATATATGAAAAGGTTTAATAAATATTTATGCCCATTTCACTGATCTTATAATGTTAATTTAATGGAAATGGCTAATGTCATTTGTTTCTTAAGTCATACATTAAGTTTGCATTAAGTTTGTACCATTACAGAGCTGAAAGTGATTGTAAAATGCCACTTCCTGGAAAAAAAGAGCAAGTCGGTAATTTCAAAATAAGTATTACATATGTTTCCGTTTCCTGTTCATTTTACTGGTTCTTTTAACCTTTAACAAGTATGATTTGGTTAAGTGGAAAGTGACACTTTAAACACTATCAGTGAGTATAACCTATTTGGTCTGTATGTATATTTACAACAACACCATGTGAATAATTCGATTTTATAGTAATTATTTAGCATAACAGCTTATCTCCTATTAATGTACTGTATAAGATAAATGATATGATGTTACGTTTAACAAAACAGCAGCTTTGTATAATTATTTAGTCTTTAGTTTTATATAGGCATATTCTTATATATACCTTAAATCAAATGTCATGTCTTCAGTTCCTCTCACATGAATCTCTTCTTATATTTACATTTATTATAAAATATTTACTATTATATAGGACAGGGAGGTTGAACCAAAGTTTCTGGGTTCCAAGATTAACACTATGGCTGTGCTGTTGGGTACAATGAGACTAATACAGTCTGAGGAATTCAAGGATTTTTTTTTGTCTAAAGATAAACATTTAGTGTCCTAGTTACCATGGCGCTGGCTTAGAGTTTAGTCCTCTTTCTTTAGGTGTCTTTTTGCAACAAAAAGAGCATGTGTTTCCCTCATCTCAGAGTTGATGTTTTTACATTGTAGCCAAGGTTCTTGTGGCATGGCAGTTATGTTTGAAAGAGACATCACCACCAGCATATGGCTCCCATGTACACTCAGCAATGTGCCCATTACCACAAGAAGTACTTACAAATATATACGCATCCAAAGTATTGGAACAAGACACTATAAAGGCCAGATACTGAGATCACCTGACACTGGGTTGAAAGCTGCCAAGCTGACATACCAAGATACTTAGGTACCATTAAGGAAATGACATCATTCTGAGCCATCCAAGCCATAGGTGGTCTTGGAGTCATCGTCTTTTCTGCACTTCTTGAGATCAGCATGTATTCAATAAAATGACCCACGGACCCCACTTTCATGCAGCAGAACCTGATAAAAGAGGATGGGTTAGTCCAAGGGGTCGCTGTGCTCATCTCTAAGAAGGAAGTGAAGCACCATAAAACCCAGACCCCTTTATTCTTAATTTAATTTGTAACTTAAATTAAGAAAACTTGATTGATTACCAGTACTTACACTATAATAACAAAGCATCAATTAAAATTTTTAAAGGAAAGAAAAAACATCGTATATGTCAGTAACTTGAAGTACTTATTAACTTAGCATATTTTAGAGGAATGGAAAAGGTGTCATCATGTTACATACAATTATTTTTTAGTGAATGTGATAATGATTGGTAATTTTGTCGCCCCATATTTGTCATGGTCAATGTCTATGTGTTTTGGGGTTTTATTAATATTCTTTGATTTGGTGTCATTCATTGTTTTGGTTCTCTTAGTTGTTTTCTGCTAATGTTATATTTACAGTTTCTATCTTTAGTTTTCTGTCACTGTGCCTTCCCTGTGTTCCAGGTTTCTTGTTTAGTTACTTTAGTCTCCATGATCCGTGTTCCCTTTCTGTCTCCCCAGTCACTTATGTCCTCTTGTCTGTTTCTTTCCTGGCCACAGTCTAAAGCCTGTGTGTCTTTGTTTTTGTCCCCGTGTTTGTCATGCTTCCTGTTTTGTGTTGACACTCTCTCGTCCTGTGTTCATTGTGTTCAATTTTGCTTCCACTGCCCTGTTATGTTCAGTTCCTCCTGTGTTCCCCAGCTGCCTCATCTTCCCTGATCATCCTGCTGTGGATTTATAGTGTAAGTTTCCCTTTGTGTCTCACCTTCATGTTCCATGTACTTAGTGTTTAGTTGTTTTCCAGTTTTGTTTTTGTTAGTTTATTCTTTGTCTCCCTTTTCTTTGAGTTTATATTTTATGCAGCCAAAAATAAAAGGCTTGTTTTTTGTTCTACTCCGTCTCCTTAGTCTGCATTTGGGTCCACTCTCTCCTTTCTGCCAGTGCAGACCTGACAATATTTAGTCAATTCTTTTGTTGGAGCAATTGAAATTATTATTATATAGCACAAATTTAACAGGAAACACACAGTCACAGTAAAGAAACAGTCATTTGTCTTCAACTGTCCCATGTCACCTTTTCTTTATGTCTGATGTCCCTAAAAACTGCAGTCTCCAATCTGTAACAAACCTAGCTAATGGTGAAGCTTATTGATTTTGAGTCTGTGGATTATGGAATACCTGCATAAACCACAGGAGTTCCTATTACAGACTTTCCAAAAAGTCATTCACACAATCTCTTAACCTGATAAGAGGAAGCCACGTTTTATTAGATGTTCAGTTCCATTACGTTCCAGTTGTTGGTTTTCTTGAGAACTAATAATCACGTTTGTATTGACTGTCATAAAATGAAGTAAAATGTCATGTCTCATTAGGTTTTAGAGAGAATGTGTCCATCCACCATGTATGCCCTATGAAATTCCGAGTTAACTTCTAAATGTTTACCAAAAACTATATTGTGAAAAGGAGACAAATTTGCTTGCTTACGTTAGTATTTTGTTTAATTGAAACTAATTATTATCGTTTTTGATTTTGTTCTGTGCCCCATCTTAATCATCACCACACATTTAAGATGTTTTTTCCTGTTCTTGATGTTGAGTTTATCCAGCATTCAGTATAATCATTTATGTTCGAAGTTATTTGGCGTATTTCTATCTTTATCACTATTATTTTTATTATTATTAAAAGTTACTGGAAAAGAAACTGCCATCATTATAAGGCAACAGGAACCTATGTCCAGCAGTTTTTACTGGTATTTGCAGATTGTTTTCTTCTGGCTTAAGCCATGCAGGTGTGTTTCAGGTCTTGGCTTTCATCACAAGCAAACAACTAAAATATATAATGTAATGTAGTTGCTCTTTATTATACAAGTGTGGCTGGAGCTTAAAACTATTAACCCTCTCAAGGCAGGCGTTGCAGATTTGCAACAAGTAAAAGCTAACAACCTGATTACCCCACATACATATTTTATGAGTTTTTTTTTTTACTCAGAAGTACCACTGCAGGTATTGTCACGTCCAGTGTGGCAGACATGTGGAGTAGTAGAAAGGACCCAAAAGGCGGCAGCTCTGGTGCAGGTGAGTATTTATTTACAGGAGTGGGTACAAACAGCAATGGTGGGTGAACATGAAACTGGAAACCTAAACTGGGTAAAACTAACAAAACAAACCAGAAACGAAGATGCAGGGAGGTCCGGGGAAATACATACGGCGAGACGCAGGGAGACCGAGGGGAAACAACACAGACGAACCAGCAACAACTAAGACAGAAGACAAGACTTAAAAACACTCAGAGAACACAGGGAGATCCCACACAGGTGGGGGACACAGCTGGGAGTGATTAACATGACGAGACTAGGGAGCCAAACTGAAAACACTCACATAAGACGCAGACCTTCAAAATAAAACAGGAAACACATACACGCAATGACACCACAAAAACTTCACACAGGCTGGGGAACACATAGGAACATGAAAACAAAACCCAGAATAATAATAACTACTAAAACATAAACACAGAGTCACAAACTCCGGATCATGACAGGTATTCTTTTGTGCATTAGCAACAAAACTTAATTTGAGCCTGAGAGGGTTAAACAGAATACCTGAACATGTTTGCTAAACAGTACAATTTATGCTATTGTCTGGGGATATCCATGCCCCTGACCATTAAATAGCAAACTACTGTTGCCAAACCTTTGCTCAAAGGTAGCTGGGCTGGCTGATTGCTGGGGATCGAGATCACAACTAAAGGTGACTGTTGTTGTGATCTGGTGCTATATTAAAAAGAATGAATTCAATAGAATTGAATTGAAACTATGTTAAAAATATATATATATAATTCTAAGAAAAACATTATAATATATGATTTGAATATAAACTGGAGAGACAGTATAGCTAGAAAGAAAGATTGAACAAATAACTGATCAATTTCATCTCATGTAAGCAATTGAAGGACCTAGAGGAATTATTACTTTGGCAAGTACACACTTTAGACCTGAGAGAATTTAAAGTATTTAAACCTGATTGCTGGATTGTCTGATCATAACCTGATACTGAAAATTAGAAGAATTATCTGAAATCCCCAAAATGGAGTAAGAATGCTTCCAAAATTCCATTTAGAAAATTACTTAGGATAATTTGTTACTAGGAGTTGATTTGGATGAATGCAGCCCAAATTTTTCCAGACCACAAGAGAATACTACTGATATTTTTTCTATGACGTTTGAATTAGAAATGTATTCCTTGGTTAAATGACAATTTATTGGAATTGATGAAAGAACTGATAAAGGATTAAAACTGATGAAAAATCGAGATAATACACCAGATAATAATTTCTAATTATCCAATAAAATAACACGCACTAATAGTACTGACCAGCAGAGGGAGCTGTTTATATGCTAAACATTCCACAAATAACAGACCTCGGTCCTGTCAAGTAAAAATCAGCCCAGAATTGCAACTTCTAAACTTCACCTAAGCTGTAAATCAAGAGTTTATACTTATTACTTTATTACTTCAAACTTATGTAATTTAATGATTCAGTGAAGCCAAATCATTCTGAATCATCAACCTTTTGCAATCTGTTATTGTTATTATTATTAACATATTATTTCTCCGGAGACACTCAATGTGTCTCAAGTAAGAAGAGGTACAGTGAGATTTTTGCTTATCTTTCTATAAATATGAAAGGTTCTAACTCTATTGGTCACATATATATTGGTATACTTCTGCATCTCGTAACAATACAATATCCAGCATGGCTTTCAAAGTCACTTAAAAATATACTGTATAACAGCAGTGGCAGCAGTAAAGTATTGACAGAACATTTGTCAATGTTAAGGTGACCTGTACTATTGTGCACCCTTCTCCCACTGGTCTGTGGGTGCTTTCCAATTATCCATTTTGCTGAGGAAGGTTCCTAACTTAGAGCTGGAAGTATCTCTGTGGCAGCCATTATAAGAGCTGTTCCAATTTTCCAAATACTAAGAAGTAGCCAGCAACTATTCATGCAAACAATTAAGATGAGAAACAAAGTTGAGCGGATCATATAAATGTTTATTGTAGCTGTATTTTCCATTCCACGCCATAACCACGCAATACAATTTATGTTAAGCGGCTTTACTTTTGTACAGGGTGAAGTGTTTGCTATGTGCCTGGGAGCTGGGATATAACAACAACACCTCATCCATGCTTAGGCACTACAGAGCTTTGCATGAGAATAGGGGGAACACCGATTGTGGAGCAAGACCAGGTGAGCCATGAAATGCCACGATAATATAGCATGCAGTAATGTTAGTAAATGATATAACAATATTATACAACTGTAATAAGTTACGTGTGTGATATTTATATTTGTGCTTTGTTTTTGTTGTCTTTCCTCAGGAGAACAATCTCAAATAGATGAAGACCTGGTTAGCATGGTGATTGAGGACTACCAGCCATTTAGCATTGTGGAGGACAAAGGATTTAAAAGATTTGTTAAATCATTAAATCCTACCTATGTTCTCCCCACTAAAAAGGTCATAAAAGCAGTGAAAATTTAGTTTTTACAGAATAAAATGTGGGCAGGACTGAGGCTCAAAGCCTCAGTGTGTAGCTGTCCATACCTCAATGTTACAAAAGCACAACCACTGTCCACACCCCAACCACACCTCACCTCACAGTAAATGATCATTCCCATTTTAAGCATTTCCAAATGATCATTTTCCATACTGCCATCACTACAATATACATGTTTTACACACTCCTTTTGTTGTTGACATTTACAGGCTGTGTGCAAAAGGCCACACTCTTCAAATTCATGCAAACTAATATTTTTACATCCAGTAGGTGTCCTACTAGAGCAAATGAAGCTTCAAGACGCTTTGCGCTGGGGTGAACCAATTGGATGAAAAGCTTCAGTGCTTCATGAAGCCTCATCTGCCCATCACTACCTGTAATGCATGACAGCACTAAGCTATAGTTCAAATGGTGGCATAGACTCTGTTTTGAATTGTTTGGTATTTTATATGGGTATATGTTATACTATATTTCTGTTCTTTCTGAGTTACCTGGCCTCCGCTCCAGTCCTTCCTGGTTTGGCTGAAAGAGGAGGCTGAGGGTGGAGCTGGTTTAAATGCAGAAGCCAATCAAATGGACTGGACCATCTATTGTGATCATGTAGGGGGAATGGGGTTCTTCTTGAATGATGTTTAGCTGTTATCTCTCTAGTTTTCACCTTTGGTGTATATAATGGTTTATTCATTTGCTATATAACTGGAGCTGTTTCTCATTTGGGCAGGTCAGTTTGTTGAGTTATGTTTTGTTAAGTAACTTTTGAGTAATTTTGTTAAGTTAACTTCTTTTATGGGCCCACTTGGTTCTTAAAAAAAAAGGTTATTTTTTTGCCATTTTGAATTTTTATAATCATCTTGTCCTTTTTGGTATTTAATAAAACCCATTTTTTGAAGTTTACATTTGTACCTGTGTGTTCCTGGCTGCTTGGTTTATGGTACACGGAAAGAATCAAGATGAGACACAAAAAGCATAGAATGCATGAACAAGAGGGACCTGTAGTAACGGTGGTTAGCAGACAAACCGGTGGAGAGCAAATGAAGCCGCTGGCCTTAAATACTGCTGGCTGGTAATCCCTGGATTGCCGTCAGTTGAGCCTACCAGCTGCGTTGATGAGAGCCTTGCCCAAAAGGTGGGACTGTGAGTGAAAACAAGGGAAAAAGCAGCCACTTACCCAGCCTATGACAACTGAAGCCTTTCATTGAACTACCAAATAAACAAAATGGTACTCTCTCTCTCATGGCAGCACTGCTATAATTTTGTTCATATTTAATAAAATAAAAATGTAGACATAAGTGGATACATTGGTTTTGACTGCTAGTGAAAATTGTTTCCTTTACAAATAACTCTCTCACTGAACTAACACAGCCAGTCCCTCAACATGCTTGCACTCTCTGCTCATATTGCCTTCATATTAAATACATTTTTGCTTTTTAAAGAA
Organism: Simochromis diagramma; assembly: GCF_900408965.1. NCBI lineage: Eukaryota > Metazoa > Chordata > Actinopteri > Cichliformes > Cichlidae > Simochromis > Simochromis diagramma. The sequence continues at coordinate 11,659,898 of NW_024387423.1, read as the reverse complement.
TTTATTTTAAGATAACAAACACTCCCTGGATACTCATCTCAATGACTCAGCTTCACCAACAGTAAAGACAGCTGGAGGAAAAAGAAAACACCAGAAATGGAAAAGTAATGTGATAAGTGTGTGTTCATTTCCCATCAAATTCCAGTTTCTCCAATTCATCTGCTGCAAGCTGTGAGTCTTCAGTGAATGACAGGAAAAAGAGCAAGAAGTGCTGCCGTTTGGCAAATGAAGTATGCTATCTAGAACAGTTTTTTTTTTTTACTCAAAAAGAACATTTCAGACTAATTTGGTGATGCATATTATACAAATGCATGTTACAATGAGGTCTGTCTTGTATGACCACTCTTTTGGCTAATTTAACATTTCCAGGCATTAGGAGTGTAAATGTTAGAATCAAGTCAACACATTTGTACTTGTCCATGCCACTGCATGTGTTGTGATTGTGTTTCTCTCTCTGATGTCCTTGTTTAGAAGCACTGATCTTCAGTCTTTGCTGAATCATTGTACTACATGCAGTTAGTGAAGCCTGGCTCCTTCGCATGCTTGCTTGTTCACCTTGTACTTGAAAGAATACTTACCCGTTGTCTTTGTTTGTGCAGATTCTCTTTGGAATGACTTTCCCTGGAGAGGGATAACTCACTGCCTGTTAGCTTATCAATGTTCATGAGCGAGGTTTTGTGGAGTCATTTGGACCTGTGGGGTTACATTTTAAGCCTGTGCATGATTTCTTATCTCTCTCTATGCCATCAGCAGCCCCGAGTCTAAGCTGGGCTCTTGCACTTGCAATTTCAACCTTCTGCAGGTATTCTGTTCTGTCAGCCATCAGCGGCCCCACACCATTGAAGCTCTAATTTCCTTTCTGCATCTTTCAGCCTCCACAGCTCTCTGCTCCCTTGGCCATCTGCAGCGCTGTGCCTTAACCCAAGCTCTACTTCTCTCCTGGCCTTGACATCTTCTGATCGAATGGCACTGGAAGGTGGCCACCAGGCCCAACATTCATGCTGATGCTCCAGACAGTCTGTTACTCAATCCAGCAGACTCGCCTTTAGTCTTGTTCGAGATCCTTTCAGACCTTCCCAGTTTTTCACTCTTCTCTGTGCTTATGCTTGCTATGCCTCTCAGTGCTATGCATTACTCCTAACGTGCAGGCCAGAACTGCCGTGCTTTCTTTCTTTCTTCGGTGCCCTGCTCTAATCCCTTTCACAGCTGAGGTTCCATTCCATCGAGAGGGGCTATCGGAGTCTAACCGCCAAACACCTCTAATTTCTGTTAATCAATAAACCATGTTCATTCTTTCTAGATCTCTCCTTATTGAAATGCTAGTTTTCCATTTAGCTAACTATTACCTTCAGGTGTGTTTAGGCTGTGACTAAGTTATTGTCATTAAACATATTAAACAGTGCAACTATGGTCATTTCATCTACGTCAGCTATTCTGTGATTGTTGAAGGGCTGATCAAGTCATTAGTGTGGAGGGAAAAGAGAAACTGACTCAGGACACAGCCCTGAGGTTCTCTGGTATTGGAGATGGCATGCCATAACATCCTCGGTCTTTCACTTTGGACAGGAGGAAACTGCTAAGGGTTTAGCTTTGGTCTGACATAGGAAACTGTCCATCCATGCATTCATTTTCTTCATCCACTAAATACTATGACATTAAAGTTGAATTAAGATTTAAAATAAGGTTAAAACTAACCCAGCAGTTTTAAGATGCATGTATATAATCTAGTCTTTACATTGCAGTAGGCAGACAAACTTCTTTAAATTTACTAATGATTTAGTAAAATCTAAACTGATGTGAATTTAGTTCAGGGACATCAAAATAAAGCTCACAAGTAAGCTTTAGATGGTAGAGAAATATCTTTGGTCAGTTAAAATCTGATGTGGATGCTCTTCATAGCAGAAACATCCGGAACAGATGGAACAAGCTAAATGGTATGTTCTACTCTATGCTATTATGTCTTATTGGTTGTGGGTTTCCTCAAATTGATTTTGTAACTTTACACTGGTCAAAAACCAAAGCGAGACAGCTAACTGTCGAAGTTATACGAGCAAGATTGCAAAACAGGATGTTAGCAGCCCCACACTGGTCCCCTCTCTTCTGCTTGTAGTAAAATTCTGTTTTTTTATTTATTTTTTTTTTTTTTTTAATTTTAGCTTGTGATGGGTACATTGACTCTTATTTTGTTCTCTTATTTCACCTTTCCTTTTGTTTTTTGTTTTTATGCAGTTTAGCTTGACTTATATTAACCTTTCATACTTTGTTCCAGGATTCTTCAAAAGTGGCTTCATCCACACCAACAACAGAGCTTTACTAAAGTTGTGTAATCTTTCTTTGATAATTTCCTGTTTTGATCTTGGAGAATTGTGAAATCATGCTGACATAACTCTGGTCGAAATAATAACATAGGCTTATTTATTAAGATTATATAAGTTAAACCACTGTGTTTAACAGAAAGTGTTGCTTTTGTAAGGACAATGACTTTGTAACATATTTCAAATTATAGCTGTCAGAATTACAACTTCTCTTAATTCTTTGGTGGTTAAAGTGAGTTCCGTAATATATGTTAAAATGTAATTAATAACGCTTATAATATTTAGAAAAAATTTGAAGTTCCATTTAAAAGGAGTACAGTGTGTTAAATAGGTTTCAAAGAACATTTGCATTATATATGGTTCTTTTTTATTTTAGTGACGTTGGTATTTTATTGTGCAGAACTTTGAAAAAGGAAATTTTTTCAAGTGTGCATATGAACTGGACTATCTGCTCAACAGTCTTTGTCGCTGCGCACATTTTGCAGTCTGCCTGTGAGAAGCTAGGGACATATCAGCTCAAAATCCACAGTGCAGCTGCTCATGGCGTCCCCATGGCGTCCCCAAGCCTCAGGCCTGGCCATTGATTTCTGGAATATGTTGTCACTGGCATTATTACAATTAAGTAGGGTGGCCCAATTGATAGGATAGTGACTTAAAGTAATTCACAGTAAGGTTCCTGGCATATTTGTAGCTTCTATAAACCGTTTGGTCAATGTATGTTTCGTTTTTAAGACTGACTGATTTCGTCCATCTATCTGCAACGTCAAAAACAAAACACCAAAATCAAGCTTATGGTTATGTTCAATAAAGAGAAATTCTATTCACCTGTCTTGCTGTATGCCTGCTTGTCTATTCTTTACAATATTTCCACTTTCTCACATGGTAAAACTCAGAGCTGACATCATTGCTCAAGTCAAACGATTTTCTTGCTTGCATTTGTGAGCCAATCAGCTTACATTCTGCATGTCTTAAATCTCGGTGCTTTTCTGTCAAAAAATCTTTTCATTATTGATTATTTAATTTGATTATTTTAGTATTTCATTATAAAATTTTAGTTTCGATAATACTTTTTGTCCTAGTGGATTAAAAAAGGGATCTTGTTACTTTTCAGTCAAATAAGCTTGTTCAACAACTTCAGTCTTAAAATTCACCCGCTCACCTTATGGATTTATTCAAAATTGAAGGTACACTGAACCAGCATGGCTACCACAGCATTCTGCAATGACACCTGGTTTGCGTTTAGTTGGACTATCATTTATTTTTCAACAAAGCAATGACCTTAAGACAATGGCCCCAATCAGAGTGCAGCGCTGTCAACAAAACAACGGGTGGCTACTTTCAGGAATCTAAAAAATACGACATATTTAAAGTTATTTATCCATTTTGTGTTTGCTACATAATTCCATATATCTTGCATCATGTAATTGATGTCCCCACTATGTATCTACAATGTAGAAAGTACGAAAAATAAAGAAAAACTTTTAAATGAGAAGGTGTGACCAAACTTTTCACTGATAGTGTGCATGCACATCTGAAAGAAGAGCTTTGAAAAACAGACATTACAAAATGATTTAATTTTGTTGTTTCTTTATGTCATTCTTAAGACAGTGATGGAGACGACCAACGACTCCTTTGATCTAATCGGTACAACTGCAACTGCACCTGATATTGGCAATGATATTGGGCTGATAGACAGTTTGGTTCCTCAACCTTGCTGTGGCTGACTTCGTCTTTGTATCATTTCTTCCCCTGAGTGTGACATACGTAGCTTCAGGTTTCCTCTGGCCTTTTAGCAACTTCATGTGAAAGCTGAACACCACCATCAGCTTTCTGAACATGTTTGCCAGTGTCTACGTTCTGGTGGTGATCAGTATGGACAGATGTGTGTTTGTGATGTGGCTCAGAACCACCGAAATGTACACAAAGCATCCTGTGTGAGTCTGTGTGTGACCACATCATGTTTTGCTTTAGAGATATAAAGATATATGAGTCAGCATCGGCGATGACCCTAAACCCTAACCATTACCTTTATGTTTTGGAGAAAATGTCATTTTTGATGCATGTTAGTAGGAATCGTTACATTCTTTGCTGACAACGCAACAATTTAGAAAAAGCAAAACTTCGCGTAGGGTTAGATTCCTCAACCATGATGGCTCAGAACTCACAGGCTTAAATATTATGTTAAAAGTAACTGTGGTTGTGAAAGCCAATTCTGGTGAAGCAGAGTGTGTAGGATGAACGTCATCCTGTGAGATCATAGAATATTTTAGAAATGTTGCATTAAAAAGAAAAGCAAACTGACATTATTACAGGAAATCCTTCACATTTGTCCAAATCTGGTTTTGATCTGTTTGCAAAGGTTTATTTCAATAAATCTTTTTTTTTTTTTTTTAAGTTTAGCTTCAGTCCTCACATTATGTTTCCACAAGAATCCAACCTCGATGCTGTTGATGTTTTAGTCACATGTTACTTTTTGAAGACACACAAGGTGTTTTTTCAAACTTGTTTCACTACAGCGTCTTTCACAGCTAATAAAGAGACTTCATTTAGATTACAAAACAGGATGCTGACAGAAAACCCCTACGGTAGCCACTGGAAAATACAGATGATCTCATTTTGATTTCAGACCTTTTCTGAAAGCCAAATTCAGCAGGGTTTTTTTTTTTTCTCAGAATGGGTTTATATATAATCAATGTGTCACAGTTTGATCAGTGACTCTTCTGGAGTGGATTCATCAACAACCAACAACAGAGCTTCACTAAAGGTAAATAATATTTATTATTTTGCTGCTGTAAAATTGTCAATAATACATTTTTTTTTGGTTTCACTCTGTCAGACATAATGGACAGGCAACAAGGTTTTTGACTTATTGAAATCAAATTGCTCAACTTCTTCTGAATCTGTCTGAAACCTCACTTTATCACCCAACAATAGTGTTAAAATATGACGTATGTAACTGCCTACATATGCCATATTTTGCACATATTCACGTTAAAGTACAGAGGGTGACACTAATTAATCTTTATTAAAAAAGTCACCCTGTGATTCTTAATTCTTTTAGCTAACTGAGCGCTGACTTCTCATGGTTGTCAGTCAACACAAAGCAACAAAACTGACAAAGTTATAGATGCTGCTTCATGAGTGATACATCATGGCAGACAAAGAAATACAAAATGTCCATGACCTCATTTTCCTACACCTCTCACAGACTGATAGGGTCATTAGTGACTTTCAGTTATAGTTGTATCCTGGCAATGTCCCTTAGTTTTGATTGACTGAATGTTTTATTTCGTATATGTTAATAGGAATAATAAAGTAACAACAAATTGTCCTCTTTTTAGAAGTATAAGTCATGAACCTATCTAAACCAAACATAAACTATCTAAACTACCTCTTTATGTGAATTATTAGTCTGCAAAACAACAGCTGTGCATCAAGAGTTAACATATGATATAAATGTAGACAACAGTTAACCTGTGTATATAGGTCAAACACAACTTGAGCTTTTTAGTCAAATACTTAACATAGTGACACCATTGAATATGCTATCCCAGTGTATATATGTCATAAAAAAACACTACCTGCCATCTTTAGTAGGCTTGATTACTGTAACAGCATCTTTACAGGTCTATCTAAAAAATCAGTCAGACAACTACAGCTCATTCGGAACTGCTGCTCGAGTCATCACTAAGACCAAAAAAGTGGACCACATCAGCTCAGCTCAGAGGTCTTTACACTGGCTGCCTGTGCATTTGAATAAAGCACCAAATCCACACTGTTTTACTTTTAAGCTTAAACTTCAAAACTTACATTTTAACTACTGGTTTTATCTACTTTTCCTTCCCCCCCCCCCAATTTTAAATCATGCTTTTTATTTGTTTTTGTTTTTTAATGTGTCTGTAAAGCACTTTGAATCACCTTGTTGTTGAATTGCTGTGGCTGACTTCCTCTTCACTGCATTTTTGCCCCTCAGTGTGACTTACACAGCTTTGGATATCCACTGGCCTTTTGGCAACTTCATGTGCAAGCTGAACACCACCATCAGCTTTCTGAACATGTTTGCCAGTGTCTACATTCTGGTGGTGATCAGTGTGGACAGATGTGTGTCTGTGGTGTGGCCCGTCTGGGCTCAGAACCACCGAAATGTACGCAGAGTAGCCTATGTGAGTCTGTGTGTTTGGGTGGTGGCTTTGATTCTCAGTGCTCCTTACTTCATCTTCAGGGACGTCGGACCATCGTACCACAATAAGGATATCATCAACTGCTTCAACAACTATGCTCTTTCTGGTGACGAGGACACATATAATGAGACTCATCAGGCCATGATTATCATGCGTTTCCTACTGGGATTTGTTGTGCCCTTTACTGTCATTGTCTCCTGTTATGCTGTTATAATCCATCGTCTCAGAAGAAACCGCACACTGGCCAATCAGTCAAGGCGCCCCTTTAAGATCATCGCTGCCATTATCATCACTTTCTTTCTGTGCTGGGCTCCCTTTCACATCATGGGTCTAATTGAGATGGCAAATCACATGCCAGAATATTCAAGTGAGATATTAGATGATATCACCATAATTGGGTTACCAATAGCCACCAGTATGGCCTTTCTTAACAGCTGCCTGAATCCACTGCTGTATGTGTTCATGGGCCAGGATTTTAAGAATCAAGTCCACAAATCTATCCACAACATCTTGGAGACTGCCTTCCAGGAAGAAGTTCCTCGCTCTTATATCTATACAAATGCAACCACTCAGAACAATAAGAAGTCAGAGTCTGACACACAGTTGTAATGCGATTAAAGAGATAAATACATTGTACTGTACATAGTGACTTTAACTGTGTCTAACAAATTACCTTTTCTTTAAATTCATGGATCCTCTCAAATTATAGAGTTAATCTCTTAAGATTTAATAATATTAATTAATTAATTTTAGGAATGTTGATCAAAAGCATTCTCTTTTTTAACTATATTATATATTATTACTGTGATATTGTACAGCAAGTTAACATTTCTGGGGGCATTTGAAACACTTTGGAATGCTAAAATATTTTAGTGTACCTTCTTAACATTCTTAATCAAAAAACAAAATAATGCAATGCCTATTACGCACAGTATTCTCCATATGTACCAAAAACAAGTGAGAAACACATAAAAAGTGACAAACAGGAGCAACTTGATATATCCATCTATACTACCTGCGATTGTCTCAGTCCCTGTATCTTTTGCCCAAGTTTTTATTTTCGCAATAATTTTTGTATTTGTGTTTATTTATTTTGGGTTTTGTACTTTTATTTACAAATTGTGGAAATGGATTGTTTTCTTTCTGGTTGTCTCAGTTTTGTGTTTATGTTTTCTTAGTTTTACTTATTTTAGAACCTAGTTTTCTCTGTGTCCAAAGTAGAGATGGCACGATACCACTTTTTGTGTCCGATACCGATATTATAAATTTGGATATCTGCCGATACCGATATGAATCCAATATAGTGTATTTTTTAATCAATAAAATATCTTGCTGCATTTTGTATAAGTTCATACTCAAGTAAAAAAAACAAACACTAAAGCTATTCTGTTATGCCTGTATGCAAAAACTATTTTATAGTTCAGCAATACTGATCAATCTAATAAACGTAACCTACACGATCCTCCCTATTCTGGTATTTTAAACAGTACTTAGCAGAAATATTAAGCAACCTAACTAATAGGATTGCCACCAAAAAAAATAGGGAACCACCCTCCGCTTCGTGATGCATTAATCGACATAATCAACTTTAATTTAATGCACGTGTAAAAGAAAATTCACAGGAATCAATTATTTTTCCACAATAATTAAATAGATTCAACATCTTTCTTCAACAGAACTGCAGACTGCACAGATGGTACTGTCCCAAAGGAAAAAGTATTATAGCTTACTAGAGTATATTAGACTTAATAGTTACTATATACAGTAATGGACTTCTATACATTTTACAAGAGATTAAAACTTTGGGTGTAAGATTCAGATAATTATTTATTAAAAGCTAGATATTTTAAATGAGATCTCCACTTCATTTTTCATGGTGAACCGCCCCCCTTCCCTGTTAATGCCCTACCTGCCCCCCTGGCAAAACTTTGCTAGACCCGCCCCTGCACAGTTACCAGCTGTCAATAAATTCTAACAACAGCTTATCAAGCTTAAACGTGCTGCTGTTGTTTAGCAGCTGGTTTCCTCGTTCTGGCTCAAAGTTGATCAAAAACAAACAAGAGACGGGAGCCGATCAGCTGATCATTGATCAGTTTCATGATTGAAGTAGCAGCAGGAGAGGGAGGGAGAGAGAAGAGGCAGTCGCTCCATATATCGGTTGTTAAGCTTAACGTGGGAATGCTTTAGAAACATTCAGAGATGAACGTAAACACTTGCTTTACTTCTCTCTGGGATAACTTCCTCGGAGATGAAATGCTGGTTTGGTAGTGAGGCTTCAAATGCTCAACCAAACCACTGACAGGTCTTGCACTTGCGTGACGCATACAGCTCCCACGTGCTAAGGTTATGAGCTGAGTTACGCCATGTCGCAAGTTTTCTGAGGTGCTTTTGTGATATTTAATGGATCGGATTAATTTTTTTATTTCTCTCTGATATCCGATCCAGTAATTTAGGTCAGTATCGGACCGATACCGATACGTAATATTGGATCGGTCCATCTCTGGTCCAAAGTTTGTTCATTAATTGTAAGTTTATCCTGTCTCTCCTATTTTCACCCTCCTAATTTCAGAACTCTGTGTTGTCTCTGTGTTTCTTGTCTTCTTCCTGCTTCATTTTGATAGTTTTTGTGCCTTCTGGTATTCAGTTCAGCCCCCCACCCCCACCGATTATCCCCTTACTGTTGGCATATAACTGCGTTTTCTTTCCAGCGGTCTTCCTTGTCCCCCCCTTACTCCTTTATTGGGAACTTGCTGGTTACTTTGCTGTTTCACGGAATGGACTTTGTTTCCCTGGACTCTTTTATTCAGTCTATGTCAGCCTGCCTTTGAGTCTATCTGCGTCCCACCTGCGAAACATGAGAGTGGTGCTTCATTAGTTCTGATGGTGCTTCATTGGTAGTATTGTTTGTCACACGTCTCTCCTGCCTTAGGTGCCACCTTTTTCTTTTGTACAGCTGACTCACATCAGCAATTAAAGGTATTTAAGGGCAGAGAAAGGTGAGTAAGCTCTGGTGCCAGAGTGCCATGTGAGGGGTTTTACCTAGTGAGCTGTGTGAGTGTTTGGTGGTTGCAGCTAGTGAGCTGAATCTTGTGATTGTTTGCTCCTGCTTGGTGGAGAGGAGTGTGTTTGGTTACTAACCCTTTTCTGACTTACTTTTCAGTTTACTGACCGACGCTTGAGTTTTGTTTTGTTTCTTTAAATGGTGATAGTGGCTTGTCCATCTCTTTTAGTTGAGTTATTAATAGAAACTTTAATAAAACTCTTTAATTTAATCATTTTGCCTCTCTGTCTCCTTTTTCCGACCCGGACGCTTTTTGTTACTTTCCCTAATCGCCTGGACCCTTTTAGGGGAACATAACAGCTAGTTCTCCAACTCATTTGATGAGAAATCATTAAAATCACAGAAAACACATTACATATACCAGCAGAGGGAGCTGTTTTATATAAATGCTTCAGTGTTAAAGGGCAGCAGTCTAAAGAGGAAAACTGCCTTCGGGTGGCTCTGATTTATATACAAAAGGTAGATACGGGAGATGTGAGTTCTGCTTCCTTTATTTCACTTTGTTAAACAGAATTTCCGTATTTATCCTTTATGCTCATGTACACATTCTTTTATCTTTTTCTCCACAATTTTCTCGTAACAAAAACCACAACATCAAATCACACTGTTAACCCACGTGGTTACTTTGTTTTCTGTCTATGAATATACAAAATAACTGCGTTATCGCACAGAGTCCTTTACAAAAAAGTTTCTGAGTAGTATCATTAACACTCTGATCAGTATGCTTTGAATCCTTTTCTATATATCTTAATCAGTAATTAGTTACTGATTACTTTTTTCAAGTAACTTGACCAACACTTCTCCCCACTTATCTGTAAGTGATCATGCACCTGTTCTTGGAGCAACTTCAGTGTTTGCCAGTAATGAGCAAAACAAGGCTTTGTGGAAAAAAATGACACATTCAAAGCCGTTGTGCAAAAGTTTCAAAACAATCTGAAACCAAGCTTGACAGTGACACCTACTGGCCACTTTTGCTATTGTCACATCTTGATAATACTCCCCTGTGAAATAATGATCCATTGCATTGCTAGCAATACAGAATTCTCAAGAATGATTTATTATTATTATTATTATTATTATTAAATATACCAGAGAATCAACAATTGTGATTAATGCATGTTTTGGAGAAATACCCATAAAAACAAGGAAGGAAAAATGCTGAGACTGTTAAAGAAAAGTTGTGACTGTAACATACACGTGTATTCTGGGATCTGGCAGCATATTGTATTGACTAGCAACTAGCTGTGAAATAAACAAATTCCCCATGTTTTTCGATACCCCAGGACTGTGGACTTCTCAGTGTCAAGCAGTGTGCACGCCCAGAAGTCCTGTACAATTCGTAACTAAAATGATATATTCAAAACAGAAAATACTTGTGATTGGCTATCAATGGAGAGAGGCCATGGTTTAAACTTTAGCCCTCCCTGGTTAGTCCTCCTTGTGGCCTTTCCGCATGGCAATCGTACCTGTCCTCCAGTCAGGGGTCTTGTTCTGTATGAGAAAAGTCCACCCTAGTTCTGCAGCTGTTATGGATAGGTTTTATCTCTACATGTTTTCCTCTAGGGTGGGATCAGCCTTAAAGTGTCTGTACCTTGCTGCGGTATCACAAATACAGAAGCACCATCCTCCCATAACCCCCACACATTCCTAAGGCAGCCGCTCCTTGGTTATGCTCTGTGTTAGTGTCAGGGTGTACCAGTCTACCTTCAACACCCCCCTTCACACCAAGGAGTTGCACTGAAACTGCACTGAAATGTGTTTCTAATAGGGTCTCATGTGTAAGTAGATAGGTTTTGCATGGCCGCTTGAAAAACCTCTTCAAAAATAGATAAGGCAAGAAATATATAACTACTACTCAAACATATATAACAAAACACCTATTATCTAGTTTGCACATAAATCGGACTGGAAACTTGTTGAATAGGGGATTAATCAAAACCTGAGAGTTCAAAGTTCTTCATAAAGTAAACAAGTGAAAAAAAAAGGTTACATATCCATGTGTCTATGAGAAGGGAATTCATACAGGCTAAACTAACTTGCACACACACAAATACAGACATGCAAAACAACATGGATCAAGAAGCCACATGTATTGAGTAACTGTGGTAGTTCATGATATAGTTTTGGTTTTGGTTGAACTCTGTAAGACCTAGTGGATAAGAAATGGGCATTTTGTTTCTTTATTTAATTCTTAGTTGATGGGAATCATAATTTAGTTTTACATTCATTAACGTACATTTGCTCAGCTGCTACACGGTGATTATTGGACTGAACTTTCTCACCCAACTCCAGGCAGCAACAACTATTACGATACACATAACAAATGCCACTTTGAGTCAAAGGACAGGCAGTTACACTTCCATTTTTATTAAAAACACATTTTTAAAAAAGAAAACAAACAGCTGCATTGTCTTATTTTTGTTTCTAATAGTTTTATGAATACCAACTTCTCATGGTTCAACTCCACACAGAAAGGGCCTCGGTCACACAGTCGATCTGAAAACAGGACTCTCTTGCTGTGAGGCAACAGTGTTAACCATCATGCTACCCCATATTTCAAAACTGTTATTTCCTGAAACCTTTGGTGTTCCTTTTTCATGTTTATTTCCAAACTGAAAGTCACAGTGACATCTGTGAGATATGTTACCACTATTAGGATCGGCACACAAATGTTTATATTCTTTTTTTTTTGAATGTCCTGTTTGGATCTTTAGCCATCAGAATTGTTGTCTGAAGGCTAAGAAAGATGCCAAGCAGATTTACTTTACCAATTGCATCATCATGGCCTTGCCATATTGGTCCATTTGATTGACCTTTATTATAATTATGCATTTATTTGATTTGATATTCGGTTGTTACAGACGGGACAGACATGACTGGGGGATAGGAGAGGGAGAAAGAATGAAAGAATGAGAGGGAGAGAAGAGATGGTGAGAAAGGGGGGAAGAAAAAAAAAGAAAAACAAACAAAACACCTGGATCACCTGTATGGAGACAAGAAAAAACAGAAGAGAAAACAAACAAAAAAGAGCAACATACTAAATACAACACCATCACAATAAACTAGTTAACAGTAGATAACAGTAGATACTAAATATTGCATGTTATTGTGCAGTACGCAAGATTGACAGCGCACAATGTGCTTTGACGTAACAGCCAAGAAGGGTGTAGTTTGTGTCTGTGAACACCCGTGTGTACACCTGTGTGCACACGGGTGTGGATCAGCACGCTTGTTTATATTCTAATTTTTCCGTGCCTCTCATGAATCGTAAAATTCCATGAACTCTATGAATCAACATGTCTTTACTTGCGGTCAAGGAAAGTAAATAATCATTAGTGAGCTATAATTATTAGTGATCTGTATGCTTGGGCGGCGGTTTTAATTTTCTAGAGATATTAATTTATGATAACTTAATTTATGATAAGCGACATTTTACTATTCATGACAAAAATTGGTTGTTGTTGTTTGTTTTTTTTAAGGGCAGCAACAGAAAAGTTGGGACAGGGCAACAAAAGGCTGGAAAGTAAGTCATTCTAAAAAGAAACCGCTTGAGGAAACATTTTGCAACTAATTGGGTTAACTGGCAACAAGTCAGTAACAAGACTGAGACAAGATTACCTTAAATAGGAAGAAGAAGTAAAGATGGGCAAATGAAAAAAAAGGCTATATCAATAAACTGTGGAATGATCTCAGAAATTACGAAGACTATGAATAAACTTAAAAATGGGCTTTAAAAAAAGTTTTGATTTTTGTGAGCAAAATGCTCTCATGACTCATCGAGTGAAAACTACTAGCCAGCCAATCGGTGACATGCAGTCTGACAACGTCACAATTTAGTACCTGGTCGGATCGCTTGGAACCCCAGCCGAGCAGGTTCTAAAAATGTACCTGGTATCAGGTTCTATGGCCTAATGGAAAAACCTGAAAACCATGGTGAACCATGTCAAGTCAATCTGAGTAGGTACTAATAGAATTGTATTGTACCAGAGTCTACTCTAAATGTTTGTCAGTGACTTTCTGCTCTACCTTGATTGTTGTGTCTTTTTTGTAGTTTTACTTTCCCTGTCATATTGGGTTTGGGTTAGTTTTCATGTCATACTGAATACTGCCTGCTTGTGTTTGACTTTATATTTCTTGGATTGTTTCATATACGGTATACACTACCAGTCATTAGTTTGAACAAACTTTCTCATGTAATTCGTTATTTTCACTTTCTACATTGTAGATACACACTGAAGACATTAAATATATGATAAATAAATTGATAAATAAGTCTTATATTTTAGAATACTCAAAGCAGCCACTCTTTGCTTTGTTGACAGTGCTGTGAACTCTTGGTCTTCTCTCAATGAGCTTCATGATGAGCTCCATCAGTTGTGTTGTGCAGAAGTCAGGTTGGTACACAGCTGATAGTCCTAAAATCTATTGAATCCAAAATAATGAATCACAAAATCATAACAAACTCAGCAGCTTTGGTATATATTTTATGTTACCATATAATTTAAACTTATTTATGAATACTTGACAAAATGTTTTTAGTTGTTTTTGTGAATAACATTTCGATCAATAACATATTTTTAGCTTAACTACTTTCCCACTCATATTGTAGGTCTACAGTTTACATTCTGATCACAACACATAAGGTGTTTCCACAAGCAGTTTTACACTTCCTTGCAATGTCATGGAATTATTCCATGACATGAAAAAATACAAGAAGTGGACAGTTGACTTTTAGAGTAAGAAGTAGAGTTAAACAAGACTGCAAAACAGGATGTTGATAGACAGGGAAAAACAGTTTTCATTCTGATTTCTGTTGCTCAATGCTCGATTTTCTTCTTTTGTTGGTCCCTTTAGTTATCCACCTCCACCTCCTCTGCACGTGTTAAAACCATCTCAGCCTCACCCCCTTAACTTTATCTCCAAATCAGTAAACCTGAGCCAACCTAACAACCTCTTCCTTTGAAAACTTTTCCGTACTTCCACACCAGCGGATTCATTAAACACCTTGTTCTTTCTCTGCCCAATTCAGTTGTACTTTCCTAGAGATCTGGTAAGTCTTTTCTTTATGCTTTATAACATTTAAAGACTTTTTATAGGTGGTGACTTTATAGAGGTAATAATTATTCTGTAACCCACGTCTGTAACCTAATTCAGTGTGAATGCTCTTGAGTAAAAACAAGGAAAGAAAGAAAGAAACCCATTAGGAATGTAGGTACAATGAGCTGAAAGGTTCATGTTTTACAATCTGTACTGTTTTATAATATATGCCACTGACTGTGGAGATACCTTGGTTTTCCTCAGATTGTTTCATAGCACAGCTACCTTAAAGCACTGGTCCTCAAGCTGTGGTACATGTACACTGTGGTATGTGAGCTCCCTCTAGTGGTATTAGGATGTGACAAGTGGTATTATCACTTGTCACATCCTGTTTATGACAGTTAAAATAAATAACATTTATATAAGAAATAAAATTGTCTCGTGTGAACTGTATGTGGTGTACTGCTGTACTTTAATGTCGGTCATAAGGGTGGTACTTCAAGAGCCATATATGTCATGAGGTGATACTCATTGTGAAAGGTATGAGAACCACTGCCTTAGAGAGTTAAGAAAGAAACTGGAGGAAAATGGCAAAATAAGATAGTGATACTAAGGCCATGCTGAAGACAATGCAACAGTGCTGTCTCTCATTTTTTCTTTCTCTTTCATTTGTCTGCAAACTTTTGCAAACTTCCGGTGGATCTGCCTTATGAATGGCAAAATACTACCCACAAATTAGTCTCAGTCATAATAACCTGTCAGAGTTTGATGAGGCATTCATCTGCAGAAGATTCTTCAACAACCAACAAGAGAGCTTTACTAAAGGTATGCCGTCTTTGTTACTTTGCTGTTGTACGATTGTAAAATCATCATGTATTTACTTTTTAATAGATAAACCTCTGACACTTAAGACTTTCCCAGTTTTTAATTACTAAGTCACTCAGGATTAATACATTTTCAAGATTCCGCCCCCAAAAATTCAGTTCCCTGAATATCTATATGCATGCATGAATGGATGGAATATATATTTATACATATATAAAAAAAATTAAAAAGAAGGAAATTCATTTTTTACACTATTGCATAACGTAGAAACACTGACTGCTGGGATAGTTATTCACTGGAAGTGTAGTGTTAAATAATCAAATAGGCTAATTTCTTAAAATTAAGTTAAACCACTGAACTTAAGAGACAGCATTACTTTCATGCGGGTAGTGACTTTTAAAGTAATTGCCGGTAAGGTTCTTTGCACAGTTATAACTTCTTTGACCTCTTTTTTCATCAAAATGTGTTGACTAATAGATCTAAACCAAACTGCAAGCAGACAAATGTAGGCAGCCAAATATAGCATGGTGCAAGCAGTTAGAGTAACTGCAGAAGTTTGTTATCATCTGTCAGACCTAGAGGTTAAGTAAAGGTCTTTTTCACTGAAGAAAAACAAGCTTGTAATGGAGACCAGGGGTTCCATTACCTGGTTGGTATTGTTAATAATAAACTGTTGGATTGGGAATTTAAAATAGGGTAATAAAGAAAACACATTAGTTCTTTTGGAGTCTTTTATTAGGTTATTTGACATACGATTAAATTGACAGCTTGGAACGGGAAAGGGACAGTGGGACTGGCCATCCTACCTGTGTCGGAGAAGAGCCAAAGTTAGAGCTGCTTGCAGTTAATCATGTATCGATAACCTAAACATATGTGGAATGAGAACTTGTAAAGGTACTCACCTGTCGTAGTTGCTTCTTGCAGGATGTGGCGCAAAAGAGTGAAAGCGGCTCAATCACCTGTTTAAGAGCTCTTGGGGCAGACCAGTGTGCCAGGTTAGGGAGTATGGATAAAGAGGGTTTTAATTTAGATAGAAATGGGTGAAGCTTATGTTATTGGTTTGTTTATAGTATGTGTTGGAAATATGTATATGTTTGTGATGTGCTTTAATGTTATTGTATGTTTGTTTGTGTGGAGGGTTATGTGTTCATTTTGATTAATTAACCCCCATACTTGGGCTATTCCAGATGCTCACCTGAAAAGGTAGAGTATAAAAGGAAGCCATTTTGTTTAGTTGTAGTTAGTGTTTTGTGCTGTTATCATGTGCCTTCTTTAATAAAGTGCCAATCCATGGATGTCTTTTACTCCAGTCTCGCGTCATATTATTGGACAGAACCTATGACCGCCGGCCAAAACTGACAAAGCTGTAATTTAATTTGGTTTTTTTTCCAATTCCACTGACATAGTGTTGCTCAACAACTGCACAGTGAGTATTAAAGTCCACATTCTCACCCAAACCCACACAGCCATCATGACCATTATGATGGATGTAATTGCCCAACGTTTAGTACATCAAATGGACGATTAGGTAAACCTGTGATTGGATTGTCAAAAACCCTTTAATAGTTATTTTATTTAGTAAACTGAGAAACTACTTTTCATGGGTCAGTCAACAAGTGGCCAACAAAGCTGAAAAATATCACCTATAATTTAAATGATCTTTTTTAATTGAGCATATTAAGTTTAATTTTGAAAAGCAAATACACATAGTTTAGTCTAGGTTGTATTAATGTGTCACAGTTTGTTCTGATATTCTTCTACTGCACATCCACCCACACCTGACACTTCTTCTTAAGTGTCTTATTGGATGGCATTGGCGATTAGATGCCCTCTCTCTCACACAGTCCAGCAACTCATTTGGTGTTTTCTTCCTTCGGTCTTGTATTCTGCCAGTGACGGTTTCTCGCCTTCTGCCTTGTCTTTGGTCCCTTCAATCTTTTCCAGATTTAATTCCAATTGTCCTTTTTCAGTACTTGTCCCAGAGAGTCTTGCTTGTCTCTCTCTGATGTTTTATTTAATGATCTTTTGGTGTGTGCGCATTTTAAAACCTCTTCATTAGTCGGTCTTTCTTTGCTTCCATACATGAAGATAGGTGTGATGTAGAGATCTAGGACTCCCTTTCTTGTCTTGAAGGAAATTTGTCAATCAACTGTAATCTTTGCAGAGGTAGCTTTCTTTCCTTTTGCAATCCAAATCTTGATTTTATGTAACAATCTTCATTACTCACAGTAATACCCAAATATTTAAACTTATTGCCTTGTTGTGTGGAATTCTTTAGTATGATGTTGCACTATATTGTCTTTCTTTTTGGAAATGATCATTGTCTAAGTTTACTTGAGATTCAAGAAAATGAATGTGGGACTTAATGTCCGTCCCACTTCTTCACTCTTCTTATATACAATAAGTATTTGTTTTCTGTAGATGTTGAATTGATTACAGTGTCGTCTGCACATCTCAGGTTATTAATGAGGTGCCCATCAACCACAATGCCTGGCACTCCTTTAATCTCGCAAGATATAATCACTGTATAGAGGAAACAGATCAGCTGACAACACACAACTTTGCCCTACGCCACTTCTGATTTTGACAAATTTCGAAACCAGAAGTGAAAATTTCTTTGTCACTTTTGATTGCGACAGTTTGTTCCAAGTGCATGTTCTTCATAATAGGTCTTTTTTTGCCATTGTTCAGAACTAATAATAACTATTAGATTTTTATAGCTGATAGTGCTGAAGGCTTTCATGTCATCAATAAAACATGAGTACAGATATTTTTGAAGTTTAATTGCTTTTTCTGTGACGCTTATCAATATAGCATTTGTTGTTCCTTTGCGTTCCACAAGTCCGAATTGTTTTTCTTCTAATTCTGTTGCAATCAGTTCCAACAAATAAAAATTTATACTTTTTTTTTTTTTGAGGACTGCAAATTTTAAGAATAATTTAAGTTTTTCTGAAGTTCTTGGTCAGATATTTATTTTTTCATGTTTGCGTTCAATTGTTGGGAAATTACGGTGACATACTCTTTTAGTGTTGTAACGTCATTGCTGATTTGGGCACTCTTCAGTTTCCTGATAACTGTGACTAGTACATGAATACATTAGGCTCAGCAGCCAGTTAAGAATTTTCATATCACATTGTGAATGTTGCTGCCACAGTTGTGCAATCATGAACTGAAGTAGCCATTAACACTGAATGGATGGATTATAATCTAATTTGAGCTGAAAACAGTGCTCTCAACTACAAGTGATGACCGTCACTGCTAAATGCATTATATTTGCTGTTCATTTTGAGCCTTTATTGTCTAAGATTCATAACTAACTATAAATTAAACATTAATTTAAGAGTAATTAATTTATATTTCTGTGCAATATGTGAAGACAGAATTATTATCAATATCAAAAATGACTTTTACATAAATTCATGTTTTTTTTCTATGCAGATCTGAAGACATTGATGGAGATGACCAACAACTCTTTCGATCAAATTAATACAACTGCTGCACCTGATAAAAATGACTCTGTGTATGGTGACAAGTATGATGGGCTGAAACAGTCCTTAAACACAATGTCTGTAATCCTTTATTCCGTGGCCTTTGTCCTCGGTGTGCTCGGGAATGGAGTGGTTATCTGGGTGACCGGGTTCAAGATGAAGAAAACTGTTAACACAGTTTGGTACCTCAACCTTGCTGTGGCTGACTTCATCTTCACTGCATTTCTTCCCCTCAGTGTGACTTACGTAGCTTCAGGTTTCCACTGGCCTTTTGGCAAGTTCATGTGCAAGCTGAACACCACCATCAGCTCTCTGAACATGTTTGCCAGTGTCTACATTCTGGTGGTGATCAGTGTGGACAGATGTGTGTCTGTGGTGTGGCCTATCTGGGCTCAGAACCACCGAAATGTACGCAAAGCATCCTATGTGAGTCTGTGTGTTTGGGTGGTTGCTTTGATTCTCAGTGCTCCATATTTCATCTTCAGGGACACTGAGAAAATGTCTGAAAACCAAATCCTCTGTTTCAGCAACTATGCTCTTTCTGATAACTATACAGCACCATCTGTGATTCAGTTTCGTCATCTAGCCATGACTATCACTCGTCTCTTCCTGGGATTTGCAGTTCCCTTCACTGTCATTGTGTCCTGTTATGCTGTCCTAATCCATCATCTGAGGAGAAACCGCACCATGGCCAGCCAATCAACACGCACGTTTAAAATTGTCACTGCTGTTATTGTCACTTTTTTTCTGTGTTGGGCTCCCTTTTACATAATTGGTGTAATTGAACTAGTGAAATTCACGTCTGCTACTCAGAGCAACACATTAGACCTTGTCATAGGTGTCGGGATGCCTCTGGCCACCAGTCTGGCCTTTCTCAACAGCTGCTTCAATCCACTGCTGTATGTGTTCATGGGCCATGATTTTAAGGACAAAGTCCGCAAATCCATCCGAAATGTTTTGGAGACTGTCTTCCAGGAAGAGGAGACACGCACTCGCACTTACACAGGGTCAGTGGTCACCAGTCAAAGCAAAAATAGCTCAGATTTGAATACTGAGGTATAAGAAACAAAATAATTAAACTGTAAATGGCAGACAATTGTGACAACTATCTTAAAAATGATTCTAAATGTTTCAAATATATCTCAAAATGCTTTGGGGCTTTTTTACTAGCCATAGCATTAATCTGATACATGACTGTATGAATCTATGAATCACAGCAGTCCATACAGGTTACTTTTTTATAGAACTAAAAGCAGTTATACAATGTTATTGCTTCCATTATTGTTGCCTTTTTTCTGGCTGGACTCCCTATCATTCAGCTGATAGTATTTATTCCACCAAATGAAAAAATTCACTATGCCATTCAATTGGGATCTTTGTTGCCAAAAATTTGGTCGTTCTTCACTGCTGCTTGAATCCACTGCTGTATGTCTTCTTGAGACAAGATTTTAAGGCTGAAATACGAAAATCCATCCTGAATGTGCTGGAGAGCCTTCCAGGAAGAGGAGACACGCTCTCCCAGTGACATGAAGTCAGTGAACACCAGGCAGAGCAGAGAGAAGTCAGATTAGATTACTGAGGTATAAGGCTGTATATGAGGTACATAAACATGTTAAAACCTTTAATAGAAAATTTCTTTGAGACTTTTTACTAGCTGTAAACATGACTCCAGAGTAAATCTTTATAAATCTTTATAAACCTTTAATGAATGAAATTTTGTTTAATTTTGTTCAAATAAACAAAATTTCAAATAAACCCCGCTCATAAAATTATGGAAACAGCTAATGGTACAAATGGTACTGTGATGTATTATTTCTGTGCTGTGTTGTTTTTCTTGCCTCTTTGGCTCACAGCTCTGCATTAACTTTGTGCTATTATTATTATTTTTATTTATTTTTTTATTTTTATTTTTTTTGCTTTAACTAACTCATGAAGTCTGCCATTCATTTCCATGTATTAATAATCCGTGTTATGTTTTATGTTAATATATTATTATGAGCTGACCACCACTGAGTTTTCATGTAAACATTTACATTTTATATTAAATATTTGACATTCCTACAGTTCCATTAGTAACATATATGACTATGTCAGACAATCTCACTGATAGTTTCTCTTTTTAAAGTTTTTTAACCCCAGGGACGTCAATAAATAGTGACAGTAGTGATCCTCATTTATTCACTGTTCCTGTATTGTTTTATAAGTCAACTCTGATACGTGTATCATTAGTATTAACTGAACACATCAAATACTGGATAATTATATTTTTAAAAATAAATAATATAGTGTTATCTCGCTGAACAAAAAGTATTATATTTACTTACATACATTTTATTTTATTTATTTATCAGCCATGGTGTGAAAAACAGTATGGGCCATTATCACAAGAGGTTATTGTCTTAGTTTGTTAAAGTTCTCTATTCCCATTCTGGTCAAATTTGGTTTCATCGTTTGTTTACAGTACAGTCGCAGAGCCTAGTGACAACAAATCAAAAGACTGCTGCCTGTCAGTGGCCAAGAGCAGCCTGTATTCAGTTTGAATACTGTTATGAATTGAAACAGAACAGTTTATAACTTTATTAGTTTGTAAATAGTGTTTCACTGTTCTATTTAACTTTTGGTGACAGTAGAAAGACTGAAGCAGGGGATCGTGTGGGAGAGAAAGGGAGAAAGCTGGATGAAGATGGCAAAGAGAGAGAGTGCAACAGAAATAAGTAAAAGCAGACATGTAGTCAAAGTCAGCAAAAACTTTAAAAGCCATGATCGCTTCCATCTAGTTCATATTCATTGATGATGATGTCACATAACTGTATTCTAGGCAGTGTGTTACACTGATATCAAATGCTCAGCTGCAGGGGAAGAGTGGGGCAGTGGGTTGTCAGGGGAAGCTGGTAGACACAGCATATGACAATTGTTTAATCATGCCCCACCACCCACCCCCAGCCTTGGCACAAGAGAAATAATGGTGCAGCTGAGCTGAGTGACAGAGCAAGCTGAGCAGAAAAGTAAACATGAATATTGCAGTCTGACAGCACACTGTAAATAAAACAAATGAACTAATCACAAATCTGTGAGTGTGTGTATTGTACTAGGCCCCCTTCTAAGAAGTGTTAAAGTATACTTTAATACTTCTTAGTGTTTTTTAATTTTTAAGCTAAAAATAAAATAAATAAAAATTCAAAATGTAATACTGAGAAAACTGGTGGAATATGACTTGAAAATATATTGAATTAAATGGGGTTTTATACTTTAACATTGAAAGACAGCAAGAAAGAACAAAGTTTTGCTTTTGATCAGATCTGCTGTGGATTATTATAAATTTTCCTATAATATGTGTAGAGATGCATACACATAACAGCATTCAGTTGAAATATGAGCACTTTAAATATAAAGTAGCATACATACCTTGAAAAACTAAATTTTAGTTTTTAAACTCATCTTGATTTTGTAGAGAAGGTGATCAGGCTGTTTCTTCATCACCTGAGACCAGCTACACTGGCTCATCACCAGCTTGTATCTTTATCCCTTTTTCACTCAGTGAAGTCTTTCTTTTTTTTTTTTGACCATTCATGTGCACTGGTAACCAAAGCGTGTGATATTTGAAATAACCTGCTCGCCTTCTCGCACACCCCATACTAGTAAGGCAAACTCACGTACAGGCTCAGGGGGACGGGGTGAATCTATATACAAAGATGAGATATTAACACTAAGAACACAAAGGAATACTCTGAATAATACAAGCTAGGCTATATTAAGTAATGTAATGTATGGCACCATGCAGACATGTGGAGAGCATGCAAACTATACACAGCAAGGTCCCGGTCACACGGTGGATTAGAACACAGCATTTTCTTGCTGTGAGGCAACAGTGTTGACCACAATGCTGCCCAGTATTTCAAAACCTTTGGTGTTCTCTTTTCATGTTTGTGTCTAAATCAAAAGTCAGAGTGACACACTCTTAGGATCGACACACAAATGTTTATGTTTACATCTTTCTGTGCCTCTCATACATCGTAAACTTTATTAACAGTATCAACAAATCTTTACTTGCTGGCAAGTGAACTCTGGCATGTCTCCACACCTGCAGGCAATTGAGCTCCCAGCATTTAAGATTAGCACTCAGCACTCTTTGCCAAGTGTTCTGCTAACCACAGTTAGTGCTGGCCGTGACAGCTTTTGCTTAAAGAGAGATTGTCATAGAAAGAAACTTACCTCGTGTTTTTCTCTGCAGCTGCTCAGCCGATTTCCACGCTACATCCCAGACAATACTCACCTTTTCTCCTGTCACTGGCCTTAGGCTTGGCAGCTCTGTTCTCCTCAGCTCTGGTCTGCTCAACTAACCTGCCCTCCAGCCGCCCTCATTGCATTCAACAGATTCTCTGCTCTTGGAACCCAGCCACCTCACCCGGACCTCCTACCTCCCCTGTCGCCAGTTCTCCACCTGCAAACTGTAAGGCAAACCTGCTTTGATAATAACTCCTCTGGATCGTATGGACTCAGCCACTAAAGGCACTCTACTGTGCATTTACAGACCATAACTGCTGGTTTTACAGAAAATTTGAAATGATGTTAGTTGCATATGTTGTATAAAGTTATCAGCAGTCTTGGGGTATTTTATTTCCAGTTAAAAACAAGAAAATAGTTTTATTCCTTTAAGCGTTTTTATTTTGGAAGACAGAAACATTGAGAAATTTGATGGGGGGGGTTAAGTGCACTTGAAGGATCATTTTTCTGCATTGCAATGTTAGTTCATTATCTACTGACTAAATTAAGATAATGACTTTAGTATTTTCACAATTTCTTATTAAAAGCAAGCAATCTCACAAGACACGTTGTAACAGAACACATACAACCAGTAGAGGGAGCTATATTACATAACATTACATTAAGCGATCAAGGGTAACAAATATATCTTTTTCTTTTTCTTTTTTTATTGCTCTGTAGGACTGCGTGATCTCTCTCGCTCTCTGTCTTGTGGATCAACAATCAGTTTCATTGCCAGCTCATTATCTCCTGAGTCAATAACAAAATGAAAAGAAATGGAACTGGATTTCACATTGGCTTGTGTGTGTGGTTAGTTTATTCCCCATTTCCCTGTTGTTGTTTTTTATATATATATAATTGTCTTCAGATCATTTTAAGTTTAACTTGAAGAAATTAGGTATTTTTAGGCTCTACCTGTGTTATTGTCATTAAGCAATGTAAGCATGGCAATGAGTATATCAGCCTGGCTGACATCCTGCTTGGGAAACCAAAATTCTGATAAGAATAATAATAATCTTTTGGAAAAGGAACTCCTGAAGTAGACTGCCATTCAGCATTGCACCACTGTATGACTTTGCATGTGGAAATGTTTTTCAGTTTAAGCAAAGACTAAACATAAGATTCAAACTAACTGACCAAATGTGAAAGTTGATCACTTACTCTTTACATTAACGTAGACAGGCTAACTTTAATTCATAATTATTTATGACTGTTTTAGTGAAAGCTAAACTGTAAACTAACCTGAGTTCAGTTAGTTTGGAGGTTCAGAGATATCTAAATAATACACCTTATTAGGAAACCTCACAGTACCAGGGAATTTTATCAGTTGGTTAAAATTGGATGTGGATGCTCTTCTTGAAAGAATCGCTATGAGAGAAACTTTAACAGAAGGAGAATAAGCGACACTGTGTATATCTTATGGTCCTGAGTTTTTGACCCAGGACTTTGAGTTTTTGTTCTGGAATTATTATTTTTTTTTACCAGCATTAAGTAAAGCTGTGACTTTGAGTTATGTCAGTCAGCTGAGTCCTCTATCTGGGTTCACACTCTGCCACACACTCGGTCACACGACAGTACCTTTTACTTCAATTACTTTATCACGTTATGTGTTACTGCCACTTGAAACACCTTGAATTTCCTCAGACTTCTTTCAAAACTTAACACTGACCAAGCACAAGAAGAACATTGATGACTGTAAGAGTTAACAAGAAATTTCAAGCAAGATGGCAAAACAGGATGCGGAAATTTTTTGTTATAACAAGTTGCATGGTACATTAATGACAACACAACAATCATTTTTCTGTCTCTGTCTCTTTAGAGCGGCTGAGAATTTCTCACAGTTTTTGAAAACTTTGAGTGGATATGAGTTGTTGGGGGTGGGGGTGGGGGAGCGTGAACATTTTTCTTGTAAAACACAGGGGGTCATAGCAAATACAGTTTGGGAACCACTACCTAAGGCTAAGGTAGGGAAGGTGGATGGCTTACAGGCAATGGCAGAGTGTCCAGGCCCATGGGCCTGGTGTGCAGGCAGTTTGACTCCCCTGTAGCCTTGCACCAGTGGTCCCGTGCCTGCAGGAGATTTCCTTGCATGCCTAGCCGAGAGCAGATTGCTTGGGGCTTGCTTCCCCCACTGAATCCGCCCCTGGCCCGTCTGGTCGCCCGCTCATTTCCTAGCCAGGACGCTTGGGTAATGGACACCATGCTAGCTGGGCTACACAGCGCCGTGGCAATTCAGGCCTGTCTGTCTTACTCTTACAACAGGCCATTCAGATGCAGGTATGATCTGGGGACCCTGGCAACACAGGCGAGTTCCTGGCTGCTTCCAGTCACCTAGCTTTGCTCATGAAGGAGCAGGCCTTTTCCACAAGTAGCTCCTTGGCCTCTTTCTGGGTGGTACACGGCCACCTCTGACTGTCTCAATCCCAGCTCTGGCAGCACAATCAGGACTGCCTAATGAGGCTGCCAGTTGAACCTACAGCAATTTTGGCCCAGGGGCAATCCAACTTCTGCAGGAAGTTGGAGTAGTCACTGTGATGGTCAGGACGTGTTGAGGGCCTGCTTAGGCATTCTCTGAGTGTAATTAGGCCCAGGGCTTCCGTGACTTAACCTGCTCCCAGGCCGTGGGAATCTCAGGCCTCAGTTGGATATCTTTTGCAGATGCAGCACCCACATGCAGGGCAAAGGTGGAGGACGCGTGGCCAAGGCTCAGCTGTCCACCACCTTCCGACATTTCCATAGGCCAGGCCACCCAGCTCCCTCTCCTGTCTGCTGTGGAATGCAGGGTGGCCTGGTCGGCTCTGGGGGCAGACCCTTAGGTGGTTATTACCATGACCCAGTGCTACCACCTGCAGATTTTCCGCAGACCCCCCCATCACAACCTTCACCTGAGTTAGCAACTCCCAGCAGACCCTCACAGGTGACATTGACCTGAAGGACGAATGCTTCCAGATCCAGATCCAGATCTGGCAGGGGCAGTAACGTTTCTTACAGTTTTGAGTCCTCCCCTCTCTCTCGCACCCCAGATGTTCACGCCATCCTTGCTCCTATGAGGCGGCAGGACCTCAGGGTCCTGAATTACCTGGACGACTAGCTGGTCTACGCCATGTCAGAAAAGCAGTGCCGCAACCATGTAGCGCTGCTGGTATCCCATGTTCAGCCTCTAGGGCTGCGCCTGAATCCCAAGAAGTGTAAACTGTAACTGTCTCAGATCACAGCATTTCTGGGCATGTCCCTGGACTCCATCAGAGCTTCCGCATCCCTTCCTGCTGAACGGTGTCCGGTTCTCAGGGCATGCCTAGACCAGTTTGGTCTACCCTCTCGGTTAAGCTTGGGGCTGTGCCGCCACCTCATGTGCCTCATGGCTGCCACTGTGCGCCGCTGGACCAGCCTATAGGTGTCCCACCATATCAACATGTTGGAACAGGCTGTCCTCCTGATCTGTCACTCTAGCCGTATCTGCCTCAATTTCAGGGAGT
Organism: Simochromis diagramma; assembly: GCF_900408965.1. Taxonomy (NCBI): domain Eukaryota; kingdom Metazoa; phylum Chordata; class Actinopteri; order Cichliformes; family Cichlidae; genus Simochromis; species Simochromis diagramma. Next base: position 11,633,252 of record NW_024387423.1, on the reverse strand, counting down.
CCATGTTATCATCAGGACAGAGAGTCCCTTAGAGGCTACAGTGAATACAAACCCCTGTCCAACTTCGGTTGTCTCACTGGTTTTTAGAAGGCATTCTGCAAGCTTATGCCTCTGCAGGGATCCCCCCCCCCCCCGACTCACATTTTGCCACATCATGGACATTGTGGAGGGGCATCTGCCATTTGTGCAGAAGCAACATGGTGACAGGGTTCAACCTTTACTAGGTTCTACCGCCTGAATGTGGTAGCCAGCCCCTCTTTTGGAGAACTCATGCTGGGTGCCCCTCAGCAGCAGCCTTCATCTCCACGGTCATCTCAGCATCTTGCAGGCCGACCATAAGCAGTCCGCTCTAGTTGCGGTCCTCGCAAATTGTGGGACTCGTTCAGGCCAGTCTTGCATCTGGCCGACTGGTGAAGCATTCTGATCAATCCATCGCCGCACAGCTGTTTTATAGGTAAGCTGTGGGGCATGGCCGGGCAGGCAGGATTATCTTAAAGAAGTATCCATGCACCATGACCAAGGGGTGTTATTCCCTGTACATATGGAATATATAATGGAGTGGAGAGATTTTTAAGTTAAATTTACTTTAAAGAAAATTGAAGAAATTAGGTATTGTTAGGCTGTGTTATTGTCAATAAGCAATGCCACACGGTGTATATCTCATGGTCCCAAACTTCTTTCAAAACTTAACACTGACCAAGCACAAGAAGAACATTGACTGTAAGAGTTAACAAGAAATTTCAAGCAAGATGGCAAAACAGGATGCGGAAGTTTTTCGCTATAACAAGTTGCATGGTACATTAATGACAAGACAACAATCGTTTTTCTGTCTCTGTCTCTTTAGAGCAGCTGAGAATTTCTCACAGTTTTTGAAAACTTTGAGTGGATATAAGTTGTTGTGGGTTATCACATACTCCCTTTTTCAAAAAGAGTGAAAAGATTTTCGCAAAGGAATAAAAACATAACAACATAAACATGTCAGTCTGCCCCAGGGCAGCTGTGGCTACAACTGTAGCTTGCCTCCACCAGTGTATGAATGTGTGTGTGAATGGGTGGATGACTGTAAAGCGCTTTGGGGTCCCTAGGGGGGACTAGTAAAAGCGCTATACAAATACAGGCCATTTACCATTTACCATAAAAAAAAACCAAAGGATGACAATATCCATATGAAATACATAAACCAATTTACATAAAGACTGATAAAGGATACTTTATTGGTTATTAGAATTTTGTCATAGAAAGTTAATAACAATCAGTTTTTGAAAAGGGCTAAAGGTACCTTTGGAAAAAAAAAAACACAAAAACAATGGCAACAAAAAGAACTATGCAGAATAGTGATAAAAAGAGCTGTATCCAAACCAGGAATATATGCAAACATTTTCTTATTGTTTTGGCAGCATCTAACTGCAGACATCAGTGACACTCATCAAGGTTGTATATTATGGTATATGAGTGCTTATAAAATATTTAAAATGTTTACAAAATAGGCTTTCTAAATTTTTGGTCATCAACTTGTTTTCATACTTGCATTTTAATGCTTGTGTCTATGTTGTGAAATTACACTGACATGCTGTACAGGAGGACAAACAAAGAAAAAGTGTACATGTTTTTATTTTCTTACTCAAAGATGACTTCAGTAATATCATACGTCACTGTTTTAACACTGTCCCCACATGTCCCACACCTGTAAATCACTTCGTAGCACACTCCTGTATTGTTATTTTTCATCTCAAGAGTGAAAAATTCGGGTTTTCTGAATTTTGTTATTTTATGTCATTAATTTATGATAATTTTTACTGTTCTTTGCTTCTTTCTTAGCTCCACAGTATGAAGGCCTAGACAACTTTCAGTGCCTAAATCTGTGCTCATATAGAAAATCTCTACTCTGCAAGCATTACAGTAGAAATATTAAAGATTTACATACATTTATATTGTTTCTTTATATCATCTTCACTGGTCTCAAGACTATGATGGATATAACAATTAACTCTTTCAGTCAAATCAATATAACTGCTGCACCTGATCCAAATGGCTCTGTGTATGCTGAGTTGTTTCAGTCTCTCACCAACATATGTATTGTTGTTTTCTCCCTGGGCTCTTGCCTTGGCGTGCTCTGGAATCAAGTGGATATCTGAGTGACCACGATCAAGATGAAGAAAACAGTCAATACATTTCAGTACCTCAACCTTGCTGTAGCTGACTTCTTCTTTGCAACATCTCTACCCCTGAGTGTGATACACCATAAATATGGTCTATATGAACACATTTGTCATGGTCTACATTCTAGTGATCAGTGTGGAAATGAATCACAGTTTAGTGCACTTTACAGTGATTTCACCAGAATGTGGAGTGTACAGGTTTTAGTTGAGATACATGGAACGCATTATGAGTTTGCATATTGAGAAGCAGCTTCAGATGCACAAAACCGGGTTGGCCATAGACTCTATTTCACATGGTCCAACTGGGAGAGTGTACTCCCAATTACTGAGTAGAGAACCAAACCTTCTGGCCTTTGGTGTAAGTTGGTGCAGGGGTTCTGTTGCGATCGGCATACCCACTGCAATCAAGGAGACAACTAGGAGAAATTAGCACATGGATGCAGTTTCCCGTTACTGAGAGAGGACTGCTCTTATATCAGAGTCTGAGGCATCCACTTCGATGATAAATTAGCAGTTAATATCAGGCTGGGACAGGACTGGAGTGGTGGCGAAACATTTCTTCAGGAGATCAAACACTGACTACGCTGAAGGATTCCACTGGAAAGAGACTAGTGATGTGCGATACCACTGATTTCCTTTCCAATCCGATACCAACTAAAATTCAGGGTGGTATCGACGATACTGATCTGATACCGATACTCTGTACAAAAACTTAATGTTTTATTGTATTTCATAATACAATATATAATTGTATTATGAAATTGTAATGAGAATATAATAATATAGCTTCATAATGATAAGGACATCAGACTACTTGTTCTCATTGCTTAATAATGCAGAATTATCATACAGAAATAAAAAACCTGAAGTTGTGCACTATTTGAGCATGTTGCCTGCCTGCAGTACTAAAGGACTCCGCGAGAGACGTCTGTCTCGCCCTGGTAGCACCTGTCCTCCTCTTCAGTTTGTCTCAACATAAGCTCATCATATTCTGTGACATGATTTACTCTGAGGTGTTTGACGAGGTTAGTGCTGTTGCCACCACACCTTACTGTCTTGCCACATGTATCGCAAACCGCGTCTTGACTGTTTGTGGAGGTAAAATACGTCCACACATGACTCTGTTTACGCTCAGCCATTGTTGTGAGTGCGCACGCCAGGGGCTGCGACACATTTATACAGCCGTATTTCGCACATGACTATGAAAGGCGTAAGAGGAAATAGTTCCTTCCAATTCGAATGATATAGTTTCTTTCCACTGCATTCCTGTTAATGAAAAACTAAAAATTTACCCCAAAGTACTAAAATATCAATATTTTAATATGAGAATCGATTCTAGAACATAAATTACTGGTATCGGAAGACTCGATATTTCAAAATCGATCCGCACACCACTAAAAGAGACTTTTGGAGAGGTTAGATGTGTTAAGAGTAAGGCCATTTTGCTGAAATCTCCGATGAAACAGCGATACAAGCTAGCAAAACTCTGGAAACATTGGAGATGCATGTGGTTAGATGGACTGGCAAGTCTACTACTACCTCACTTTTGCAGGCTCTGGTTTGAGGTTGCCTTTCTCTACTCTGTAGCACAAGAAGGAAGCTGTGTCAATGTGAAATTCATATTTTTTTCTATTTACAAAAAGTTTATTCCCCAACAAACATTGTAGCACTTCCCTGACGTGGGTTTCATGTTCTTGGGCTGATTTCAAAAAGATAAGCATGTAGACGAAGATAAAGCGATTAATGAAGTCCTGGAGGACGTTATTCACGAGGGACTGAAACACAGAGGGGACATTCGAAAGACCAAAAGGTATCACCAGATACTCAAAATGGCAGAGTTGAGGCCGGCTGAGTTCGTCTTCCTGGTGGAGGTATTCATCCACTCATCCACTTCCTTTACTCTTACCAGATGGTAAGTATTCTGCATGTCCAGTTTACTGAAGATGGTTGCTCCCTGTAATAACTCAAAAGGAGATGTGAACAAATGCAATGTATTCTACGCAGGGTCTGATGGTCTTGCCTTTCTTCTCAATGATAATAAACTGCCAGTGGAGGACAGCATTTGTGCACAACAGTAGCACTTTAGCACCAAGCGTCAATGATGTAAACACACACTTCCCCGCCATGAGTCTTAACTTAAGGCTCAGTTGGTGCGGTAGCTTGTTAACCCAGCTAGCTGAATGACAGAGTCCAAGACTTATTGAAAACACAGCGGTCCCTCACCTTTGTGGTTCATAAAAGTATGTGGTATATTTTGTGATCTAGTGAGCAATCATTGGCAATAATAAGTAGTTGAATTACCTAATAGGTGGCCTAATAGGCTTGCCCCACTTCTCTCACATTGCTTCCGGTGCCTCCTCTACTGGGTATTGCTAATCTTTGAAGTAATGCACACACCTCTAGGCAAGGTAACAGCACCCTGACTGCCATTAGATAATGTAATGAAATTGTTCACTGCCCATTGTCCTCTTAGTCCTGCATTTCTCCTGGTGAGTGACGGTCCCTACATTTTAAATAAATATCTGTTCTTTCTAGTTTTCCATTTTCAAAGTAGGGTTATTATTTTTGCTTTAACAAAAAGCAAAGAGAGAGAAGCAAAAAGAGAAGAGAGTCATTGTTTCCCCACCTGCTGAACCCACTTTGACCCCCGACTGTACATATTTTCCTGTTCAGAGGCAAAGTCACCTTTTTTTTTAAAATTCCCCTCTCGCCTATGCGGGCAGTCCGTCCTTCAAGCTCGGCACATTGTTTTCCCATTAAGGTCTGATGTGTTTTCAAAGTGTCCCTTTAATTCTTTGAACACTGTAAAAGTTAAGACAGAAATAAACTAAGAATCAAGAGAAAGAATAAATGAGATAAATGTAAGGGCAAAAATGGCAACTTTCAGAGTAAATACAAAAGCTGACCAAGCTTGCAAAACAGGATGCTGATAACAGAGCTATACTGGTGGCACACTATATTTTAGATTTTAGACATCTTTTGCTCTCTCTCTCTCTCCCTCTCGCTCTCTCTCAATTTCTTTCTTTGTGGGCAGTGACGTCTTACCTCACATATATTAACCTGGCATTTTTCTGCATTGCATTCATCAACAACCAACAAGGGAGCTTCCCTAAAGGTAAATGATCTTTGATATTTTCCTTTTGTAAGTTTGTAAAATCATCACATATTTGCTATGCAGGAATAGACTGACCCTGGTATTTACATAATACAATAAGATAATTTATTAAAATTAAGCAAACAAGCTAAGCTGTTGCATTTAAGAGAGAGCACTGCTTTGATGAGAATTCTTGAAGTAATTGTTTTCTGTCATATTATAACTTGTTTCTCACACAGTGATCGTGCGTATGTTTTTCTGTCTGTTTCTAATTGTTGTAAAAAACGCTTTGCTGTATTAAGGTGTATTCAAACCAAACACGAAGGTCATTACAGTTCTCCTCATTACATAAACATAAAAAGTCTTTAATTACAACTGACATGAAATTGCACTGGGCAACATGAACAGAGGGGAATCTGCCTTTGTGGCAAAATATTTCAACTTCTGAAAAAGGCTGCTGGTTCATGAAAATCATCATCTATGGATTTATTTTTACATATATGCACCACTCATTGAATAGATTAAAATAGCATAGTTTGAATGAGCTTAAATATTTTGCTTCACAATAAGTGCTGCTTTTTAAGATTACTTCATTTAAAATCATTTAAGAGATTTTATCAAACCTTTTGTCACCAAATTTTGTTCTTTTTTTTCATCCTTGTGTCTAATTGTTACATAAATCAAAGGTCAGACAAAAACACCTCCTTATTTTCCTGCACCTTTTATTGATAATTTCAGTAACTTCATGAGTTACTGTGTTAACAACAAGCATGTCCCTGTTATACCCATTACTTTGTTGTAAAACTTATTCATCTTGAGATACAATATCTTATTTTAAAAATTGCTTTAATTGATTAGTTCATCTCTTAAATTCACTTTGAAATTTCTTCATTTCCTTCTTGGCTTATCACTTGTGAAATCTAGACCTTAATCTGCCTTAACAGCTAAATCTGTTGTGTCATAACTTCAGCTCTACTCAAGCAGAAATCTAAAAGATTAGGAAAATTAAAGATTACTTTACATAAATCATACAGACCCTGATGTCTCTTTTCTATTCTTTTTGTTTTCTTGATATTACAGGTTTCTTGATAAACAATAATGGAGATGGCCAGTCTAATCAATACAACTGCTGCACCTGATCTAAACGATTCTTGGGTTGACTTGTTTTGGTCTCTTACCACCGTGGCTGTTGTTGTTTTCTCCCTGGTCTCTCTCCTCGGTGTGCTCGGGAATGGACTGGTTATCTGGGTGACTGGGTTCAGGATGAAGAAAACTGTTAACACAGTTTGGTACCTCCACATTGCTGTGGCTGACTTCATCTTTGCAGTGTTTCTAGCCCTTAGAGCAACATCCCTGGCTTTGCAGTTTCACTGGCCCTTTGGCAATTTCATGTGCAAGCTGTGCGGCACTCTAATCATACTAAACTTGTATGCCAGTGTCTACATTATGGTGGTGATCAGTGTGGACAGATGTGTGTCTGTGGTGTGGCCTGTCTGGGCTCAGAACCACCGAAATGTACGCAGTGCAACCTATGTTAGTCTGTGTGTTTGGATGTTGGCTTTGATTGTCAACATTCAACATTATTTTTACATGGACACAAAGAAAGAAACTGAAAACACAACTTACTGCTCCAACATCGGTTTTTTTGAAAAAGCAACACCAACTGTCATTCAGACCATTGTTATCACCCACTTCCTTCTCGGATTTGCAGTCCCCTTAACTGTCATTGTCTCTTGTTATGCTGTCATCATCCATCGTCTCAGGAGAAACCACAGCCTGGCCAGCCAATCAAGTCGCCCCTTTAAAGTTATCACTTCCATTATTGTTGCCTTTTTTCTGTGCTTGGCTCCCTATTACATCATTGATCTTATTCAGCTGGTGATATTTAAGGCACCAAATGCAACATTTCACTTTGCCTTTCTAATTGTGTCGAATGTCGCCTCAAATTTGATGGTTCTTCACTGCTGCCTGAATCCACTGCTGTATGTCTTCTTAAGACAAGATTTTAAGGCTGAAGTCCGAAAATCCATCCTGAATGTGCTGGAGAGTGCCTTGAAGGAAGAGAAAAAACACTCTGCCAGTGACATGAAGTCAGTGAACACCAGGCAGAGCAGAGAAAAGTCAGATTTGATTACTGAGGTATAAGGCTGTATATGAGATTAATAAACATGTTAAAACCTTTGATTGAAAAATTTGGGGGACTTTTTACCAGCTGTAAATATAACTGCAGATTAAATTTTTATAAGCTTTTATAAAATTATGTGCTTATAAAATGAATCTAATGGAAACAGCTAATTGTTTAAATGGTGCTGTGATGGTTTATTTCTTCACTGTATTGTTTTTCCTGACTACATTAACTTTGTGCCATTGTTGTTGTTGTTGTTGTTGTTGTTGTTGTTGTTGTTGTTGTTGTTGTTATGCGATTATAACAATGTTACTTCCCAGAAGAAGAACCAGTCAGCAAAATCAAAATCAGTATTACTTTTGTGTCCAGTTCACTTTGTAAAACACAAACAATACCAGGCAAATTTAGTTGACGGGACATGACAGCTCCCACAGATGCCATCTTAGATAAGCATGGATTGGGCAGTTAAAACATACTTTAAGGATAATTCATTCACACAGCCTGCCATTTATTTCCATGTGTTAATAAACAGTGTGTAATGTTGATGTCTTATTGTAAGATGACTTCTTCTTACCAATATCATGCAAAAATTTATATTATATATTAGATATTTGACCTTCCTACAGTTCAGTGTATTCATTATTATAATATAAGATCATTATATAATTATCATGATATTATGATGCCAAACACTCTCACAGATTCTTATTCTTCTTCTTTTGCTCTTTAAAAGTTTTAACCCAATAAATAATGACAACTGTGATCATTCTTGTAATCACTGTTCCTGTGTTGTTTTACAAATAAACTCTGATATGTGTATCAGTAGTATTTACTGAACAAATCATCAAACATTGGATAATAATAATCACTTTTAAAAATAAATAATGTAGGATTATCTAGGTGAATAAATATTATATTTATTTATCAGCCGAATTGTGAAAAAAACTTTACAATACTTAACCGTGTGAAATAAAGTATAAACAAGTGTGTGATGCTAAATATTAAGCAGTTGTGAGATACGTAACAATGAGGTATATTTGTATTAAAGATTATTAAATTCCAACACTTGGCCTTATGTGTGAGTATAACATGGTGAATGCTGAAATCCTCCCAAGGTGGGGAATTCCCAGACTGGGAGACCGGGTGCTGATCAGACCAGCTTGACAGCAGTTTAGGTCGAAGGTCGAGCCACTTGGGTTCATGCCAGCTATTGCAAGAAGATTCCACAAACACAGTAATAACCCAAAGGGTGAAAAGATTTCCACATTGACGCTGAAGAAGACAACAATGGTGTACGACGTGCTCTGCCCTTTCAACCTATGGCTCCACTGGAACAAAAGAGTGAGAGGTGAAAGAGCGCCCTCCTCTAACAAGATTGTGCCAAGCTCCAACTCAATGGAGCACTTGTATCAGAGTTAAACAAATAAAAAAACTATGGTTTACACAGGTTCAGTTGCAGGCACTATCCCCTCATAGCAGGTTAGGGGCAGTGTTGAGCTTTTGTTACCTAGTGGCTACACAAGCCAGGAAGTACCAACGACATGATTTGGCGTGTGGTAGTAACAGGTAAATGAACTTTTTTTTAAATTATTTGAATATATATGATTGTTTGTGTATAGATACACAAACCGCAATAGCTATGTCACTAGCGATCACCTAGCACATCATTATATACCAGCTAGCCCAACGTCAGTGACCCTACAAAAGTCACTGCTGTTTAGTTTGTGTATAAATACACAAACAATACACATATGCTTTCAATTGTGTAATTTAAGTGATCTAGGTAGCTTTGTACGTGCTTTAGAATTTGTACTTGTTTTGGAGTTTGTACGTGCTTTGTCTCTAAGGGCCACGGTATATATTTATATATAAACATATATAAATAAAACCACAGGGTTTTTTTTAACATTAGTCATTTCTTTTGTGCATAATTTTATATTGGTGTTGATAATAAATTAATTAAAGCAACAAAACAACCTGAAGAGCCGGTTGGGAGCCGAAAGAGCCGGCTCTTTCCAGTGAGCGGAGCCGAAAGAGCTGGTTCTCTAAAAAGAGACGGAATTCCCATCACTATATCCAAGTGTCTTCATCAGTTCACAAAAAGAATGCGTTGAATAAAGTTTGACTTATCTGACTGTTTTGTTTTGCTTAATGCACCTTGTAATCCGTTGTGCCTTATGATATATTGTGGTAATGTGAAGTTCTAGTATTTTTATTAGTTTGTCATAGTTGAGTGTGGTCTAGTTTATGTTATCATCCATGTCTTCTTGTTTATGAGTCTTTTCTTGTTTGTCATATGTTATCTCCTTGTCTATGTAGGCTCCCCGTGTGTTTAAATGCATGTAGCCCTTTTCTGCCCCCCCCCCCTTTTGTGTTCATTCCATGTCTCTGTCTCTGTCACATGTACCCATGACTCTCTTTATAACTACAACGGTGCTTGCTAGTTCACCTTACATGCATTAATTTATTAACATGGTTAGCCTACTCAACGTAAATTACACACGAACAATATTAAGCTACTCACCCAGAGAAGAACAGCTGTACCTGCTATCATCATCCGTCATCATTTCTGCTACACTGGCAGGGCAAGGGCCAGGACTCTCCTCTTCAATTCAATTCAATTCAATTTTATTTATAGAGTGCCAAATCACAACAAAAGTCACCTCAAGGTGCTTTCTTCGGATTCTTGGGGGATGTTGCTAACTCCGGGTCCAATAACAGGCACCACACCCGCAGTAGATGTGCTCGGTGCTCGGTCTTGCAGCAAGCTATCAAATACGGTGCATTTCTCGGCTTTTAACAAAATGCTATACGTCGCTAGGTGTTTCATCAGATTCGAGATGTTACCTCTTTTGCACAGTATCACCCTAAAGCACTTATTGCAGGCTGCTGAGTTCGCATTTTTTGCTGTGAAGTACAGCCAGACTTTTGACCGCTTTGCCTTGGGCATTTTTAATCTGTAGCTCTGCTCTAAAAGAACTATGTACTAGAGATGGACCGATCCGATATTACGTATCGGTATCGGTCCGATACTGACCTAAATTACTGGATCGGATATCGGAGAAAAATAAAAAATGTAATCCGATCCATTAAATATCACGAAAGCACCTCACAAAACTTGCAACACGCTGTAACTCACCTCAGAACATTAGCACGTCGGAGCAGTATGCATCACGTGATAGAGCGGCTGTGGCATGCGGGACCTGTCGGTGGTCTGGATAGCATGTGGAGCTTCGCTAGCAACCCGGCATTTCATCTCCGACAAAGTTATCCCCGAGAGAAGTAAAGCAAGTGTGTAAGTCCATCTCTGAATGTTTGTAAAGCATTCCTGCGTTAAGCTTAACAAGCGATATATGGAGCGACTGCCTCTTCTTGCTGCTACTTCAATCATGAAACTGCTTAATGATCAGCTGATCGGCTTTTCTGTCGCGAGTCCGTGTCTCTAGTTTGTTTTTGGCCCACTTTGCACCAGAAAGAGGAAACCAGCGGCTGAACAACAGCAGCACGTTTAAGCTTGATCAGCTGTTGTTAGAATGTATTTAATATTACTTTTTACTCGAGGATCTTTTTCTATGTAGCTGACGGCTGGTAACTGTGCAGGGGCGGATCTAGCAAAGTTTAGCCAGGGGGGCCGATAGGGCATTAACAGGGAAAAGGGGGCACAAAGACATACTTTTCTTTCTTATTCTCATTTAAAATGTCTAGCTTTTAATAAATAATTATCTGACTCTTACACCCAAAGTTTTAATTTGATGTAAAATGAATAGAAGTCAATTACTGTATATAGTGACTATTAAGTCTAATATATATACCCTAGTAAGCTATAGTACTTTTTCCTTTGGGAAGGTACCATCTGTGCAGTCTGCAATTTTGTTGAAGAAAGATGTTGACTCTATTTAATATTTCTTGAAAAATAATTGATTTCTGTGCATTTTTTTTCACACTGCATCAAATTAAGGTTGATTACGTCGATTAAGCATCATGAGGTGGAGGGTGAGGGGTGGTTCCCTATTTTTTATTTATTTATTTTTGTTGTTGCTGGGAGTTGGAACCCTATTAGTTAGGTTGCTTAATATTTACGCTAAGTACTCTTTAAAATACCAGAATAGGGAGGATGGTGTAGGTTTAAGTTTATTAGATTGATCAGTATTGCTGAACTATGAAATAATTTTTTTTTTTTGCATACAGGTATAACAGAATAGCTTTAGTGTAGTTGTTGTTTTAAACTTGAGTATGAACTTATACAAAATGCAGCAAGATATTTTAAAAAAACAGTTTTGTTGATTAAAAAACACTATATCGGATTCATATCGGTATCGGCAGATATCCAAATTTATGATATCGGAATCGGTATCGGACATAAAAAAGTGGTATCGTGCCATCTCTACTATGTACCTAGCCCCGCCTACTATCCTTGGAAAGGTAAAATGATTGGCTAGAATCCAAAGTGTATGACATCTCAGGAAAAAAAAGCACCGAAATAAAGCACTGAAATGTGCGCTGCTTTTCAGTCTGGTTACTACTGTTATGGATACCGGTACCCATCCCTACTCTGGACATCTTCTGCTTACACATTTTATATGCTAAGTTATCGCTAAGCTAAGCTAAGCTAAGATTGGCGAGGCCAGGCTAAGTTTTGGCTAAGCCAGTGTGGGCAATCTCAGTCTACGATAGGGTTGCCAACCGTCCCTTAAAAAACGGAATCGTCCCGTATTTCGAAACAAAAGTACACATCCCGTATTGAGCTAATAAGGGACGCACTTTGTCCCGTAATACAGTGAGAATCAAAAGTAGTCTATAAATGTTTATGGAATTAACGCTTTGTTTGAAAACAGAATTCCCAGCCCCTCTCCTGCTTTGTGACCAATGAGCTGACAGCACACTTTGACAATTCGAGTATGACAATTCAGATTACCGCTCATCTCATTGGTCGAGGAAAGGTCGCTTACGGAGAAAATACCGGAAGACAACAGATGACCACAACAAGAAGCATGGCCAACAGGGAAACAAACGCAGACACTGCGGTGCAAGTCTCGGATGACAGTACACCTAAAGCTGGGCAGACACTGTGCGATTTTTTTCAGTCACGTTATTCAGCTCCTGCTCAAACTGCACGATTGACTCGCAGGGGTTAGAAGTTCGTAGGTCACGATGCAGGGTCTCACACTATACCGCCCGATGCTCTGATGCGACCTGAGTGCTCACACTGTGCCTCCATAAAATGAAGGTTATTGTCATGTATTGATATGGCTATGTCTTAAGGTGATGACCTTTGAACCGGATGTTGTTGTCCGGAGGAAGCCCCGTTAAGTGGCTAGTTGTAAGATGGACAGTGTTCAATAAAGCAACATAAAGACCGTGCTTTATGTCCTGATTCAATTCGGAGTGCTCTGCCTAATTTAGTAATAAGATGGGCACACAACAATGGCGACGAGGACGACACGGACCTGGATTTGTTTTTGTGAGAAGTGTCAGTTCAACATGGACAGACTCGTGTTCATGGGAATACTGCTGACACAGAAAGGCATTGGCCCGACTGAAGAAAGAGTGAGAGCCGTGGTGGAAGCCCGAGAACTGAAGAATGCTACTGAGGTGAGAAGCTTTCTTGGACTGGTAGGCTTCAGTAGCAGGTTCATACCACAGTTTGCTACACTCTCTGAACCACTAAGACGTTTAACTCGAAAAGAAACTATGTTTACATTCGGGCCAGAACAAAAGCAAGCATTTGAAAGACTAAAGACTGAGTTAGCCAGAGCTGGTACCCTAGCCTATTTTGACAAAGAAGCCCCAACCAGAGTCATAGCAGATGCAAGCCCTGTAGGCTTGGGCGCAGTGCTAATTCAAATACAGAGAAGAGGTACCAGTGTGCTACGTAAGTCGGAGTTTAACAGACTGTGAGCGAAGATATTCTCAAACAGAAAGAGAAGCCCTAGCACTAGTATGGGCATGTGAGAAACTACATCCATACGTGTATGGCAGGAAGTTTGACCTCATCACAGACCACAAGCCATTGGAGGTCATATACAGCCAGAAATCTAAACCTTGTGCACGCATAGAAAGGTGGGTTCTCAGACTGCAACCATATGACTTTAAAGTAGTGCACATTACGGGAAAACAGAACATTGCGGATTCACTGTCAAGACTGCTGTCTGACACAAAAGAGATACACAAGCATGAATCTGAAGAATATGTGAGATTTGTTGCAGTTAATGCTACTCCAAAAGCACTCACAACAAGAGAGGTTGAAGAAGCCTCTGCTACAGACTCAGAATTAACAGAAGTGCGAAGAGCTATTGAAAATGGACACTTTGAAAAATGCAAAACATATGCACCCATTGCAAATAAACTGTGTGTCATCGGCTACATAGTTTTGCGGGGAACTCGCATTGTATTGCCAGAAAACCTGAGAGCTCAAGCACTGTCAAAGCTCATGAAGGACATTTAGGAAATGTTGGAACCAAACAGCATCTCAGAACAAAAGTTTGGTGGCCAGGGATGGACAAAGCTGCAGAAAAGTTTTGTAAAGCTTGTCACGGATGTCAAATAGTAGCCAGACCAGATCCACCTGAACCACTGAGAAACACACTTTTACCGGATGGACCATGGCGAGATGTGGCGGTAGACTTACTGGGACTGCTACCTTCGAACCACTCAATACTTGTACTGATAGATTACTACAGTCGGTACTATGAGTATGATGTAATGTCATCTACAACTGCTGAAAAAGTCATTGACTCTATTGACTGTATATTTAGCAGACATGGGCTACCAGTTACCATCAAATCTGATAACGGCCCACAGTTCAAATCTGAGCTGTTCAGAGAATATTGTGAAACTAATGGAATCAAACATATAAGAACTACACCAAAATGGGCTCAAGCAAATGGGGAAGTGGAACGTCAAAATGCATCATTGATGAAAAGAATCAGGATCGCACAAGCCAAAGGACTTGACTGGAAGCGAGAGCTAAGAAAATATGTAACAGTGTATCGCAACATTGAACATCCAACCACGGGCAAAAGTCCAGCAGAACTCCTGTTCAACCGCAAAATGAGAGGAAAGTTACCGAACATCAGTGAGGCAAAAACAACGGAGTTGGACGTGCGTGACAGAGACGCTGAACAGAAAGGAAAATCAAAGATTTATGCTGATGAACGAAGGGGAGCTGAGTATTCAAAAGTTGACACGGGAGACACAGTGCTGGTTCAACAAGACAAAGTGGACAAGTTTACAACACCATTCAACGCAACACCACACAAAGTTGTAAGCAGAACTGGAAACCAAGTCATTATTGAATCACCAACAGGAGCTCGCTATCACCGGAATACCACACATGTGAAGAAATATGAGACAAATGAGACCAGAGAAGGACACTATGACACAATACCTGAAAGGGAGGAAGGTGAAACACCCACAAAGACTGACACCTTCACTCCAACACCACAAGAGGGCTCCCAGGGGCCAGAGAGACCAAGTAGATCACAGAGGGCTAAAAAGATACCCGAGAGGTTTCGTGATTTTGTGGTGAAATGAACTATAATATGTTAAGGTGAAGAGGTAACTTAAAGTTGGCAAGTTTCAAGTTCATATGTGTATTTCGACATGTATATATTGAAAAAAGAAAGGTACATGTGTGGTGAGACAGTTAGATTATATACTTGTTAGAAAGTAAGACAAGAAGAATGTTCAGTGTTGGGGAAAAAAAGACATCAAAGTTATTACAACTAAAGTTTGAGTCTAAGGAAAAGGGGGATGTCATGTATTGATATGGCTATGTCTTAAGGTGATGACCTTTGAACCGGATGTTATTGTCCGGAGGAAGTCCCGTTAAGTGGCTAGTTGTAAGATGGACAGTGTTCAATAAAGCAACATAAAGACATTATGTCCTGATTCAATTCGGAGTGCTCTGCCTAATTTAGTAATAAGGTGGGCACACAACAGTTATAACAGAAAATCTGTCGCTCGCTCTCCCTCTCTGTCTTTCACTCACACAGACACACCACCACCATCAACTTTGCTAAATTGCTAATGAAAAACATTGATCAGGCAGCTGTGATTGAGCAGCAGTGTAAATCCAACTATTTTCACGGTTGTTGTGGTCGTGATAATTTTGTGATGCCACATCGAAAAGGCTCGGATGAGCTTTCCAAAGTTCTACAAGTTGTGCCTCCATCGCTTGTGTCCAGATCACAGGCTGCACAGCTGTGCTGCTCCATCTTTTTCACCGACGTTTACGTGTTTGTGCGTGAGCAGTGTGAGCACCTGTGGTGACACCCTCACGAGCGATTGATGATCGGGAGCTGGTCGTGAGGTGTTAATCGCTTCTCCTTACCCCACGTATACTACACGATGCACGATGAAGGCCAAAATCGGGCCGATCACCAAATCGGTCGCACGACTCAAAAATCGTCTCAAAATGGGCCAAAAATCGCACAGTGTAAGCCCAGCATTAGAGCAGCAATGTTTGTTCGCTCAGAGAAAGAAAAAAAGGCTGCAAAAGTACAGGGAGGAATGGGAAAAGGAAAACACCTGGCTGGAAAAGTGCACGATAACACCTATAAAGCGCACTGCACTGTGTGCCGGCGCACTTTATTACAACAAATAGATGACTAATACATAAAAGTAATGCATAGATGAATAATGATGATGAGTTATGATGCGTAATCATGGGAACAAGCGGGTTTACAAACAGGAGCAGCTGACTAGCATTAGAAAAGCTGAAATAATACCTCAACTGAAGCCAATTGTACTAAATGCACTATATGTGCACTGTTACAAGAATATTTTTGTTCTATTGCTTTCTATTAATTTATATAATTTTAAGTTAAGCAGGACAGAGTTCTTTTAAAGAAAGATTTACTTATATTCTCAAAGTTAAGCATGACAGGCTTCTGTTTAAGAACGAGACCTGTTTTACTGTGTTAATGTTGTCATTTTGAGCTAAAAATAAATGGCTAAATGATCATTTGTTTCCCATATGGTCATATCACAAAGAATATGCATCTGCTTAAATCAAATTCAAGTCAAATGGTTAAAAAATAATTTCACACACAAAAAAAAGAGCTACCACACTGGGAAGGGTGAAGACAACTGGGTTGCCCGGCCATGGCCACGAGGTGTCCCTTATTTATTTTTCAGGGAGTTGGCAACCCTAGTCTACGAGGGCCAGTGTCCCTGCAGGTTTTAGATCTCACCTTGGGTCAACACACCTGAATCACATGATTAGTTCGTTACCAGGCCTCTGGAGAACTTCAGGACATGTTGAGGAGCTAATTTAGCCATTTAAATCAGCTGTGTTGGTTTGAGGACACATCTAAAACCTACAGGGACACCAGCCCTCATGGACTGAGATTGCCCACCCCTGGGCTAGACTAAGCTAAGTTTTAGTTTGAGTTGGTGATTTTTATCATGTTTATTTGCCTCATTTTACTTTATTTAACATCATAAGTAATGGAAAGATGATTACATCTTTCCATTTCCATCCTACTACAAGCAAAGGCCATCAGCGTAGTAATAAGGTCCATAATAGAAGTATGTGGCTGTAATATGTTATGTAACCTACTAACGTGATTATTGGTGTTTACATTAGATTGTAATCTGTGTTGTTTTCTTCATTCTGTTTTGTAGAACCACACACACATACACTCACACACATTGTCGGCGTGCTGACGCCTCTCCCGATCCTTTGAATCTGACCTGGTGAAAGACCACAACGACTGACTCAACAAACGACTCGAGACAGACTCCTTCAATTCATCAACTTCTTTATTTCAACCCCTGCGCAGGAGGGAATCAGCTCAGCATGAAGCATCTTGCAGATTCGAAGGGCAGTTCTTCGAACCTTATTTACCTCCCACCTTTCCTGTTATTCTGTTATCACATTCACCTATACGTCATACACAGTTTTGATCAAAACAACTTCTTCCTCATCTCTCATCTTCTGCCTTTTCTTTTAAGGTCTTGCCCTACCTTTAACCCCTTTCTTAATTGCATATCTTAATTGTGCATGTGTGTGTGTGATGTACATGTCTCTGCCTGCAATGTGTGTGTGTTACTGTCTGTACTGTGGGAGTGTGTGTGGGTCATGTCAGTGTGCAATTCGTAGGTGTCAAGTGTGTGTTGCGCTGGGGGTTTACGCTCTCCTCCTTAGTTCTACTTTTCTAGTCTATACTTATCCAAGGTGTTAAACTGTTCTTCACACTGCCCTTTTGCCCCCCTCTTGTCTACAACTTTTGTACTATAAGTATCCCGTCTGTGCATCTTCTTCCTGTAATGTTGCTTCAACTATTCTTGCTCCTAAGGTCACACAGAGGCCGGCTTAAACGTATAATGCTGAAAAGTATAATGCTAAAAAGCTATATAATGCTATATACAGTGGGGCAAAAAAGTATTTAGTCAGCCACCGATTGTGCAAGTTCCCCCACTTAAAATGATGACAGAGGTCAGTAATTTGCACCAGAGGTACACTTCAACTGTGAGAGACAGAATGTGAAAAAAAAAAATCCATGAATCCACATGGTAGGATTTGTAAAGAATTTATTCGTAAATCAGGGTGGAAAATAAGTATTTGGTCAATAACAAAAATACAACTCAATACTATGTAACATAACCTTTGTTGGCAATAACAGAGGTCAAACGTTTACTATAGGTCTTTACCAGGTTTGCACACACAGTAGCTGGTATTTTGGCCCATTTCTCCATGCAGATCTTCTCGAGAGCAGTGATGTTTTGGGGCTGTCGCCGAGCAACACGGACTTTCAACTCCTGCCACAGATTTTCTATGGGGTTGAGGTCTGGAGACTGGCTAGGCCACTCCAGGACTTTCAAATGCTTCTTACGGAGCCACTCCTTTGTTGCCCGGGCGGTGTGTTTTGGATCATTGTCATGTTGGAAGACCCAGCCTCGTTTCATCTTCAAAGGTCTCACTGATGGAAGGAGGTTTTGGCTCAAAATCTCACGATACATGGCCCCATTCATTCTGTCCTTAACATGGATCAGTCGTCCTGTCCCCTTGGCAGAAAAACAGCCCCATAGCATGATGTTTCCACCCCCATGCTTCACAGTAGGTATGGTGTTCTTGGGATGCAACTCAGTATTCTTCCTCCTCCAAACACGACGAGTTGAGTTTATACCAAAAAGTTCTACTTTGGTTTCATCTGACCACATGACATTCTCCCAATCCTCTGCTGTATCATCCATGTGCTCTCTGGCAAACTTCAGACGGGCCTGGACATGCACTGGCTTCAGCAGCGGAACACGTCTGGCACTGCGGGATTTGATTCCCTGCCGTTGTAGTGTGTTACTGATGGTGACCTTTGCTACTTTGGTCCCAGCTCTCTGCAGGTCATTCACCAGGTCCCCCCGTGTGGTTCTGGGATCTTTGCTCACCGTTCTCATGATCATTTTGACCCCACGGGATGAGATCTTGCGTGGAGCCCCAGATCGAGGGAGATTATCAGTGGTCTTGTATGTCTTCCATTTTCTGATGATTGCTCCCACAGTTGATTTTTTCACACCAAGCTGCTTGCCTATTGTAGATTCACTCTTCCCAGTCTGGTGCAGGTCTACAATACTTTTCCTGGTGTCCTTCGAAAGCTCTTTGGTCTTGGCCATGGCGGAGTTTGGAGTCTGACTGTTTGAGGCTGTGGACAGGTGTCTTTTATACAGATGATGAGTTCAAACAGGTGCCATTCATACAGGTAACGAGTGGGGGACAGAAAAGCTTCTTACAGAAGACGTTACAGGTCTGTGAGAGCCAGAGATTTTCCTTGTTTGAGGTGACCAAATACTTATTTTCCACCCTGATTTACGAATAAATTCTTTACAAATCCTACCATGTGAATTCATGGATTTTTTTTTCACATTCTGTCTCTCACAGTTGAAGTGTACCTCTGGTGCAAATTACTGACCTCTGTCATCATTTTAAGTGGGGGAACTTGCACAATCGGTGGCTGACTAAATACTTTTTTGCCCCACTGTAATTCCACAACATACACACACATATGCCCACGTATGCAAGTGTTCCACTAAATCTGACAATTAAAGTAATGGAAGATCATCACCTGGCTTTGTCATTTGCTTTGAGGGTCATACTGGCATTTAACCAGTGTGATCACCACCACAGGAAACTGAGCTCTAGCATCAGAAATCAACATAACAGGATTATTTTCAAAATCAAGTACTTTCTTCTTAAAAATTTATTTTGGAATACTTTTTGAATTAGGGTTTGTAAAACAAATTGAATTAACCAGTATGTATTTTCTGTCTGAAAACTGAATTTTGACAGTGTAAGACTCAACAAATGAAGAAGACATTGAGAGACAGTACACATAGTCACAGAAAAATACCATTCGTGTTCTTTCAAAAAAAAAGTTGAGAATACCGCCTGCAGAAAAAAACATTATATATCTACATCAGTAAATATCAAAACACTAATGCCATCATTCAAAGTACAATGCAGAGTTGCAGTGCAGCAAACCACATGATACCAGACCAGCTCAAATGCCCCGCAGCTTTAGATATGATTTAGATAAGATGGGTGCTGCAAAAATGAAGGCTGTTGGTCTGTCTAATAACAGAGCTGCAAGGAAGTATAGAGAAAGTATAAGAGGGCAGAGAGTTGAGGGTTTGCCTCCCTTTTCCATATCCTATCTCTGTGACATACAATTTTGTGCTGTTTATGTCATTGAAGTCTATATCAGTAAAGATATAGACTGAACATTAAATATGATGTGAAAGTGCCAGTATAAAGCTGCAAGCTGTTTAGTTTGTCTCTGATTTTTGAAAGAGCGCTAATGAATCAATCAAGCATGTAAAATGTCAAAAAAAAAAGTTTTGGGGAAGTCACAAGTGTTTATTTGGACAACAAAAAAGTTACTGAAAAAATTAATGTTAATGAGTTTGATGTTATTTGAGTGAAGTTAAACCTAGGCTATTTCTGATTCATTGGTGTAGAGGCAAAAGAGAAACTGACTCAGGACACAGCCCTAAAATCTAATTATAAATAGTTCTAATAATAAGTAGCTATAAAAACTTTTACAAGAATTTTGCCCATGTGTTCGATTTATGTTACTAAGCAGGACATCACAACTGTGGTCTTAAACAGGAAATGGTTTTCAGTTTGCAAAGTAAACAGTACATTTGCATTATGACTGAAACTAGCATTGGCACAAAACAGACATCTCGACACAGTATAGACTCGACTATAAATACACTAAGAGTTTTCTGTGGAGAACAAGCACAATGTTGTAACTTTATGCAGTGTTGCTCCAACTGCCCGTGTAGCGTGGGTTGTGGTCAATAATAACTTTAGACCAAGCACGGAGGACTGAGACGAGGCTATGGTGGAGGTCCGGACTTTTTACTCCATAAGCTCAGAACACATGCAATAACACTGCACCACCTACAGGTGGGAGGTAGTAATAGCTGCTGCTAGTTACAGTATACCACACACAACAAACAAAAGGTGAAAACATTGACACTGACATTAAAAAAACTTAAAATTAAAACAGAAAAAAAAAAGAGAGAAACCCAGGACGTCAGAGATACTGTAAACGACACTAAGATGTCAAGATGTTGATACAGAAATGAAACAAAAAGAGGCACAAACAGGAACACTTAGGTGACTATTGCTGGGAATAATAACACCTGACGTAAACCAAAGCAAGAAATATCATAAAAATTAAGATCCAACACTAGAATAACGATAAAATAGACACACAGGAATCAAAGGTTACAATCAAAACAAGAATATTAACATTTCAAATGGAAAAACAAAACAACAAAACGCCAATTATGAGGTATAAGCTATCTATCTAAATACAAGCTATATAACGAAGAAGTCAAGACAATCTGAATTGCCCATGGTATCGATTCAAATTGTCCTCTGGCACAGTTATAGGTATTAGTTGCTACTAAAAACAAATAAAGCAGTTGGAAGCAACGGGCTGAACCATTTTTAAATTAAGCGGGGGGGTATTATGCAATATATTTAGCTTTAGAATTTATATTCAATGTTTATTATAGCTAGGCTCAAAGTGTTAATGCTCGCTTATTTTAATAAACAACATTATCATATGCAAAAATTAGGGTGGCACCAGTGGTGGCGAAAGATTATTTTATGACGACACATGCCACCACTGTAGATCCTCCCCTGATTAGTCTGAGTTATATTAACCAGTCAGTTTGATCAGTCATTTTTCTGTATTCATCAACAGCCAAACGGGAGCACTTCACCAAAGGTATGTAATCTTGTTATTTTGCACAACCGTAAAATCCATGGTTATTTTCTATTCAGGAAAACACTAATCTTGTAAAATAAGCTAATTAACTAATATTAGGTAAATTAGCTAAACTGCTTGAGAGCACTGATGTGAGGACTTCACTGTTTTTTTCTGTCATAAATACAACTTGTCTAAAAAGCCTCAGACAGTGGCAGTGCGGTATGTACTTGCTGTAAAACTCCAGATATTATCTGTTATGGTGCATTTAAACCAAATTTAGAAAGTGGTTTTAGTTACATACTATGTCTACCTAATGAGGAGAATTTATGCAAAATCGTGGTGAGTGAAATAAATATAAGCGAATGTTTGTATTAAAATAGTTCAGCTTCTGTTAAAAAAATTGTTTGGGCTGTAACATCAAAAATGTCTGTCTGTTTTTATGTGAATTAAGCGCATACAATGCAAAGGTCCAAAATGACCAAAGTATTGCGCTTCTTCAAAGACTACAATGTACCTCCTCTACCATTTAAGGTGCCTTTATATTTTGAGATTAGGATGTAGTTTTTTGTTTTGTTTTAATTTTTTTAAGTAGTCTGTCAGGCTTCATTGAAACACAGGTGTGTCAAACGAACTGCAAGCCGGCTATATACAATTACATCTGTAATGATAACAGCAAAGTATCATGTTTTGTGTTGTTAATACTCCTAGACTGTAGGGGGAGCTAGAGAGCTAGAGGGAGTTACCTCTGGGCAGAATGTGATGGCGAAGCGTTGTTTTACATTTACAAATACCTTCTCTTCAAGTAATGGTGTCATTCTTGAGAACCCCCAACAACATAAAGAAACAAGACAGCATCCAGCCCATGAGATTATTTCATGTCAATTATTAATGGCCTGTTTGTATGTGGGACTGCTGAAACCATGCAGGCAGGGACAGGTATTTATTTTGATAAGCAAATCATGCAACCATTCACATACAAAGACAGAACAGACTCATACCATTTTGTGAAAAAAGGCAGGAAGGCAGACATTCCAAAGACAAGTGTAGTGGTACAGGCCAGGTACACAGAGAGAAGGGAATTTTTTTAAATCCAAGCACATCTGGAAAAAGTGAAGATGCAGGACTGTGTGTATGTAGCATAGAGCCATGGCTCAGTGTCTGGGTGTCTGGCTTCTAAAAGGCCTGAATGAGCACTTGAAGCCATTTATAGTATTGACTTGCTTGAATACAGTTTAAAAAAAAAAACAACAACAACAACAACAACTGGACAGTATGGGTAATGAGCTACCAGAAAGGTCTGAGCAGCATTTCCTGCTTTTTAAAGTACTGATGATGTCATATTTGACATGAGCAGGTTAAACCAAGAGGAGGGGTTTCTTTTACCATAGGAATGCTTCCTTTTGTTTGTTTCATGATACAAAGGGATTTGTTGAATATTTTTTCTTAGATAGAGCCATTTAGTTTTAGTTTTAGATTCCTCAGCTCAAGCTAGTGGTAGTGGCTACTTGAAGGGAAATTGATAGCCCTATATATAGTCAGTCTCTGCTTGATTCAGAGGAGGAAGGAAAGGTAAGCTGTGTCACTGAATCCATGTGCGTTTGATTTTTGTTAATTTAGTTAATTATGAAGGGTTTTAGCAAGTTTCACATATGATGGAGGTCACTGTAAATATATTGCTCATACCACTTTCCTTATCACTCGAGTCAGACTATCTTACAGTGACATAGAATTGAGTACTAATAAAGTACTGCATTTCTTTCATAGTTATAACTTGTCTACAAACTCTCAGAGAGTGACAGTGTGTATGTTTTTCTGCCTAATAGTTGAAAAAATGCAGGTGTACCGTTTAAGGTGTATTCAAACCAAACACAAAGGTCATTACAGTTCATTACAAGAACAGATGGTGATTCATTTGTGTCATGCTGCTTCATGAAAATCCATCATCTGTGGATTTTTGTTTATTTACACCACTGATTATTTTCCTGCACCTTTTATTGATAACTTGAGTTAAAAACAAGCATGTCCCAGTCATCCCCATTACTTTTTTTTGTAAGCCCTGTATCATAATTATAATTTAGTTTGAGATATGCAATCTTATAACAAATTGCTAATAATAAATTAGTTGGTATACCTCTTTTTTTTCATGACTGCTCTTAAATTTCTTCAATTACTTCTTGGCTCACCTGAAATCTAGACCTTAATCTGCCTTAACGTTTAAATCTGTAAGTGAATTCATTACTGTTCATGTTGATTTAACTCTAAGGTCTGATATGGACAGTCTTCATTTGTGTCATAACTTCAGCTGTACTAGACTCAAGCAGAAATTTAAAACACACTTGTTCACTTGTTTTGTTTTTGTTCTGTTGCTGCAGGTCTCAAAGCAATGACTGCAATGACCCCAGAAAATTTCAGTCCAAGCAATACAAGTGCCGCACCTGATGTAGATGAGTCTTTGGATAACTTGCGTCAGTCTTTCAACATCATATCTATCGCTGTTTTCTCTCTGGTCTCTCTCCTCGGTGTGCTCGGGAATGGACTGGTTATCTGGGTGACCGGGTTCAGGATGAAGAAAACTGTTAACACAGTTTGGTACCTCCACCTTGCTGTGGCTGACTTCATCTTTGCAGCATTTCTGCCCTTTAGTGTAACATTCCTGGCTTTGCGGTTTCACTGGCCTTTCGGTAATTTCATGTGCAAGCTGGACGCCACTACAATCTCTCTGAACATGTTTGCCAGTGTCTACATTCTGGTGGTGATCAGTGTGGACAGGTGCGTGTCTGTGGTGTGTCCTGTCTGGACTCAGAACAACCGAAATGTACGCAACGCATTCTATGTGAGTCTGTGTGTTTGGGTGTTGGCTTTGATTGTCAACATTCAATTTTTTTTTTTCATGCACACAGAGGAAGTGTCTAAAAACACAACTTACTGCTTCAGCAGTGTTGAGGATTTTAAATATGCAACACCATCTGTCTTTCATACCATTTCAATCACCCACTTCCTTTTAGGATTTGCAGTCCCCTTCACTGTCATTGTCGCTTGTTATGCTGTCATCATCCATCGTCTCAGGACAAACCGCAACCTGGCCAGCCAATCAAGTCGCCCCTTTAAAGTTATTGCTTCCATTATCGTCACTTTTTTTCTGTGCTGGGGGCCCTATTACATCATTGATCTAATTCAGCTGGTGGTATTTATTCCACCAAATGAAACATTTCACTATGCCTTTCGAATTGTGTTGTATGTCGCAGAGAATTTGGTCGTTCTTCACTGCTGCTTGAATCCACTGCTGTATGTCTTCTTGAGACAAGATTTTAAGGCTGAAATACAAAAATCCATCCTGAATGTGCTGGAGAGTGCCTTCCAAGAAGAGGAGACACGCTCTCCCAGTGACATGAAGTCAGTGAACACCAGGCAGAGCAGAGAGAAGTCAGATTTGATTACTGAGGTATAAAGCTGTATATGATGTATTTTGGTTACTGTATTCTGTACTACTTATCCAGCCCTGGAAAAGTGGATGAAGATGGATGGATTATTTTACTTTAACTAACTCACAAAGTCTACCATTCATTTCTAGTTATTAATAATCATTGTGTTTTGTTAATAACTTATTATGAGCTCACCACTGAGTTCTTACCAATATTATGTAAACATTTACATTTTATATTAAATATTTGGCATTCCTACAGTTCACTCTATTTATTATTATTATATGTGAATATTATATAATTATCATGACGTTACTATGCTAAACAGTCTCTCTAATAGTTTCTTTCTGTCTTTCAACTTTTTTTTAACCCCAGGAATGTCAATAAATAATGACAGTAGTGATCATTCTTGCTCATATAATCACTGTTCTTGTGTTGTGTTATAAATATACTCTGATATGTGTATCAGTAGTATTAAATGAACACACCAAACATTGGATAATAATAACAATATTTAATCATATGCAAACAGCTAACAGACATTACAATTATAATTTGTGATATATTGAGAATAGGAGACACATCAACAACACACCTCTTCCAATTAATGGCTAATTAATATTATGCTGAACACAGTCCAAAAGATTCAATAAGCCACATCTCAGTGGCTACTGTCAGTTTACTGTTTTACTATCATAGCCAAGTGGCTAAAGGTAAACAGAAATTTATCACTATCCCTACTAATGAATGTTCTCTTGTTTCAGGATGCATAATAAGTGCCATTATCCAATGACACATCTGCTTAACTCTATCTTTTGCTCGTTTTTCCTCCTCTTCTTTTCTTTTTTTCTAAACTGAGGACCTGCTGGCTTTGACCTTTTCTTGTCCATCTTCCATTCGAATATTATGAATGAAATGTGCTCTATTTGGAAGCAGCCCGCCCCCTCCCCTTTTGGCAGGTTGTGTGTGAGACTTAAGCACAGCAGTAGCAAGAAGGCGCACCGAGGAATCTCACATTTACTTTTCGCGTATATGTGTGTGATAGAATTTAGAAAACACATCGGTGCCAATTATAAGTCTATATCATAATGTCTGTTATTTTTGTGTTTGGTGGTTTGTTTTTATTTCCTTTTATTTTGCGAGCTGGTTTTTAGATGCCACTTCGGCCACCCAGAGAATCCCTGGCCGCTTCGCCCCTCTCCTCCCTGCACGGCAAGAGCTCCTCGCAAATGGAGGGAGCTCTTATTAGAAAACCGATCGGTGCCTATGCAATCCCCAAAATGCGCTGGCTTGATGTCAGGGCAGCATGGGTGCGAGCAACTTGTTTTGTTAATGCCCACCATGCCACCTTGATCAATAACCCATGTCGCCCATATCAAAAACTGCCACTGCATGAAGTAAGCCATAGTGAAGGGAGCAGTAAACAGTCTAGTGCAACCTAGAAGTGCAAGTGCCTGTTCGATTCTAATGAGAGGGCTAATCAGACAAGTAAAAAAAACCCTGAGATGATACACAACAGCTAAAAGTAGGGCCTTTTAGACAAATAACTATAAGACGGTAATCATAGACTGCTAATCCAACTAAAATAAGAGCAGTGGATACACTTCGAAAGGGAAACAAAGACTTATGTTTGAATGAAGGTGTTGAATCTTTCCAGCCAATTGCTTCACCAAAGGGCAGATCACATGAAGCCCGGTTCAACAGCACAGTACTGACACCTGCTGCTCATTCGATTTACAGCAGCCCTGCTCTGATAATACATGTGGATTCGAGTGGATATGTAATGATGTATCACTTGTAGAATACCCATATGTGTATGTTTAATATAAATACACAAACAGACACACACACACACACATCTACCCATCCTCTCTGAGAATGATTAATGTTATTAGTAGGCGATAGCATGTCAAAATGTTCCTTAACTGCTGACATTATCCACCTTTTTGGTTAGAAGTAGAAATAAAAGGAACTAAGCCATGCTAGACACACTAAAAGGATAAAGAGAAGCACTGTTAAAGGACTGAGTGGTCTTATACACACACACACACACTGAAGAATGATGGGAATTAGACACTGGTGCACACAATTCAAATAGCAGGTGACAAAGTAAATACCAAACACAGGAGACAACTAACTAGCAAACTAAAACAGGAAATGAATAGCAATAATTAAACAGGGAACTTGGATAAAAAAGTAAACATAACATGAGGAAATGGCATTGAAAGAAACAACAAAACCTTAAAAGTGGGAAAATACAGGGGAGAAAGGATATCACAAAACTCGTGGAATTAGGTACAAAATGAAACTAGACAGCAAAAAGGGACAGAATTTAAAAGAAAACCCGTCTATATAAACATGGTGAACCAAACAGGGAATATCAACTAGAAAACAAAACACCATAAACACCAAACAATCAGCAACAATTCAAAACTTAGGCATAAAACCTAGTGCCCATGACAGACTCACTCTCCACCTGCATTTCTGCATTTTAGTTTTCCCCTTTTAAACTGTTGTATAAATGGTGTATAAAAGCATTGCTATTTATACACTGTTAGATGTATAAATAGCTGGGGGGGAAATGGCAGATATGCGTTCAAACGTTCTGTTCAGGCCAAGCAGAAGAAAGTTATGAACTGGGAGTCTACTCCAAAAAGGATATTAAGAAAGCAGCAGTAAACGAGCAGAGTAGGTACATTTTATGTTTACATCAGTCACAGAGACCAACTTCAGAAAGGACTATTAGACCCCAGATTCTACAGGGACACATGTGAACACGTGTGAACAGGTAATAACGGAGAACAGACATTAGTTTATATTGCAGACCCTTTGCGATTACTCAAAATACCAAACAACTCACTGTGTTACAGGGGCCACAGTTCTTTAACTTGATGCCAGTCCACACTCAGGACTTTGAGAGAAAAAGAAAGCGAGAGAGAGAGAGAGAGAGCGAGAGCGAGAGAGAGAGAGATCATGTGACAAATGACTGAGCCTAGCTTGCTGAATTGCGATGTGAGACAAACCCACACACACCGAGCCGGGCTTAATCGCATAAACACACCGTATCTTATGACTGCTGGTAGCAAAGCCTGAACATCAGGCGGGCGGGGAAAGATCCAGATCCAGTGCTGTGCTGATTGACTGGCTGCTGCTGCTGCTGCTGCTGCTGTTACCTGGGGAGGCAAGAGGGAAGCATCGATGCCTCCGGGTCAGTACTCGCTCATGAGACTGGACCTGTTCTCGCCATCGGGCCTCCTGCACTGAGATAATGAAAGGATGGATGGACGACGATGCGGCGGGGACAACAGAGGGCTGAAGGATGCTGCTGCAGCGACTCGCCGGGATGAGGAGCAGCATCACAACACGATGAACTCGCCGGAAGAAGCGGGAGCAGATGATCTGTCTCTGGAGGAGATACTGAGGCTTTATAACCAGCCCATCAACGAGGAACAGGCATGGGCGGTGTGCTACCAGTGCTGCAGAACACTGGCGAAGGAGCACCGGGGCGCTGCCGCCACCGGAGCATCATCAGCGGCTACACCGAGGAGGATATCCGGACCGGGGGGTGTTAGGATACAGAAGGACGGGTCTGTGAGGGTGGACCACCAGGGCTGTGAAGGTAAAATATTATATAAGTGTGATTGTGCCTAGAGCTACTCAGATCTAGGCCAAACCATCACTGGTCTTTTAAATAATATACGTGTGTTGTTCCAACACGTTCTCGTATAATGTTAACATTATACCTAAAAGAAAGGGCCCCAGTGAGACTATTATAGAGGTGCGATGTAAAAATATCCTGTAAATAGCTCCGCACATGTTTTTGAGCTCACACGTGAAAGATTCATAAGTGTGTGTGTGTGTGTTTTTTTTCCTGACAAGGTGCTCAGTTTGCATGTCAGGATTAGTCCATAATCTGCATCATGTAGCACCAAAACAACCAGTACCTAAGGCTCCATGACCTGATCTCATCTACACAAAGACATACCATCACAAACCCCCGCCGCTCTCTCCCTCACATGGCTTCATGCGTCTCCGCTCATTTTCACTGTTTCCTCCTCAGCAAACACACGTGTGTGGGCATCATGTGGTTTCATCTCTTTTATTTATTTTTTTTATGAAGAGCCCGTCAGCCTGTTTTGTCACCTCGTATCAGATCAAGCTGTTCATTCCGCTTCATCTGATTAAAGCATGTGATTACGAGCCGAAATGCGGGCACTGATCAGATCAAGGCGTGGACTGTTGCCCTGCTTGTGCCTGAACAGAACAGGGACCATTAGTGATGCATCACCCTTGTTTTTTTCATTTAGGTCTTGGTTATATTTAGCTGTTACTTCTACCTGTGGGAGCCTCATTCATTGGCTACAATTAATGAGAGGCAATAAAACAAAAAGAGCTAGTTAGAGTTAAAGCAGTGTTTTTAGTGCCATGCTGGAAATATAACAGAGTCAGAGAGAGAGTAGTAGCAGTGTGCCAACTGAAAAACCGCTGTAATATTCTCAAGCTACCCCTACGGGCCTTTAAAGTGTGTCTATAGTGTTGTAATCCTGATGTTATTGTACTTTATGGTGGGTCATGTGTAACATGAGGCAGAGTTAGTGTTTGTGGATATTTTTTCTAGCACGGTCGAGCTTTTAAATTGAGGGATAAGCCTGGAATCCAACCAAAACAAAACAGGTGACACTGCATGCTATGTGATATTTGTATTGCCTTATTCTGTGGGTGCGTCTGTGAACATTTGCTTAAACTAAGCACCTGATGTTGTTAGACTAAGAGCTGGCGTGTTCATGCTCGTCTATATTTACATTTGCCCAAAGAGTGCAGAGCAGACTGACTTAATGCCTATCCATCTCTGTCTTTGTAATTGACTACCTGAGGGCCTGAGGGAAGTGCTCTCAACTCAGCTCCGACGTACACACACTGTTACACAACCCTGCTGAGTCAGTGTTATGGCCTTTGATTCAATACATTTCACATCCTGCTTTGTCTTTGAGCAAATCTGAGAGGCTCAGCTGTGATGCTCATGCTGGTTTTGGCCTGTATGTCTATATGGTTATAGAATGAATGGGTTATTTTTAGGAACATGGATGCAACCACTGGAGAGGGGAGTCATCCTAGCCTTTATTCCTCTGTTGCCTGTGTACTGTGACATCATGCTGCAAATAGCGGCTGCATATCAATATGTTTTTTGGATTTGTTTGTTCTTGTACTATTTTTTAAGTTTGTCAGAGAAAAGTAGAGGGTTATTTTTTTAAATATATACCCCTATGGTTCTTCAGATGATCCCCAGACTGCTTTATTGGCCCCACCTACATACATAACACACCAAATGCTTTCATATGAACGGATTTTGAACTTATCGAGTGCAATCGCATAAATATTATTATGTAACAGTTGTTAAATGGTTAATGTAGGCTATACAGTATTCAGCATTCTACTTCTACTCAACTTCTACTGTTTGGAGTCATAGTTGGGATTTTCATTCAGTTATCCATTATATTCTGTAATTTTGAGAATGTGTTTGCATGTTTATTGATTAATAGAGCTAAACTGTTTTACTAAGTGCTGTGCTTTTGTCTTCCTAATGCACAAGCTTAATAATCAAAGCCATTCATGTAAATAATGAGATAAATGTGTGGTAAAGGTTTTAAAGGTTAAGGACTTTTGAAGCTATCATCTGCTAACATGGCTTCAAGTTAAATCCTAACACAGTTTGTTTTAGACTCCGTTGCCGTTTAACCCACATCATGTCTGCTATGTAATACAGCATTTAACCAGGCCACCTGACACTTTTTATTACATCTCAATAAATGTTTTTGCTCATGCCTGTTAGAAATAGATGGAATTTCATGCCAGTACTCTCCTTGACTGACTCATCTTGAAGGCACATTTGATTGTCTGCTCATTTTAGATGCAGTTGACACATCTTCACCTCAGCAGCACGGCATTCAAATCTACTGATGCGAGTTAAAGTTGTGGGCTGATGTCAGTGGTGCCATGATGTTGCATTCCTGCGTATTACAATACAAAACAGGGGTTTGTTTAGAGGGTCATCTGTTTGCAGGCTGTTTACTCATGATGTAAAAGCTCTGCTGATGTAGCCTGGAGAAATGCTACATTCTTCCTTTTGAAGGGAGCGCATTCATCCAACGCGGGTTCTCGACTGGAGAATTTTGTCGTCACTGGTCATGATACTCAAAGTGATAAATAAGTTACAGCTTAGAGATTTTGTTGAAATTGATTCCAGCTTGCATAATGATGGCAAGAACAAAGAGGGCCAAAATCAGTTTATTGAGAAATCAAACTTGTTATCACTGATAAATAGGAGGTGCTTGACCACAGAGGAACTGCATATAAGTCCCAAGTGCTACATATTAAAAATCCTGTGATGATACTTTACTCTACTGTAAAATGTGACTTCTGAAACAATAACACTGGTGATTATTATGCCCCAAATCTATACAACAAATAAGAGTAAGACAGCTGAATTAATATTATTGTCAAGCAGACTAAGATCTCATCTCACCTGATGCTTGGACAGTTTGCCAGTCCATCATAGGGATGGAGAAAACTGTAAT
Source organism: Simochromis diagramma (assembly GCF_900408965.1). NCBI lineage: Eukaryota > Metazoa > Chordata > Actinopteri > Cichliformes > Cichlidae > Simochromis > Simochromis diagramma. The sequence continues at coordinate 11,601,655 of NW_024387423.1, read as the reverse complement.
GCACGTATCTAATCAGTCAATCACTGGTCAGCAATCTAAAGTATTTAGACATGTAGATATGGTCAAGACAGCCTGCTGAAGTTCAAACTAAGCATCAGAATGTGGAAGATCATGGATACAAGCGGCGGAAATGACCTTCCTCCAAAGGGTGGATGGCCTCTCCCTTAGAGATAGGGTGAGAAGTTCTGCCATCCAGGAAGAGCTCAGAGTAGAGCCGCTGCTCCTCCACATCGAAAGGAGCCAGCTGAGGTAGTTTGTGGCATCTGACAAGGATGCCTCCTGGGTGAGGTGTTCCGGACATGTCCCACCGGGAGGAGGCCCTGGGGCAAACCCAGGACACGCTGGAGAGATTATATCTCTCGGCTGGCCTGGGAATGCCTTGGTGTTCCCCCGGATAAGCTAGAGGAGGTGGCTGGGGAGAGGGAGGTCTGGGCTTCTCTGCTTAGGCTGCTGCCCCGGCGACCCGGCCCCGGATAAAGCGGAAGAAGATGGATGGATGGATGGATGGATGGATGGATGGATGGATGGATATGGATGGAATGGATGGATGGATGGATGGATGGATGGATGGATAGATGGATGGATGGATGGATGGATGATGGATGGATGGATGGATGGATGGATGATGGATGGATGGATAGATGGATGGATGGATGGATGGATGATGGATGGATGGATGATGGGATGGATGGATGGATGATGATGGATGGATGATGATGATGGATGGATGGATGGATGGATGATGGATGGATGGATGGATGATGGATGGATAGATGAATGGATGGATGGATGGATGGATGGATGGATGGATGATGGATGGATGGATAGATGAATGGATGGATGGATGGATGGATGATGGATGGATAGATGAATGGATGGATGGATGGATGGATGATGGATGGATGGATGATGATGGATGGATGAATGGATGGATGGATGGATGGATGGATGATGGATGGAGGATGGATGATGGATGGATGATGAATGGATGGATGGATGAATGGATGGATGGATGGATGGATGAAGCACTGTGAGATAAGAGCACTAACAACTACACCACTGTACCAGTAATATTATGTTCTCTGAGAATTTCTCATCCTTGATATTAAAGACGTAAATCAGTTTTTGTAGTTGGTTGGAAGTCCTGTCAGTGCTGTTTTATTCCTACAAAAAGAACTTTTGTAGCTGAACCGGGATTTGTAGCTGAATAATATGCTACCTTTCATTTATGCATCAAAGTTCGAGTACCTCATGCTTCTTTGCTGCTCATGATAACAGTGCTTTCTTTTTTTAATCTGCAGGTAAATACAGCCCTTGCACAACAACAGAGGTGAGTAACTGCACTCTAATACTGCTGTTGTTACTTTTATTTCATCATCACACACTTGCACATGTTTTGTATGTGGATGTATTTACTTGTTTATAGAGTAGCAGGTGAATAGAATTTGGTATCTATTTTTTTATTTGGTATTTATATATGTTGTGGAATCCGCTTGTTGAGTGGAAATAAATGATAAATAAATTAAATTTCAAACGTGTTTTAAATGAGCGTACTCACACAAAGTGATTACTTTGGGTGGAGTTAGTTTGTGAATATTGTTTGCAGTTGATTAAGTCTGAGACTTGAGCAAATGCAGATTTTCTGGAACACAACCAATCATTCAATTAGCGAGTTACTTATGAAGAGAAATATGTGGCTGTACGTACAAATAATGGCTTCTTGTCCACAATAATGACATGATTATCTTTTTAAATATTTACTCTTTGTGAATGGTTTCATTAGCTACTTACAGTAAGCTAGCATTCAGTCAAAACAACAGAGATATCATTCAGATAACAGGACACCCTGTAGGATTATTTCAAGTGTCAGATAGTGCTATGGTTGAAACTGTCGTAAGCCCTGGGTGTGTGTTAATCCTGATGTTTGCACTGCCACTGCTCTGGCTCCCCTGCCTCTAAAACTAATACCTTTAAAAAATGAAACAAGTTCAAAATGTGCTTTCATTTTCTCAGTAAGGAACTGATTTCACTTTAGGCTTTACAAAGACCTGAACAGTCCAACAAAACAAATACCCGACTGTCTCCAGTCTGAGGTATTTACACATTTTTTGCATGTTCAGCAGCGAAATTGTGGTTAGTGTCCTGATGTCATGACAACCGCTGACAGCTGGGCATTTTTTGATACAGGAATGAGATGTGCTTTTTAATACCTTGAAGTAATTTCAGATTTACAAAACTATTTAAATTTTGAGAAGAATTCATACGGAAAAAAACGCACCGCGAAACAAATGGAGTCGACATCATGCTATGATGAGCCGGTCCTGATAGAAAAAGGATGAAACTAAGATTCTGGGTTTATCCACTTGTCACGAGCAGGGAGAGTTTCATGGTTTGTTGTTAGTTTATGAGAAATTAAGGAGAAAACTTCTGTGTTTCATTTGCATTTAATATCTCTGCTTCTAGGTATGTGACTGCAGAATTATTAAGGGTGGTCAAATCATCTTGTTCATTGTTAAAAAATCTATATAAACTTGTGAGGCCCAGTAACGCCATAAGCCCCGAAGGACAACTAAAGACTAAAGTAGATAGAAGAGCAGTGCTCTGTCCTAGAGAGAGAAATCAGATCATTATTGGTCCACCTTAGGGTGCAAACCACAGGTAACACTGAAAAAATAGTAGCAAGGTGGTGAAAACATAAACTAGGGTGTTGATCTTGGCCAGTGATGTTCTCTCCAAGTGTCCTTGTAGCTGATGATGAGACCTCAGCTCGAGGTATCAGGATGAACTCTTAATCGTATAGGTCCTTACTTTCTGTTCTTACTTTCTGTCAGTTGTTGAAAAGGCGTGCTGGACATGACATCACAGTACAGATGGATAATGAGCCTTGATCGCTGGTATTAAGAGGCAAAGTAATGAATTATGAACCAAGCGAACAGTTATCATCAGCTCTGATGTGGAGGAAAAACTGAACATTCCTCTAAATTAACCTTCAAGCAAAAGGAAACTGTAGTATTTCTTTAAACTTTAAAGTAAACTTTGTAGTATTTCTGTAAGGGATTACTCGACAAATGTACCATTACATAAATCTAGGTTTATTACAATGAAATAAAGAAACAAAAGCTAAAATAGCTTGATTTTTAGTCGCTATAGGTAAAGCTTGTGTAGCCTCACTGCTGCCTCACAAAGTCCTGTAATTTTCCAAACTCTGGGGTCTGTGTACAGTTTTTTGTTCTAAATCTGCAGCCGTTAATCCAAAGCCAGGGGTTATTTTCTCAGGAACTGAAAATCTCCTGAAGATCGACAGGACATTTTACAGAACTGTTTTCACAGGCTGAGCAAGACTTACCGTGATGAGTCATCCAAAGCTGATATGTAAACTGACCGTTTGAAACACAGAGCGGCTGTAGCAGTTATTCTGTTTTGGTTACTTTTACAGTTCATGCCAACAGCAGTTTGACTGTCAAATATGCACACATGATAAATACCTACAAACAAATGCATGTATATATATCATTCCCACTGCACTTAATGTACATGTAAAAAAAAAATATCTCTGTGACATGTCTTCTAGTGTATCATACTATGTGAAGTCAAATTTGTACACAGTAAAAATTACTATTATATAGTATTTTATTGATTCTGCATTTTTAGCAGTTTGGGGTTTTTATTACTTTATTTTTCTTACTTACTTTTTTATTTTATTATTTTCTAATATATCACTAATTCTCTTTTCCTTTCTGACCCTTGTGCTGCTGTAATAAATTGAATATGGGATTAATAAAGTCTGTATCTACTGTATGTCTGTCTATTCTACCAACCTATTTCCTCTTTCGGCTGCAGAGTTCCCAGCTGGCTACTCTGATTGACTAGTTAAAATGTCACCCAGCAAGGCCTCCTCCTTTGATGAGCACTCTGGGAGAATGTTCACCCTTAATTAAATGTCTTTGTAAAACTGACAGTGTGCACTCTCACTGCACTATTATCAGCTGCTCTTAATGATCGTGATAATAGCTTCTGGAAATGTCTTACAGTACGGAGGGGTTGGCGTCTCTGCTATTTATTTTTAGGAACTGTTTTGTCACTGCAGTTACCACACTTTTTCTTCCCAGTTTATTAGAGATAGCGCGCAGTAGTTTTCAAGGCGTTGAGGACTTGGATTGCTGTGTAATAGAGCTGCAATAACAGATGGACTGTCAGCAAATAACCCGAGCACATACACATGCAGTCCGCTGTAGAAGCAGTGAATGGGAAACCGTATAGACAAATCCCCGCTAAGCAGCTTTGCACCACAAATGAGTTCTCACAATGCAGTGTGTGGCAGAATGGATCAGAAAGCTACTGCAAGTTGGTGGAGCTGCTTGATGCTTGACAGGACTGAAGGCGTTCTGCTATAGCATGCAGTGTGGAATTAGCCCAGAGCTAGCTGAACAAGAGCATATGTGTGATGGGCATTATCTGCACATGGCTTCAAACAGCAGGAACTCTTGCAAATGATCTGGCTGTGAATGTCAGATGATTTGCTTCTCTTCATAGCCAGTGAACTGGATTCACCGACACGGCATAAGGCAGCCTAACACTGTTTGCCTGATAATCAGAATAGATGAGTTCACTGAAAATGGATCATTTTTTGTTTTGTAGTTGCAGATATTTTGACATAAATATGATGATTATGTGCGCCAGCTTTAGCAAAAAGGCTGTTGTTGACCCCTCAGTAGAGCATCCTAGTCCTGTGACTCTGTGTAACCTCAGGCATTTGTGGATTATGCTTCATCACATTCCCCTCTGCCAAAGTTTAACCGTGCATACCTTGTGCTCTTTCAAGTCCTGAGCTTTAACGCCATGAAAGGGATTAGAGTTTAACATCACATCCAGTGTTTAATGTAAACAGAAAATTCAGTCAGATGTTATGTGTCTTTTCTCTGTGAGTTTAATGTTCATTTGCATTTACTCTCCCATTAAGGCTTGTGCTGCCATGAAAGAAGAGAAACGGACAGTATAAAAATAGAGGCAAACTACTAAGGGGGAAAGAATGTTGTGTGGTTCAAAGGTTTTCTCTGTTCTATATGTGAACTCACTGGGTTCCACATCTCCAAGAAAACCAAGGTAATTGTTCCCAGTCATATGATAGTCAGAGCCCAGAGCAGCGTGGCCATGAAACTGGAAAACAAAATTATGCCTAAGAGGAAAAAGCCTATGCTTCGACATATGACGTTTTGTCATGTGCACTATTTCTTATTACTCAACTTTTATGTAATCATGTGAATTTCACTGAATTCATTTGTTTTAAAATAGGTTCGATGTAGAGAACTGCACTGACATATATTATTATTATTATGTTGGTCAGTATCAGAAGCAAAAAAAAGTTCAGATTTCTGTTGTCAGACTTTGCAGGTGTGGCAGACATGCTGCTGTGGTGCAGCTTGGACATGCCACCTACAAACTAACAGTGTTAGTTTTCATCTGATTTCAGCCATCTCTATGTGTTTTACACATTATATATTTTGTGTTACTTTTTTGAAGTAATCTAGTTTGTTACTTAATTACTCACTGGAGAAAGTAATTTGTTACACTTTGCATCACGTTACTTTTGTGTTTGAATTACCTGAAACAAATTGTTAGTTAACAATATAAACTTTAGACTTCTGTTCCACATGCCAACACAAATCCTTATCCTGATGAGGACACATATATGATCTTTTGCTTTTAAATTTCTGTAATACGTAGATAAAGGTGAAAACAAGCCCAAGGAGACTGAAGTGATCGCCACTGCCACTGCTTTTGTTACCTGCTGAATTTGAGTGATGGCTGCTGCTTAAGTGTCTTACTCAGCTTAATAACAAGCTAGCTTTTTAAAAATCTATTTGCTAAGTGTGCAAATAACTGAAGAATGAATGTAGTACAGTAGTTACATTAGTCTGTTACTGAAAAATGTAAGGTGACCCAACACCGGTCTTGGAAGACCCGCAAGTGGTCTGAAAAGAAATAGGGGGATGTAACATCATTCAGTGAACCACTCATATTAAAACTGAAATACTCGATGACTATTGAAAAGGTTGCCATGGTCTGGCATGTTGATTTCCCTCGTATAATGAAGTATTACTATTTGGTTTCCCTCTGACCTTTTAAAACTAATATTAATAAAATAGATTAGACACATATTTTTCTTTCTGACAGCAGAAAGGATATTCCACTGAGCCCCGACTCGATATCACTAGCATGTCACTGGCATGTTGATGTTAGCAAGTTGCTCAAAATGTAGCCATTAAGAAAGGCGTTGTTGGCATCAAAATCATGATAAGTATGTTTTTTCCAAAGAACGAGTAAAACATGTAAGCTTTAACATTTGATGTGCTATCTTAAGGCTTTTTAGGTGACACAGTTCCCTAACTTAGGAGGAAAACAGGACACTACAGCACAAAGCACCTGTTATCTTTGCATTTTGTGCTGTTCAGCAATTGTAATAATTCAGCAGCCAATAATAAAGGTAAACTCCTAAGAAAAAGACCCAAAATAAAGACACTCTCTTTTCCCCAACTTAAATATACAGTCTTCACTTGTGAAGTAGAAGTTGGTGCACATTGTGCATAGCATAACTTTATGAGGGAGTGATTAATGAGAGAAATGTTCGATTAGAAAATGAAATAGTGGACCCTATAGGAGATATGCCAGTAGGATGGGTAGAAGCCTCAGCTGAGGCTGTAGCTAATGTGAGCTAGCCCTGAGATCAGCTGGTGTGACCGTGACTTCCTGGCCTGGAACTAATGCTATACTTGATTTCAGTCATGACGATTATAACCAAAAGGAGACTGTTGTCTTTATTTGCAGTTATTTATTATTGAATGGTTTAGGTCTTTTTTGAAATGTTGCTATTGTTGCTATGTTGCTATTTCGCACTCATATGTGGGCCCTATGTTTGAAACCCTTCCCTAAGAACACCATACCAGGCAAACCCACGATGGCTTGTAAAATAAAATGACACCAGGTGGACTGTCACTGATCCTAAATTCCACCTGTCGTTGTCAAAAAGGTATATGAAATAAGCTTTTATGGTATAATTCCTAACACAATATTCTGGAAACACTAAAATCGACTGTAGTGCTAGTAATTAGTTTTTAAAAATAAAGGATTCCTAGTTCTTGTTTCCTGTTTACTGCCACAGACATGACCTAATTTCTCTGCTCCCTCTAATTAAGACATATAAGTATTTAAAATCCCCACATTGTTCCTACAATCCTCCAAATTTGAAAGGCTTTACTAGGTAATTAGACTATGGCCCTTTGCTGAGTGCTTTTGCATATTAGAGAGCAGAGCTCGCACATTTCAGCCGTTGTTCAATTTGTAAAGCTGGAACTGGTGTTTGGCCACCCAAAGCCAAATATCTCAAGCTAGTGTGAGTCACTGTCTCTTACAGCTGGTATTCATTGCCACATTCATAGGCATTGTTACCGCCAGCCTCCTCTCCATCTGTGGTCCTTCCTAGCCTTCCTCAGTCAGACACTGTTGTCTTGAGTTTGTTTTTACCTGAACTGGTTATTCACACATACATGTCTAACTAAATTTGCTACATATTAATAAAATGGATTGAATTGTGTGTATTGATATATGGTGCTGAAAATATTAATTGGCTAAGTGGACTGTTAGTTAACTTTATTTGATCTCCAGATAGGAGATGTATGTTAACAAAAAGGAGTCATATTTCTAACAGAGACACAGATCATAGAAATGTAAGCAACTTTAACAAGTTAAGCTGTGATATACTGGACTCCAGACTGCAGGAAACTTTATGTTAAAACAGTGAAGAAGTGGCAGCAGAAACCTGGTCATATTCACAGACATACATCAATAATGTACTTAATTAGGACAGAGGCTAAATGTTTCATGATCCATGTAAATATAAGGGTCTGTGCTCGCATCATATCCTGCTAGATGTTTGGTGCTTGTATCTGAGGTCAGGTTCTATACAAAGCTGTAGTATTACTCCCCCTGCTTCCTCCTTTCCATCTCATCATTCCGCTTGGTCGCCCGAAAGCCTGGGAACCATTCAGGGAGACTTTAAAGTAGAATGGAGACATGTTTGCTTTAGCCTCACAGTCACAGGGACAGCTCAGATTTGTCCATTAGTCGCAATTTGTAGTTTATTATTTGTCAAGAACGTGTTAGTCTCCTTTACCTTAAATGATGAGCTCATTTTGAAAGTTTTGTTTTTCAAGTTGCAATTCAAGGAAAAGTTCGAGAGAAATAACATAAATTTACAAACATATTATTTTTAATAAAAAGACGCTAGGATTGTAAAATACTGGAATATCTGTTTGCTTTGTAATGCCAATTTTATGCCAAGGATTATTTAGATTATTTGTCATAATTCTCTGTAACCAAACTTCATTGCCTGGTTTTCTTACAGCCTATAAAGATGAGCCTTTTGTTCTTTAGATGAGCACCATTCTGGTCCTGATGCTGGTTTAAACTAAACACCCACTCCAGCAAAATACAGAATAATATATCTCAATGTGAGTCCTTCGATGCTCTTAATCTTTGCTGTGAAGAAAAAAGTGTGATTGAATCCGCTGTAGTCCGTCTTGTTCCATTTAATCCCATTTCGCAGATCAAATGCTGTTTCAGACCTTGACTGAATACTTTAAGGCGTGGCTTTTTATGATGGAGGAGGAGGAGATAAGAAACAGGAGCCTAAAAATCCACAAACTGAACACGTACTGTTAAAACATTATTGAGTAAAACATACTGTGGGGTGACTATGCATTGATAATTGGTTAAATTGGGGTGTGGGGTGTGTTCATCCTGGGTTGAATATGTCTCATCTGTCAGTGGGTGTGGGCCCAGGTGGAGCTCAGACAAAGAGGTCGCATTCATTTCCCCCTGAGAAAACTCAGCCATTACCCACTGATGGGGGGAGAAGTCTCATATGACTCCTCCTTCCATGAGCAATCATTGATTTGCCCTTGATCTTCATGTCTACACACACACACACTTGATCCTTGTGCCTGACCTTTCTACTGCCCCCTTTGACCTCTCAACATATCATTTCCTGTTTTTTTTATCTGTTTTTTTCCTCTTTTCCTGTCTCCTGATATTTGACCTCCCCTTATTCCCTCTGATTTCATCCCATGTCTTTCTTACTGTCTTTTCTCTCAGTGTTTTGCTTTGGTTTTTGCCTCTCTCAGTCTTGTCTAAGTGCTCAGGGCTGCAGAATAATCCTCTCTGTGATTTCTCACTCTTTTATCTTGGCTTTGGCAATGTCTGCTTTATCCACCATGACTCCCCAATTCCAGGAAAACTCAAGCGCACCATCTCCTGACCTACATGCATCAGCCTGAGAAAAAGAAAATAATATATGATTTTTTAAAGTAATTTTCTGTGATTTTTTAAGCTTTTGCTGCTGTTGCCACTGTTGGTCTGACAAAAGCTATCCACCTAGTAAGAATTTTTTGTTTAATTTTGTTTAAACACTCTAATGTTTATCCTTTTTGTCAAGTGTGTATTATTGTTGAATGAGGTAAGGTCACAACAGGCTGATTCTTGCTAAACTTGTTAAATATTAATGTGTGTTTATTGCTTGTGTTTACAACCCAAAAATGTGATGAAGCCACAGAAAGTAGTATAGTGTCTTAAAAGTGTTTTGATTGGTTTGCATACAGCTGCATAAAGGTTATTGCTCTCTCATTCACAGAAACGTTCATGTAAATGACCAGCTGAAACTGCTCGAATCATTAATTTTACACTAATATACAATTATTGTACATAAAAGGTGTGACTCTTTATGAAAAAAGACAATTTATTGTTCTCGCTGACGTGGAATATTTTACAGTCATTTCCAGCCAATAGAGATGGGTGTTTTAAGGAGATGAAGTCACTTTATGCTACACACACAAGACATGGTAAGAGGCAAGCAAGCAGCTAGTTACAGTCTTAGTGACTGATCATATGTCATCTGCCTGACAAACATGAGGATACTGCAGGTTAAAATGGGAGGAGCTTAAAAAGTAGCCACGCCCTAAATAAAGCCTGCTTTACTGTGTCTTTTTCTTTACATGGGACCAGACTGGGACCTGACTGTATGCATATGATATTGATTGTGCATATGATCTTCATGAGGGAGTGTTTGTGTGGTGACAGAGGAAGCTGTCTCTGCAAAGAGCCGTGCAGTCAACACATCACACGTGTTCCGCTCAGGCCTGATACACTAGAGGGGATCATGTTGAATAACAAAGGGACAAATCTATATTTGTTTTTATTATGTGACAAATAGTTAACAGTTATAAAGAGTAAATGTATAATAAAGAGTATCATTTTTATTATGATCTTTATTATCAGATACAACATATTTATAGATGAATTTTATTTTAAATTATCGAGATGTACAAATTTTACATTTTATTTATTAATGAAAACAGATGATTCTAATAAACATATAGACATGAGTTAGTAATAGCATATAAACTAGTTGTTTTTGTCTTGCAGGTGATCGAGTCTCTGGGGATCATGATTTACAAGGCTCTGGACTACGGGCTGAAGGAGAATGAGGAAAGGGAGCTGAGTCCTCCTCTAGAGCAGCTCATTGATCTCATGACTAACATGGCTGAGGCTGAGAGGGAAGCATGCCTTGACGAAGGCTACGAGGCCACAGAGGAAGAGGACGAGGTGGAGGACTCTGATAACGTCTCTGGCATTCGTGGCTACAGAGATATTTTCAATGTAAGCAGCTGGTGGACGCTAATATGTATGTTCAGCCACTGATGGCTGGTGGTTAAAAAGGATACTGCCAAGAGATAAAGTAATTTTAGTTAATAAGTGTTAAGTATGTAAAAGTAATCCCCTCAAAAGCAGAGGCTTCCAGCTGCTCTGCATACTGATATACTAACAGTTTCTCTGAGCTGATATCTATTCCTCAAAGGTCATCTCTGCAAGGCACCAAACAGCTAAGAAACACAGGCACACAAGCACTATGTACAGACGTTGGCCAATTAAGAGAAAGCTGTCTTAAAGTGGGCTGATACTGTAAAAGACATGAGGTAAAACAGCTTTTTTAAATAGTGGACAAAGTGGTCACCCATGAAAACATTAATCCTATAGAGCAGAATGGAGGTGCAGTAGTTAGTGCTGGGTAAGAGCTAGAGGGTCCACCAATCAGCTGTTATTGTTATCGTATCTTTATTTCACACATACACAGTAAAAAACGACATATACAAGTACACATACTTGCATTTACATGTACAAATATGAATATATATGTAAATACACACACGTATGTGCTCAGACAAAACAAAAAAAATAAAATATTAGGGGTGCAACGATACACAAAATTCACGGTTTGGTTCGGTTCGATACTTTGGTGTCATGGTTCGATATTTTTTCGATACAAAAAATGTTCATGCCTTTTTAATTTGTCATTTATTAAAATTATAAATATATATTTTAACTCAAAAGTACAGTTTTTAAATTTAATGTTGCTGAAACAACAAAGTAATAAAATAATAAATCTATCTGATCGAGAAATCGCTCATCTTTGGAAAAGAGAGTTTATTACAGAGAAATGGCTCTTTCCAAAATAAAAGCTATACTATACGCTTCTTCTGGGCTATATTCTCAGCAGCATATTAAACATATCAGGTCCCCATAAGGAGAATCATGTGCTAACGGCTGTCTAAATGACTCGGGTAAAGTTTGTAGCATGCGTGCTTGTTGTTTTTGTCTGCTTCCACTTGGATGATGTCGGCGTAAATGTGCAGTCATATTCGTTGTGTTCCCACTTGTGTAAAATAGTAACGCGCATTTTCTTGTTAGTAACTGTAACGGCGTTGTAACGATAGGAATAGTAATTAGTTAGATTACTCGTTACTGAAAAAAGTAACGCCGTTATTCCCATCACTGTCAGTCACATATAAAATATTTTTTGATCAAGGATTCCTGCAACAGCTGGGAGAAAACAGAATTTAATGATTCCAGTAATGGAAGACGTAGGCGATGTAATGCCTACTTAGAGCAGGTAATCACTCGTTTGCAAGTGAAAATCCATAATTCCAAATCTAAGGAAAGTGAAATAAAATAGTAATCTCTCCAAACAGACATGAGTGGTGTAAGTGTTTGGAACTATACACTCTTATAAAACATTTTCTCTACTATGTGTGAAGCTAAAACGGTTCTCCAGTTCTTGAGGAAAACATCATCTACCAAGGTATTCCAGGAACAGATGCAAACAAAGAGGGCAAGTGTTTAGGAAAAATTAAACTATTAAATATTCAACATATTAAACTCAGCAGTGAAAGCAGAGCTCAGAACCACAGTGCACTCGGGCTGCCAGGCTCATCTTTGCTGGGAGGCATGCATCTCTGTTGTCCAATGGAGCAGAGTCACTGTGTCAGTCCTCGCATGCCTGTGCACTGTTTACGTAATAACTATGTACCCAGTCACACACACAAGTGCACACATGCACACCAACACTGCTCTCCAAGGAGATGCATGGAAGCGGTGTGGCAGTCTGGCCTGTGGCTTTCTAGCTGTCAGTTTGAATTGTTGCTTTTTCCCCCTGAGACCATTCACCCCCTGTGCTCCTTGGTTTACCTTTTGTCCTACTGTACTAACCCCCGATGACACTATTTTAGATTAGAGCCTTATTTATCCACTCAATGGAACTGTTTTGATTTTGTATTTAAAAAATATGAATTTTATGTACACTTAACTGAACCCATTATTTTCTGTTACTCCCACACTTATTGGCAGGTTAAAGTTTCTAAAATGAGACAGTTGTCTGGTGTTTTCCATGTTTAGTGAAATTTTTGCAGTCTGGACAAACGGATGCCAAGAGCATGCAGAGCGTTGGCCAAAGGTACCTTCTGTTCCTCTGAGAGAAACAAGGGCATATTTTGTCATCGCTGTGTGTGTGTTTGTGGAGCAGCAGTGTGGCTGACCTCAGGCAGAGCTGTCTTGTGAATTGTGTTCATCAGTCAATAACAGCTGTTTACAAGTGTCTTTTGGTTGGTATTTTGCTTTTATATAATGCCACTGAGATCCATTAGCTAAGTGCTAGCTTGATACGACTATCTATACTTCATTTAAAGCCTAAACGCGTGCTGTTGTTGTAGCCATGAAACCAGTAATCAAAATAGTCAGATTAATTATTGTCATTGTCATGCCAGCTTTTGTTAGATTGCTATATTTTAAATTATCTGATCTAATACAATGCTTTGCAAAATAATAGCTTGTTATTGTCTTAGCACAAAATCAATCAATTAATAAAGTCCTAAATGACCTGAAAACCTGATCAGGCTGTCAAATAAACAAACAAATCACAAAGAAAATCTTGAAACTTAATGAAGTGAATGTAAGAGCGTGAAATTTAGAAATGAATTGTGTGTCACCCTAAATGTATTGTTGATTGTTGTTTTTGATTTTCTTTCAGTGCAGCTGTGTGAAGTGTGAACTGAAAATCCTTTTGCTTCCTCTGTTTTAGCTGTGCACAGCTCATCTACCCAGTGTGTCAGATGCACCCAGTCATTACCAGGCAGTGTGCCGAGCCCTGTACACAGAAACCAGAGAGCTGCGCACTTTCTTGGAGAAGATCAAGAGTGCCAAAGAGGTAAGGTCCTATGATAAAACAGATCAGGCATAACATTATGGCTATCTGCCTAATATTGTGTGAGTCATTTTGCTGTCAAAACAGCCCTGACCCATCGAGTTTTGCTGTGGTATCTGCACCAAGATGTTAGCAACAGATTCTTTAACTCCTGCAAGTTGCAAGGTGGGACTTGTTTGTCCAGCACATCCCACACATGCTCAATTGGATTGAGATTTTGGAATTTGGAGGCCAAGATTTCAAATATCTCAACATCTCAAACGTGTGGTTGTGTTCCTCAAACCATTTCTGAACCATTACTGGTTTGTGTTAGGGCACATTATCCTGCTGAGAGAGGCCACAGCCATAAGGGGGTATTGTATTGTAAGCATCACACTTCCTCTGCCGGCTTCCTTTCTTCCCATTGGTGCCAGGTGTTCCCCAGGTTAGCCACAGCCATGAACCCGGCCAGCCATGTGATGCAAAGGAAAACGTGATTCATCAGACAAAACCACCTTCTTTGATTGCTCTGTGGTCCAGTTCTGATGCTCTCGCGCCCATTGATGATGCTTTTGCTGGTGTACAGGGGTCAGCATGGGCACCCTGGCTGTTCTGCAGCTATGCAGCCTCGTACACAACCAACTGTGATGAACTGTGTATTCTGACACCTTTCTATCAGAATGGATGACATTTTTTGGCAATTTGAGCTACAGTAACTCTGTTGGATCAGAACACATTGGCAAGCCCTGTCTCCCCACATGAATCACACTGCCTCTGCCGCCAATGACCCTGTTGCTGGTTCACCGCTTGGACCACTTTTGGTAGATGCTGACCACTGCAGACCAGGAACACCCCACAAAGAGCTGCAGTTTTGGAGATGGTCTGACTCAGTTGTCTGTGAGGAAGAGATGATCAGTATTATTCACTTCACCTGTCAGCGCTCATAATGTTATGCTTGATCAGTGTATGTTTTTATATTGCTAACACACATAGGATTTACAGTATTATAGTAAAAAGCTATGTTTACATTAATTGCAGCCAAAAATACTTAGTGTAGTATTACTTAATCAAAGAGTTCTCAAATATCTTGCAAGGATACCTTCATAATTGACTTAACTGGATCTGTTACAGCCTAATTTGATGATGGACTGGCTCACAGATTTCTTCATGCTCGGAAGTTAGCTGTCTGCCTAAGATGACCGATGTCATGACAAATTGTGCTGTGTCCAAATTAAACAAGAATTTCCATCAGCCAAAAGTCAGAAAGGCAATAAAAGACAAAACAGAGGAAAATCTGCATAACTTAAATTTTTAATGATGGATAATAACGTTATGACTCACAGCTAATTATTTAGCTGACCACTTGGCTAGCCCTGAGAACAACTAACTAACTATTGACAGAGAAGACAATTTTTATGTAACGACCATAAATCTTATCTTAAGTATCAAAGATTCTTATAAACCACCTGAATGGTTTTTAGTTATATCACCATCACTAGGCTGGACTGTAGCTTACAATACACATGAATGTGACTCACAAAGACATGAAGACAGTATGTGTGTGAAAGCCCTGTTTACTGTGTGACAGCGCAGAAGGCAGTCAGCTGATGCAGAAAGGCATCCGTGGGAATGGCTGGGGAAAGAGCGAATGAATTAATATACATGCGTGCTCAACCTACATTACTCATACTGTGATATAACCACAAATGATTCTGACTCACAGCTTTAAAAATGAAGATTTTATTGTCTTCATTTTATGGGCCGCTCATTAATTCGAATATACATGAATACATGGAATAGAATGAGAACAGAAATAAAACTACTGATTTCCTTATACAAGAACAAGCTATGAGGTTACAAAATAGCAACACATTTATGGTGACGGTGATGATTAAGAGCAAAACACTTGCAGTGGCAATTTTGATATAAACTGTTAAGGCAAGGGTGCTGTGTGCGGGTGACATGCCATGTACTGACACCCTCCCAGCTGACAGGTTGAAGTGAGCCACCATGAAAAAAATAGTGACATGTTTGTCGTGCATGTCAGACATAGATGACTAAATCTGCAGACATGCTGACTCTCAGTCTTCCAAGAGCGCTGAGTTCAGGTTCTCATAGCTAGCCTTCAGCCTGGCATGATCATGAAAACAGTCCTATTGTAGTGGCTGGAAGGTTTGCACCATAATATTTTAACAAGTTGTTCTCATACCACCGAAGATTAATTCTCTCCACAGCATTTTGTTGGTGTAATGCCTGTTGTAGGCAGGGATCCTGGCAGGTGATTTCTAATAATGTTCCCTAGAGATCGGTGATCAGCAGGTTTGCACAGACACAATGCAGATCTTTCTAAATCTTTCTAAAGAAAAGTCTTTGAGAGCAAATGTAATGCCAGTTGGCAACGTGATTCTTTTACCAAAGATGTCTTATTGACTCATTTTTTTTATTTCAAGTCATGTCTCGTTGCTCTGTTTTTATTTTATTTTTCTACCCAACCATTAAGATCACAGGCAGGAGTCATTGTGGACTTTGTTTTCCTTGGGAGCATTTTGGAGCTCAGCTGTGGGTTGGAACAGTTTCCTTAAGGAGCTGTGTGCATGTGTTTGTACGTCTCACCTCAGGGTTCCTTCCTGCTATGCACTACTGCTGCTGCCTTTTCACTGCGTGTAATGCATCTGAATGAATACAGGGGAGGATTAGGTCAGTTACGCAACTCTTAGGAAAGGAGACTTTTATTGCAGAGTGGAACAGGCTAAGACAGAAACTTAAATTTGAGGAAAGTTGGGGGTTGCAGTAATTGTAAACTGAAGTCGTTACCATCGCTGTGTTTGTCATTTGTTAAAACTCAATAGCATACAGACGTATTTCTTGTAGTCAGTTTTTTTTTACGTGCCAAAAGAACTAGAGTCCATTGTATAGTTTTGCGATGGTTCTTGTACCACATAAAATGTTGTACCATTTATACTATAATAGAAACAGAACTCATGTGTGGAACCTATAATGCTAATGCTAACGAATGAGCTTTCCATCAGCCTCAGCTCTACTTTTTGTTTTGTGCTAATTAACAAGTTTAGTAATGCTAACACATATTTAAAATAGTTAAAACTATGAATAATATACCTGTTAAACATCACCTTAGCATTGTCATTGTGACCAACTATGCCATTCTTCTCATGCAATGTCAAAAGACCTTAGCATGCTAAAGTGCTAAAGCAAGATGGTAAACATAACATGCTAAACATCAAAATGTCAGCACAAATAAATTTAAAAAGTTAACACGGTAAACAGATTTTATTAACAGTTATTTACCATAAGTAAGATTAACAATTCCAGTAGCAGTTATATTTTCAAACCCCATATATATGTGAGAGGCACTAGCAAGTGAAAATCTGCGAGTCACTTCAAGGTACACTCCTGTCTAATACCCATTATACTGTTTTTTGCTAAGACATTCCTTACTAGTGTCCTTTGAGGCAAGAAAAATAGAATAGGATAGCCAACTGTGCAGGAATACAATCTAGGCTATTCAGCAAATGCAACAGAAGAAGTCAATAAGGGGCAGATTTAATAATGTGTTGCATTAAAAAAAAATACTACCAGTACTTACAAAGAGAGCACAGTGACAAGTTTGCATGTAAAAGCTGGGAACTCACAGATTTTTGTGCTGAAGCTATTGCAAATGTTTTTTCAGGATTTTCTTTCTTGAGGCAAAAATGATGGATACATTTGCAATATGCACTTTACTGTTTATTGCTCAAATTTTTAGCACCAAAACAAAAGCATGTCTTATTTTGTTTGTGCTTGATGGTGAAATTAACTGTGATTAAGTAAAAATGATGCTATTTTAGCTATTTTGGCCCGTTAAAGAAATTTGGCCCTAAGAATTAATAGTAAGCTGATATAAGAAGCAGCAGCATAAAATGAGCGGCATCTGCCATTTCCCCTAATGACATATAGATTCATCCCTATTTAATCTAGACACATCAATCAGCGTTTAGTCCGTGTACAGACTCGTATACCTGCTACCTAACTGCAGATTCTCAGTAATTATTCTGTAAAGAACCAAATGTGCCTAAATTCCTTTCAAACCCATTGTCCTGTTTGTGTGTTTTGGTGTTCTTTGTTAAACACATTTCAGAAAAGTCCATCTTCATCCAACCATTGCTACCAGACATCGCTGCCAAATAAAGCCCCTTTAACTTTCCACAGAGATGCCTCCTGCTGCTGAACAGCAACTGAATTAGTGGTGATTCACAGACAACTTGTGCTCCTATTTGCTCAGGGTTGCGTGCTTCTTGTCAGCTGTTAAGAGAGAAAATGAATGAATAATATCAACAGAAGGCAGAATTACTAAGGTTTTACATGCAGTTGGCAAATGCCCTGAATATTTTATTTTGTGGCCCCTTTAGCAGCAAAAAGGTTTCATTCACATTGTGGATTACTTTTCATGATTTAATTAATGCAGAACACGTGGAAGAAGCTGCTCAAGTGGAATGGAAAATATGTTGCTTTGATCTGATCTGGAGTTTTGCTTTCCATCCAAATGAGATAATGGTGTTTTACAGCAGTTGAACTACGCTGTTGTTATGCTCTTCACTGGCTAGATTATCAGTGATTTATTTTGATGGGCTATCATAAAGCATCAGGGACCATCTTGTTATCTTTTGACTGGAGTACTGTACACACTGTAGACATATTGACTTGTGATGCACCAAAAAGCCTGTTGCGAGTGATGTTATGTAAGCAGTCAGTCAACACAGCTGTGCCCCCGTAGGATGATGGTGAATTCTAATTTCCCCTGTGACCTGAGGTTTTAACTCGGCAGTCAGCTGGGCAAACTCCCGTGATTGTCTTACCAAACTTTCCCCTCCGGTGACATGATCAGGACAGCATCACTGCAAAGATTAACCAGAGGAAACACATTTTCAGTCTGTCTACTGCTTTTTACAAGCTTGTTATGGTCTCATCCTGTTAATATAAAAGTTAAAGGGGAGCATTAAAGGGGACTTGCTTCCATACTTCATACTTCTTGTCATAATGTCTCAAATTATTAAATTATTAAATTATAATGTCTTAAATTATTATTATTTTCCAATAATAATAATAATAAAGATATGCATTAAGCTTACAGTTCTTACAGCTTGAGTTTCTGCGAAACTTTCCAGTAAGAAAACTATGATTTTACAGAGGGGGATCTTTAAAAGTCTGGAACTAATAGTGAGTGTTTGAAGCCAGAGACTAACATCAGGAGCTGCATAACAGGCAGCATGAGAGAAATAAAGATTTGTGTAGCTGTGAATTCAAAGCTATTTGAGTGAAGCCACTTAACAGCTTACATATGGGAACATGTCTTGTTATTTCCCAAAACAGCACTTTTTATATTTGATCTTGTTCTTTTTCACCAGAACCTCCGTAAGATGGAGGAGTCATCAGAGGAGCCTGGCCGAGACCTGAACGAGTTACAGAATGCTGACTGGGTATGCAATGTTCAACCTTTGACTGTAGCCTCAAATGTTCACGTGAAGATATCTCCATGAATTCATATATCACGGTAAACACACAGTAATCAAAGAACTTCTCAGGAACCATGCTGAGATTGATATGGCCACGGCACATGATGATGGCGCCCTGTTTCCCTGTTCTGTGTGCAAGCAGAGGCTAGCCTCTCTTTTCTACACTGGGTTCCTCTTTCACTACTTCTTCTCCTCTCAGGCTCGATTCTGGGTTCAGGTGATGAGGGACCTGCGTGAAGGAGTCAAGCTGAAGAAGGTGCAGGAGCGTCAGTACAACCCTCTGCCTATTGAGTACCAGCTCACTCCCTATGAGATGCTCATGGATGACATCAGGTCCAAACGCTACAAATTGCGTAAAGTCATGGTCAGTGTCAAAACACGTGTTGCAGCTTTGAAAATATTACTCGAATGCTGCACTCAGTGCTGCACTGTTGTTTTGATCCAGCAGGGAAACGCTTGCTTCATGAAAATCATAAGGTTGCATTGATTATTATTGGATACTGTATAACTGTGCCTTTCACTAATGTGATGAAATGATGACTGCATACACTCAGAAAATGTTACGTTACATTTAATGGCATCTAGTCAATGGAAATTTCACTTGATTGTTTTAGATTCTTTTTATACCAAACATATTTTCCTTAATGATTTAAATAAATAAACCTTTGATTTTATATATTTCAGCTGCATTTTACTCAAACATGGCTTCATGTTTACGAGGGCAAATAATCACTTTTTTAGTATACTGTTGAGTTTTGTTTTTAGTCTTTTAAGGCTTCAGTGTGATACCTGAAGTTGTTGTGTAAGTCCACATCTAGAAAACACACCACCACAGTTCAAATCATTTAATGAAATGCTCCAGAAAACGGTACCATAACGGGTTGCTTTGGTGTAAACTTGCATATGCACGACTTTACTCTTCCATTTGGCATTATTCATAGCAAAACTGAAAACTTTAAAAAATATTTTGTAACTATTGTGATCGCTGATTAAAGTCTTTCTATTTAGCAGTGAGGAGTTGCTGCTTTTATATTAGAACCATTATTGAATATTACTAGTTTTTTGACTGTCAGATGACCCAAGCATGATTTAACATCTTGGGCTCTGAGAACGACGCTGGAAAATTTGACAGCCTTGATGATAATTAAAAATAATCATCAATCTCAGCCTTATGTATGTGGTCTTGGGTTTGGTTGTCTTGCAACAGAAAATTTAAAAATGTCCATATATACTTTTTTTGATATTGTGTTTTTTTATTATTTGAGTTTGGATTATTTAATTTTTCCATCCATCATGTTCTCCATCTAGTAAATGACCTCCTGAAAGAAGCAGCGTTTGTCTGAGCTAATATAAGCAGACCAATTGTTCCTTTGCTTCAGGTCAATGGAGACATCCCACCAAGATTAAAGAAAAGTGCTCATGAAGTCATCCTGGAGTTCATCAGGTCCAGACCCCCTCTCAATCCTGTGAGTACTAACAAATCTGATTGATTTAAACATTAAAACTGAGATTAAACCAATAACCCCTCTACACATTTGCAAATTAGTAAACACTCTGAAAAAATAAGGATTTTTAACAAAGACATTTCCTGCTTCTAACCTGGTGTTATTTGTGGGAAACACTGTGACTCTCATGTCAGGAGATGGTTTATAGGTTGATTTGCTGTTGCTAAAGCCAAAATCATCCCGATGATTAGACTTGACTATTTCCACTACATGTGATCGACTGTAAATTCAGACTCTGTAAAGCGCTCGGGTGTTCACGTCTCACTGCAGCCTGAATTTGGAGAAATAAAGGATTCTGTGCTGATATCAATCTTGCAGCAGGATTAGCAGGCTGCTTTTTCAGCAGTGCTCGCATCTCTCAGCAATCAGGTGAACAATCAGTCAAAGTAGACCCGAAGAGGTGAAGAGAAGCAGGCCTGCGGGCTACAACCCTGTACATTTGTGTCAGTGTTGGTATGCTCCCTTTTTCACTCTGTGCCACCCATCATCAACCCACACTACTTAGGTGTCAGCTCGGAAGCTGAAGCCACAGACTCAGCCTCCTCCCACGCTGCACGAGCGGATCCTGGAGGAGATCAAAGCAGAGCGGAAACTTCGCCCGGTCTCTCCTGACGAGGTCCGCAGAGGAAGGCTGGGTAAGGAGGTGTCCCACTTCATTGTCCCTGCTCTTGGTATCTTTTAGTCCCGTTGGTGCACACTCACGTGCACACTCCCATACACATGCAACCATACTTCGCTCTAAAATTTTAAGACGTTTTAAGCTGAAGTATGGATCTGATGCCTGCACCTCAGAATCACATAAGAAGTGTGCACTAGCTTCATTACTTTGAGCTGTTTCTGTTCTTTTATATGTTCCTACTTTGCTGCTGCTGCCTAACCGTTCATATTTGTGTTGCAACTAATGCCTATTATTGTTTTGTGGCTTATATTGTTTGCAACAGAGTATAAGTCGTATGCCACAATAATGCTAAGTGTCTGCAACTTCTATTAACACACTGAACCCAGTACTGTGTTGTCTGCAGTGTCTCCCCATTGGCTGACTTATTCAAAAATCCTCTTATCGCTCGTCATGAAAGCAATGAAAGCTTTGGGATCTGAAATAAGACAATAAGCATGCCATTTCAATTCTTTTCTCACTAAATACCAACTTCTTGTATGTACAGTAGTAAGTCTTGACTTGATGTGCCTCTATCACAAACAATAACTGTCCATGACGTTTCTCGTTGCAGTAATTCGGCCACTTAGCATGTCTTTCAGTTTTGACGCGTCAGGTAAAGTCTCCCTCGCTGCTTACCTGGCTTTTCATCACTTTCTGTTCCCCGCTTTGTTGTGGCTGCTCATCTGTTCTGTCAGCACGAACAAACACAGACACAGATACACACTTTTAATGCCTCAATCTGCATATTGTACACACATTTCATGTTGTGCTTCATCGTTTGGTGATTGCCTCCTTTGGAGGTGAAAAATGGACCCATGGGACACTGGTCAGTAGGAGGATGCTGATGAGAGCGAGGTGACATGAGTGGCATGCTGAACTACATCCACAGGCCATGCTTTAAACTTGTTAACCTTAAAACCAGGGAAATCAAATGAACGTTCAGACCATTTTTTTGCACGTTGAAATCTGAGGCAAAGCTTGAACATGAAAATCTCGAAAACCTTTAAAGATAAAAACCTCCTGAACCTGTCTGAGTATTGGCTAGTAAAAATACGAGGAAAACAAACAATCTGTCCTGTAAAGTCTCATATTTTAGCACACACTGATTCATTTCACATTGCAAAAGACAATTAGTGACAATGTCTGAATGTTATGTTGTTATATTTCTCAAATATTCAAAAAAAAGGTCTTCATGTTCAAACTTTGCCTTAGATTTCAGTGTGCAAAACAAAAGAAAATTCAAAAAATAATAGAAAATATTTGAACAGATCATTTAAAAGAAATCTTGAAAAGTATTTGATGTGACTTTATCCTACAGACCAACAAAAAACAGGCTTATGTTCAAAACTCACTGCCTTTCATTTGTCATAAAAGGAATCTTTACTTTGTGTAATATATGTGTTCGATTGGAAGAGATTACATCGCCTCACAGCCAGACTGAGATATTTAAAGTGTTTAGAGGTGCTAAAAACAAGAAGAATTTTATTCACGATGTCGCTGTTTTGGGGGTTTTTTTGCATGTAGCGTTCTGAAGTAAGGATGGTAAAATTATATCACTGCTTTCTATACAAACAACATCTCCTTCTTTTAAAAAAAAAAAATACTGTTGGCTGTTAAAATGATTGCAGCCTTGAGAAAACAGTTTATTCTAGTCAGTCTTCATGTTAAAGGAAATTCCTGTACCTCCTGAAAAATATTCCTGCTGTTGTTTCTTGGGAAAAGTGTCACCTTTTCCAAGCACTTAGTAGAAGAGAGCTGCCAGCTATCTAATCAAGGGTTGGCAAGGAACAGCCAAAAGCATACGTGACACCTCAACGTCTCCAAGAATCTATACAAAAGAGTCTTTCGTGTGCAGCAGTGACTTTGCAGAATCGAGCCAGTGCGCAGGTGGACCGGTGCGCAGCCTCATGCTCTGCACAGCATAGTAAAATATATAGTCTAAGATGACGAGCTACAGGCTACCAGCAGTGGAACATGCTCAGGGTTCAAATTTGGAGATAGTGTTGTGATTGCGATGAGGGAACAGTGCTCAGGTGGCCAATTTAGAATAATCCTGTGCTCCACTTTCTCTCCTACTGAAGCCAGTGTCTCTCAAAACAGCTCCCTCATTTGTGTTGTCTGTTGACCTGTGTAAAACCTTCCCTTTATAATCACTCATTCCCATATGATGTGACCATATTGATAACTCTGTACTTTGTGGGGATTTTACATTCCCGCTGACAAATTAATGAGTATGGCTAAGGGGAAATAGATTTCATGAGATTAAATGCTGCGATCACAAGTCTCAGTGAGGTATCATGTCCCTGCGCGCAGCGTTGGGCCTTCGTGATAGCTTATTGTTTTAAAGGCAACGTGAGCAGGCGGTGCTGCTTGGTTCTAATTAAATTGTCATTAAAATGTGACATTAAGTATTTTGTTTTAGTTGTGCATTAGTTGAGAAGGTTGATGCCACTCTCTCTGTGCTTTTGTTTAACGCTAGAGTCAGCAGGTGATTAGATTAGCAACAAGGGTGTGACTTGGGTAATTTGATTGGCTCCCTGGGGTCCCCTACAAAAAATTGAAAGGAAAATGTCAAATTAATCGATCCGTAATGGGAGTGATGTTTCAAATTACATAACGCTAGAATAAAAACGTAAGACAAACGTTATATTATACATAAATACATATTTAGGTCTAAAAACACTTAATAACAAAATTGTATAACATTACCCTAATTTTTGCTTTAATATCATAGTAATAGTAGTATCATAGTAATACACTGTTTGCATGTTGTTACTGTAGTTTTACTACAATTTTGTAGAAAAGTATATAAGTGGTGATTTTGCGACCTAACAGCAATACTGTCACCACATTATCAGCTTGTAATGGTACAACTTTGTAAAAAAAACTATATGCTACTGTGCAAAAGTCTTGAGCCACTCTTTGTTTCTTTATATTTTGCTTTTAAGGAGCCAGGCTTTCTTGTATCTTTTAAGTGGTCTTGAGCATTAGTTCTTTAAGCTTTCTGAAGTTTTTCTTAAGCCTCTTAACAATGATCTGTGAATCATTCAAGTATAAAAAGTGTTTGCAATATAACTTTAAAGACTTTGAAGACTAACGAGGAGGCAAGCCTGAAAATGCAAATGAACAGTGTCTGAAAGGTCACATCCTTAAGAAACAGGGGTAGCTGTTAAGAAACCATTCTTAAAGAAGGAAAACTGGAAGAAATGGCAGGTAGGTTTGCCAAATTATACAAGGACTGGACTTAAAATCAGTAGAAATAAGTCTGATGAATGAAACTTGAAAATCTGACATTTTCAGGAGGAGGGACGTAAAACCGCGAGTGTTCATAGTTATCTGTAAAACACGGTGGAGGCTCTGTCATGGTTTTGTGCTGCATTCCAGACAGTGTTTTTAAAATCTTGTTAAAATTGATGGAATTACAAAGAAAAACACCACTAATTTTTGATCCACCATCCAATACCAGCTAGAAATTGGCTGACAGCATGACAATGATCCCAAACAAACCAAACTCTCAAATCAGAACTCTTGCATGGTATGCAATGCAATGTTGACTTGAGCTCATCACAAGTATTATTCAAGCGTTTGTTCTATTTACTGCAAAACTACACAGCAGATGTGCTGCCCCTCCCTGAGCCTGGTTCTGCTGGAGGTCTCTTCCTGTTAAAAGGAAGGTCTTTTACCCCTCTATCTCTGAGTGCCTGCTAGTAGGGGACCAGTCGATCACTGGAGTTCTCTCTCTCTGGAGCCTATTCCATCTACCATAGAGCGAGAGCTGGGCTACACCCTGGTCATGTCGTTGATCTGAAGCACGGCTAAGATGCTTAAACATAAGACATAAAAAAATCAAATGAAACCTTAACTGAACTGAAAGCTGTGGTCTTTATGCTGAACTAAGCTGACCCATCTTGACTTAGCTAGGCAACATGAGAGTGATACTAAACTTCTTCTTCTAACCCACACAAAGACAGATAATATGTTAAAAACCATGTCTATTTTAAATCATTTTATAGACAAAATAAAAACATTTAATATCAGATTTTGCACTAAATACTTTAGAATCAAAATGACTCCTTTGTAGGGTCAGTATTTTAACATTGAGCAGTTATACGTTTCATGATGTAATCCAGACAACAGACCCATTTCCCTGTAGCTGCACACGTACACAAAGTATCCCAAAGTATTCTGTCAAACACAAATCTGTTTACTACTTCAGTCACTCCATTTTATTTGGATATAAACTGCAGGTGTACTGAGTGGTGAATTTACTTGTAGCCATCTTATTAAAGGAGGTCTCCCTTTTAGGTTTCGGCAAAACTCGCAGTATGCCGCAGGATTTATTCCGTACTGGAATAGGTAACGTATGAGCAATGCTGTGGTTTGGAAGGCCATGTTTGAATTTTAACCTAATGGTCTTGTCTGTTTTGTCTCCCCCCTGCCCGCCAGCTTTAAACTAATATCTCCTCTTTTTGAATATGTGAATGCTGAGACTTGGGTGAAACAAAGAAAGGGTTTAGAATGATGGCTGAATAGAGAAAAACTGGTGATGTAGGTTCTTAGGAATCTTTGGTCATAAAAAGACTGGGCAGCAGGAACAGAGCTCGTGTTGAGACGATGAGCTCATGTGGATGCTTTTCCCACAAACAAGAGGCTGAAGGGAGAAAGGAGAGTTTCAGGGTTCCCACCAATCCTATCAGCTGTGTTTTTTATCTGTCTCTTGCAGCACTCGCTTGTCTGCTTTTCCCATACTCCCTGCCTCCAAACCCTCTCATCAGGTTGTCTTTTTGCTATACCCAGAAATTAGTCAGAATCAGGCAGCTTGGTATTGTAGGTGGTTGATTTTAATGTTGTCTTTTCTACTTTTAGACTTTAGCCAGTAAAGAGTGTCTGTTTAGTAAATTGGGAAATTTGGTTTCAAGGACTTAGCTTTCCCTAAAAACGTTCCCTGGGGGTTGATATGGGAGAGAAGCTTTTTTTTTTAGGAGTCCACAGTTTAAATATTTCATGAAGAAGGCATCCATGCTCTGCGTGTAACACCGCCCTGCTCCTATGCTTCCCCTTAGGAAAAACTTAACCTTCGCCAACCTCTTTAACCTTTCGGCGACTCTCAAAACTCAGTCCTCTGTAACATCATTCATTGCATCCTTTCACCTCACCACCCACTGAAACCCACTACAACTTGAAAACTCTGTTTCCCCATATAACAAATGGGATAGTAAAAAAAAGATGCAAAGTATAACCTGTTTGGGTGCAAAGAATCCAGAGAGGATGTGTTTTGGGTTTCGTTTCAACTGCTGTGCCTGAATGACACTCTCCTGTGTGGCTCTATGCAGATGAGTTCAGCCCACGTATGGGCAGGAGGACATCCAGCTCTCTGTCTCTCACCAACGGATCTGGATCACCCAGAGTCGAACCCTCTGGATCTCAGTCAGTTCCTCAGAGAAAGAGGCTCCTGAAGGCTCCCAGCCTCGCTGAACTGGACAGCTCTGACTCTGAAGTGCGTTTCTGTGTATTAGAATTTTATTTTTCCTAGATGCATTTACTTTGTGCAGGAAAAGTGACGACTGAAGTGCATGTGTATTCTGTGCATTCAGGATGAGATTGTTGGACGCAAATCAGCGAGCAGCTCCAGCGTGGCGACATCTCTGATGGATGACACTTCCCCAGAATCTGTGCTGGGGAAGAAAAGTGAGTCAGGAAGCCTTTCGACGCCCCCTGCCTCCTTAACTAAGCTATCTGCTGGCAGTGATCGATGGCTTTTAATCTTGCAGCCTTGCCAGTCACGTTTCCCAAAGTCTTTTCATTTGAAAGATTATTTATAATCAGTAGGTCTTGAGCCAAAGATTAACCAATCAATTCCTTCTTTGCAGTTAAACTTGCTCTTTTTTTCTCTCTCTCTCTCTTACGTTCTATCTATGAACACCAGCTCCACCCATGTTCCTGCCCATCTCCTCTACACCTCAACCAGAGAGGCGTAAGACCCCCCAGAGAAGACACTCTATTGAGAAGGAAACGCCCACAAATGTCCGACCGTTTCAGCCGCCCTCCAAGCAGAGCTCCAAGTCCCTGGTGAGTCAGAGCTTCGTGTATCATTTAAAAATAAACATTTGGAAATAGGATTCAGTTCAGTCCAATTCAGTTTTATTTATATAGTGCCAAATCACAACAACAGTCACCTCAAGGCGCTTTATGTTATAAGTTAAATACACTACAGGGGCAGCCAACTGTCACGACTGATTGGGGGGTTAGGGGAGAAAGACAAGACAAACGACACACTTTGGAAGAGAGTCAGAACTGGACCAGATTGAAATCAAAAAACAAATCTACTAATGCGTTAGTTTCAAAGGATATTCCTTCGATTGCTGTTTTGACTTGTTCCAGTGGCTGTCAGTGTCCAGTGTGGTCAAATAACTTAATAATCAAAAGAAGCAGAGGGAGAACGAGATAAGTACGTAGAGCATCAAGATCTGTAGGGAAATGAGGAAGGATTGAAACTAAACACACATGCTGTCATCTCTCTTCTGTTTGCCCCTTTCTCAGGATTTCTTCCCTCCTTCTTTTACCAGAACCATCGAGTCCCTGTATCTGTTAAATTGCAGGCTTTCTGTTCTTCCTCCCTCCCACACACACACACACCTCCACCTTCTCTTGCTCAGGTTGGAATCGAAATCTCGCATCACTCCTGGATTCCCTTCCTTCTCCACCCTTCTCCCTCCACTCTGTGCCCTTTGTGGAGCTCCAACCCTATCGAGGTGTTTGTGTTGGGGTTGGTGAAGACACTTTTTGCTCTGTGCAGGAAGGTTTACATCCTTCGAAGAGACTCGGCCGAGGTTTGCCCGTCTCCCATCAGTCTGTCCCGTCATAATAACCGTAGCTGCTCATCCTCCTAATTCTTCACTAGATATCATTCACCTAGAGCAGGCTGAGGACATTGCTTTGGATATCTAACACAGTGGCTCAAGCGTATAGCAACATAGAACTAACAAAGAACTGTCAGAGCGTTTACAGGAAGTAACAGGAAAGACGAACATAGGATCAAAGATCTCTTTTTTTCATGTTTCTGAACACTTAAAAAGTGAATTTGAAGTTTCCTCTCCTCCTCGTTTCTGGTAACAGAGAGTAATGGGAAGAACCACAGTGCGTTAACTTGTCCTTCAGCAGTCAATCAAGGATTCATAATGTACGACTGTTACAAAGGCCCTGAGGATGCCCTGAGTAGCAGACAAACACACCTTGTGGCTACAAACATATACAGCCTCCCCTTACAATAAAACCACAGTCATCTAGGAGTTTCCCTTATTTAATATTGCTCTCTTTGTTCCTTGAGTTCCATGTAGACATGGTCAAGACCACATTAGGTGCCCCTCCTATGGGCTAAGAACAGGAAACTGAGGGCCCAATTCACACTGGCTCACCAAGATTGCACAATAGAAGAACAGGTTGGAAAAACGGCCCATGGTCTGACGAGTTTCTGTTTCTGCTGCCACAATGTCTGTATAAATACTTAAGCCTGCTGATGGTGTAATGGTTTGAGGGATATTTTCTTGGCACACATTTTGCCCCTTAGGACCAGCATTGTTTTAATGCCACAGCCTGCCTGAGTATTGTTGCTGACCATGTCCATCCCTTATGCCCTTATGAGTGTATCATGTTCTGATGGCTGCTTCCAGCTGGATAACAAATATAAAAAGAAATTCTCTTTTTTTAGCCAGTTCTTGAAGACAATCATTGCACGCTTTGTGAACACTATTTCTCGGCACTGCTGCAGGAAAAAAGTGTTCACTGTTTTTCCCACATCACGATTCTACTCTGAGATGCCTTTTCTTTCACTGAACAATGAGGATATTTTTATGACCCAATTGTAGCCCGGACCCACTCTCAGTGCTCTTAAAGGTGCAGGAGAGTTGTGCATGTGTGTGCTGAATGAAAAACACTGAGTCCTGTGTTTTGAGTCTGCTGGGTCCACTGACTGCTGTGCGTATAATTCTTGTTGTTGCTGCAGGAGGAGTTTTGTTTTCCTGTGGAGTGTCTGTCTCTGACGGTGGAGGAGGTGATGCACATCAGACAGGTGCTGGTGAAGGCAGAGCTGGAGAAGTTCCAGCAGTACAAAGACATCTACAATGCCATGAAGAAGGGGAAGGTAATACATCTTTTTATTGCCTAGGCTAATTCTATTATAAAGAAGTAATCTCTCTTTAATAAACAGGGATTACTTACTCTTTCTAAATGAGCACAGTTAAATTATAACACCATAAGTGGGTTAGGGAAACAGTATAACTTTTATCCTGAGAAAAATGTTTTTTTGGTTCCAAATACCTTCTTTAGATTTACTGCGATCTCTATATTTCTGTTGCAGCTTTGCTTCTGTTGTCGAGCCAAAAGGTTTTCCTTATTCACCTGGTCCTACACCTGCCAGTTCTGCAAAAAGTAAACAATTTCAGATGATTATCACCATCTTTTTCATTAATACTCTTCTGTTTATAATTATTTAAGGATCTATGGATGCTTTCGTTTATTCCTTCTCCTGTAACTTCTGTCTCTTTGCAGGCCTGTGTGCGCACAGTGCTGCAAAAAGGTAAGGCACGTGGGATAAATAAGTCCTCTTCTGCAGTATCACATCTTTGTGCTGGTGACAATAAAGTGGACCTCTTTAAAATAAATAAGTAAATAGTGTAAGATACTTCCTAATGTGGCAAATGGTGGTCACTGATCTTTGGCTAATTACTTCCCAATCAACCAAATTCAAACTGACGACACTCTTCTCTCTTGTTTTGCATCATTACTGTGCTTCCATACGCATTGTGAGGAAGTTTTATCTCTTTCATACATGCCTTCCATCTCTGACAGATGCGGCTGCCATCCAAACCTTATTCCAGCTTGCCCATCTACTCCATTGGCTCCACCAACACTCTCCCCAGGGAGAGAATAAGTGCCATGGCTTCTGTAGGACAAGGACTGTCAGTGGCTGGAGCCCCAGGTCCATCTAAACCAGGAGGGGCTGCTGCATCCCCCGCTTTGAAAGAACCTGCAAAAGGAGCATCTAAAGGTCCCAGAAAAGCTCCTGGGGCAGCGACAACAGCAGCAGCTGCTAAAACTGACAAGTCCTCCAGTAACCCACAGCGCCACAGCATCCAGAAGACTATGTCTAAGTAAGAGCTATGAACAACACTATTCAAACTAGAAATAGCAGTGCAACAATCAAAAGGAGGATATCATACATCTCGTGTTCGTCATCACAAACTGCACACACAATGCAAAGTAAAGGCCTTGTTCATTGTAGCTACTACTGCTTGGTACAGCGTGTCCTCTTCAGTCAGAAGATTTGTTGGGTGTTGCTGACATCTAGTGGACAAAATTGCAACTACCACATCAGAAACTGCTTGGCTGATTGTCAAAATTTACCAAATCATTCAGCGTCCTTATCACAAAAGCAGCAAGAAAATCATGAAGTTTGGATTTAATTTACCTGTATTATCATGCATGACTGAACTTTTCATTAAGTCTTTTCAGGATGAGTTGTTTCATGTGTTTTTTTGTTTTTTAAACACATTTAATTGATATCCAATGGATTAAGTTAGCTATGAATGCACATTTTAGATCATTTGAAACCAAAGCTAATTCACATTGTTAATATATCAAAACAATGTTGTGTTTCGCTCCCGTTCAAGCCGAGCTCCTCTGCTGTTTCTGTCTCGGTAGGTTTTCGAAGCACGGCTCTTTAAAGTCTCATGAAGAACTGGAGCTTCCCCCAGAGCTGACCGAGGACTGGGCTACCATGGAGGTCTGTGTGGACTGCAAGAAGTTCATCTGTGACATAATCGCCTCCAGCAAACACAGTCTGTCACTGGCCACCAAGAGGGCTCGCTTAAAACGCAAGACACAGTCATTCTACATGTCCTCCCCTAAAGGAAGGGAGGAGTACCATCCCTCTGAACGAACAATCAGTGAAATCTGAAACTCTGTATCTCTCCTTCTGGCTGCTTCCAGCTCCAATGGCACAACACTGGATATGATCTTACTGTATTAGTGGACGTGAGTCGGAGAAAGCTGCCTGAATGGCTGTAAGAACCTTGGATAGTAAGGTTTCTGGCTGCTGTGTCCCGATCGTGATCAGCTTCTCTAGACAGTACTGTAGATCTGCCAGTCTTTTTTTGTGTTTTTTTTAATAATATCATTAATATATCAGAAATACCTTTAATGTGTGGACACAGGCATTTGACTCAACAGAGACAAAGTGCAAAGGGGACTGACTTCCTTCCTCCATGATGGTGCCACGGTCTGTTCCACCTAAACTCGCGTTCACATAAAAAGCACAAAACAGAAAAGCGATCGTATTGTAAACTAAGAGTGACGGTCATCAAAAAGAAGATTAAACTGTACATTTTGTATGGGCTATAATTTAGTTTTTTACATGTATGTACAGTAAATAATTACTCGATAAAATGTCACCCTCTGTTTTCAGTTCAGACTTTTGCTGATGATGCTCAGGGAGACTCTCACTCCTCTCTGCTATTGACAGCGCTCTTGAAACCATGCTTCCTTGAGGAATTCAAGCTAAATTACCCGTTTTATTTTCCTCCAAAGATTGCTACACAAAGAGAAATATCACCTGCTTTCATGTTGACTATAGTGCCAAATAATAACTCCTTAAATAAATATGTCACCTGATGTAGTTATTGATTTATGCAGTGGTTTTGCTAATGGAGGAAGACCACCTCAAGCGCTCCAGTCTCTGTTAAAATGAAATATTCATGTGTAATTAGACAATGATCAAAGTTCTTTAAAACACTCCTGTCATGCTTTTTCTTTTGCCATCTATATATTGTTATAATATATTAAACATTGCCACGCTTCAAATACTGATACCAGCCTATGTCTAAATAATCTCTCGGAGTCAAAAGCTCATGCAAACGTTGTGTTTGTGAGGGGCAGCCAATCAGAATAAAGTTGATCTGGCTCCATCAAGGCCCAGTATATGATAAACAAGGATTTTAACAAAAATATAGAGATTAAAATAAGCCCAAAATGCCCTCTGAAAAACAAAGAAAAACATTTATCAGTGTTTAATGCTAATAAATATTATAAATGTACTTAATCAGATCTGTGCAGGTGGTTTCAATCAGGGATAAGTGACAGCAGTGTGGTGCTCCAGTTATTTAGTTTTGCCTTTCTCAGAAATATCTTATCAAAGGTGCTTTAGGGGGAAAAAAGGGCAAAACACAGCTGAGGCTATGTTATTGAGATTTCTAGTCCCTACCATTAACTGGTAAATGCCTTTTAAAATCTTTTAAACTGCACACCACTTGGTATGCACAGATGTCTCTAAGATGCTTTTTTTGTTAATTTGTGTGGTATAAATAAAGCTGATTTGAACTTTTTCAAAAGACAAGTTATAACATTAATTAATTCTCCAATCAGTCTAAAATTATGATCTCACCACAATCTATCCCAGTTTACTTTTGTGATGAACCAGTTTTGATCAGTTGTGAAGTTATCCTTGCATCCTGACGAGCTTCTATAGGCAAAAATCTCCAGCTATCATTAAATCCCGACTTGGAAATGGAAGCATATGAATGACATCACCTGTTTCTAGGCAGAAGCAAAAGCACAAGCAAAGTATCTTTGATTAAAGGGAATCAAAACATCTAACAAATGTTGAGTTCACCTGCGATCCCCTCACTCCTACTCAGAGGCTGATTGAGGAAAAACACAATTTTAGGACTGTAACAAAAATAATAATAATAATAATAATTTCAGACATTACTATGACCCAGATGGTTCAGATTTGCCTTTAAGTATTTTACCTGAAATATGTCCATTACAGCATCTTTTCAAAACATACCTTAAACTGATGCAACGCTCTTGCTTTCCCATGAATCAAGTTAATGATTTGTTTCTGTATGTTTGCAAAGATGAATCAGAATACATAAAATAACAGCACGCTGCCCAGCTTTCAGTCACTCAGAGTTAATGTTAATACAATGCCTTTATGATTTCTTTTTTGTCATTCATAGTCTCACTGGCAGAGAGATATAACTTCCTCATAGCCTGGATGTTTATTTTACACTTCATCGCATTCCACGTCTTTTCATATTTTGCCTTAAAAGATGCCTTTTGTTATCGCTCTCATCTGTTGAACAGTCGTCTGCTGTTACTGTACATACATCGTTTCAAAGGGTTTGTTCTAACGTCCAGGTGTGTTGCCTCAAAGATGACAGTGCTGACAATGAGACTGCTGTAGAGCTGAGAGGGAAATTGTCCATGTGTGAAGAACAGGAGGGCTGCGAAGTCTTCAGAAGAAACCTCTCAGTGTGACAGACAGCATCATGCATGTACTACAGTGTAGCTTGTACCTTCAGTCTGTATTACCTTCAAGCTGTAACTCCCTGCAGAGAGTGCAACAAATGACAAGTATAAACAATAAACTGTAATGCAATAGCTGACCACAGCCTCATCATTTATTTATCCTCATCATTTATTTATTCATCTTTTATTTTAAAGTATCCAAAAACATAATGCCTTGTTTTTTTCAAGTGTCTCCAAGTGTCTAATAGAGTTGGTAGGAAGTCTTTATTCAGTCCTGGATCATAATTTGATACCCATGAGGGTCACTAACGAAAATAATTCAATTTCTTTTTAACTATAAAACACCAAATCATAAAACACAACAACAACAACAACAATAATAATAGTAATAATAATAGTAGTAGTAGTAATGGTGTTGTAAATAGACAATCAGAAGAAGGGAATTGTGTATATTTTGTATAATTTTGTATGTTATAATCTTTTATAATGCCTGATTGACCGGGGGGAAAACAAGTTGTTCCTTTAGATTTTATTTATTAATGAATACATCATCTGAAGTTAACAAAAGGAGTGTTAAACAGGTCTGTAAATGTTTTACTCTGTCAATAAAGTTACAAGGGGGGGGGAAGTGGCCTTGTTACCATAGTAACATAAAGCCTGAACTTTATCTCCGGCTCTGGTTTCGTGTTAGAAATGGTTACTGGTATTCACAAAGCGAGAAAGAGAGAAGTAAGCCACAGTTTTTGCCTGGTACCCCTGCCATGTTCTTTGTCGTGAAGCGGAAATGTTAGCTAGCGCCGAGCCTAACGTTTAGCCTTCAGACACCAGTGCCAATGTCTCCGAGGTTCAAAGAGTTTGTGGTTTATTTCCGCAAGCAAGCTCTTAGCGCCGTGCTAAAAAATAACCCATCTTTAAGAGTGTAACTTTGAATCTATCTGTTCATTGCTGCCTTCATTTTCTACAGGATGTGTTTATCCAGGATTCAGAGTCTGAGACTGGTAGCAGTACTGGAGGACTGTTCACACCAGCTGGAAATACTGGGACATATTCTGGCAATGCGGATACGCAGGGAAAGACCTGCACAGGTGACTTCACAGTATTACCACGATAACATCTGTCAACAGCTGCCTGCTGCTTTGATCTAGCAGTGTTGTGAAAAACTGTATTTTGGGCGTTCTTACATGACTGAAAGACTCTGTGTGTGTGTGTGTGTGTGTGTGTGTGTGTGTGTGTGTGTGTGTGTGTGTGTGTGTGTGTGTGTGTGTGTGTGTGTGTGTGGTGCAGGAGAAAGCCAAGCTCAGGAAGTTGACAAGGGATTGGTAAGAAGCACAGAACACACTGAAAACAAACAAATAAACAAAGCCATTATTGAGTATAAAGTTTTATTCTCAATAATTCATCTCACTGCAGTGAATACATCTCACAGTTGATGTCCAAGCTACATTTGGAGCTGGAGGAGAAACAGTGTTTTAGCTCTCTGCTGCAGGCTGTGGAGGAAGTCGAGCAGAGGAGAAGGGATACGAACATGAAAAGGTTCTTCTTTGAATGATTTGCCAGTAATCCTGACCTTGGTGGTAAAAAAGAAGGGGGTGTTCTAAATAGAGGACAAGGAGAAAAAACACATGGAGAAATAATCAGCATCTATAATGTAAGTCACTCTCCTTTCAGGGAGGAAATGAAACAAGTGGACAAGAGAAGACAGACTCTTCTGAAACAACAAGAGGAGCTCCAACAGAAAACTGTCAAACTGCAGGTAAGAAACTGACCCATAGGGAACAACTGTGAATGAATAGCTGTAAGGGTCGAAAAAATAAGAGTTCAATAATCCCACTACTTGGTCTCCATCCGGACCTGTATCTGCAGGTCATACACCATGAAGCAATCAAGAAAGATCATTTGTTAAAGATGAGAAGCAAAGAGAACACCAAGGAGAACGACACTGGGCTGCAGCTCAGGAAGATCCAGAGTGAGACCAGTCAGGCTGAGGCACTGCTGGAAGGGCAGCTGAAGGTAGGTCCAAATATAAGACACGCTCGGCTCTACATTTTAGATTTAGAAGTCAAATGTTTAATGACTAAATAATCACCTTCATTGGCTCATCCTGTCTCAGCTGCTGAAGAAACAGTTGAAGGAGGAGGTGAGAGTTCACGAGGAGTCTCAGAAATTCCTGCTGAGGCAGCATGAGGTTGGTGAAGTAATACTATATGCAGCGTTGTGCAGCTGTGTGGCTTAGAGGCTGTGATTAGTTTAGCTGTACTTCAAAAAGGAGTTTTTCCTTCCCACTTTTGCCAAGTGCGTGCTCATGGGCAGTCATGTAGTTGTTGGGGTTTTCTCTGTATTATTGTCGGGTCTTTACCATACTATATAAAGCACCTTCAGGCAACTGTGTTGGGATTTGGTGCTACATAAATAAAACTAAATTGAAATTAACT
Source organism: Simochromis diagramma (assembly GCF_900408965.1). NCBI lineage: Eukaryota > Metazoa > Chordata > Actinopteri > Cichliformes > Cichlidae > Simochromis > Simochromis diagramma. The sequence continues at coordinate 11,565,677 of NW_024387423.1, read as the reverse complement.
AAATTAGCTTCGGAGCAGTTCACTTGAGATCGCTCGATATTCAAAAGAAGATTTCCATCTGCTGTAATTTTTTCCCTGGTATTTTATCTGTATCCATGGAGAGCACAAGGAAGTCGCTAGCACAGTACAGGGTAGGCATCGATGACAACAAATATGACATTTGTTATAGATAAAGTCAGAAATACTATCACAGAGAGGGTTGGGTTGCAAAGCAGCTTTGAGATGAACTGTGTCGAGGCTAAAGCAGCTTGAATAACTTGAATTCGCCATGTGATTGGATTCATAAGCCATCAGGAGATTTAACTAAACCAACACTGTGCTCAGTTTTGTGTGTGTGTGTCCTTTCAGTTTCTCTGAAAAGTTCTTTCCTGGTTTGTCGCTTGTATGGATTCATAGTTTGTGGTTTGGGCTCATCTTTATCAAGTAGCTGATCTTTTTGTGTTTGTCATTCTCCAGAAGACTGTTTATCTCATTAATTTGATTGCTGATAATATGGTGAACCTAACTTTGCACTGTTGCTGATCAGGAGCTGCAGCAGCTGCTGCATGAGCTGCAGAAGCACACAGAGCAGATGGTGCAGGAGAAGAGCAAGCAGCTCCACAACATGTGCTTCAAAAAGGACCTGAACTTAGACAGGCTGGAGGACATGAAAATGAAGGTTGGCGGCTCACGGTGCTGAACAGATGCAGATGCTAATTAGTTCGTTATTAAGTGAATGTCAATTACTTCCTGATTTCAGTTCAAGGAGATGGAGCAGATGGTGATGGAGGACAGGGAGGAGCAAGAGGAACTGCACCAACAGCAGGCACGGATCAGAGCTGCCACCAAGGTAACAGTATCCAACTGGCGCACAGGCCTCGCCAGCACAGTTCATGCTCTTTAAGTTCGGTTGTTCTCGTATTCAAGAACAACGCTAAGGAATACGAGGGTATTCAGCAGGCAGAATGAACATGGACTGCGGCATATTCATTCCCAACCACGGCAGACGGCTGCCCCTCTCTGAGTCTGGTTCTGCTGGAGGTTTCTTCCTGTTAAAAGGGAGTTTTCCCTTTCCACTGTTGCCAAAGTACATGCTCATAATGGGTCATATGACTGTTGGTTTTTGCTGTATGTATTATTGTACGGTCTACCTTACGATATAAAGCACCTTGAGGTGACTGTTGTTTTGATTTGCCGCTGTATAAATACAACTGAACTGAATCCCTGTTTCTGTGCAGCTGCAGGCCTGGTGGAGAGGCTGCATCGTACGCCGAGGACTCTGCGGTTTTAAAAAAGCTGAGAAAGGCAAGAAAGGGAACAAGAAGGAAAGAAGGAAAAAGAAGAAATGACTTTTTGATAGTGCTGCCGAATGTCATTGACATGATCATCTGAATAAAAACAAACACTAATGCAGTATGTGAAGTCTTTATTATAAATATAATAGCAGTTACCGTTACAACAGTTAAAACTCATTCATTCATAGTCCTCATACTCGGTTTTATGTACATAACAAAGTCACAGTTATTTTATATTAAGCAATATCAAATATAGAGACACAAGAAATCAAAATTACCTCTGGTAATAAATACTACTAAATAGTCTACTTTTAATGACCATAGGCCATACATTTTAACCCAAGCCTGTATCATGACGTGACAGACATAAGATAACATTTGGTAAATGGCCTGTATTTGTATAGCGCTTTACTAGTCCCTAAGGACCCCAAAGCACTTTACACAACCTGTCATCCACCCATTCACACACTGGTGATGGAAAGCTACATTGTAGCCACAGCCACCCTGGGGCACACTGACAGAGGCGAGGCTGCCAGACACTGGCACCACCGGGCCCTCTGACCACCACCAGTAGGCAACGAGTGAAGTGTCTTGCCCAAGGACACAACGACCGAGACTGTCCAAGCTGGGCCTCGAACCGGCAACCTTCCGATTACAAGGCGAACTCCCAACTCTTGAGCCACGATCGCCCCCAATTAGAACATTTACATAACAAACAAACAGCTTTCCCTCATGTCAACTAAAAGAGACCAGAGCGAAAAATCAACAGTCATGATGGTCAAAATGCCCACAAAACAGCTCTTTTTTGTGTTTTATAATAATGAACTGCTTATCTGGCATAGTTTTTGATTATCAGAGACATTGTTACCTCTCACCTCCAGACTGAAAATGTTTGCCCTGATACTAAGCTGAAGTTATAATCGTGGCCACAGTGTTTCTTGAGTCTGCATGTGTGTGTACATGTGGCACACTTGTGAATCTTCCGTTTTAGCTGGACGGCTGGCTCATATCAACATGCATGCTGTTGTTGTCTCCAATGATGGTGTAGCTGACGTGGGAGCTGTGGATGCTGACACTCGGATGCTCTTCTGATGGAAGAAGTGGTGGCAAAGCAGCATCCTGTGCTGACTCCTGTTTCCCACCGTAGCAGCTAAACCTCATCTGACCTGTAACACAACTCAAATTAAAAGCTTGCACTTCACATGAGTGCAGTCGGCATAGCGTCTTTTAAAGAGATGTTCAGCTGGCCAGGCTTTGCTGTTACACACCTTTCATGTGGCGCTCAGTTTCCTGCATGAGAGGCTGACACTCGGCCACTGTATGGGTGCCGTTTCCAATGACGCAGTCAATCAACGTGGAGTTGCTGATGTTGACGATCAGTATTGTTGACGGCGGACTCTGAAGGGCCATTGCTGTGTGAGGGGGAAAGCAGGAGAAAAGGGAAGAGAAAATGAGAAGTTGTTGATCCATAGTGATGTCACAGTTTTAAGTTCCTGAATGTGCGGCGAACGTTAAAAAAAAAACTTCCATCACGCATACAATTAATATGTGTAATGAACCGCAACGCAGTACGCCTCCAGGCTCGTGAAAAATAAGTAATGGAAAACATAAAGATGGGAAAAAGGGGAAGCAAAAGATTTTACCAAAAAAGATTTAAGGAAGCCAACGTTTTATTGAACATATAAAGTTAAATGTTACCTTGAATGTTTTTATCCTCCTTGGGCTGATGAGTTTTAGCTGTAAAGGCAATAAGAGAGGGAAGGTTACTTTTTTACTAATGACACATTATCTTTCCAGCTTACACAGACAAACTGAAAGTTCATCATGATTATAACGACAAAACACAAATAAACAGATGTATTCATGCAATTATAGTTATGTAAAGAATAAATGTAAAATCTACCTCCAATAAAGTCATTTTTGTTCGGTTTTGTTTTTTACCTGAGCAACATGTGACTTTTTCACACATCACAGGGTCAAAAGGCAGGCAGAGCAGCTGACAGGCCCTTATGCAGCTCTTCTGCACCGCTCTTTGCACCACTTGGATCACGGTGGCCACGGTGGAGGTTTTAGATGGCATCACCTGGAGGGAGGGGGCACAAAAAAATACATTAAAAAAATATGAGTATGGATGACATCACGTCTTTTAAAATGAAAACGTGTTTTTCTGCAGAGGCAACTGAGTGGGCGGTTTTTTCGTCTCCAAACCACATCCCACCCGGACAGGCCACCTGTGTATTATATCTAGGTCACGTGACTTCTTCCCTACAACAAGTCGATGAGAATTTTCTTTCTTTACGAACAAAACACGGAAACCGTGCTACATCCCAAAGAAGTTTTAAACTTAAGCAAAACTACTTTAAAAGTATTTCCCCCACATTACAAATAGTGAAATGAAATACATGGTATTCTACAATAGGACATGATAACTTAGAAGAGAGGCATACTCAGATTTCAGACATGACATCCCGCCCGTTATTGAAGCAGAAAGCTCTAAATAATCTCACCTGATTTAACAAGCTTCCTTCTTTCGTCTTTGCAAAGCTGTTGTTAATAAAAGGAGACAGTGGCAGAGGGTCAGTGCTATCCATCTTTCGCCTGTTTGTGATACTGTCCTTGTGAGACGCGCTCGTACTTAAGCCGACTGATAAACCGTAGTTTGGGAAAAGCCCCTGCGCATGCGCACTTTAACTCGGGGTTTCCATGCAGTTAACTTCAGGTTCAGAGGGGTTTCTCTGTAATGTTTGTATTGTTGTGGACATTATTCTGTTACACTTTTGTGTTTTATGTGATTGTGATGAGACAGTAACATTAGAGATGCTGCTAAACACTAAGTTAAAGATTTCCTTCTTTATTTTCACGCAGATGCGACCTTCACTAAACCTCGGACTTTTTATTTTCCCCTTGAAATCCAAAACATGTCCTAATGATTTATTAACAAAAGACACGATCAAATCTAAATTACTTATATTTTGCACTGTAGCATGAAATGAGGCATCGAGGCGATAGCATGAAATGATGCAACTTCGTGCAAGTAGGTTTTGGTTTGTGGTTAGCCTGCTGAGGCTGCTAGCAGGGTAGCCTAACAAAGAAATCTTTTCAATGTGTGAGTGAAATCTTTTTAAATGCGCCCAATAAAGTCAGGTATCATAGGCTCCATTTGTTCTTCTAAATTATGGCATTACATGAAATAAGTATAGGTATAGATGTATATACAGCAGATAAAGACTGTTAACAAGATAAACAATAACCGGTCATTCTCATGAGGTAATGGGGCATCCCCGCACAGGCATACTGTTTCAGTTTCAGGCCAGTCCTATTGTTGCATGTGGCGAGGCAAACTGTGGGCATCTACCGTAAGCTAATATGGCACACAGCAACAAAGACCCAGAAATTAGTGTAAAATCACGAATCAACTTTTAAAATGTTTTCTTGTAATGTATTAAAGCTTATTCTAGCCCCCATGTCCGATTATTATATAAGTAGCATTTACCTGTCGAAGCTGGGCGGGTTAGAGCAGATGTTTCACAAGGTATATGTCTGATTTCTAACCCCTTGAGAGTATAAAGCTACTATAAAAAGGAAATCTAATCATCATTGCCTTAAATATAAATCGATGCCTGCTACCCGTCATGTAACCTAACAATGACCACAAACCCCTTGTTTAGCTTTTGTGCCTGTATCAGTTAAACATGGCTCGTCATAAACTTGACCACAAAACTCTAAAATTGGTTATTGCATTACAAGTAAGATGATATCTTTCTTACATCTTTCTCCATTTCTGCACACCTGTATACATCCAGGACACACACGGGCAAGGAAGATTACCGCAGAGGGCTGCAGTCCATCAGGAGGTTGCAATCTATCGGGACCAGTACCTCAGGGCACTGAGCAGTTGGAGTAACAATCTTAACAAACTAACAGGCCTAATAATAATGTCATAAAGACAAGAAAATGCAAACAAAAATGCGTTTATAACCAAAAATGATATTGTTACTTATTAAGCAAATAACAAACTGAAATAATTACAGTCCTTATTCACACATAATAATCGAAGAATATAATATTTCGTATGGCCTCCTTTGGCCTTGACAGCAGCTCGCATTCTTGCTGCCATTATTTTATGTACTTTTCACAAGTTTCTTTGCTTCCTTCTTTTGGATGAAACTTTTTTTGCGATCCATCTTTAAGACCACTAAATTCCAAATCTGTTCAATAGGATTTAAGTCCAGACTTTGACGTGCCCAATCCATCAGTTCCAGTACTCCAGATTCCGTTGAAGTATGCTTGGTGTCATTGTCTCATTGGTGTACGACCCAATCAACTCCCTTATAGAAGGGTTTCCATGTTTCCAGAAACTTTCCAGAAATTTTCTGAACGGTAAATTTAAAAATAACAATTACATATGGATAACAACAATAATTATATGTTATCATTAAACATATTGTTCTGATTAAAGAGCATCTGCATACAGGTGGATTTTGTATGTATTGAGCACCATAATCTGTTTTTCATTTTTGTACCACTGTTTGCACCACAACGCCAAGGCAACAGAGGCCATTCTGATTTGTTTTATGAGGCTGTGGTTGCTAGGTGAACCAGAACCCTAGAGGAAGTTGTTGCACTGTGAACTAAGTGTTTTTCTGTCTGGGGGCTAGAAGAGGTAAGGGTTTGTAGATATGCTGAATATTTATTCTAAGAGTAATCATTAAAACTGCATTTGTTTTCCTTTGTCTTTCTTTTTTTAGCTAGAATTTGCTTCGTAAAGTCACAAGCTATGGCTCAGCTAGCTCGTGCACAAGTAGCTCCGAAAAATGTCCCAAAATGCAAATAGCCCCTTTACTTAAGTAATGCCCACATTTTAAGATTGTAAATTCTGATAGCCTGAGCTTGAATTGATAACATGAACTTGGCATAGTTATTTCTACTACAGACAACAACCGTGCCATCAAAAATTTATGCTGCAGGAATATCGTTTATGTCAAGCCTTCTTTTTGTTCTTGCGGGAACATTTCCGACAGTACTTGAAAGCAGCATGAGTTTATTGAAGCAGCCAGCAGGCGCAGTCGAGAGTCCAGATAAGTGGAGAGCAAAGAGCGCTGCTTCCTGGATGGGGACGAGAGGCAGGAGAACCGAAACTCAGACACAAGCAGAGAGCAGGACAGGAGAGAGCAGGAGGGTTAAACATGATTTAGATTTTCTTTAATCCCGCAACGCACTTGGAGGAGGCGGTATCGAGGCGGCCGCAGTGGCATTAGGCGTTGACAGCAGGTTATTACAGCACCAGACTGTGTTATAACACATGTGTCTGTACCACAGTAACAAGAGCACTGCGGCTGTGGATCTGGACTCAGACTGCTTCTACGCCCAGTGGTCCACAGGGAAGGTAGGTTCCGCACCATTTGTACCTGTACTGTCCACCCTCAAAGCTGTTCATTAAGGTGGTATCATAGAAAAAAGCGTATGAAAAAAGCGCTCTGTGACCTGTGCTGGTCTACAACCTTGACACAGCTGCAGATGTCTCAGATTTCACGTGTGTGTTTGTGGTTGATCGCAGTGCAGAAAGACCAGATATCAGCAGTCTGGGAATATGCATGCACAAAGGCAGCCTTTAAATCGTATCTGTACCGAGCACACTTGTGATTAACTGGTGTGCATTACCATCAAGGCTTACATTTTCCCACACTGTCATTTCCTTCTGCTATGTTTCAACTTTATGTGCCATTTTATTCTATGCACCCCCCCACACACCCACACACCCACACACACAAACACAAACACAAACAAAAAAACCCCAAAAAGACACACACACACATGGTGTGAGTGGAAACATACAAATGATGCCATATAAATTCTGCTACCCCAGTGCACACTCTCTGCTGTCTCCTTCCACAGCACAGTGACAGTCTGTGTGAAAGCAGCAGCAGCTTTTTACCAGGCAGATCTGGTTTTTCCGTTTCTGCCTCCCCGGTCAACAATGATGCTTTGATCCCCACCACCTCACCCCACTTCACCCTGCCCTCAATGTCTGGAATGCCATTTAGACCTTGATCCGTGAGGGGTTTTAATCGCTGAATGGCCAGCTTCCACACGGAAAAAGAAAGCAATTGCACACAAAAGCATTCTAATTAAGGAAGTGCTGCAACAGTGGAGGTTCGAGGTTGAATGTGAGCTTTTGGATTACAATCAGAAAGTTTTGTTTGTGTGTTTTTTTGAAGGACAGTTCTGAAAGTGAAGGCTTTGGATTAAAGATTCCGGTTGTTAGGAGTTTGCATTGATACTTATTTAAATTTAGGTGTAAAGTAATCATTTGTTCCACCTTACACTCGCTGTGTGTGCAGCACTGAAAACATCACAATTACTTTTTATCCATGATCTGAAAGGCAGACGACAATCACAAATGTGATTTATCAAATTTTCTAAGATATGAAGCCTTCCGCCTGTGTGATATGTTGACTGAAAGTTACCCAGGTAATCTTAAGTTCTAAACTTTGAAGTTGCTTCGGGATGAAGGCTTCACTTTGTTAATAATGCTGGAGTTTCCATGAAGCAAGGCTAGCAGGCACGAAAGCTGTAATTTCCCATGCGAAACCACAGGGGTGGTTATGCTCAGGCAGGACAGGACAGGCTGACGGCATTGTGGGACGAGGACTGCAGCCGGCTCAGCACGTCTGCCTGAAAGTAGTGCAGGAGAGCAGACTATGACTGTGCAAAAATAGCAACGTGCACAGAGCTCAGCATGCCCAGCTATCGTGTGTGTTACCAGGGAATGATCATTAACACACTACAAAGGAGGACACCAGTGACGGAGTTTGCTATATTGATTGAACGGCTCCAAAGTTTCCAGCCAACATTGATAGGCTGCTGAAGCAGAGAACATCATGTACAAGATCATGTGTGATTTCAGCAGCCGCTCAGGCTGCACAGTGTGTTTTTTAACGCCACAGTTTCCTGTGTGACCCTGTTCTCTGTCCAACCACTGTTGTCCACGCGATTAATCTCAAATCCCAGATTATGGGGTTATTATTTCTCATGCTTTTTGGAACAGGGCTGAACCAAAAGGGATTTTTTGGAGGGTGACTTGAGTTTCCTTTAAGTTCAGACTAGAGTTTTACTCACCTTTGTCTTGCTGTCCTAAAATAAGTCGTCCATAATTATTTTTTATTTTTTTCATAAGCAAAGAAGGTTTGCATTGTGGCTTTGTAGATGGTAATATGTTGGTATTGGCTGGTTAGCCAGTTCACTAATTTGGTCCAGACTGAAATCACTGGGAATCTCACATGTCATTTAGACTAATAATAATGATGTGATAATACACACACTGAAAGGCATTTCAGAGAATAAAATACATATTTCCTAGTTTTGTTTTGTTTTGTATTGGGTTTTTTTTTTTGTCTTTCTCTCTTTGTTAGCTCAGAGAAAGCTCTCTCATTTGTGGCAGTGGGTGCTACAGAGGCTGTCACCATAAACGCAAAAACAAGGTCACCATGCTGCTCCCACAAAGCCCGATTCAGAGGTTCAGCTTCAACTAAATACTGAAGCAAAGACGACGTGAAGCATCACCATTCTGTCTCGGCTAATTGCTTTTAATACTTTTTAAACTTAACTACAGTTCAGAGTGTTCAAAACCACCTTTCCCCTGATGTAATTTGGTCTCTTGAGGCATTATGTTCACAAAATCCCAACCTATAATTACACAAGACTTTGCCGTGTTTCTGTAAAGTGGACGTGACAGTCAGCAGCCAGTTCTTCCTGTCAGGATAAATGAAGCGCTGCTCAATAACTGCGGGCTTAGTAAACACACGCCTTGGACTCTGGACTTGAAAATGGCAAGAATATATGGAGACACAACAAAGGATAATGAGGCTGTTTTCATATTACTGTAGCAATAACACATAACTCAAATTTGCTTCGTACATCACGCAGCTTTAAGCTGTGAGTAATCGTCACTCCTTTAACAAAACAATCACAGGGCATTGCTGCAGGCATAGCTGAAATCATCAGAGTTGCTACATCAGTTATCAGAATGGGATGGCGGTTTTTAGAAAGAGGGTGCAGTGTTGTCTGACAGGGAAGGGAAAGCAAAGAGTTACACCCATACTGAATAGACAAATAGATTAGTGCTGTTTCTGCTTTTTAGGAACATGGAGGCCATGGCTGCTCTCCGTTCCCAGCAGAAAGGCTAAGAGAGGCTTGATTCGTCCATCCTCGTGACTTCTTTTCCTGCCGGCCGCCCTCGCCTCGTCATGGCCAGCGGGAGTCCCACCGTGAGCCGGGAAGCCCGGGAGTCTGCTCCGGAGACGCCCGAGGCCGCCGCCAACCTGCAGGTGTTCTGCAAACTGTGCCTCAGCGAGCAGCCATCGACAGCCACCACAGGACTGCAGAGCTGCAAGTGCATCTACTGCACAGCGGTAGGTACAGATGATGCATTCAGGTTTTTTTCAGGAGGTGCTTCTCATCGTGTCCAGGTCTTCATTTGAGTCAGTGACTCAGAGTGCATGTGTCAAGCTATATAAATATATTTATTTCATTTCTCATGCATTTAATCATTTCCTGCAGGTGCTGAAAATTTCAGGACAGTGATCCAAAACCAGCTTTTTACAATTTGGGCAATTTAGGCAAATGTCCGGCGTTTAAATTACTTGGAATGAGATTTTTTTTTTCTTTTTTTTTTTTTTTATTATTACAACACCACTTCCTCCTTTATGACCTTATAACAGATCCTTTTATAGGCAAATCTATCACACTTCCATTCCAGTAAAATTATGCTGATTTCAACACAGGGCTGTCTGTCTTTCACATTTACCGTCTTTGAATTGTCCGTGGAATTTTTTTTTCTCATGTGCTTTATCGCTTCGTTCTTTGTTTTTGAACTCACAAACTTATCCTGAGTTTCAGTTTCACTCCTTCATGTGAGATGATGAGAAGCGCTATCTTTAGATAACAGAGCTGTAATATTTATAACAGGAGTGCAAAGGTCCGCTGCTGCACTGTTCTGGTCTCCAGCGTGCCTGCCTGCATATCAAAACGGAGCCAGATAGTGGCAGGTGTTAATCTCTTTCCAAGCTCGCTGCATTTGTCAGAGCGGCACGCACAAGGTCGCACAGATAAACCTCACGTACATGCGCAGGGTACGACACAGCGAGGGAAATTGATACCGAAACACGTACTTATCTTTAGTATAAAAATGTGAACCATCTCCTTCTGTCTGCTTAAAGAGCACACTGTGTTGCTGGTGTTGTTCCAGCTCTGTTTGTGTGATCAGTGCTTCATGCTGTGTGAGGGCTGTATTCACACAGGAAGCACAGGTTTGTGCTCATGCAAAAGTTTTTCTTCTTTAAAGAATTTTATAACTTTAATTTTTGAAAACAGCACTGCTTTTTTGAACAGTGCTTCCACAGTTTCTCCTGCCTTACTTAATGTCATGGCTTGGGCAACACGTGACTTTTGACTTTGTGAGCACTCGTGAGGAAGCTCTCTGTCTGTGACATTTCAGCTGCCCGGTTTAACCCAACATCTTCCTTTCATTTCGTCCTGAGTAACATTGTGGCTCTCTGAGCTCCTGCACTTGTTTCAGATAAAATGCTGCTGGCGAGAATATGACAGTTCTCCCTGTCTGATTAAACGTCCAGTCTAATGCCCTATTGTCCTTCTTCCCTCTCCAGTGTTTGCAGCAGTATGTTCAGCTAGCCATAATGGAGGGTGGGGGGGCACCAATCACCTGCCCCGACATGGCGTGCCGAAAGACTGGAGTGCTGCTGGACTCAGAGGTACGGCCTGTGCAACAATGCACATAGCAGAAAAAATGATGAGAGGAGATAAAATGCAAACATGATCAGTGATCTGCGTTTTTGTTGTTGCACATTCCTCGAATGTCCCAGGTTGGTGGTTCAACCGGTTTGGTTTCAGACATAAAGGCCATTGCCGTACTTCTCAAGAAATAGGAAGCTGGACTTTCACGCTTGTCTTTTTAAAGTGTGTAAATTGTGTAAATACTGCACATCCACCCTTAATCACAGTTCTGAAGAAACTAGTTTTGGTTTCAGGGGTGAATCGCTATAAATGAAATGACGTCAGATGGAAACATTAAAACAATACATAGTAAACGTTTCAGTGGGGAGGCTGAAAATGCTGACTCAAAACCACATGAAAAGTGCCCCTTCCTTAATCTTCTGCTAATCAGAATACAACTTTATTAAGACTCTTGTGCTAGGAAGTCCATCCTTTAGTAGTGTTTTTCTGGAAAATACTGCAAAGTGTGTCATTTTTAACAGCTTATGAGTTTTAGAAAATAATGCTGCAAATTGCAGATGACTTGAAGTGTCAGATTGTCAACTATGATGGTAAACAACCTCATTTTTATCTAGAGCACAATGAAAGATTTTGGTTTTGAACATGTTATCACAAGCTTCAGGAAGTCTAGTATCCAAAGTGCTGTTTTTTCCACATCTGTGAAATCTGCATCATAAAATCTGAGTCAGTAAAACAATTGAAGTACCTCTGTGTGATTGCAGATAGCTGCTTTGGCAGCAGCAGGTCAGGTGGAGCTGTATCTGCGTCTCAAGTTTGAGAGAGGTAAGCACTGTTGTGTTTACATGCTATTGTCTGATGACAGGCAGGTCACACAAACAGTCCCAGCCAGTATTTATCTTAACATGCCTGGCATATTGTGAGGCTTTTTTTGTGTTCTGTTTAATTCTGGTACAGTTTTAGCCTAGAGGTTACTTAAATTCTAGCTATCAAACAATAAAGGGGTTACTACTATAAGACACCCATGTTAATAATCTGTTAATCTGAAGAAAAGAGATTCTCAGTGGAGATAAATTGTGTACTACTGGTTAGGTAAATGTTTGTGAAGGCAAACAGCACCTCTGTGGGAAACGCTGTTGATATTTATAAGCTGCAAACAAAGGGGTAGTTTGCTGTGCAGCTATATTGACATTTTCTATTTGCACAGCAATAATACACTGCAAATCCAATAACAGTTATTGTTTACTCCGTCCATAAATCATAAAACTCGTGTTATTGTAAGAACAAAAAAGTGCAAAGTGCAGTCGGTCTTACTACAGTTGTCCCTTTTGTTATGATTCATAGTGAAAGCATGTGCTGGGAGTGTAAAGGGTGTGAGTCAGCTCACAGTGATTGCTTTTTGTTTTGTCTGCGACACGTCACACTCATTTTCTTCAGAAAGGGAAAATCCCATTCTTCACAACTCCTCAAAAGCCTGTAGGAAAACTGTTGATCGTCAGAAATAACCAATCAAGTGCATGCCTTTGTTAGATAGAATTATATGTTAAAGGTGAAAACGTTTGTTTGATGTTGCTTGATGATGATGGAAAAAATATTTTGTAATGATAAAAATTACTCGATAATTAGCAACGATTACTTAATAACTGGTTCATAATTGTGGCGAAAACATCTAATAAAGGTAAAAGTAGCTGATCGTCACAATAAATAATACTTGATAATGGTGGGAAAAGGTAAATAATCCTGCCCAAAACAATTTGATAACAGTGGAAAAATCTGTTTATTCATGATGACTCACTCTCGTTGGCTTTTTACCCCTCAGCCTTAAAAGACTGATGGGATGTTGTATTTTATTTTGAAATTGATACCACAGGTGTATATTCTAGGAGGCTGGTACTATTGGCCACCACAGGTATTTTAAAATAATATGTTTTTTCTATGCGAGTTTGTCACAGTTTGTTTTATTTAATTAGTGCTTCTGCTCCTTTAAAAAAAGTTTACAGTGAATAATAACGATCGTCCTCTAGCTGTGATCTTTGATCTGAGCCACTCCAAAAATGTTCTAACCACTGGAGCTTTAGATTATCTTTTTTTTAACTCTACTTCCTGGCATTTGGCTTTAATGATAGTGATACTGACAGAAAGAGTTAAATTACAAAATCTTGACTATGTGCCTCATCCGTTCTTTTCCTCTCCACAGGAGTGAAGCTTGACCCCAGTAAAGCCTGGTGCCCGGTGCTTGAATGTCAGGCTGTGTGTAATGTGGAGCAGAGCACCGAAGGCCACCCCGCCGCTGTGCCCTGCCCGACCTGTCACACCGTCTTCTGCTCCGGCTGCAGAGGGCCCTGGCAGGATGGCCACGCTTGCCCCGAGCGGCAGGCCATGATGACGCCTTCTCATCAAAGCAGGTCAGTAAAGCCAGCCTCTTGGTCCGCTGCCCACCGCCTGCAGCCACAGAGCTGCACTTTGGAAATGATACTGGGCTAAAAGCTGGAGGAGGGTATTAGGTCAGGACACTGAGATAGACTTGCTGTAACCAAACTGGTGAGCAATGCATGATTGCACAAATCAGTTGCCATGCATGTGATGAAATGACAGAGGCAGATGAATTTTTCTCTGACATTGCGTGGATTACATTTATTTTCAATTGTGGTGTTTTACACCATGAGGAAAATCCCAGACTTTCCTTTGACATAAAAGACCTAACTTTCAGGATGTTCACAGCACATTGAATGAATCACATAAGTGATGGGTAGCTCCTCATCTCTCTGTAGAAACCCTTTGCTCTATAAAAACATTATTTCAGGATTAATAACTTAGTGTGCCTCAGAAGCGTCCCAGTTGAGCAGGGACATTACTGCGCTGCGCTGAGCTGTGACTCTGCCAGACTGACTGATGTCACTGGGGAGTCACTGAGTTATATCGGAATTCCATTGTCTCTGTGCCAAACAGAGGAGGAGGAGGATGGGCACCGATCCAATTACCTCACTGTACAGCAGTGAAGTGATGATCCCGCGCTGGGGATGAGAAAGATGAGTTAAAATCCACTTTTGAGTCAAACGTGGCAGCATAATATCTGGGGGGTTTCAGCCTGCAGAGGCTTTCAGTAGTTTTTACATTTGCATTTGATCTTATATCTTATAGTTTTATTTCCCAAAACAATGCTCAATTTCCTCTTTTAAAACAAGGAACTGCTCTCTGTCTCCTGCTGACTTTGTGTTTTTTGAGCAGATTTGTTGTTTGTGTTTTTTGCAGTATTATTTTCTGACATCACATGAGCTGCGATAGCTTCTGCTATCTCGTATTAATCAAAAACAGGGTTTTTTGAGGGCTGCATGACATCTAGAATGAGAGAGATGTTATCTTTAGCGCGTTTAAAGAAACGGCCTTGAGAAATATGTATTTGTAAACTCTTAACCATAACTTCAAGACTCTGCTTCCCACTTTACATTGAATAACAACCCTTCACCTTTGCCTCTAAATAAAGATTGCACGCACTGCCTGGAGGCCCTCGCGGCATTAACGACATTCCTCGTGTGTGCCTTTGTTCCAATTCACAGGACACGCTCAGACAGTGACTCCGACATGCCCATCAAGCAGTGTCCTATGTGTGGTATCTACATCGAGAGAAACCAAGGCTGTGCACAGATGCTGTGTAAAAGCTGCAAACACACCTTCTGCTGGTACTGTCTGCAGAATCTGGATGTAAGTCTCCCCTGCTAACTAAACAATAGCTGTGATGCATTTTTCTTTTTTCCTTACTTTTTTTCAAAATTCAAATGGAATATTTCCTTTACTGCATAGTCACCTGTTCACGTCTTTGCATGCATGTGTATGTTGTGTTTAAATGCAGGGTGATATCTTTCTGAGACATTATGATAAGGGGCCATGCAGAAACAAGCTGGGACACTCCAGGGCCTCGGTTATGTGGAACAGAACGCAGGTGAGCCCAGTTGTAAGGCAGCAGTGCGTGGCATTTTGGGATGTTGTTATTGTCTGAATGGATTAGACCACAGAACCACCTGGTTGTTGTATACATGGACTGGATTTGAGTCAAATCATACCAGCACATAACCTGGATTTTGGACTTCAACCCAGCTCTCAATCACCATGAGACATGGGATATAATTACTGTCTTTCAGTTTATCAGCTGCTTGATTTATTACTATATATCACTTTAAGAACATTAAAGCCTCACATAGTTTGCTGTTTACGACTTCTTGTTTTCCAACAGTTCATTGAAGAAGTCCTTTAAACTCAGCAAATCCCTAAGCTAATCTCAAATTCCTGGCCCATAACGACACCAACTATGCAACAAAAAGATTACAACTGCCCACCAGACCTACTTTCCTTCTGCTTTCTCCTCCTCTAATGCCATTATCACATGATAAGTTTGCTTGGGATCTCCAGATTGCGTCTCGGTGTGTACAGGTTGCTAAGTATGTGAAGAGCTGAAGTACAGCAGGGAAGTTGTTTCGTGCAAAACAACTCATTATAGAGCTGGTTACACCCTTGCCTAACAGGTCCTCTAAGTATGTTCACCTTAAATTATTTTTCCATCACTGCATTTAAGTACTTGAGTCTGTTAGATTTAACCTGCGATGTTTTTTGCCGACCCTTAGTGTAACTACATATCCAAAACAATGTTGACATCGGTTTATGACATGTATCTGTGGTTATTTAACATGTCACATCCACTACCACAGCTATTACTGTCTGCCCTGCTACAGCAGCATACAGTCATCCAAAGAATTATTGAGGTAAGCTGCTGAGGTTGACTGATAAAGATTGAGTCACAGTTTGGCATTCCTGTTCATCTCAAATGTGCTGTATCTGATTAAGTGGAGGCCATGCCTTTTCACTCCAAAACATGTCTCCACGGACCTCAGCTTGTGCATGGGAGTGTTGTCAAAGGGAAACAGAAAACCAGGAAGTCCACGAAGATATGTACATATATATGTGTGCCTTATTTGTTTACACATACAGGGATTATTCATATAATGGTATGTGTATCAAGTTTACTGAATGAATGATTTAACAATTTAACATGAATAAAGTCTGTCAGGTTTTAACAGTTACAGTAATTTAAAACTACAGACTGTATATAAAAGAGGAACTTTGTTAAAACAACATCATTCATTTCTTTTAGGCTTTACACTTTGAAACTTCAGCGTTGCATTTTAGCCGCCACCAGGTTGGTTTTATGGGGTCAAAAGTGAACTTAATGTGAAAAGAGGTACGAGTGTTACGTTATCGGGCAAAGTTAGCAAGCTTAGTTAGCAAAATACACTCATAAGCCACACAGCAAGCCCTAGTATTCAAAAAGCGACTGAGTTCTTTAGTCGCTTTTCTTGACAGTTGAAGTCCTGGTTCTATCTTGCTGGTAAATATAAGTTCACTTTCATTAATTTCATTTTTTTTAAGTCTCCATAGTTCCCAAAAGTTCAGTTGTGTTTACCAGCTGCCTGTTAATGTTTTCTGAATGTTTATTGCTGGGTAGGTGATGTAAAGAAGGTTTGCACCAGAACTGAATCTAAACAGAAAATGAAGACAGTAAAGTTACAAACTATAAAACCAAAACAGGGAACTGAATGACTTCTGTAGGGAGAGTCAGATGATGAATCTCTGATGCCATTATGACCAAGTCCTTTGACACAGTCATTTGACCCAGTGCTAATAAGAAGAGTAATTACAGTATTTATTGCTGTGTCTCTGCTCAGGTGGTGGGGATCCTGGTGGGAGTCAGTATCATTGTGCTGGTGACGTCACCTCTCCTCCTGCTGGCCTCGCCCTGCATCCTGTGCTGTGTTTGCAAGCCCTGCAAAGGGGACAAGAAGAAGAAGAAGAACAAGAGCAAGAAGGACCTCAGCCAGTCAGACACCTCCACATCATAGCAGCTCCCTGCTTTCATCTGCCCGCACAGGATCACTCTGCTAACCTCATGAATGCCAAGGAAAGTTTAAGCGCTGCATGATGGGAATAAAAAACACTCATGAACTAATGGATTACCTTTTTTTTCTTTTTTTTTTTGGAAGCCCTCTAAGTGAGCGGGTTTTCTGGACTTTTACATTATGCCTCAGTGAGAGGGCTGCTCAAAAATCACTCTTGAATCACGAGAGTGCGTACTTTATATGGTGGGTGTGTAAATATGAGGAGAATGAATGTAAGTCACTTGTCTAGCCAGTTTTCAGAGGCACAACAAGATAATTAGGAGACAGCAATAGGTGTGAATCTCCCTCAACAGGGCTCTCTTTTTCTCACCAACACACCTACACAAACACATACATGCAGTTTAAAGTGCAAAGCCACCCTCATGTGCCAAATG
This sequence comes from Simochromis diagramma, assembly GCF_900408965.1. Classification (NCBI taxonomy): domain Eukaryota; kingdom Metazoa; phylum Chordata; class Actinopteri; order Cichliformes; family Cichlidae; genus Simochromis; species Simochromis diagramma. Next base: position 11,548,331 of record NW_024387423.1, on the reverse strand, counting down.
TCATGAAGCCAAACCAGAAGTGTTGGGCGCTCAAGTGCCTCGCTCTACAGTGCCTGGTGCTTGGTTCGATTTGCTTTGCCTTTCATTCTGTCTTATGCAAATAATTTTAGCGTTATGGAAATGGACAACCATCAGGATCCCGCATGGTTATAAACGCCGCAGTGATGCAAAACATTCTAAGGTGTTAGGAGAAGGCATCTGGAACCATGTGTGCACTGTATAATCTTTACTCATACGAAACACGATAAGGCTTCAATGGTGCACAGAGAGAACTCTTCTTCTGCAGATGCTTGTTGTTTCCACCTGGCGTATGTTCCAGACCAAAGGCTCTAAAGAGGACAGTGTGTACTTTTCTAAAGTGTGTTAATATGTATTCATGGGGAATGTGTGTATGGTGTCATTTCTACCTTTGTTTTGATGTTTCGGCATCAAATATTTTATAAAAGCGCCATTGTAAATGGAAAATAAACACGATGAACTGAACACACATTGGACAGTGACTTTGACGTTTATCATTTCTAGCCCAAACAACCCAAGGTTTCCTAGCAGAACACTGCACTGTAAGATGGTTTAAGTTATTCGCTTGTCAGTTTAATGGTATAAGTGTGTACCATAAGAACTTTGACCCATTATCTGGTCTTTTTACATCGTTGATATCTTGTAAATAGCATTATGTGGCTCTGCTCTTCAGCTGCTAAACATGCTGTGCATCTAGAGATGCTCTTCTGCTTCCTTTGGCTGCAACAACAAACGCAGATGCCTGATCAACCAGTCACATGGCAGCAACTTAATCCATGTAGTCATGTAGCCATTATCAAGACAACTTGCTGAATTCGAACTGAGCAACTGCTGGGATTTTCCTGAGAAACCGTTTTCAGGGTTTAGCCAAACTACTATTCTCTTAACAGTAACACAAATAACTACTTCTTACACCCAAGGTATGCTGAAGAGAGCATCTCTGAATAGACAACACATTGAACCTCGATAGTCTACAGCGGCTCACTAAAACTGGACAATAGAAGATTGAAAAAAACATTGCCTGGTCTCACGAGTCTCAATTTCTCCTGAGACATTCAGATGGTGGGGTCAGAATTCATATCACAAAGCGGACTTTTGATTGAACATAAGTAAGAATATCTGTGATTTCAACTTTGTACAATTGTAATGTCACACACCAAAACCAATGTCATGCAATGAGCCTGACCAGTCTAAGTCAGGGGTTAAAAGACCACATGACTCGTGCAGTTAGAAACACAGTATATATTTCAGATAAATGTAAATTCAAGAGGAAATGGATCAAAGTTGTAAATTAAGTTACCCACAAAAGCAAAGCTAGGAGAAACAGCGACTGACTTGGAAGTAGGAGTCACGAATGTTGGAGTGGACAAAACCACTCCAACATCCATGGCACTCAAAATGAAGGTGAGTGTGAAGATCACAGGTCACCCCACTCTAACCTTAGATAGAAGAATTTGCTACAAAGACCCAACTAGAATTAGAAAACAGCACAGGGAGTAATAAAGTGAGTTTAGCGGCGTATAAATGTGCGGGCAGTTCAGGGTCGACCCAAAGACCGAGGTAAATGTAGCAGAGGCTAAACAGGTTACCTTCAAAGGGATTTCAGTGGCACCCTGTGTGTGAACAAGAAACTGCACTCAGTTCAGTCTGAGAAGCTAAGTGTGCATTTCAGGCAGAACATTTCCACGTCACAAGACCAACAAGAGATGTAGAAAGACAGTTTGCTGTTAATGTCATATGATTGGGGGGGTCTGTGGTCAGAGGCGAACCCACAGAGAGGAGTCACTTGATTTTTTTGATTATTAGGCATAAACTGATGGGGAAACAATAGCATGGGGAAGGACTTTTTTTTCACAAGATTAAAGCAAAGGCTGAGAAAGAAGAGCTACGGAGGATAGACAAAAGTCTAATGATGTCAAGACAGAGTTGGATCCATTTGATGTGGTGTCAGAGAAACCGAGCAGAAAGAAGGCAAATAATCATTTAAAAAGATTAGACTGCGTATATAAAGGAAATATGTTAGTCAGTCAGAGGCAAACAGTGGATCCTGAGAATAAAATTTATTGTTTAACATGAAAACCTGATTTTTCTCTTTAGTAGACAGATTTTCTTGTAAGTATAAAAACAACTTTTAGGACACTCTGCAGACTTGATAAATGGATGTCTTTGTACGAAGCAGAGATGCTTTTTTGTTTTTCTATTTTTTGTCTGATTGACAAGTTGAGCGCACAGTAAGGGAAAACAGATGTAGTGTTTCTGGTGTTTATAAGAAGCAGACCGTGGTGGCAGCATAACTTTATTGCTGACTGCAGCACACAGACACATGTGACCATTGCATTGCTTCTCTGCCGATTATTTTTTATTCCTCTAGTGTCCAGTAGGTAGTGTAATTTTTCACACAAGACACAACATTCTTGTGAATATAACGACAGATTATACCGACGCACTGACACACTTGCAACGACATTGCTACTTCATAAACTGTTATGCTGCACAAAACTTCATGGTATTGTGTTGCAGAGTTCATTTCTCCTAATTAATCTTGAAAATTAATTAAACAGGAAAAGCAGCTGCTTGTTATTCCAGTACTTATTTGTGCACATGCAAGCTATAAATAAACACAAAGTGCTTTAAGTGCCTCAATTATACTTTTTTTTCACATTATATGAAAACATAATGAGCTCATCCACATTTTATCTCAATTTTGATACCTTGTAGGGTTTGAGAGCAGATTGCCTAGCTTCCTACAAGACAGCCACCGTTATCCAGTTTGTTGCTTGAGCATCCATTCTTCCCATCCGGTCATCTGTCACAACTGCTGAGACTCATTCTTCTGCACTGCTGCTTTCTTTGTGTGATCATCTAAAGGAGCAAAACAAGCACCACTAGGCAACAGCTCAGCAGGTAGATCGTTTGGTAAATGGCCTGTATTTGTATAGCGCTTTTCTAGTCCCTGAGGACCCCAAAGTGCTTTACACAACCAGTCATCCACCCACTCACACACACATTCACACACTGGTGATGGCAGCCACCCTGGGGCGCACTGACAGAGGCAAAGCTGCCGAACACTGGCACCACCGGGCCCTCTGACCACCACCAGTAGGCAACGGGTGATGTGTCTTGCCCAAGGACACAAGGACCGAGACTGTCCAAGCCGGGGCTCGAACCGGCAACCTTCCGATTACAAGGCGAACTCCCAACTCTTGAGCCACGATCGCCCCAACTTGTCCCATGATCGGAAGGTCGGGGGTTCAAATCTACCGAATGGTAGATACCTGAGCAAGGTACTGTCCCTACACACACCAGGCGTTAGATTGGTGGCTGCCCACTCCTTAAATACAAAGAGTAAGTTAATAAACTATACAAAAAAGCACTTATTTCTGTCTGCTGCTACCGTCAAGCATCACTGCAAAAAATAAAACAAATGAAAATCCATCAGGATTCTTCTAATATACTTCACTTTTGCCTTACAGTCAGTAACATTTTCTGCATCAGTTTTAAACAATCCAACTCTCAGATATGTACAGAAAACCCCAGGTGCAAGTCGCTAACAAGTGCTTTATTAGCTCTGCCATACATAAGGCTACCAAATTTATACTAGCCCTGCCAGAAGCTAAGGCTACCAAATTTTAAACTATACCTTCACAGACAAAGGTGTCATAGTTTCTGTATCCTGCAGTAAACGGCGTTATCAGGTACCAACAGGAGTTCCTGTCATTGTCCCACAATGAGCGCCCAAAAGACATCTTGCAGAGTCTTCTGTGAGGACTAAAAGTGGAGTTTAAACGTAAAGTTAAAGGAGCTGACTCGCTATGACTTTCCATTTCCATTCCTATGGAAGCTGATGCCTCATGTGGAGAATGCTGACTCCTAGTAGTTCCTGTCCACATTTCTCCTGGCTGAAGAGCTGAGCCCTGAAGTCGATGGTTAGAGACTTCTCGGGTTGTTCATCAGCTCTCTATATTTTTTCACACCTATTTACCTGCTCAGGACAGCTCTCTTCCCTGTTCCTCTTTGTGGTGGTGCTGATGCCTGAGGTTGAGGGAGCAGCCTCTTCTAACCTCTGAGTGACTGAAGGTTCTTGGTGTAGAACATGTTGCCCATTATCCTTTACATGTTACATGTTGCAAGTAGAACAAGTACATGTGGAGCATCGACAAGATGGTCACAGCAATCTCATAACCCTGCCAAAAAATGTCTCATGCTAACTGCTGTATGAGAGAAGACCAAAATCAGATCTCTCATCCTCATTTAGTGAGTAATATCCAGAGTCCTCACTGAGCCAGACATCATAATTTATGACTTCATTGTCCGCATCTCTTTCCATTACGTGATCTTACTCAAAATTGTCATCAAGGAGTGGAAGGATACCCTCAGGTTCAGCTTCGATCTGGACTTTTCCATCCTCAACCTCAGCATCTTACTCGTCACCTGAAGAGATGTCGACTGATCAAGATCAATAATCCTGATGAATTCGATGAGGCTACCTTCTGCAGGATGATGTCGTTTCCTCAACCTGCAAGTAAACACACTCATCTGCTATTATTAGTTCGGGGATTTTCAATCATTGGCAAGTGCTAAAGCATGCCTAAATTTCATCAGAGTAATAGTAGGAATAAAACTACTGTAAACTTGTCTGTACAAACTTGTCTACTGATGACAGTATAGGTTACAACAAAAACAGGTTTAAATGTCCAGTTCTAGATGTTACAGTGCAGGCACGCAAAGGTGTTGCATGCTTCAGCAGCGCTGCTCGTCATTAATGTATAAAACATTTGTAGCTGTCCCTGAAAGAAGAAAAAGAGGTAACTTCATGATACATATCTGTGGTGCTGATTTAAAACACATTTTACCTGAAACACTGGCAAGCAAATGTAAAAATTGCTCTGATAATGCGAGGTTATTTATGTGACTTAAAAAGCGTTTGCTTATCCACCTTTGTTCTCTCAACAGCACCAAGAACATAAGCTAATCACTAGAGAATATTAGCTTATTTTAGCTTTTTAGCTAATTCTAGCCACAAGTCAGGTGATACATCACTTGTTGGCAGCCAAGGAGCTGATGTACTTTATTAGTTTCCTATTTTGGTTGAATTCAGCGTCACTGTGTGTTTATAGTACAGCACAGTTCCACTGAGCAACAATGATGTTGAAGGTAAATGTCTATAAATATCTACCTGACTGTCATTATTTCTGTAGGAAATAGGGATGAGTAAAGCTACCATAGTGATAAAAACTAATATTTGACTGAATGGGACTTTAATCCAGTGACTGAGTCCACATCCCTCTGACAGAAATGAACATTAAACTTATTTCTGTAACCTGGTTGTTTTCTTAGCCAGTTTTTGTCTCTGATGCAGATTGTTTGGGGTTTTTTGTTGTTGTTTTGTTATGTTTTTTGAAGAAACTGCTTTTCAGATACATTTTTTTTCTGTGCAGTCTGGCATTCTTCCTGCTGCTGCCATTAAATGGCATGCCGTTGGGCAAAAGTGTGCCACTTTCAGCAGCAGTGAGGGCGACCTGTCATGTCATATGTTTAGTCCACCAATGATTTCTCAAGTTTCATAGGATCTTCTCACTCTCCTGTTAGTTCTACGATATTTATGTTTTCTCTGCACTTTCAACACTGGCTGAACTGATGGTTACACACTCACTCATCCTTTATGTATGAGCAATAAACGTGTAAGGAAAGAAAAACAAGATTTGGAAGCACTGTGTTGCTTGGATTATATTTTTATTGTCTATTATTATATTACTATTGGCCTATGAATGTGTAAGCATTTGCGCTATAGTGGGCTTCAAGTAGCAGTGCTAAAAAGATGGACGATGGATACCTTGCAATTCTACCCCTCCGGGAAATGCAGATGTTGTAATGTTTCCAATTTAAGAGAATATGAACGCTTCTTGTTTGTTATTCCCACTCCCTGCCAGTTGGTGGCGGTAAAGCACCATTTCGTTTTAGCCATCAAAAAGAACAAGTGGTTTCTGTAGTTGTTCATGTAAAAAAAGGGACGGGGCGGATATAGTAGAAAGAAAAATGAATGAATTTGTTTCACTAATTCTCTTTACAGGTTATAAAATTTACAACTGCCACTTAAAATGTGCAAACCTTCATCTGCAGCGATGATGCGGTTGTGTTCTGATAATCCATCCTACCTGACAAACCATCCTATCCACTGCTTCTGCGCATGAGCTGCGCATGCGCACAACACAAAACCGGAATTTTCAGGGATAGCGTCCGCCTGTAATTTCATGCTACGTTTTTGATATTTGGAAAATAGGTAAGTATTGATACTTTATTGCCGTGGATACTTGATTTTTTTAAGCCATTGTGAATGTTTGTTAATTTTAAAGTGAACGTGCTGTCTGCGTTTTCCACAAAATTATCGAATTTGCAGCTTCGGTTTCAAGTCAGTCTAGTTTCAAGTCATGATTTAAGCTTGTACACATATGATGTTATCTAGAAAGTTAGAAAGTTTGCAGTGCATTCTTGCTGAGTGATAAGACCGTTATATTCTGTTAAGTCTACTTAGGTAATGTGGTTATTTAATAGGTTAAATTGTATGCATTGTTTGCTGCACATATTGAAGCTCAAAAGAAAATGTCTGTTTACGTTTGTAGATATGGAGAAGAAATGGGAAGAGATATACTCGTTCCTTTCTGCTGGGTCCTACCCTTCAGAATATGACAAGGCTCAGAGGCAAAACCTCAGAAGATATGCCTCAAAATTCAAACTGAATGGTCAGTAATTTTTTGTTAATATTAACAAATCACATATTTGGTTAAATACATTGTAAATAGTTTTTTTTCTGTAGATGGAGAACTCTTTTTTGGAACCAGAAGAGTAGTTAAAACCAAGGACGATGCCAGGAGGATCTTTCATGAGTTTCATTCATGTCCAATAGGAGGACACACTGGCATACAGAAAACGCTAGCAGCAGTGTGTTCCGGATTTTACTGGTTTAGTATGACGGTTGACATTAAAAATTGGGTATGTATTAACTGTTTGTGTTGTAGTTAAATAGTGTTTAAAATCAGCAATTTTTTTATTAGCAACTAAAAGACAAACAGTACATTAGCAAAACAGAAATAAATATGTTTAAGTAATTACATTACATTAATAACCTGTAGACCTGGCAGAGATTTTAAGACATCCATATCAAGTACTGTTGCTAGATTGATTGATTTTCAGAGAAAACGCCATTAAGTAATTTTATTACATAAGAATAAAAACTCATACTTTATAAATATTTTATCTTAAAGATTCTGGAATGTGACCAGTGTCAAAAAGATGGGAACCCACTGGCTGCTGTGCAGCCGTTGCAGTGTATTAAGGTAAATATTATGCCCCTTTTCCACTATAGTACTGTATACTTTATATAGGTAAAAGTTCATAGATGACATTATAAGTCTGTGTGACTAAAATGTGTTAGAACCTAAAGCCAGGTATATAATTGTTCAAGTAACCCTGACATTTGTCAGCATGCAGTCTCAAAATGTCTTATTTTGTACAGATGTACAAGTGGCACTTAAAATGCACTCTATATCCAATAGTTGCATCACTTTGTGACCATTATGAAGTTTTTTTGACTCATTAAAGCTAGATAAAACCTTGACCAGTGAATGAAAAATAAATTGATGTCCAAATGAACAGTGCGCCCATTTTGCAGTGTGACTGTGAACAAGCAAAACATGTAGATTCAAATTCAAAGACGATACGGGTCGCCACATCCGGATGTAATTATATATATCACTGTTTTCAAATAATATGCACCGATAATAGTTAAGGTAATTTTGGTATTGGACGAACTTTTGCTGAATCTTGAAAACCTGTACATGTTCAGAGGCCGCGTAGTGGAACCAACGAGGGAGGAAGACAAAAGAAATTAGCGCCTGCTGGCAGGGCTCGTAGTGCGGACCGAAAAATGGCAGCGCAGGAGAAGTTCTTTGCAGGTAAACAGAAATTTTGGAAACGGTAAAGTGTGTGTGAGGGAGGGAGGCCAAAAGGGTTTATAGACCTTAAAGCTTAGTGTCCTGCTGCAGTCTGTGGTCTTTTACCACTTTTATATGATCTTCACTCTGAGTTAAATAACTTGTTTAAAAATGTATTTCTTCCCATCTTCCCAAGATGAATAATAATAATAATGAACTACCAGAACAGAGATCACAAAGTACTTTGGCAAACAGACAAAAGGAATACTCACAGGGAACAATTTAAACAAATAGACGATGCCTGCACAAATATAATTAAAAAAGAAAAAAACAATTAAAAATGTAAATAAATCAATGAAAGGTTAGATGCAGGCAATAAGAAAGGTAACTGAAATATGATAACAAGAAGATAAAAGATAAAATGGAATCATGTAAAAACAAGTCTGTAAAATGTGTTTTACATGTGATTTGATGGCAGTAACTAAATCTGTGAGCCTTTTTATCCTCAGGCTGGTCTTTCCAAAGTTAATATTGAAAGAGCTGTCACTCCTTAGGATGTTTTAAAACAAATATTAAAAAACATGTTGCACAGGAATTCCCAAGATCCAGTATAAACCCGACGCTGGACCTGGTGATGTCATGTGTTTTAAACACTACAGTGCAGAAGAGGTAGGTGAGAGACTCACACACACACAGATATGTCAAGCAGAATTGGGGGTAGAAAACCAAAGTGGGCAAATAATTGGAATTTGATGTAATTATTTCTTGTTTGTTATTAAAGTGGGGCATTAATAATGGCATGCTCCAGGACACACTGTTTCAAAATCCAATTAACTGCACAGTACAACCTAAACTGCTTTATCTATGCAGATGTTTTTAGTCGTCTTAGTTTGATATTGGAAAAAATCATAATGTCAGCTGTACATTTTTGCTCCGGGGCCACTCAGGAGGTTAATACAATCACATGCTGACCTAACTCTGTTTGTGTCATGGTTTTGACTGCACAGTTAGAGTTGTGTGAGGCTGTGTGGAGCTCGGTGTTCCTGTGTGCAGGTGCTGATGGGGAGGACGATGGAGGACTGGTTGAGGTTTTCAGTCTGCTACTGGCACTCTTTCTGTGGACCGGGTAATGTTGCGATTTAGCCAACACTCGTGCAAGTCATTAAACAGTCTGAGGGTCGATGGTTACAAATGTGCCCTGCAGGCTTTGACTCATGCACACATAAACAGTTTTACTTTTCTCAGATCAGCACATCTCCTTTGTAATATTGCCTTGTTTTCTGTTTGGTAGGTGCCGGTCCTTTTGGAGTTCCAACCCACCACCGGCTCTGGAATAAAGGGTCTCCTATGAAATCAGCCAGGAAGCGACTCTGTGCAGCCTTTGAGTTTTTCACCAAGCTTGGAGTGAGGCTTTTAATATCTCAGAGCTGATCAGATCACAGTATAATTCCTCATTGACGTCTGTTTGTTTTCACAGGTAAAATATTACACTTTCCATGACAGGTAAGAAAGCTGAAGTTATCTTGATTTCACCCTGACCTGACAAAGTTCTGGTGGAATGTAGAAGAACATAATGTACCATGTTTATGGGGTGCATATAGTTATACATTGAATTCATGAGAAATAGCCAGTGCAGTCTGGGCTGTAGTTTTCTTCAGATATACTTAGAACTACCAGGATGCTTTGATTAGGCTTAAAATATGGTTGGAACTTCATCCATGTCACAATTATGGACAGACACAAACTCAGCTCTTACATGGCATGGACATCTGAGTTTGGGAATGCAATAACTTGAGAATGAGGTGAGATAGGATTTTCACATTCATTCCAAAGGTGCATCTACTAACAATCAGAAGAGTTTCAGTCTCGCTGGCCTTGAATTCAAGGTCAGAGGTCAGGTTTTCTCAAAATGACCTAACATTATCTAATTTATACTGTAGGTGCATCTACGATGAGGCTGAGGGGTAGCACTGGCAGCCACCAGTATTTTTGTAGACCTGCTTCTGCACACTACCATCATGATTTTAAAATGAAAAGGTCCTGATGTGACTAAAGTGCAGACTTTCAGTTTTAATTGAAGGGTTTTAACAAAAGTATTGCATTAACTATATGAGGATTACGAACATTTTTATCCACATTCCCTCATTATCTACAGTATAATCACCTCATATGCTTTTATTTCTACATGTTTTCTGCGACAATTTTATGTATAATTGTACGGTCTGGGAGATAAGAGGGTGTTTTCACTCAGTGGTAATAGTATCTGTATACTGTATTATTCTGGTGCTCTGAAATTGAGTGCTTAGCCCTGTGCCCCCGACAGAGACATTGCCCCTGAGGGCTCCACGCTGGAGGAGTCCAACCGCAATCTGGATGAAATAACAGACCTGGCTCTCAAGCTACAGAACCAGACTGGAGTGAAGTTGCTGTGGATCACCTGTAACCTCTTTACTCACTTAAGGTTAACACTGTAGTCATACCTTAAACCTCACTTTTTTCTTTTTTTGTTAAACCTGAGTTTCAGGAGCACAGAAAGTTATGAATGGTTCAGTCAGTTATGCAGATTTCTGTCTATAAACATCATACTACAGGTACATGAATGGTGCAGCCACTAACCCTGACTGCCATGTGCTGGCCTATGCTGGTGCTCAGGTGAAAAAAAGTCTGGAAATCGCCAAGAAGCTGGGTGCAGAAAACTTTGGTATGATGGATTTGATGGTTACGATCTTGTAATGTTATGACTCTTCTGTGTAAGTGGCGCTTTAATCGGCACATTTTTGGCTTTTTAGTTTTTTGGGGAGGAAGAGGTTTCCACTCCATCCATAACACTGATGTTGCTGTTGAACTCAATCACATGGCCATCTTCTTCAAAATGGCTGTCAGTAAGTGTGCACGTGAACAGCAGACAGGCTTTGAGTTTCGAGTTTGTCAGCTGTGTCTGCTCTGATTCATGTCTGCGTGTTTGTCTGCAGACTACAAAGAGAAGATTGGGTTGAGTTGTCAGTTTCTGATTGCGCCCCAACAAAAGGAGCCCAGCAAACAACAGTATGATTACGGTGAGGCTTCCAAAGCTCATCATAAAGTAACCTAAGCCAATATGCTTCTTCAGTGTTGCATCTTATGTCTGTTGTTTTCTGTAGATGCTATGAGTCTTATAGGATTCCTAAAGCATTTTGGTTTGGACAGTGACTTTAAGTTAAAAATTGAGCCCAACCACACCACTCTAGGAGGACACGATATTGTCATGGCATCTGCGTGAGTCACTCTCTTGTGAAGTAACCGAAGTCTAACTTTGTAGCATGTTCATGCTTTTTGTTTGTTTTGTTTTTTTAATCATTCTTGCTTGCTGGTGCACAGTTTTGGGATGCTGGGATCGATTGACTCCAACACAGGCTATCCTTACCTGGGGTGGGACACAGATCCGTGCCCCCTGGACATCAGGAACACCACCTTGGTCATGAAAGTAAGCTAACTAAATATATAATGGTTTATTTAAAGTGATGTTAGTCAATATAAGTTAAGTTTGCTATATTTTAGGTGAAATTTACAAGATTTGGTAAACTGCAGCAGTTGGAATGATTAAATAGGTGGTTACACTTTCTTGATGCCTCGCATGTACAACAATATACAACAAATATAAATCCAGCGATCACTCTTCCTTTAGAGGTAGTGTAGGTTGGTTGGGGTCCAGTAAAAATATGTATTACTATTAGCTGAGTCCTCTGTTCGCTAGCTGGCTGCTGACTGGAAATTTCTGTCAGGCAGGCACTTTTCTTCCTTCCTCATTAGGAAAGTGTAGAAAAAGTCTTTAGCAGCTAAGTGCTGTGGCATGTTTATTGTTAGCTAGGTAGTTGCTAGCTTTATAATCTGATTTGTGCTTGGCAGATGGCATACAGTAATGCTCATCAAAAAAATTGGTTTGCCTGCCTCTGATAAAATGAAATTCTAAGTAAATGTTGCAGACTGGACAGAAGATGACAGTAATTTGAGAGCTTATTAGGTTGGTTGTTGATTTGGCTACTTGGAGCAGTAGCCAGTGTTTTTTTTTAATCTCTTCCAGTGTTGCCTGGCTACAAGTGAATATCTGATGATTGCGATCCATATTGACCGTTTAGTGTGAAACTAAAGCCTACTCAAAGGTGATTGGTCAACAGAACTCTGGTCACTTACAATAGTATATTATTAGAAAATGACCAGAAAGCTTCCAGTACCAGAGATTACCTAGTGCAGTCTGTGTTGAAGCTTGGCATGTGCATTACTGGCAGTGAACCTTTTTCATATAATACATTAGTACTGGACAACAAGCCAATATTTAACATTAGCTATGCATTGCTGGGTCCCCACAATATGACATTTACTCTTTATGTCTAAATCTATGTGAGCTCAAAACAATAAAAATTCTAAAACTGCACTTTACGAGTTACTATGGCTAGTTTAGATGAATCAATCATTAATCTAGCATCTGTTAGAATGATGCTAGATTAGATTAAAACAAAGCTTGGCTTGGATGAATTGGATGAAAAAGGATAAATTTTTAGATCAATGGTTTCACTGTTAATAACATTAGATGAGAGATAATCGAACTTCCTCGTTCCTCTGTGTGTCCAGGTGATTGTTGAACAAGGCGGCCTGCATCCAGGAGGATTGAACTTTGTTGCAAAGGCGCACAGAGAATCCACTGACCTCGAGGACCTGTTCATTAGTCACATCAGAGTCATGGACGCCTTTGCAAGAGGACTCAGGAACGCCGTTCACATCATTGAGGATGGGGTTATTGCTAGTATGATGCAGGTATGTGTGCAGCTACTTGAGCGTAAAGTATACTTTAATAATATTAATAGGAAAATGCAAGTTATGTGTAATGTTAAACAGGAGCGGTACTCAAGCTTTAGTCACGGCCTCGGACAGAAGGTGGAGAATGGTACTGCCACCTTAGAGGAGATGGAGGTAAGACTCAGCTTGAGCTTATATTTAAACTGGAGTTTATATTTGTAGCAACTCTACATGATGGGTCTTTTTGTTATTTCAGGATTTCATCAAGCAGAACGGTGAGCCAGAAATAACATCAGGGAAGCAAGAAAAGTATGAGTCCGTCTTTAACCACTACGTATGATCAAAACACCTCTGCATATGCAGCATTGGCCGTCAGGTGATGCCTTACTTGTAGGAAAGCCCACTCATTTTCAACACTGTACTTTATTTAGTCCTGTCATGCATTTGTAGTCACGCAAACTTTTGAAGTGACACTTAAATTCAATAAAAATGTTGTCAATATGTGTTTGAGGAGTTGCTGGCATGCGTTATTATTGTCATACACTGTTATTTCATGGTTTCTATAGCACAGTGTGTACCTGGTGAATTTACATTGCTCAGATATATTAATCATTGACTAACAATTTAGTCATTTTATAGATTCAACACTAGTGGAAGTAATATTCAGAGCGTTTAATCACATAAAAATACTAAAATCACACAATAAAAGTATTCATAAGTCTATAAAAACAAAGGCCCCTTCCAGAGCTGAAGCTAACAGCATAAATACCTCTTACCTGTTATGTGTTGGTATAGTTTTTGGACTGATCTAGTAGTTAGTTTCTTGATTAGTTTGAAATATTTAAGAAAAAAGGAGTGAAATAGACACTATTATTAGTCCCAAGTAACACCTTCAGACATTTTTAATTAGCAGTGTTTAAAAAAACACTTCTAGTGAGAAATGCAGCAAATGATTTAGAGGCTGGAGTTATAAAATACTGCGCATTTCTGCATGAAAACAGACTTTAATAAAGATCTAATCTAACATGTGCAGGCTGACTTAGGTGTTTACATGTGAGATGAAGGCATTTTAACTCAGACTGTGTTGTATGTATTAGAACATCACACTTTGTAACTCTTCATATATATTTTTATATATAATTTGAACTCTTACAGACTGAAGCAGCTTTTTAATCCTACCCAAACAAACACGACTCATTATCACAGCTTCTCCAGCTGTGTGATATTGTCGATTTGATTGATCGATTGATTGGATGTGTATTAGTAAACACCGCTAAACAGCGCTGTCTTCAGTAAGAGCTCTCACTCTGCACCTTTTCCAGGATAACAGGGCGTGTGATTCAGGGTTTAAACCTGGACTGTGAAGTACCGCTTTGACGTGAAGACGATCGACGTTAAAAGTCTCACTATGGTGTGTTTTAGTCCAGGCTAGTTATTTGTGATTTACTCCGTACTGGCGGGTTTTCTTATCTGCTCGGGTCAGAGCGCGTGGGCAGCGGTTATGAGTGACGCGGAGCAGGACTCCTGTCCCACATGAACACTCTTTGCTCCCACTCAGCCTCTGAACTGTAGAAAAGAAAGAAAGCGCACCTTTTCCACTGACATCAAATCATACTACCATCCTACTGGACCGCCGTCCAATCAGCAGGCCAGAAGAGGCCCGGTGCCGGCGTGATCAACCAATCAGCTCGTAGCGTGAGCTCTGCTCACCATCACGTCTGTCCTGATTGGAGGGCTGAGCAATGGGAGCGGCGGAATGTGAAAGCAGCCAATCGAAAGTGGTCCGTGTTTGTCATTGTCATAAAATATTCAGCAGCATCACTCCGGCTGTCTGTGACCCGGAGACCATGACTTACAAAGATACCTGCTGGCTCCGGGCTCACTAATTTACTCCAGAGGAACCTAAAAAAAAATATACAATACAACAATTATTATTTGAACCTTTTTGTCAGCCTAAAACTTTTTTTTCTTCTTCCTACTTTTGAACTTTAGCCTTAATTTACTTTTTTGTAAATCAAAAAAAAAAGATGTGGACTTTCCTGGGAATAGCAAGCTTTACGTACCTTTATAAGAAGTCCAACATGGTGTTGAGTTTTGCTCAGAGAGACCTTGCGATGGTTGCAGCCTTATTCTTCACAGCCGGGCTGCTGCTCTCCTATATCGCCTATTTTCACGGCCAGAAGCTCCGAGTCTCTCGGGTGCTTAATTTCTTCCTGAGCAGCCTGTCTTTGTTACCTGTTATCAACCACTTAATCCCCCAAACTGCAACGCCGAGGAGCGAGAAAACAGAGAAGAGCTGCAAGAAGGTAAGACACCTCAGCTGGACTCCTCCAAGTTTAATTATGGGAACAAAGGGACACACGGGGTGATAACAGTCAGAAAACTAGATTCATTTTCTATTCAGGTCAACTTATGTTTTATAGAGAGAGTGAAAAAAATAATCACAGAGATTTAACACAAAGTCGGTTAAACTTGCTTTGTTACTCATGAAGAAGATCAGCAGGTGCCGGATAGGGAATAATCCACCCCCCACCCCACCCAAAATAGAAGAGTTTAAAGGTGGTGGCCCAAACCACTTCTCTTCTTCCTCTCCAGACTTGTTTGTTGCTAGTGTAATTGTCACTGCTGGCGGAATGATAGTGGGGTTGCACAGGTAGCCCAGAACCTTCAGGATGGCAAATTCATACGTGCCTCTACAAAAAGGTTCGCTGTGTCCCCCAGAAAAGCCTCAAGAGTGTGGATGAGGTACCAGGAGACAGCCGCTGTTGGGAGACTTTTGGCCTGAGTTTGAATCCAGCCCCCACTGTCGTGTCATTTTGTTCTCAACAGATTACACGGTGTGAAGATTTTCAGCCTGTTCACCAAGAGCTGGTGTTTAAGTGTCCCCCTCCTCTTTTTTTTTTTTTTTTTTTTTTTGCCTCTTTTTTTTTTGTTTGTTTTTTTGAGCAGCTGTATTGAACTCTTCTTCCCCCCCCCCCCCCCCCCCCCCCCCCTCTCTCTCTTGCTCTCCGCAAAGCCTGGAAGTTTTGAAGTGTGTCTGGTCAGAGCTTATATGACTGTTTTACACCTACATTGAAAGTGTGGTTGTTCTTAGGGCCGGAGAACAAGGAACAGAGTGGAAACGGGCTCCTCCGCCTCACTCGATGCCTCAGCATCTGGCTCACCTGGGGATCGGGACCCGGATGTGGTGATAGTTGGGGCAGGGGTTTTGGGCTCGGCGATGGCGGCCGTCCTGGCCCGGGATGGCAGGAGTGTTACGGTGGTGGAGAGGGACCTGAAGGAGCCGGACAGGATAGTGGGGGAGCTGCTGCAGCCTGGAGGATATAAAGCACTCAGAGAGCTCGGACTGGAAGGTCGGTTACTTCACAAGCACTCACCTGTATGACAGTTTAAGCCTTTCGCCTCGGAAACTATTTTTCAAAAGCAATGAGGTCAAAAGCCGATTATTATTTCTTTCTTTGTGGCTTTAAAATATTTATCATGCCCGTCATATATTTTTGCTTTGCTGTGTTCCCTGAGCGGGCCTCACTGAAAGGTGATATCGCGTATTTCCATACACCTATCAGAATTAAGCAGTAAATTTAAGGTAAAGTTAAGTGAAGATAAAGTTTCACGTCATCATAAAATGTTTCATTTCTTAACCTCCTAAGACCCGAACTCTTCCATGTCATGCATTTTTAATTTCTCTTTGATATTTGGGCTGATTGGGACCTGATGAATGTAAAAACAAAGAATTATCAGATTTTTTTAAACTTAATTTTTGTTTCTAAGATAAATGAGAGCCACATATGAGGATATTTGTTTAAAACTTCGTTAGAACAGTAGTATAATGTCCTTGTAAGTGGATATCAGGCCCTTGTAAACCAAAATTGAGTATTTTTGAACCAAAATTGAGTATTTTGGTCTAAATAACCCAAAATGTGATGTCCTCATAGGGTCCTAGGAGGTTAAAGAAAAGAAAAACAAAGCATAACATGGTTCCAACACCAATACTAGCGCTGATACTAGCGATATTTGGCTCGATCCTCCCACCTTTTAGAGAATAATAAAACTGTTAAAAGACAGAAGAAGATAAAGGAATTTTTTTTTTCATATTTCCCATTTGATCTTCATTTAGTCGTTTTTTCAGCACTCAGCATGATGTTGGCTGGTTACTTTTTGCTGGGGGTCCGTCTAACGTTGTGTTTGGGGCTCCATCTTGCTGTAAATGATACTGTTAGAAACTTAAAGCTGCGGCAGATATTTAGAAAAAGCTGCTGCTTTCCCCTCTCTGTTCTAAACGCACTAGTGTAGAGTATGCATACATGATATGAACTTTTATTAATAAATATAATCCAGCAGCTCCCTCAAAGCTTTATGAAATTATACTTGGAGCAATACTTCTAGATCTCGATGTCACTCTTTAAGGACATCAAATGTATCCTGTCAGTAACTTTGGACTTTCAGTGCGCACCAGTCATTTCAACCTGATCCTGTGTTAGTTGACCCACTGTAGCCACTTTTAACCTTTGCGCCGAGTCATCTGTGGACTAAATAAATAGTGAATATGCGATGTGTAATAGTTATCTGTTTCTGTGTTCGGCTTCAGGTTCAGTGGAGGGTCTGGATGCTCATCTGGTGCACGGCTATGTGATCCACGACATAGACAGTGGCGCCGAGGTGGAGATCCCCTACCCAGAGCAGGAGAAAAACATCCACTGTGGCCGAGCTTTTCATCACGGCCGATTCATCATGGGCCTGAGGAGAGCCGCCATGGCCGAGCCAAAGTAAGCAGAGTCACGAATAAGAAAGATTTTAGGTGCCAAGTGGAAGAATATAGGACCTGCTCTTCTGTCCTACATGATTGCTCTGAGTAATAATAAGAACCTTGGTTTACTCACTGTATGTCTTTATACACAATGACAGACTTTCAGTTAGAGAGATTTAACATTCAGCTAAATCAGAGACACATATTGCGCTTAAGGAGTCAGTCTTTACTTTTCTATGATCTCTCTGCTCTGTGGGCAGGAAAGTCCAGACGTTTCTAACTGTCTAATTGCGCCCCCTAGTGTCACATTCATAGAAGGCACCGTGACCAGTTTGCAGGAAGAGGACGGCTGCGTAACTGGAGTCCAGTACAAGGATAAAGAAACTGGAGACATCAAGGTGAGAAGAGGGAGCTCAGTGGTACCAGCAGAACTGTTAGACACCGCCTCGTGTTTCCCTCTCGCCTTGCTGAAAGAAATACCGTATTTACATCAGAGGGTGTGTGATGACTGTGTGTCCCGCAGGAGGTCCACGCGGCTTTGACTGTGGTGGCCGACGGCTGCTTCTCCAAATTCAGAAAGAGCTTGGTGTCCGGGAAGGCTCGCATCTCCTCTCACTTTGTTGGATGCCTGATGAAGGTACGTGGAGCTCAGGCTGAAAGAGTGACGCGCTGAAATGTGTTCTGTTACTGATGAATCCTATTCATTTTTTCCCCCAAGAGTATATTTTTCAATTTTAAAACAAGAATTACAAATCACACAAAGGTGCACGAAACTAGCAGAAGATGAAAAGCAGTCTGCAACCAGCTGTAAGAAACTGTTGTGACTGCCTTTCCATTAGAGCTCCCACAGAAAACTGAAAACAACGTCCCAGAACTGTAAAACTCATAACCAAAACTTTTAGGGGTGTAGGGTGGGGTCATGTTGGCAATCCATGAAAATATGGCATACATCCTCCCAAGGTCTTCAAGGTAGCCCAATGATTTATTGGTTGAAAATCAATGCAAAGCCTTATTACTTCAAACCTTTTACATTTCATACCTGCCTTTCTTTCAAGTTCACCACAAAATATGTTATATTTTTAAAGACTGTATAGTAAAGAGAAATACCTAGTTAGTTAGCATTAATATGTAGTATAATAATAATATATGATAAACAATAATAATAATGAATCCACCGCTTTTCTCTGCAGGACTGTCCGCAGTTTAAGGCAAACCACGCTGAGCTGGTCCTGGCCAATCCCAGCCCAGTGCTCATCTACCAGATCTCCTCCTCTCAAACCAGAGTTCTCGTGGATATCAGGGGGGAGATGCCTCGTAACCTGCCAGAGTACATGGCTGAGAAAATCTACCCACAGCTGCCAGGTGAATGATAAAGAATTTATTTATTCTTGAAGGGTTGTGTCTTTGTGTGACAATCCCTGATAAGCAGAGAGAGAAGAGAGAAAAAAAGCACTGCTGAGTGACAAATGAAGGTTATGTGAAGATCAGAACAGTCAGACCGTGGTGCCAGAAGCAGGAAACCATTCAGAGTGCTGCTGGTGAGGAGAAGGTGCGCACCTCCCAGGAAGCTGCAGTCGACAGAACTGACATTCACGGTGTGCTCTGCTATTCAGCTGAAATATCAAAGCCACAGTATTAAAGCAGCCACCCCAGTAACCTTGACACAGGTCCAGCTGGAATGCTGGAGTCAGGCTCACTGATGAATTGATAAATGTACATTCAGAAACCAAAAAAAAGCTTTTTCTTTTTTTTTTCCCCTGTGCATGTGCGCAGCGTGCACCTTTGGGCTTTCATCCACAGAGCTGGCTCACTGACCGACCTCCTGCATTCTCCCTTTCTCTCCTTCCTTCAGAGCATCTAAAGGAGCCTTTCATGATGGCGCTACAGAACGATCGACTCAGGTCCATGCCTGCCAGCTTCCTACCGCCCTCCCCTGTCAACAAGCCAGGTACTGAAGTGTTATTGACTGACTGATTTCTGCTGGAGGTGGCCCGAGGTGTGTTTGTGATTTTGTGATTATGTATGTTTCCGTGTAAGGTGAAAGAAACAAAAGAAAAGAGCTCTTTGGACTAATTAACAGTTCATTTGTATTTGAGGTAAATAAGGATTTTATTGACCTTTTAGGAAACAAGTAGAATCCGGGGTAAGAAAGGCTTAACTTAGAGAAACCATTTTTTTGGAATGCGTCAAAGAGAGACAAGTATAACTCTTAAAGATGTGCTTCGCTTCCAGCTGAGATGTTTGCTAAAGTGCCGAAAATGAAAAAGACCATCTGGAGATAAGATTCGAGACAAACAGCTGTCTGTTGTTCGCAGGCGTGCTCCTCCTGGGTGACGCTTACAACATGAGGCACCCTCTGACGGGAGGAGGGATGAGTGTTGCTCTTAATGACGTTCGCATCTGGAGGAGTCTGCTGAAGAGCATTACCGATCTATATGACGACAGGGCCGTGCTGCAGGTGAGCACACATTTGCTTGCTGTAACTAGAACACCTTTCCCCAAATTCAAAGGATTATTAAAAACAAAACAAAACCGTGTAGTGTATAGTGTAAAAATAACAGAAAGCACATTCATTGATTTGTTTTTTCTAAGTCACATTTTGTGTGACTGCAAGCCGCAGCTATATTTATGCTGTCAGATTTTCTGTGTCCTTTTATTTCCTCTGCTGTTGGTAAGAAGCTGCAGCCCAATGTGTGCAATATCACACTTTTTTTCCCCTCCTCTTCTCAACAGGCAAAGAAAAAATTCCACTGGGAACGCAAGTCATCACATTCTTTTGTGGTGAATGTGTTGGCCCAGGCGCTGTACGAGTTGTTTGCAGCCACTGACAGTGAGTGTCTGCCTGCCTCCGTCTAATGGCACATGAAAAGCACTGATGGAAGATAATAAATGTTGGCTTTTAGTACTAAATTCAAAATCTGCATTAATTTTACTTTGGATTCTCATCCATGTTTTTCCTGTTATTCAGATTCTCTTCATGAGCTGAGAAAGGCCTGCTTCCAGTACTTTAAGCTCGGTGGAGAGTGCGTTGCTGGGCCTATTGGACTCCTCTCAGTGTAAGTGCTAAACGCTTTCCTCCACAGCAAACCAAACTGAACAGAAGAGTTTGACATTTGCGGAAGTTTACCTGGTTGCCTTCACTATCCCTATTCAGTATAGGAATAGTGAGACTTGTGACATGTGACATTACAACAGGTACACTGCTAGCTTAGCCTAGCATAAAAGCTTGTTTCTGCTGTCAGATCCTCCAGAGCTCACACTGCATCTCTTTCAACTGCTGCTGGGAGGTAGTTAATGTCTGATCACATAAAGAGTTTCTCATGTAACACCCAGCAAGTGTTTACATATACTACACATTTATCAGTGAGCTTTAGAGGAATCTGTGTTCAGAGAGCCATGCTGGCTTTTTCCTCACTGCTTCAATTTTGTTTGTCTTTGATCATTTTCAAAATCTAAAAGCACTTTTAGATATACGATTTAGGGGGTTGTAAGTCTGACTTTTTTCTTTTTTTTTGGACAGGTTGTCGCCCAAACCCCTGACCCTTATTGGACACTTCTTTGCCGTGGCGCTGTATGCAATCTACTTCAACTTCAAGTCTGAATCCTGGAGCACCAAACCCCGAGCTTTATTTAAGAGCACAGCCATCCTGTACCGAGCCTGCACAGTCATGTTTCCTCTCATCTACTCTGAAGTCAAGTACCTGGTGTACTAGCAATAAACTGCGGGAACACTTAATGGGCTCAATTGGAAGAAAAAAAGTTGACTTCCTGCTGAAAATGGCACTTTTAGCCAGAATTGTTCTCTTGATGATTTTCTACAATATTCTTCTGCCTTACTGAAGATGGTTCTACATAATGCCTTTTTCAGCTCTGCGGTAGCTTCGTTTTGTGCTCACCCACAGTCTGCCCTGTCTCCCAAGAGGACCGGGGACTACATTAGTGACAGTTATTCCTGCCAAACCTGAATTTGATGAAAATACATTGCCTCTTTTTTTGATGATGCGGTGTTTGGGTAATTTGGACAGTATTTAACGTGAGAATCATTCTGCTTCACTTGAGATCTACTGCACTGATGATGACAGTGTCCTACAGAGGATGTTGTGGAAATTGCCTGTAAATTGCACTTTAAGTGAATCTAGTGTTGTGCCTGTTTTCGCGGAGGAAAAAGTCTAAAGACTGTCAAACTTTGTCTTCTACTGTTTCCCCTTTAAACAAGACTGTTGCTTTAACCTTATTGTTGTAATGCGGGACGTTTTATAAGACATTTATGTTTCTTTACTCTGACTGTGCAGTTATTTGCCAGAAGATTATAATTTCAGAACCCAATAATGATCCCCAAACTGTTTTACTCGTGCTGGATGTCCATAAAGACCTGACACAGCACGAATGAATGCCTCGGGGGACATTTGGATTGTGTGGGACCTGAAACATCAGGAACAAGTATGAAGCATGAAGCTCAGGTATTTGTTTCCTCTGAGCTGACGGACAAGGACTCGAGAAGATTCAGCACTGCTGTTTACCCATGTTTGCCTGTTTTGTTGAAATAAATCAGGACACAATTTTGTCAGTGTATCATTTTTACTGCAACTTAATTTGTCATTTTTTTTTAATACTAAGATGTCTAATAACAAAAAGAGTGACTATACCAAGGACACAAATGGACACTATTAACTGTGATCAGTAGGTGGGGCTCACTCACAGCTGCAGGATCCATCGTAGCAGCACAGCACTTAATATCCATTAGAATATGATGTTTTCAAAATTAAAATGGTGTCACATTTTATTTTATATATAAACTATGTATAAATATACTGTAGGGAGACCAAACCAAGTTTTGTTTATTAAACCAGATCAGAGGGGAGTCCCCTGTGATTTAAAAATACTTGATATGTAAAATTAAAAACTCAAAAACACAGAAATGAATATTGGATTGACTGAATTGGTCAGTCTAGTTGCATAATTTAGCTTTAAAAGTATTTCTCCCCGAGTAGCTGCACCAGGTAACACTGAAACACGATCATGACAAGACAAAGTTTATGATTTTGCATTCGACACGTAGCAACCAATAATCTGAAACTGCATGAGTGTCATTACCACAGTGGCACACTCCAGACAGCAAACACCTGCAACCTTATCCTTATCAATCAGTGCAGCCTTAACCACACGAAAGACAAAAAAATTAAAACAGAAAACAAGGTTAGAACAATTACTTCAGCTTTATTGGTATTTATACATCACTGGTACATCATAGTCTGGTGAAAGAATTGGAAGAATTATCCATATTATTCTTTGTGACTTTCCACGAGGACACGAATACTGGCGTGGAAGACCAGAAAGGGGGGGGGGCGGGAGAAAGCGTCACGGCAAGGGGAGGGTCATGTAATGTACACATGTTCCTTCACCCACCATCATCTGTCTGCATACCTACCTGTACCTACTGGGACTCACCTGGCGGCCAAACATGAGGAGCAAAACCGAAGCCTGCTAACACATTTAACCACATTCAACCCTTCTTCCATCGTGTCATTTTTCCTTTTAGACACAGTAAAAGGGCTTACCCCTGTTGATGTAGGTAGCAGCAAGCTTTCTATTAACAGTTAACATCTTAATGATCTATTTAATAATAATAAAAAAACAAAAACAAAAGGTACTGTACAACTACTGCTAAGAAAACCTAAGAACCTGGCCTTAACGCTTTTACACCAGATTAAAGTGCTAGAAGCAACCCATCAATCCACACTTTATTTTATATATATATATATATATTTATAGCAGTATGTATTTATAGATATCTATCTATCTATATATATATATATATATATATTAGGAACAAATCTACTATTTTAACATTAATTTACAGGGTAATATACATTATATAGTAACAGCTGAAATATCAGCACAAATATAATCACTGTCACACTCAACAGCAAAATATATATATGATTATATAAACATATATAATCATATATACCAATATATAATTGTCATATATGCATGTAAAACAGTTAAACACGTCTCAGGCTCTTCAAACGATACCCAGAAAAAGCAAGTGTGTATCAAGACGTAAAAGCTTTACAAGTCTTCTCTCTTGAAAGAGTGACAGGCGGCGACGAAATTGCCACGACCTGCGGGTTATTTGAGGTCACAGGACAGTTATTTTGCATATTCCACAAATCTATTGCAACACGTTACTGTCTACAAACAGTACAGCCAGCATCCTGCGAGAGGAGCCGGTGTTAGCTGGACTCACACGTACACCCACTGAACAGAACATTACGACGATGGGTGATCTGATTATAGCTATGTGCTTTCAGATGGTGTGCTATGACAGTGAACAACAGGAGGACTACAATACACGATACTCTATAAGTTTAGCCTCAGAGGACAACCAAAAACTGTACTGTACTGTGAAAACACTACCCCGCCCCAAAAAACTACACACACACAGCAAATATTCTCCCTTCTCTGAGTCGAGTGTCATCGTATCCTGCTGCTGATGCGTTTTGTATGCACGTGTTTACCACAAATCAGCACTTGTACTGTTGACAGTCCGCCATCGCCAAGAGGAATGGAATGTGTTCAGGTTGCGTCTCTCCTAACTTTGTCTCCCTTTGTCAAAACTGAGAGCACAGTGAGTAACGTCCTACCGAACCAAGGAGATTTTCGGGGGTCTGATAGGGTGCAGGGGGGTGGGGGACTCCTTGAGGTTCCGTAAAGGTCTAATGCACAATGTGGGGCACCTCTCTCTTCTTGCAGCAGTCCCAAACCTTAGCCACCATCATCTTCACCACCTCTGAATGGAGAGGAGCTCCGACGGTCCTCTTCAGTCACCCCCGCCCCGATTCCCTCCCGTCATTCCTCACATACAGCCTCATATTAGCGACACTTTATTCACTTCCCCCTACTCTGCAAAGATGCTGCACAAGGCTGTAACAAGATACACACAAAGGTCATTTTTCACAAAGAAAAAACAAAAAAGAAAAAGAAAGAAAAGAAAAAGCTCTGTAATAACTGCAGTAGTAACGCACAACAAGCATCCAATAGCTGGCTTCCAGCCTGGGGAGCCCTGGTGATGTGCAGTTAGGTTTGGGACGTTGCCATTGTTCTATAGGACTCCTACTCACTTTTTTTTTTTTGCCCTGTTCCAGGACTTGTTTTTCCCCCCTGTGTTGCACTGTTTGATTATTCAAAAGCCCAAATCTCTATGTCCTGTACATAAAAATCCTCTTTTTTTGAGAGCATAGGGTTCCCAAATGTTTTACAGGAGTGGCTCCTGCCGTGGTAAAGGTCTCCGTCCAGCCACAGGCCAAACTCCCCACTACAGAAGAAAAAAGAAAATACATTAGACAACTTCAAGCCATTTCAGGATCAGCAGTAAAAAGCCTGCGTTTTATCTCAATTTATGCTTTTAACTTGCAGGTGTAAGTGTACTGGGCAAAGTACCAACTGCTCAGTGTGATAGCTAACAAATGGCACATACATATACAAATACAACTTATATTACTGATCGTCACCATGACATCAATTATTTTAATCAAAACAAAAGAACGTTTTATATCTGCATGTGATCTTATGAGCTCCGCAAAAGTGCAAATATCTTAATAACACCATTCTTCTAATGCAGTCCACACTTCTGGACATCAGCAGGCTTGTGTCTACTTTATGTCAATCTGAATTTAAATTTGACATGCTGTCATATTTAATTATGACAAATATGTTGCACCAGGTGTCTGTAGATTTCTGGCTCACCTTCCTCCACCAAAAGCTAAGGAGTCCATATCCCCTTTGATAAAGAACATGTTGTCACCGGTCCACTTGTACACCTGTCCATGATACAACAGAGCACATATTAGAAGATACTGTATGACATATTCAGTGATGATATAAGAGAGAAAGAGAAAATGCAAACTAAAAAACACTTATACAGCATATACCATAAATCACACACATCATATTTTAATTCTGTGTCTGCTGCTGATGTATGAAATAATTTGTCTCTCAAAGCTTTAAACACAACACAAAAGCATATAAAGGTTAAATACCCACCGTGCTAAGTCTCCTATATACACAGCAGGCAAACATGCCTGAGCGGTCCTTCGGAGTGGTTTTTACAGCCACTTCCCATATATAACACAACCATTCTCCTTCTAGGTCTTTGCCAACTCATGAGGGAAATATTTGGCTCCTTAGCTGCTAAATGCTTCTTTCTGTTCACCAACTACTTGCTGACTGACTGGTGCTGAACAGGGAGTGTACACTGGGTTTTAACAGGGCTTTTGGACCAAAAACAGCTGCCTGCTAAAACTGGGAGTGAAGTTACAGAGAACCAAAGCAGTAAAGCTGGTGGCCAGAGAGCTAAAACAAGCTGCTGAAAGCTCTGCAGAGGTGGGGAGAACTGCAGGGTGTGTCGCTATGAGCAAATGCAAACATTGGTTCTCCTCACTCCTCCATTATTGGAGAAGAATATTCATTCAGAAGTGCAAAAAAGTTACAAAATCTAACAGTGACAAAATGTTATACCTCAAACTCTGGATTAAAGGTGAAGAGGAAGGTCTCTCCGGTGCCATAAAAGCCATCGCTGACCTTAAAGGGCTCGGATGCCAGCGCACCAAACACCTGAAGTTATTAAAAAAACAAAACAACAACAACAACAACAAAAAGGTGATCAGTACCATAACAATGTGCCACTGTGGTTAGCTTCTTAAATTTGGGAGCATACCTGGCCGTCGCTGTCTTTAATGACCAGGAGCACCGGGGTGTCCTGGGCCTGCATGGATCTGTACAGCGTCTTAATGCTCATGCCGTGCTTTGCAGTACCAAAGACCAGCGTCCATGGGTACCCGATGGTCCGTGGAGGGAGATTCCTGGCAAGCTGTGTGCGGGGAAAATAAATTTAAAAATACAGAGTTGAAAAAGGAAGGGAAAAAAATGAAAGAAAGAAAATGAAACACAGAAAGGCCACAGCCACCAACGCTCAATTACATCTGTGGTGACCTTTTAACACTCTCTGGCGTTTAAGGAGGAGTAACAGGGCTGAAAACAGTGAGAGCAGTCTCAAGAGAAAGAGAGGCCCAGCAGACCCTGAGAGAGCACGCTGCCCTGCTGCTGACTGACTCGAGGATTAACGGCGGCTGTGGTGTATGGGGAGATAATGCCGACAAGGCGCCGGAGGAGCAGTACAACTTATGTCTCATTTTAATGGACAGATAAAACAGACACTGACTAAAACATGGAATTAAAGTGACAACTTTTTACTGCTATACAGAACAAGGACCTTTAAGTGTTCTGTTCACGCTCAAACAATTCCTCAGTCCCTTTTGGCATTTTTCTTGTTGGATCAGCACTTGCTCCAGTGGTGGAGCTGCAGCAGTCATATAATCAGCAGGCTGGGAATGAAGCCACGATTAGGCGAGGCCTGACTCAGCTCACCTCTGCACTGCTTTGAGCCAGGCCTGAGCCCCGAGCTCTGTCCGCAGGGTGATTAAAGAAAGCTTGCATATTGGCACTCTATTGGTTAATAAGCCAAGTGGGACTAATTTGGAGCTCTGGGTGTGTGTTAACTTGCAGTGCCTGCAAGGCACACAGTACACCTAACAACAACATGAAAGGTTGGTGACTTGGATGTCTGTTTCATGCATTTCTCTTTCATCTTTGTCACCGCTTATTTCTAACTCTTTGCGTTGGCAAGATTAACAAACCAAATCTATCTGAAATCATCCGGAACATAATAAATAAAAGAGAACATGTTGATTCCTGCTTTAAATGAGCAAACTATCCAGTTCATGTTTCAGCGCCTAATGTAAGGCGTCCTGATTTTCAAGTGGCTGTCGTCCTGAGATCACAATTTGTAAGTTAGACCGCCATGAAACTTTACACACGTACTTTACAGCTTAATCAATACTATGATACTGATAACATTTATTAAATCAGCGTTTTTCATGGAAGGAATGTAACATTAACCTGAGGAATGGCCAGGTTATAACCAGTCAAAACTAATGAGATTTCACTACTAAATCCTCACAATAACTTTTATGTTAAAATTCTTATCACCTGCACTAGGAGTCTGGACCTGTACTGACAATATATTTTAAAGCCAATCACCAGCTGGTCACCTGCTCATTTTTACTGGTTACCTAAATTTTAGCTTTAGCATTTTAGCTAGAGTTAAGAAAACATCATCTACTGTGGATCCAACAATTATTTTTTAGATTCTCATCTCTATATGATATTTAGAGAAACAACAATTGCAAGTTTATGTTACTAATGTCCAGGGTGGAACGAAAGCTAATCTACAAAAGAAGTCAAAGCAGCAGTAGCTGACACCCAAAGGTATATTTTAAAGCTTTCGTGTTAGTGTTTAGTTTTCCACTAACTGACAAAGCTTTGAATGGACAGCAGTACTCTCTGTGATGACATCATAAACATTGTAACAGGGATATCGTACAAATGTTGGTCACTGAAAACAAGCACTTGACAAAAATCAGGCGATTTGTTTGTCGGTGCTGTTGCTTCTGCTCAGTGTATCCACCTAGCCACCTAACAAATGCTACTAAACTTATTCAAGCAGTGAATGAATCCTTTTCCCAAACACACAGTTGGAAATCAAGACTGCAAGGTAGCTCTATGAACTGATGACTTAATTTGTTTGGGTGCTACGACATTTTGAAAGTAAAACAAATCCTCAGTTTTTTACATGTCAGATTTCCAGCCTGACACAACACACAGGCGTCTCACAGAGATTTAAAGACTAAGATTAAAAAAAAAAACAAAAAACACAAAAACAAACATTTAATGCTAATCATTATCAAATCATAAGAAATTTCTAAATATTCTGTGGTTTCCATTTGGTATCTGTAAAAAACAAAAACTAAAAAGCTTACTGCCAAGCCTACTGGGTTATAATGAAAACAGGGAATCTATTATATTCACTTTCATTTTCAACATACACTAGATAGTGGGACTATTTTCATCAGTTGACACGCCTGTGTATTTACAGTAACAATTGCGCAGGTAACACTAACATGGAATAAAATACAGCGTCAATGTTCATTATAACAAAGGAGGAACAGGCATGTGCTCTTAGTTTTGGATTGTTGTTGGAAAAATATTAAGTTTAGAATACCGTCAAGTTGCATGAGATGAGATTTTCTGCAGCAGCACTTACTTTCTCTATCTGGTCGGCCTCCAGGAGTTCGCTGGGTTCTCTGAGGTTGGGTTTGAACGTGTCGGGCTCCAGCTCAGTTTTGACCGTGCCATGTTTAGAGTTCACCTCTTCCTTGGTGGTAATCTACAAGCACAAATACTTGTTAGAAATGCACTGACGAGACGAGCTGCACTTCCAAAGAGCTCTGATACTGGATGCGTTCAAAATAGCTACAGTCTTCCAGTTGCTACTTTTCATAAAAGGGCAATGACATGACCGGCTTTACTAGTCAGGCTGTCTACTAACTTCCAACAGACTGTAATCTGTGATCTGCTGAGGCTACAAAAAAATTGGACAGGAAAGTATTAAAAAAAGACAACAACGTAGAACTAGATAACCAACTCCACAAAGCATAACAAGTTCAGCTAAACAGGCTGGGCGATAGAGGAAAGATGGGGAAAAATTGCTTTTTAACCATAGCTCAATCTCACTAACAAAATGTACATTTTTCCTCCATTTGGGGGCTTTTCATTGTAGCCGTTGTCCTGCCAAAATTACAAATGCAGTGTTTGCTAGCAACACACTGATAATCCAACAATGTGATGATGACAGCTGAATATCTTCCTGCCACTCTCTGATGCCAGATGACTAGGATCAGTTTGGCACAAGTGGGAGAAGCATTGCAGAGACACTGTCTGGGAGAAGAGAATGCTAAGTGAATAGGAAATCGACCCAATGAATAATTTGCACTCCTATGTTTGACATTTTCTCTGACCAGCCGACTGTTTGGGTTATTTATCTTTCTCAATAACAGAGGCCGATTGTGGAGCACTTCGCCACTGATGACTGGGATGCTATCATGTTTCGGTCCTCATTCAAATGAGGCCTGCCTGCATTGTCCTCAGAGAACATCATTCATCCTGTCAGGGGAGTCTTACTTCAACCCTCTTTCCAATACGCCATCTCTTTGTTCTGCAGTCCTTCGATGTCTCTAAGGCAGGCTGCGCTCTTTACATTCAGCTCATTTGAGTAGTACAGGCAATTTGTATTTTCGATAAAAAGTTCTACAATAAACCCGCATCTGTTTCCTGTATACAATCTACATATCCATATAGAGCTAGCAACACTGATCTACCAGACTGATCTAGTGGAATGAAGACTAAAAATGTTCACCGAGTGTAAAAAGAAGCCTGACGCATGAAGATAAGGCTGCTGTGACGTGAAAACCTCATCGCTACGAACAACCTGTCTGTAATGGAATGATAAAAACTATTTCCAGTCGACTGCTCAACAAGTTATTGCCAATGTTTGGAGTCTAACAAGCTTTGAAGAGAATCTGTGAGCTGAAAGTACTACATTTATGTTTATTTAAAGCAACAGGGGCATCAGGAACAGGAATAGCAGCAGCAGCAGCAGCAGCAGCAGCAAGTAAAGCTTCAGTGGGGAGTCTAAAATAGACCGTGTTGGTGCAGCAGATTTGGGCAGAGTGGAGAAAGAGGGGGCAGACGGGGTTTGGTCAGGGCACCTGGAGTCGTTTGCAGAGTGAGCGCAGATCTTCGCTGTTTAGCGCATCGATCCGACGGTGGTACTCCGTCAAAGACACTACCTGGTAGTACAAAAACAGGAACAGGTGGAACATAAAACTCTGCCACTTCTAATGCTGACCATGGGGAGAAAAAAAAGTTGAGTTTTGGAAGTCAGTGTGCGCTCAATGTACACTATCTATCTGTCTATTCCAAGAAGGTTCGTGTTTGAGCTTTGAATAAACAAACTTAACAAAATGTTTACTTTGGGTAAAAGAGAAGGGGTTGGAGTCTTTCAGAGCACTCAGTCGTTTTGCATGTTTGTGTAATGTAATCAATAAAACTTTCCTACTAGATTGATTTGGTTATATTAAATATTAACTTGAACCAAACATCGCTACACTGGAAAGGAAAGCACAAGCAAGAGAGAGACGGAGACAGAGCAGGAGTGAGAGGGCTCCTTAGAAGTTACACTAGATTTTGGATGTGTGAACATACAGCGATAACAACAGAAACAGCTGTGGTCGGACTGCTGCAACAGGGTTTGCTGGAAATCACAATCCACCAAACTACAACTCAGACAGACCAACACAACACAGTGACCTACTAAGCATGGCTTCATTCCAACAAAGTTCCACCCCACAGACAGCTGCAGCCTCCAATAATCCACTATGTCTCAGCAGAGGGAAGAGACTCGTGTGTGAGATCACAAACAAACAGTCATCTAAACACTCTCAGAGATCTCTCTTACAATCATGAACACCGTGAGAGTCTCTTTTCATTAATTTTTCACACAGCTTAGATAATCTTCTAGTCACCTCGTTGCTACAAGTGTAAATAACTTTTTAGTAAGAGGCTACCTTTATACAAGTCTCAATAATGCAGCAGGAGTGGTAAAAGACAGCCCTCATCAAAAATGCATCTCTGCTAACCTTCACCTGCAGCTAAGGGCACTTTGGTAAGAATGAACCTGAAAATGGGCAAGCTAGTAGCACGTTAGCTTGGAGGGGCTGCGGCAGACTCAGACGGTGACTGAAATGATGACCTGGAGCGATCAATGTCAGAGGAAACAATAATTAAAAAAAGACAGGTCAGTGATTGAATTTTACCAGTGTGATAAAACAAGGGGCTAAATGAAAGGCAGAAGTACGGTTTATGAAACTGAGGGGAAAAAAGTCAAATAGCGTAACTTTAAATAAACAGGGGTATGACTACAGAGCTGGATTCTCCATATGTCACCTGGGTCTGGAAACTTTCACACCCCGTACAGAGCAGCGCACATCCTCGCTGGCCAAAAGAGACAGACAACGGATATGAGCTCTGTCCTGACTGCCAAACAGTGGTCACATAGTAGCCACTTTGTTAAACACCAGTCACTAAACTGCACCGGGTCAAGCTAAAGGGCTAGCAGGCTAGTTAGCCTTGCTAGCGACTTAGCGGCATGCTAATAATAATAACAACAATAACAGAAAGCAGGGATATACACTGGTGTAGACAGAAAACATGAAGTAAGCGACATACACAGGTGTACTTAGGGGTCAGCTGTTTCTCTTGCTCCTTCACCCTCCTAGAAAACATTTCCTGTCGAACTGGGCGAGGTTAAAGCTGGAAAGTCATATTAGTGATCCTTTTAAGTTCTCCCAGTGTAGCCCCAAGTTGGTATTGAGCCTGACAGCCCGCTTGACTAAAATAGAAACACATTTTTTTCCCCCAAAGGGGTCTCTACTCCGTGTGAGTTGTGTGACACTGCTAACATCCAATAACAACACGGGTTGGGAGGAGACCCGGTTTCCTATTGGATAAAAAACGATGATGCCATCCCCTAACTGACAAAATTTAAAGATACAGTACAGCAATATTTCAGGAGGTATACACTTGTATATTTTAAAGATTTGTGAGTGATAACGAAAAGAAAACATTAAAGTGTATTACATATATTATATAGTTTAAAAATATATATTTAACTAAAACAAATACAATTAAATGTAAAGCTGCTTTAAAAGTCTGTTTTGTCAGTCTTGCATTAAAAACAAACACAAAACTACTAGTTGAATATCCATAACAACGCGCTGTGAAAAAGACATTGCTTTAAACTCATGGCTCAGGTTCCTATTTACTGATTCTGTAATGGATCGTGTAGCCTCTGTTTGCCAGAAGCCCAGGGAGAAACAAATCAGTCCACTTTGTTTCCTACATCATTTATTTACATTCAAAGTTAAATGTACCCCCATGTATCAAATTCTTCACACAATGAATTCATCCTTTCATTATCCACAGGGCTGTCTGAAGTCTCATTTGACCAAATCTCATTCACTCTGCAGAGGCTAACAGCCCTCTCCTCTGCACTTTCTACTATCACTTCTGTAAATCTAGACTAAAGACACTATGAATAGCAAGTTTTGCAAAGAAGGAAGGACTAACATCTGTGCCACTTTTTTTTTTGATTGGGGGGGGACTTTTAACAACTCAAACAGCACGAGCAACTCATAATGGTGTTTTTGCCATTCAGCAAAAGACATTGTGAAAGGCTGATGAACAGGAGTGACAGTCACACAACATGTGGTGAAGCTACAATACAGCGACTGAGAAGAATCAACAATTACACAAACATGCAAAACACTTTGGTTGGAAGTTCAGAGAAGCGCAATTCCAAGCAAAGCAAGTGTTCACACGTCTTGAAGAATTTACACGTGATAGAAAACAGACACAAAAAAATTTACAGTTAAACCAAGAAATGTGCAGTGGTACCCAGAGGTGCAAAATATAGAAGCAGAATACAAAACTGAGGCTCAACAAGTACACATCTCAAATGGTAGCACACATTACGTTTACACTATGCATTGCATAATGAAAGCAAATTAATGTTATTTAACATTTAATTTAACATATATAACAATAAAGAGCAATTTTAACACATACGATCGTTTGCTTCACAGGATATGGATTAAAGCACAGTGGAGAACTCACTTAATCCATGTCCGCTTGGCTCATGACAACACAACATGTGCACTTTTAGTAAAGTGAAGAAACTGTTTTAGCTGTGTTGACCTTACCTCCCACTCCTTGACGTTGAGATCAGTGATGGGCTCGTGCTCATTTGTTTCCTTCACCTCATTCTTCTTGACAACCCTAAAGCCGGGCTCCTGTCCCATCCCGCCGACCCCCTCACCGTACATGTCTGGGCTCCACTGCATGAAGAATACATACAGGTGGTCTGACCTGCAAGAGACAGTCAACACAACATTCACATATTATTATCCTATATGGCAAATGTGTTTGCTAACAGCTACTTACTTTCATATTATGGGAACCGTGCTACACTAGAAGTTATCCGAAGTCCTTTTTTTTTTTTTTTTTAAGTGCCCACCGTCTCTTGGAGAAGACGACTGGATTCTTAGCTGCTAAGAATCCGGTTAGTTGGTGTCTTTGCCATTCTACCATGTAGGGCAGGTAGTATGGAGCAGATTTATCGGAGTGGGTGGGGAGCTTTTTTAAGAGATCAATGTAAGCAATATGATTGAACCAAAAGACTAAAGTTACACGTGCCAAAATAAAGGAAAGCAAAACAAATCAAAAAGATAAGAGAACCTGCAGAAGTTGCAAAGTTTTTCATCTTTCACTTTACATGCAGTGACACTCGTCCACTCTACATAGACAGAGCAGCTTTAAGTAGAGACATCAGTGGTCAGTCTCTCAACAATGTGGCAACCATTGTGCCCCCTCCCCTCTCATGTTGGAGACAGAAGAGGAAATCACTCGATGTCAACCATGCAAACAACTGAAAATATGAAATAACACATGAAGAGTTGCAAACAAAAACAGGACACAGCCTTTGTTGTGCACTGCTCGGGTTGGTATAGAGAAAGAGCTGTGACAGAGACACGCTGTTGGGCTCTATTCAGTGCTATAGTTGTGTATGGTTCATTCAGTACCCTCCTTTTCTACCAACAGCTATGCAAGAACACTTAAAGACACATCATCCAGGTCGCAGCGCATCTGGGTCAAACTACAAAGAGACTAGCAGCGTATAATGAAAAGCACAGTTGGCAGCTATTGTTGTTAATGAAGAACACAGCTACACCTTAGCCTGGTTTCAAAAATTAGTAAGTGGCATGTATTTTGATACTAGCTTTGAATCTGCCATATCCCTGGGCGATTAATCATGAAAGTAACGAGCATCACAGCAAACTTGTTGCCATCAGGTGGGGAATAGTGTAGCTAAGCATTAAAAAAACAAAACAAAACAGGGCTTTAACGGGCAAGATTTTACAAGTTCAGAACGAACAATGATGGCAGGGAAGTTTCTGCACTCAAGACACTCAACACATTGCATGATGAGGCCATGATTATGGTACCATGACTAAATAAAAGAGACGGGCCTGTTTATCTGACTCAAATGTGATTAGCAGCCTGGATGAGTGCCACGATGCTGCAGTAAAACTATAGAAAAATACTAAGAGCAGAAGTAGCTCTGTGCAGCATTTTTGTCTCCTTACTTTTAAAAGGAGTCCTAAAGTATCCACAAACCAGCGACTCTGCAGTCCAGTCTGTCAAAAAATGACCCTTTTTTTTACATTTTAAAGAAAATTGACTTATTAAATTAAACTATTAGTTAAATTGGGATTAACACGCCAAATAAACCAATTACAAGGAATTGGACTGGAAGCACACAGTTTCTTGTGATATGTCGCCTTTCAGTGTGAACCGCTCTAATGTAATTACGACTACTGCTGACTTGGCAGGAACTGTACATCCACACTGATCTTGGAAAAACTCATCAACAAGCCGAGGCTATTTTCAGCTGACGTGAAACATTACAGATTTCGGGTCAGGAAAAGTTCATGAACACATTCATGGGTATTCTGAGAACACAAATCATGGGCTTTTGGAAAGAAATAAGACAATCAGTCGCGTGTGTGCCCCTGCGTTTCCCTGCAGAGTGAATAAATAATAAATCATCTTGCTGTCTAGCACAGGCGGCAAAGGGAAACGGGCACAAGCCACAGTGGGAGTTGGATCTGACACTGAAAGCATGTTTGATTGGTTTCAAATATTAAAGGCAGTGGAGGTTAGGTGGCTGAGCTATTGTTGTTTGTTAGGGATATAAAAGGATCATACAGGCTCACTTTACATTGTTTCTATCTCAGATACTTCAGTATTAGCTGTACAGTTTTAAAGCCTGTTATTTTGATTACTATAAACCTCATAAACTTGCACTGAAACACACTGTGCAAAGCAGTAGCAGGAGGTGTAGCAGAGATACTGACCTTTCCTGCGGCACAGCGAACCAGTACTCATGCTTCTTGCCCAGCTGGGCGTACTGCTGCATGGAGGCGCTGGCGTTGGAAACAAATGTCTTCTTCATAGGCTTCCCCACTCGCAGACACAAGAACTTGTGAGAACGATGCTTCCGCCTCTCAGCCGACCCTGTACCTGGACAAGGGATTGATCACATGGTCACAGCATACATATCTTAGCGTGGCTAAATGACTGTTTATTCTACCCTAGCTCTCATTCTTTACTTGAGTTTTAAATGGATCAAGCTGAAAAGAAATGTGTTAGCAAGAGTTAGAGTCAGGCCAGTTAGGCTTAGTTAAATATTCTGTATCCAATGACATCTTACAACAAAATACAGCTGCCTAACAAAGTCGCACACTCTTTTTATTAATGGCCTTATTTATGTGACCTAGTTTTCTGTCTTTTATTTACTGGTTACTTCAGCTGGCATTAGTGATTTTGTGGCAGAAACATAGCAGATGACAGAAATAAATAGAGTGGCACACTATAATTGATAGTGGCACTGGGTTTCTGCTCATGGTGCATTATCATTGGGCTATTATGAGGCCACAGCCCTGCTAGCCCAATGAAAAGGGCCAGTGTAATATCACCGCGGCAGTCATATGGTACGTGCTCCCAATCGGACAGTATGTAACTGGGAAATGATGACAGAAAAAAAAGATACATTTTTCAAATGCATTAATTTGATTTGAATCTGCTTGTTTTGGTAGCCGCTGCTGTCACTTGTGTGGGCTGTGCTAATGCACACAGAATAAAAGGGCAGCCCTGCTGAGATGCCCGGGAATTAGAACTGCTTCTGCAGCTCAGCTCTCTGTGCGACAATAATTGCCAGGGAGAAAATGGTAAATCTTTCTCCCACTGTCTCGTCCGCCTTCCTCTCAGGGAGAGAAATCTGCTCGGAATCACAAGTACGTGTTCAGCCAGAGTGGGTTATGTGGACACATGTGAGTCAGTGATAGAGACAGACTCGAGGCCACTGTCGGATAACGAGACTGCTGCTGCAGTTTTTCAACTGATAATTGTCTACATTTTACAATCCATTTTCCAAATCACAGATGATTTTTTCCGAGGATCTCTTGAGCGCTTAATGTAGTTCCCGACTGACATATTGCTACAGCCAGGTAATCCATCACAGTGAACCCTCAGCTTCCTTTATAAAGTTACAGAAAGTCGAGCACTACATTTGCAAGGTGTCTCAAAATTGAACTCGAAAGAGAAAGCATAAGCCAGCGCAGACGCTTTAAAAACAATGATGTGTAGTCGTGAGTTGTTGCATTACAGTGGCTCCTGTTGAGCTGCCCGCACTCTAGACAATAACGTTAAATAAAAGCAACATTTTGTTTGCTTTTGAAGGCGAGGATACCATAATGAAACAAATGGAAAGCAGCGGCTGCCTGGAAGGTCATGCAGCATTGGAAAAACTAAGTGGGTAGGAATGTTACGCATTTCACTTCTTCAAGGCTGTTTTGTGTTGCACTTTATTATTTCTCTGGCATTTGTGGCCACAGAAAGAGATATTTTGTTTGGTGTGGGGAGACTTGAACGTAGGGAACAATGGCCCTGGAATTTTAGCTCAGTTATGGCACTAGCTACTTAAAAAATATGAAAACCTAAACTTAAGAAAATGTATAAAATTGCAAGTATCATTAAAGCTTTTGTTTTTTTTTCTTTTTGACAGATGCTTTTTATAAGTTACCAAAAGGTATTTTTGATGTTTGACATTGTCAGAACATTAGTAACCTATTGTATTATGCTTTTATCATGCCACTGAACACAATCATATTGATTCCTCCTTGTGGAGTCTGTCTAAATGAATGTGAAAGAAAAACTAGAGAAGGAGGTGAAAATGAATAACACCTCTGTGAATGCCATCTCAGAAGGTGTTTTGATGTTGGGGTTTAATCGTCACTGTGTTTCCCCTTTGAGGGGGCAGGTGTGTTTGTGGCATTGTGCCGTTTGATAGGCTTTAGCTTATCGCCAAGGAGGAGTGGCCCGGACCACCAAAGCCAGGGATCAAAGAGCTGAATAAAGCCCCATAAAGCCTGGAAAGCTCCGCCAAGCTGATACCAGCAGAGACGATGCCATTTCCCTTCGTCTTTATATTCCAATTACTAGCAGCGAGGCAGAGCAGAAACGGAAAGGTTATCAGGAACTAACACGGGAGAAGCGATTCAGAGGCAGGTAAAGAGCAGAGAAACTCACTTTGATAGTGTTAAAAAAAAACGTGGATGCAGAGGTGCAGCTAAAAGACAACATGAGGCCAGATTCATGGTCTGAAATGTCTTGCAGCTGCAGCCTCAGGTAGAAATGATTCGTTTCCTAACTGTAAGTCAGCATGTGTGTTTACCCTCTGCAGAGTTCTGCACACCATCCCTTTGCGTCTGCTCTGCATCCTCCTTCTCCTCCTTGCCTTGTTGCATAGTGTCTGTTTGGGAGGCATCTGCACCCTGGTTGGCATCCACCTGTGGACTGGCTGAGACAGAGGTGGTTTCTGTGGCACCAGTGGTGGCTGAGCTTTGGGACCCTGGGCGAGAGTTGCTGCTGCTGGGACCCTGGGCCTGGCTAGTGGTGCTGCTGGTGGTGGTGTTATTGGTGGTAGTGGGTGTGCTTGGTGGCTTCTCTACGCTGTGTTGCTTGGATCCCATTGGGGACTGGTTATCGTTCTCTGTGGCAGTTTCTGGTGGATTGTCCTCTGCTTTCGCCACAGTAGGTTCTTCCGGCTGGCTGGCCGAGCCACGGGCACTGCCTGCGGTCTGGGAGCTGGCAGCCTCCACCTGGGTGATGGTTTGCACAGACTCTGTGGAAGCGCCAGACGATTTGTCTAAGCGCAGATCCTCACTGGATGCCTGCTCCTCCTCCCGAATGGGGGACAGCTCTGTCTCGGTGAAGACGTCTTCGGAGAACGAGCCCTCTGTGCTGCGTGGGGCTGTGCTGCCGCTGTCATTGGTCCCGGGCTCCTTCAGGCGCTGGTCTGGTTCCTTCTGCTGTGACGGATGTCTCTCTGTGGGCAGGGGCTCCAGGTCACTAGAAACATTAAGCAGAACATCACAGAGTTCAGCATGCATTCCACAGAGGGATCAAATCTTTACACAAATCCTGTTTGACAGACTGGGGCCATTAAGTTTGAAAGACGGGTGGCATTTCAAGTGTAAGGGTTAACCAAAAGGTTTTGGAGACCCAGGCTAAGGAATGTCAACTTCTTCTGCATCCTTTTTGGTCAGTGTTTCTAAAGTTTGTGTCCTTTAGCCACTTCTTGATCAACGATTACTTAAAGTGAATCTACAATTTGATGTGTTTCCCAAATAAAATCTCACTGAAATCTAATATTCACACACCATATTAGTAAATTCAGCAACAGGTTTCCTATAACTGCTCTTGTTGTTATAGGTTGTAATGTACTAATGAATGAGATTGAACTCAACTGGATAGTAAATTATGATGCGATCTCCCATCATTACACTGATTTTGTTCACCATATTTGTGTCATGAAAATTCCCAAAGAGACCCGTGGTTAATCATTAGCCATATCCTGAATAAATAAATTGGTACAAATAAAAAAAAAAAAGTTCTATGTCTCCTTTTTGGAGAGGTCAAGCGCAAACAAGAAACACTTGTGTGCAGCGTAACCAGCACAGTGTGCAGAAACCCATCCTGCAGGCACTTGTTGCTCAGCTGTGTAGTAGAGAGGGGCAGAGGGAGAGGAGACAGAGGCGACAGGCCACAGCTGAGAAACAGCTGGGTCTGGCAGAAAAACCAGCCATTTGCCAGCATTATAACTGCTCCACGGGCAACAATCAACCAACTAAATACAGCTCTGCCCGGACCCTGCTACCACCAGAGGAAGCGTGGTGTTCAGGGTGGGAGAATAGCTCATTAGGGCTCAGGGCTCATAACGCTGCAAAATATTTATCACTTAACTTCAGCAACACTAAACAACCAAAGTAAAGAAAAAAACCCAAAACAGATTAATCTGTGGGAGGAAACACAAGTGAATCGTTTGAAGTGGCTGCTTCCTCCCTGCATTGAGAGGTGAGCAATCACAATGTAGGAGGGCAAAGGCACACTTCATTAACCCCGCTGTAATTGCCGTTTCCTTTTTATTTTGGCGTGTAGGGGAAAGGAATTAAACTGTCGGCTGGCTGCTGATGCAATCTGACTATGGGTGCAGCAGAGGAAAAAACATTGATTACAGCGAGGCTGCTGCATTTCTGTCAGGGTGAAAGTAAGAGACGGACGCGTGGAAGATATTAACTCAGAGTAAATGAACAGGGATTTATGTAGGAGGAAATCAGAGTTAGAGGCATTTATGGCTGCATATGCTTTAAATAATGACATCTGTAGTCCACAAGTCAGCTTCTAGTACAGCACAGCCTGCGCATACTGTACGTCTTTGTTTTCTCTTACTCAGGGACGGTCTCTCTGATCTTGGGGTCAGTGATCTCCTTGCAGATGGCGGCAGACTGCACCTCCTCCAGGGGACACATGATGCCATACTCCT
Organism: Simochromis diagramma; assembly: GCF_900408965.1. Lineage (NCBI taxonomy): Eukaryota > Metazoa > Chordata > Actinopteri > Cichliformes > Cichlidae > Simochromis > Simochromis diagramma. The sequence continues at coordinate 11,508,400 of NW_024387423.1, read as the reverse complement.
CGCACCCGTGGGCCTGTACCAGGGGGTCCATGCGGTGAGGGTCGAACATAATGTTGTTGGGCGTCACCAGCAACACCCCACTAACTGCGCCCTGAAAGCAACACAGAAAATAAAAGGAAAAAAGAGGGGTGGGTGAGGAGATCCATCACACCCTTTTTTTTATACATCAAAGGAAGCACTTAGCATGTTATCCAGCATGAAAGATAATCAAAAAGCACTCTGCCATACAAACAACCAGAGGCCGAATCCATTTTAGACCACAAATGTCCTAAATCAAGTAGAATTATTGACTGCCAGTGCTGACCACTTCAGTGCTTTCATTTGGTACCTGGGAGTGAATCAGCTGCAGTTCGATACAATGGATCTGTGTGTGTGTGACAGGCTGTGTGTATTTCATACTACTGACCAGGGGGTGTGGGTGTTCTTAAAGGTGAAAATTTTCTTCCCTGCTGTTCAGTTGTTTTTATTCACACTAATGTCACAGCTCAATTTAGTCAGAAGAACTGCAAACACTAATTAAATTTGCCTCCATCACATTTAGAGCAGGGGCCTGGAATGTGAGGCAGGATTTGGGCTTTAGTAACGTTACTTCTAGATGAGCCACGGTGCTGCATACCTGCATACCCAATCACGTTTTACAAAGGTACCACCTGCTGACCAATCATCACCTGACCTGGAAGACCCCTCTATAGTTTCTAGAGACTGTCAACAAGTTTTGTGCTTTTCCCTGATGCAATGTTAAAGCTTTTTTGCCCTATAAGCCTTCATACAGTGATATAAACCTAAAAGAGAACAGCTAAACCTTGATCATGTTGACTGCACTTTTTTTTTTACACATTTTAAAACCACCAGAGCTGCAGGTGAATACCGAAAGGCTGTCTTACACAGTATAAAACACAATAATTGACAGAATAGTCAGTTGTAATCATAGTCAGATCTTCAGTGTTGTCAGCTTTTCTTCCTAGCTTTAAGTAGCCTTAAATAGTGGCTTGCACTTTTCCACTCAAATGTCTCTTAAGCATTTAGCCTGTGTCGTGTGTTTAACCTCTTTATATTTTTCTAATGTTGCAGTTTTCTCTCTTGATAACAACCTTGCATGTGGCTGCTTAGCCTGATTGCTGATGTTAGGGGTAAGTGAGCACAGATAATGAAAAGATATTCTGGGTATGTGGAACTTGCTTCGTAATCCCGGCCCCAGAAGACAAAGAAGACATAAACGCACTATTTAACCGTACTGGAGACCTTTTAAGAGCTTGAATTTAGAGAACACAGTTTACAGCCCTTCAAGGAGCCGCAAACTCCCTGCTTATAGACCTTCTGAGCAACATTAGCCATTATCAGCTGAATTAAACTACAGTGAGCAGGAGAGACACTTGGCCTAATGTGCTGCTCCACAGGGTTATTCATATCTGCCCACACATATGCCCACATCATCAGTATTTTCTATACTTTTTTATGTGCTTTTATTACAATTCATCTGTTTTTTTATGTTGGAAATAATAACAATAATAATAATAATCATAATGGAAACAACCAGGGAAAATGTAAGTAAATGCAAACACATTTTGGTGTAATGACTCTGATGTTGCTGAGGTTGTTAAGAAGGGCACAGCAAAAGCAACTAGAAGAGCAAAAGAATATTAAAATGGACACAATGACTCACAGACAGAATTGCACATTTATTTGATTCTGGTATGTTCAAGTGAAGGATTTGATATTTTCTTTGCTTAGTTCTTGTATAAATTCTCAATTGTTGGCTTGAACTCTTAAAAAAAGCACTTGACCCTTGCACTGAGTAACTATACAATGGCGGTGATTAACAACAGCTTCACTGAACATCATTTTTCTTTAAACTCGTCTGATACTTTTGACATTTTCTGCTATTTTTTTTTCTGAAGTACTGACCTCCTGCATCTGGCAGCTTGCAAATTTAACTTCTCACCAGCAAACCCACTTCAGACCTCTCGCTTCCTACTTATACTTTTGCTGTCAGCAATTGTGAAGTTGTGAACACTTTTAAATGGATGCACTGCTCTTTATATCCATAGCTCACCTTGCCATCAGTGATGTACTTGCAGTTGATCTTGAGGAACTTCTCTGTGAGGGCTTCTTCCTCCTCGGACGTGGATGACACCACTCTGGACTGGCGCAGGGCTGAAAACACTGGAGGGTGAATGGCTTCTGGTTTGGGAAGGCCATCAGAGTCCTAGAGGAAAGATGGGTGGTGGCACAGAGGGGAAATATCATGCGTTAGACTGCTTGTCTGATTATAATGTGACCTTAAAGCAGAATTCTTCGGGCTTAGCGCAAAGACCTGGGGCTGAAAAATAAAGCCTGGAGTGTCCACTTGACGCTGGCTACAAAAGCGAGTCCATCCCTATAGACTCTTATGTGCAAATACCCAAGTTTACACAATAACAGCATGTCTACAGCCTAGCAAAAAAAGTGTTGTCCTCTATTGATTGTTTTCCACTTTATAAGCAGATTTGTATCTGTTTAAAATGTGCTAAGACTTAAAAATAGGGGTGTGGCCTCTTTGATTGGTAGATGTGCCAATACAAGGTGCTGTAGCTGACTGCTAGCCTTCACCTCAGCTAATCCGCTTAACTGGACCTCTTGACTCTTTGCTGCCTTTTGAAGACTATTAGTGAAATGATCTGCTGTGTGGTACAGACTACGAAATTGGTGGTTTTTATGAGTTACTAAGCACTAAATAGCAGATATGCATGTCCCCTGTGTGGCACAAGTTAGTCGATAACTTAACGCTCCACTCTCTTGTCCATATACTGTCACCTTTGACTCCAGCCTAAAAAAAAAAACTAACCAAAACCTGGTGATGGCCAAAATGACAACGCTGAGGCTTAAAAATCCAGATATTTGTAGTTGACATCATGGTGGCTTCGCCAGTCTTTTATATAAAGCTTGGACTGGTATACATGAATTCAGTCTCTTTCATCAGGACTGTAATCATGTTGTCCAAATCTCTAAATAGGTTTCAACCAAGGACACTATAAATGAAGAACAGGCATAGCTCGCTTCACTTGGAAATACATGGTGTAACTAATCTGTGCTTCGTTTCATCAAACTAATGTGTTTGAGTCCCTAAATGTATTATCTATATATAAACGGATATTTTCTGCACAGCGGGACAATCAGGTTAAAAGAAACCCAGCGATGAGTCAAATGAATGCACCTCCTGTGTGCCTTCACATCACACGGGGTAATTATTTAAAAAACATCAATACGAGACTAGAGCTTTAATTACACACAACCCGATGTTTAGTTAGTGTAATTTTATTAAAGACTAACATGCCCTTGAGTTAAGAGTGATGGTTACTTTTGTACAGTGGGGCGCAGTTTTAAAGAGAGCAAAGAGAGGCTCTTATTTTATTTATAAATAGATGGCAAAAACTTAAAAATACCCTTCACATGAAATAAAATCAGCATTCAGCTCTTAATATTGTACAGTCATGAAGTGATTATCAGACAGTAGGCCTTTCACCTTTACTAGAAAGGAGCAGCTGTGTTTTGAGCTTCTTGACAATTTAGCATTTCTAGGCTGTCTCTTTGTGCCTGTTTGCAGTGATCTTTGAGCGCTCTGTCATCTTTCTCATTCCTGTGTGTAGTACTTTTGCACATCTTTATCTCTCATAAGTAGTTTTGTATCCATTCAGAGTGATTCTATGTATCTCAGCATCCTTTGATTCATTCATTTCATTAAAGTAAAATGTAAAAAGCTAAATGTCAGCCAATACAGAAGTTTAGTCCAGGGCTGTGTGCAGGCTGTGCACAGTAGTCTTGTTTAGTAATCCATAAATGATTCCAATACCCATCACCTTCTCCACAGCAGCTTCTTTACTCATGCAATTAAGCCGAGGCAGTTCATGTGTAAAAGAGTCTACGAGTTTGGCTGAGCATGTGTACCGTGCATGAGAAGTAGAAAGTGGTTGTCTGTGGAGTGGAAAGTAAACTGAAGTTACCAAGTCTCAGAAAAACAAGACATCAAGCATGTATTTCAACATATACCCGCCTCCTGCATCCAGCCCCAACTGTAATAAAAAGGGATAAAATGTATAAAGGTAAAGACAGGGCTTTAATGCTAACCAGCAGACACGCGGAGCAATACATTAATGAAGCATTTGCAGACCTGCGGACGTAATTAAATAAATATATTTTCCTCATTATTCTGGAGCCTGCCAGATGGCACGCAACCAAGAAGGAATTTCAGTTATGTCTCAGCTACATTGGTCCTTTATGTAGTACAACGACATATACATTCTAAGGCAATTTTATTAGTGTTCTTTATTTACACCATGGTTAATGCAAACCACCACAGATGGCGTGTGTGTTCGGCCGGAAACACGAGGTGAGGTGGGATTGGTGAGTCTACCAGCTGCCTGTTGCCATGCAATGACCGAGCCATGGGGAGAGAGTAACCGGCGTGAGTCCACAGAGACAACTGTTAGTCTGATTAACCGCATATCATTGTCTGCAGGAAGGACTGTCTGAGCTGGGCAGAAAACAGCAGCAGAAGCAGTGGATACAGTAGCTGCTGTAGAGAAATAAAAAGGCGAGGAGGTAAAGAATGCTGAAGGCAATGAGGGGCGCGATTGGAGTGAGGACGAACAAAAAAAGAAGAGCTGGACGTAAGAGGAGTGTGTGGGTGTTATCACCAAGGGCGGATTTTGACCACAAGGGGAGGGCGTTTAGAGCCGGTGGCGAAGTGAAGAGCGATGAAGAGCTACAGTAGCAGCGAAGTGAAGAGCTTAGAAGAAGAGAGAACCCGGGCCTGGAACAACTGTCTGCTGTCCTCCTGACATCCACCCCCACACCTCTCCGTCTCCCAGTGCAGTCGACAAACAGCCTGCAGCTACTGACCCACACCAACACAAGCAGCCCAGACACTGGCAGCCAGGGGACGGCTGAGGGGGCCGGCCAATCTGTTACAGCCAAAACAAGCATCTCTGAAAGAGGAGAGGATGAGAGGGACTGAAAAATTTTAAAAGAGACATAAACAGTAGAGGTCGGAGCTGAAAATAAAAAAACGACATCAAAACAGCAAATAAATCGGATTCTCCGATCTGCGGGAGCTTCTGTTGTGGAATTTAAGATCTGAAGCGCAGCTGTTGAAATGAAGGAAACGTGTGGGAATTTAACCAGCTTGTCATCCACTTCAACTCAACACACCTACACCTACACAACTGCACTTCATCGCTCCACTTTCCAGGCAAGTCACTTCCTAGTGACTCATTCAATCTGGCCTTCCTGTTTCAAGGTTAAATATGAAAAGAGTAGGAGGCATTTCCACTAAAATAGACCGACTAGAACACACCTGAGCGTACATGTGGTGCACACCTGGGCTAAAATGAGCAGATGCAGATGTCAAAACATGTCCTCCTGCACAGAAATGCGTAAAACAAACAGTCTCGCATAGCCCGTCATTAACTCTGGCACGTCTCAAAAAGGGGTGTTATGTGTCGGTAACAAAATTAACACCCATCGCACATCCCACACAGTCCACATGAGACTGAGGAATGAGAAGGCATGCTCGCTGTCCAACAGCTGAGACCAGTTGCTCACCAGGCAATATGAGGACAGATAATTAAGCTTTTGTGCTAATTTGAGAAATGTTTACTCATTTGAGGTGAACAACAAGCAAGCAAATACATATAAATATCATAAATGCAATAAAACAGTAAATAGTTGCTTGCTGTTGCTGGTGTGAGGATGTGTCCTTAAAAGTAAGCAGGACTTTTTTTCTCTCCTTTCCTACAAGTCTGTACAGTGATTAAACATCGGGAAACGATCATGTGATCCAAGCATCCAATCATGTTTGATCACATCTAACCAAACTGCCAACTTCTCCTTTCTTCCCTGTGGTTCCTCCATGACTACCTGCACTGCTCATTCCTTCCTGCAGCATGCTGCTACTGGCTGCTTGTTCCGCCTTCTCGCTCCAACACCCCACCTCCAGCTGTCTGCTTCCTTATAAACAAAACTTGTGATAGCACCTCTTAATTTGTAAAATGCACTCGTTCATGACATAATTGTAACCACCAAAGATACTGTATTTACAGTGAAATTCAACCCGATAACTAGTCATATAATATTATTTGCAGTTATTGGGGAAAAACAGTGTATTAAAAAATAAATACACACTTACACAGGAAATAAGAGGATACCACCTGGGGGCTGCTTATTAAATCTACTTAACTGACCATCAGGAAGTGCATGCACCTCTATAAAAGCAGATGTTTTAGCAGTTTGCTGGTCAGGAGCATTTAGGTATGTGTTAACACAATACCAAGGAGGAAAGAGAGCAAGAGAGCAATGCGAATTTCCAAGGAAATTTAAAGTTCATCATTCTACAGAAAAAAAGATTTTCACAAGTGGAAAAAAATTCAAGACAGCTGCCGATCTTTGCAGGAGTGTTCCCAGTGAAATTCATCTCATTGTCAGACTGTGCAGGGAGCTACATGAGAGCTACACGTGAGACTCTACAAGCCTCAGTTAGCGTTAAATGTTAAAACTCATGACAGTACAATTAGAAAATGACTGAATAAGTAACGAAGGGTTGCGAGAACGTTTCTTTTCTTTAAAAAAAAGAACATGGCAGCACGACTTACAAAGTTAGATCTGAACAATCCACAAGATTTTGGGACAAAGTTGATGCTTTGTTGGTGCTTGGTCCAAATGCACAGCACAACATTTGGCATAAACCAAACACAGCATATCAGTACAAACACCTCACACCAGGAGGGGTGAAGACTTGGGCGTTTTGCATCCACAGGACCTGGGCACCTTGCAGTCAGTGAAATGACCATTAACTTCTCTGTATACCAAATTTTAGAGTCAAATATGGGGCCATCTGTCTGACAAATAACGATTGGCAAAAATTAGATCATGCAACAGGATACCAAGCACACCAGGAAACAGAGACACTGAAAGCATTAAGGTGCTGAAATCGTCCAGTCAAAATTCAGATCTCAACATAAATGAAATGTTGTGCTGAGAAAATTAGCAAACAATTTTATCAGTTTATCAATTAAATTTAGCGTTTAAACAATTTGCCTCATATTTATAGCTAACTATTTCAACTGTTTACAGATATATGGATGTTTCAAGCACTTTCAAGCACTACTTCAGGCTAAATATGGGTATCATTTCATTTAAACAGATTACTATTCTGTTCCTAGTAAATGTTCAGATGTTACAGTTTAATATGTGGATATATATTTTAAAATGATCCATCACTTTTTTCTTTTAGGCAAGTTCAAGTTGCATTTTCAGGTTACTCATTTCAAATAAACACTGAGGTAGAAGCTGATTGAACTTGCTAAGAAGTGCAGCTGACAGATCAGTACACTTTTACCTCACATAACTGTAGTCAATATTGCTTTTCTGCTTTTTATTCTCTAATATACGACCAGGATATATTTTTCACTGGCCTCTAAGGCATCCAATATTTTTTAGCAGGTGAGGGGATACTAACCTCACCTGCCTCCTTATTGCAGCCCATATTAACCGTCGGCTTTTTACCAGAACAGTACGGCAAGGCAACAGACAGCAAGGGAGAAAAAGGGAGAAAAAGGGAGAACTCAGACAACCTCAGCGAGGAAGCCTATTAAGAAGACAAACAGACTTTATTTGACTGTATTTGGTGTGCTGGTGTCCTGAAGTGACCAGATTCTTAGACTGTGAGTAACATCTAAGGGCAGCGGGAAGGCAGAACAGGGAGGAGTGTTGAACTGAATATACAGGAAAGAAAAGGAGAAAGTGTTGCTAAAGAAGGCCTGATGTTGCCACCAAGAGCTCATCTGAGGGTTTCAGGGAGGTGGACGGAGGGGGGTAAATCTCCTCTGCAGGAAGGTGACAGCGATGCTGGGGACAGGAGATGAATGTAGCTGTGTTAGATGACAGGTGTGGTGGGTTCACAAATCAATATCCTTTTAGTCTCAAACCAGTATTTCTCTTTTTGCCCACAAATAGAAAAAACAACAACAAGAGGCTGTGGCTGTCATAGAAATGGTCTCAACACAGGCCACTGTGAGACAACAAAGACAGAGGCTGTATTGATGAACACTCATCCACATGCAGAGGAAGGAAGCCTGCAGGTGCCACACGGCTATGACCTTGACAGTGACACATGGTGCAAGCAAAAGAAAATCATTCCACAGCTCCACCGTGTGGGCATGGGTGGGTTCTGCAAGAGAGAGCACACAATAGTTGCCTGAAACCAGAAATCCTCAAGTACAATGTGTACTGTTGTTTGTACTATCTAGTACTACAGTCCTTGCTGAGCTGATATAATGAATCTACCAGCATAAAATCCTTTTTTTAAAGTTAATCTTAAGATTGGTGCTAAAATACAGCAGGTGTAGACAGTGCTGGGTTTTCAGAGATTGAAAGACTAATTTTAGATCACGTCCAAGTACAAGAGAGGAAGGAAGGAAGGCGGGAGGTAAAACTGTTGCCAAAAGAGGAAGACACAGAGAAGGTCACAGTAGTAGCTCCACCACCAGGGTGAATAAGTGTGTGCGTGTGTCAGTATGAGCACGAGGAAGGTCTGGAAAGGATAAAGAAAGCACGCCTGCCCACACAGATGACCAGAGAGCAACTATGCCAATGAACCGTTGGCTGCCAAATAATCCATCGACAGTAAGACCGCCAGTCAGAAAGTCAGCCAGCTAACCGTGCACACATGCAAGCTTGCATACACATGCATGCACACGAACACACCCAGTCAGACAGCCAGCCAACGATCCATGCCTGCAAGATGTGTTACTTTCTGTTGCCAGTACCAGCAGGCCAGCAGGCAAACCAAGAGCATGAAGACTCTTCAGTGCTGACTGATCTGGCCTTTAGCTCCGTCAGAGAAACACTAAACAATCTAACTGCATGGTAAAAACTTTTAACTCGCTCACTGAAGCATGGGCGCTGTTGTTAAACAAGTCCATTAAAGCGTATGACTGATTCACATTTCGCTGCAGATACTCTATAGACTTTTGATGTGACACCTGCTATAAATAGCCACTCTTTTCTCCTCTGCTTTCCTATAATGGAAAATGAAGAGTATTCGCTTCAGTATCAGACAGGACAAAACTAGGAACACTAAGCAGTCTAGATATCCGAGTACTGTACTTTTACCTCACCCTCTGTGGGGGAATTTAAAGCATAGACGAGCACCATCATTAAACAGCACACCACCAGCTAACTTAAACTAATAACGTGTTGGGGTTCCACCTAGCAATTTTAACAACCTTAAAGATGATAACGTCACAGCCACGATGTCAGACAGCACCGGTGAAGCTCAAAAGCCTCATAGAGTTTGAGACTTAGCACGCAGAAGCTAGTTTGATATCACGTTAAGCACCAACAGCTTATTGGGAAAAGATCTACATGTATGTAGATCTTTTCCCAACATCTACATGTTCTGGCTTATCGCTGCGTGTGATTTTGAGGGCTTATGTAAACTCAGCATTCCCAAAATATACATAACTTCAATATGAATGCATAACACTCTGCAGGCAAAGAACTTTAACAGGGCCTTAATATTTTGAGGCTATTTTGAACATCTAATTGGCTTTTTAAACATCTCGTGCCATATCTGACTCCTTTTCATATCATGATCTCAAAGAGAAAAATCGGAAAGTAGTTTCTCTGCAGGGCACTCATCTTCATCAGGGTTATACCAGCTATTTGCTGCTCGCACTGCCATTACTATAAACCTCCCACAACCATTCATTTAGATAATATCCTCATTGAGACAAGCGTGCCGAGCACCAAAATAGGCTCGTAATTAAAAGATGCTGGGGATTTAGAAGTGGAGGGAGGGGTGGGGGGTTATTAAGGTCCTTCCTTCCAAACGGCACCTGGATGCCACATCCTTCTATATAACTACCAACTAACCCACCCACAGACACACAGTAGTACACACACACACACACAGGAAGTGGAAGGCATTGGAGGATCCAGACAGGCAGATACAGAGCTGACAGATACAGACACGTACTTTTGCTCACAGACAGACAAACACACGCACTGAGTTGACACTTTGAGTGAGGTAACGTTTCCTCCCTTCTGCCTTCCAAGCACACTTCCTCTGCCTGGAGTAATTGCTGCCTAGCGCTTGTCTGGGAGAGAGCGAGCTGCTCCGTTCATTAGTTACTCTAAATATCACGCCATCACTTTTAAAGGCTTAATTTCTCTGCAGTCACAGCCCATGTCTCTGATCCTTCCCCCATCGAGAGCCGCAGAATATGCTCCCGTTCTCACTGGCAATGACCTACATAGATAAGTGGTAAATGGTTGGTTGGGGGGTGGTGGTGTTCTTTTGGCAACTATGGAGAAATTAACGGACAACAGGAGGAAAGAGCAGACCAAAGGGAGAGCGTTTGTGGTGGGAGGGCATCAAAACTCAAGTGGAGTGCCAGTGAACGCGTTGGTGACAGAGACCTGCAGTATCCACGCTCTTACAAAAACGGCAAAACAAGACCGACGTTTCCATGGAGACCGGCAAACAGTAATATTTCTTAAGGGACCGCTGAGCGTTCAGTGGTGCTTAACGATTGGCTCATTCAGATGCTGCAGACACAGTACCCGAGGGAGATGGCTCACACTGCTGGCCTTGAGAGCTGCGAGGCCAGCATGTGTACGGCTGACTGGACCAGACCTGAAGTCACATCAGACGCAAACCCACCTCCAGCTTTTCTACATGCTTTATGCTCAGCTAGTGAAGACGAGAAGCAAGAAGGAAGTAGCAAGAGAGACGATAGCATGCAGATATGGTTTTATGTTAGAAATAATCCCTACTGCTGGAATTAAAGGGGTATTGCAGAGATATTTTTTGCTCTAGTAACTAGCTTAGTTAGCCACATTAATGTCATGTATCTTGATCCCCGTGCGACGCAATTACAGTAGAGAAGCAAACCAAAAGTGCTGTCAGCTTGGATACTAATTACCAGCTCAGAGACCATTTTTCTAATAGCCTCTTTCATACATACACTTTCCTGTGTAAATGCTTGGCCCATTTCACATTTCTGCCTCATGCTTAAAAAAAAAAGACCACAAGCTGCACGAGGTCAAACATGAATAGAAATAGAACCATATTCGTACAGCACACACGCACCATTCTGATGTTCTTGAAAGAAATCTGAATATACACACACAGGCCACTTTGATACTAATCAGCCAATCACATGGCACCAACTCAATGCATTTAGGCATGCAGACATGGTCAAGACGACCTGCCGAGGTTCAAACTGAGCATCAGAATGAGTAAGAAAAGTGATTCAAATGACTCTGAACGTGATGTGGGTGTTGGTATTTCAGAGTATTTCAGAGACTGCTGATCTAGACTAGCGCACTTGGTGAAAATGTCTTGTTGATACCGTAGATAATGGCCAGACTACTTCGAGGTGATAAGAAGGCAACAGGAATACCCACTTGTTACAACCAAGCTGTACAAAATGATGGATTAAAACACAGTTGGAAAAATGTTTCCTGGTCTGATGAGTCATTTGAATGGTAGGGCCAGAACTTTGCTTAAACAAAACAAAAGCATAGACCCGCCTTCCTACCTTGTAACAACCGGTCCAGCTGATAAGGGAGGTGTAATAGAGTTTGGGATATTTTCTTGACACACCCTGGGCCCCTTAGGTCCGACTAAGCATCATTTAGCAGTTGCTGCATTGTCTCAGACTTTGTCCATCCCTTTATGACCACAGTGTGCCCATGTTCTGACAATTGCTTCCAGCAGGATCGCATACCATCTAAAAAAAAAAACTCAAATCATCTCATACTCCCCATTAGTAATAAAACTACAGCTGACATACTTTCAGGAACATGTTGTGAGGGCTAATTATGCACCTGTGATAGAAGAAATCAATGACTCAGTTGATGGATGAATGAATTAGCCTGTTCAGTAGCTGGTAGAATTAATATTTTAAAGATGAATGTGCTCCTAATGTTATCTTTAGCCAAAACATTCTCCTGTCACCTCCAAAAAACCCCAACTAGCTGTGAGATTCATATATTAATTAAAAAACACAGAAATTTGTTTGCCTCTGTTATACTTGCCTTGTGATTGTAAGGGGGCAGAAATGTCCAAGCTTACTGTTGTATCATTATGCAGCACAGCTGAGGTCCATTATGTTTTATTTATCAACAGATGATATTCCTCACTGGGCACACGTGGAACCTTATGGTCTAAAACTAGCACTTCCAGTGTACTTACTCTTAGATACAATGAAAAAGCTGCAAAAGCAAACTGGTCATCTTTTAATTAAAATTCTGACATAAAATTTGGCTGTGATGTAAGAATAAAAAAGACCTTTACAATATAGCCCAATATATGATAACCACAGGAAGTGCAGGTGCTAGATTTAAAATTTGGCTTCAATTCAAAAGCTCCATCGCTCAAACTTTGATGTCAGCGCATCCTTTGAAAAACTGCAGAACAATGGGGAAAAAAACTCCTGCAGTTAAAAAACTCCTGGCTGGGGGGCTCCTTTGCTTCCCTCCTGCTGTGTGCCCAGCCTGGAGGCTGCGGTCTGTGACCGGCTCCCGGTGCAGACGGCTCCCTGTTATAGTGTTTCCTCACTTGGCTCATGCGAACCCAGCCCAATTTTTACTCTTTAAGTGTGTGTGTGTGTGTGTGTGTGTGTGTGTGGGTGGTGGTGGTGGTGGTGGTGGTGGTGGTGGTGGTGGGGGATATGTGTGTATTCACATCATTTATATTAATGAGAGTGTGGGGAGTGAGTTGGAGGGTGGGGTGGGCTGCTTTTAACTATGTAAAGCACTTTGTGCTACATTTTTTGTATGAAAAGTGCTTTATAAATAAAGACTGATTGATTGATTGAATAGTTTTGTAAAAACCCCATCAACATAATTCCCTTACTAGCCCTCTACAAATACTTTTTGAGATAATGAGGACCGTTTAAGAGCCAAATATAAGAGAATTTTAGGCTTTCCTTCCAGTTCGCATTACAGGCTAATGCGAATATATGTAACACATGTCAACTTCAGTGCTTAGAATGATAAAATACCACACATACGCAGCAGAGGCACAGAGACTAACACTGTTTCACTGCGTTTGCCAGCACAGAAAGAGTGAACTCTTCACTTTGGGAGGCGATCAGAGTGACACGTGACAAGACTAGTTACCCGTACAGGAAAATGTTCCTAGCATGTGAGATTGTGCGTCATAGGTGTGGTCTACATACCGTCACCTTCTCTAAATCAGCTTCTGAGGAGGTGGGAGACAAGGGGCTGATGGGACTGAGGGAAGGGGAGCTTCCGACACTGGAGACGTACTCGGGGTCAGGAACGTACAGAACCTGCAAACACAATCCACGTCTGTATTTACACAAGCACCACATTTGTGCACCTCACACCAAAGACAAACACATGCACGCACGCACACACAGACAACAGGTAGAGAATCTCTCACACAGCTCAACAAATGTGACATGGCAAATAACATGAAATCAAGTGAACAGTTTCATGATAATAACACAATTAACACATGGAGGGAAAGTGACAGTCATGAAGGTAAGTCAGTGTTTTGCAATCAGAGACAGATGTAATGTGTGTTTGGTTTCATGTTTAAAAGATACATATTGTAAATGAAGTCCATGCTGATAGATTGTATTTATTCTATTCCGCCCAGTTAATTTAAATTTGTGTATGTCGTATTAGAGAATACAGAAAGGAGATTGATAATAATAATAAGCAGCTACTAGTGATGAGATGCTACCTGGGGTTACTTGGTGAGGTTGGACACATAGTATCGTTTGCACGTGTTCACAGGGAAATTTTGCAACTTTTGGATTAAGGCCAGCCAGTCATGTTAAGGCAAGCTAATTGTGTCTTAGCTTTAGCTCCATATTTAGGTGCAGATCTCTATCATCATGCAAACTTTTCTTTTTTTAGGAAAAATCAATCCTGGCAGGCAGACTTTCTTCTAATGAAGTGCTACCTCTGCAGTGACATCTGCACTATGCACTGCAATAAAAACGGTTCGTTTTTTGTGTTAGACATTTTGCACTAAGGTTTTTATTTAGTCGTAAGTCTATACAAGGTTCTTCCAATGTTTGGTCTCAACAAGGGAGGGATTTTGAGCTGAAATCTAGATAAAGCTTCAGGGTAAAAACCATGGAGCTGCTTTTGCTGTGTTATAGCGTCTGTCTCAGCAGTAGACGTAGAGACGAAGGTTCAGTAAGTGCTGTCAGCACCCTACTGTTTGGACGCAGATCAACTCTGCATTGTTTGCCGAGAGCAGAGAGACAGAGACAGAGAAAGGGTGGGATGCCAGCGGGATTGGCGTATGTGGCTCATCTCCATTCGACCGGATTTGATTTTCAAGCCAGGAAATACAGAGACAAAATATCATTTTGGATGTTTGTCACTTTCCCCGTTTAAAAAAAAACATATTTCAAATTTGGCTCTATTGCTGTGGAAGGAAACATCAAAGACGTGGAAACTGGCAGCGTGTTTAGCAGGCTAAAGATGGGTAGTTTGTGTCATGTTGTCGGAACTACAGCGTCACTGGGAGACGTATCATTATTCCTTTATAGAAACAAAATAGGTCTTTTGCAATGAACTACATCCTAATGGGACAAGTGATGCTGTAATTAGCAGGCAATTAAGGAGGGATACAGAGAATAGGGATGTGGTTAGTGAGTCAGGGAGGGAGAAAGTAGAGGGCTAAACACATGCAGCATGTAATGCTCCCTAAAATCTCCAGTTTTTCCAGCTACATTCAGAAAATGTTTAGAGCTCTGCGAATGCATTATGAAATGTCAAACACAGTCATTATGAGATCAGGCAGTCAGTGGGTGGCTGTGGATGGATGTGAGGCTGCTGTAGGACAGTGATGAAGTGGTGCAGCTGAATATATCAGTGAAGGCGTGCACGGCGGGTCACACCTGGCCAGGCACCACTGCTCTGGAGAACAGCTTGTTCAGCTGAACCAGCTCGTTGGGTGTGGTGTCAAACTTGAGCGCAATGCTGTTCAATGTGTCCCGCGATTCCACCTGGACCACAAAACAAGAGAGAGGACAGAAAAATCACACTGCTGCTCCGGCTCAGGGCATTTCTTTACAGCTGCACACGTCAGACATGAAGGCATAAATGGGCTCTCATACAGCACTCCTTGCTTTTTATACATATCTCATTCACCCGTTCACATACGTACACACTGACACACGGAGCACAATACATGATGACAGACGGATAAAGAATATCTGAAGAGAAGAGCTGTGAAATGATTTCTTTAAAGGGCTTAATGTGGCTTGTGTTTTGCATGTTAGATTTTGGGATGTTATGCAGATTAAAGCTGTCAGCTGTTGACCAGAAATAGATTCCCATGGGATGTAGTGTTGCGAGCAGAAATGTGAACTGACACGAATGTCAGCAGCAGTCTTGTGTTACCCTGTGAACCACTCGTGTAGCAAGTTTTCTTCATTTAAAAACAAGAAGCAGTTTTATTTGTTAGCACAGACAAAGACTACAACAATGAATACAAACAATTATTGTACCTTTTTTTCCATTTTCTCCATCACTTAACTTAATAGATACTCGAAAACTCGATGCCAACGGTAGGTTTTCTAATCTAATGTTCACTAAACCCCTTCCTGAAAACACTATAATCACAGCTTATCATCTAAGATCTGCTCATTCAAATGTCCCCACAAGGTTAAGAGTGGTAACCTACTGTTTAAAAAATGCTGCCTTTTTTTCCCAAGAATTAAAAATAAAACAGCTAAAGCATTATTAACATGATAAACAGGCTCAAGACTGTGTTTGTCCTAGTCCACTATACTGGAAAAAATATGTAGACTACTCAACTAAGCTAAAAGTAAGAAAGTTAATCGCTGCATTATCACACAAATACAGCAGTCTTACTGGCGTTTGGTTACCAAAATCACTCTGAAGATACCCCTGACTGTGAGTGGGTGCAGATCTGGCCCCCATCTTTAAAGCAACCTTTTTGAAGTTTATTGCACATGGTTGCATTAATGTTGGTAGTGCCACGGTCTCCAACCACTGTCTTCCTTAGTGTGACTGCAGCATTACTGTGTCAGTAGTCGACAAGCAAGTCAATTCCTTACTTCAAAACTGCTAGCTTAATTTCAAAGATACATAGCATAATTTATTAATAGATTTATATATTCATAAATCTGTATCAGAGAAACAATTAATACCTAAAGCTTTAAAATAAGTATAGTAATGAAACTGCTGTGCTGCTACATGCCACAGGAATTGCTACTCGAGAGAGAGACGGGGTGGTTAATGTCAGCCTGACGCAAACTTTACAAGAAATCTGCCAAATTTAAAGGTGGTGGCAAACTTAACAAGCAGCTCCTCTGCATACAACTTTCATTTTAGCTTCCTCTTAACCCAGGTGTACAAAACAAACTGACAAGCCTTTAAGAAATCTTTTTTTGATGTGATACTCCGGCTTCCTCCCACAGTCCAAAGACATGCAGTCAGTGGTTAGGCTAATTGGAAACAGCAAATTGCTCATAGGTGTGAATGCGGGAGTGAATGTGAGTGCGATTGGTTGTTTGGTTACATATCAAAACTAATATCCCATCAACACTGTCACAGACGGACGCACAGGTGCGCACTGTGCAGACTGGGGCTGTTTCAGATGCAAGGTAGCTAAATGTGTAAAAGTGCAATTGCTATATAAGAAAGTATGGTTCTGCTGTTATCCAAAAACAATATTTTGTGTTATCAATAGCTCGAAATTCAACAATATTCACACTGAATGTAAATCAAATATTACCAGCCAGTGCTCATAATTGAGGAGCTGGACTCAAAGAGCTGCTTTATATGAACAACTTTTATTTATTTTCTAAACAAATCATCCTAAACCATATCAAGCAGGAAAAAAACAAGCAGAAGAAGCTGTAGTGCTTCATGTTATTTGATGTTCAACATCATGCAGGTTGTTGTGCTGCTGTGGCGGCACTCTGTGCTCAGCTGCAGCATCCTGCAGTGTGACACAGGTGCGTATGCATGTCTCTACCAGTTAAAATCCACACAAGAAAGATGTGCACCAAGAGTCAGAACTAGTTAAGCGTCTAACATGTCCAGTGGGAGTTTCTAGCTCCCAAATAAGGATGACAACCATGGCAGAAAGAGCATGTGGAAGAAAAGAGTGAGCTCGGGGGAGAGAACCCTTAAAAACCAGATAGGCAAGGCTGACTCTGAACTGTGCATAATTAGGACAGGATAATGACACTGTGTGTTTTAGTGCAGCAGTCATGGGACCGACTCGGTTGTTCTTCTTCTTATCTATGGAAACACTCCTAGAAAAGCACAGAGGAATGACAGGCTTCTTCAAATTCCTGACATGACAGACTATTTTCAGGAAGATGTTCCTCCACAGACAGACAGATGTGCAAGCAGAGACACACACAGAGGACAGTCACAAGCTGGAACATTAGTAACACGGAACCACTGCGAGTGAGGCAGTTGCACGTTATATCTGAAGAAGCTCGTCACAAGCAGAAAATACACAAACTTAGAAACCACTAAAAAAAACTGCGTTTCATGAAACACTAACACTGCCCTCTTTAGCACATTCACAAATTGGTGCCACTGTATTGCATAATAATATCACAAGATGAAGCGATACAATATACTGCAAAGTGGATATTCTGCTGCACTGCAATAGGACATCAGTATGATACACTCATGTGCAGCTCCTCAGCTGACGGAAATAAATTTGTCTAAGTGTGCAGGACAACATGAAATAAAATAAACAGACTTGCAACCTTGGGTAAAAGGCTCTGGGACATCATGGGTTTTACATCATATAGAACATGTTTGTATCCATCGAATTTTAGTTGGATACACCTAACAAGTGTTTTTTATTATCAGGATTTATTTTCCCACCTTTACTTTTGCTTATCAAATGCTCAAAGAACACAGAAAATGCTTTGACTTTTGCTAATTAAGGTTACACACATTCTTTACCTAATGACATGTACATAAATCATGTTCACGCTCAGTCACCCTGTCCTGTTTCGAGCCCAGAAAAATCCTGGACATGTTTTCTTTGTGCTGCATGTCGATCGAACACTAATCAACTTTCATCAGTGTCAGCACCATGCTTGACTGCAACTACTCTGATTATTTTAATTGGTTAAAAATATTGAAATGTTTCAGTAAAGACACTTCATTGATGATGCAATGAATCACCCACTTAAGAAGAAGCTATTGATATATCGGGCTCCCACTATCTCCGGAAAGACCCTATTAGAGTAAGTGACAATAAAGTCATCTGAGAAAAGTAGATAACGATGGCAGAAATCCTGCAGAGCTGACTAGCAAAAGGCTAATTATCATAGACGTATAGTGACAGTAACACTGCTGGGTCACTTGTTTGGGGTCCATAGCACAGCTCATTAGCTTTTGGAGCTGATGTACCTTGTGATACTGGTCACTTACTGGTGGGAACATCCTCCGCTACTGAGCAATTAAAAGAGTGTGAGAGAGCATATCTGGAAGCTCAACAATATACAGCCGGAGAGGCGTCGAAACGAAACCTGCGCAGAAATTGTCAGAAATCTCAGAAACTGACAAATTAACTACTGAATCGCTGTTATTGTCTGTCCTGTCCTTACGAGAGCTGGAGTGGAGCCTGAATTAGCCAGGGTTACACTAATCTGGGTTGAGAGAGTGTATGCTGAGTGCTAACCCAGACTTTGGGATTTTATTGTCCTACCTGGAAGGGAACAAACTAATCAGCTCAACCAGGTCAGTCACGCTGCTGGAAGGCAGTCCTCCTGAATCACCAATGTGTGGAACCCAACAAAACAGTACTGCACAATGCATTGTGCAGTATGGATTGGCTCAGTGACAGTCACAGGTTTCACTGTAAGCGGAAATATACCACAGATGATGCAAACCTGCAAAGCTCTCCTTTAGCCTTCTATAACGCTTATTGTTAGCACTCGCTCAGGTGCCCCTGAACCCTCCCAAGGCTTTGCTGCAATAGGCCTAGGCTGCTGGCTTCCCATAATTTCATTGTGTCTTTCTTCCTCGCTCACCTCTTTTCACTCTCTATGTGTTTATACACTACTATGAACATAATATTCTAAATTCAAAACAATAATATTTTTCACCAGCTTCAGTGAGGAAGTATGCAGACAATTGTATGTTATACATGTGAAATATGTATCCAAAAGTGTATTTTTGTATGAAACTGTGTATGTATCCAGATCTGCCCCGTTCCACAAAAACATCTCCCTTGAAGGGTCAAAAAGGGAGATACATAATAATACAGTAGTCTGCCGAGCTGATTCAATCATCCAGCTTTATTAAATGTTGATTTGTTCATTTTCTCAGAAACAAATCAAATTAGAAAAGTGTCCTTCATATTTCAAAATGCTATTGGATACCTTTAGATTTTCAGTCCCTGCTCATCACGCCAGATTTAATTCAATGATTCAATCAAAATTGAGATTAAGATAAACGAAAGCTGTACAGCAAACAGGCAGTAAATACAGGAACAAACAGCATCGAACTCACAGACAGCAGGACTTCTACAAGGTACCAACCAAAGACAAACTGATTAGCTGATAAGCAGGCACAACGTGAAGATAAACATTAAATAAATATGAATATTTTCAAGCTTACAAACATAGAAAAGAAGTATAATTTCAGTTTTTAGCTGGTAATTACTGAAACATGACCATTTATGTGATCACAGTTTTAATCTATTTTCTGTACCACTTATAGAAACTGTCTCAAACTGCATGTAAACAACGTTCCTAGGTCTTTCAAGAACTGCCTTAAAAACAAAATTCTGGTTAAAAACAATGTGATCATGGTTGATGATTCGCTGAGTAACAGCTTGATAACTTTACAATCATTTTTTAAGCAAAAATGCTCAATTTGATGTAAGACTTCGATGCTCAGTTTTAGCAAGACTGGACAGCACAGTGATTACGATTAGTGGTTATCATTGGGTTTGTACTGCTGATCAAAAAACACGACAAACTGGCCCCTTCATTTTAAGAAATGTCACTATCACACTATCACTGATTGAGGCTCACTGATGAAACCACTGAAATACTTGCATATTTGCAGTATTATGAACAGGATGGATGTGGTAACATTCTGGGGTAACCAATCATTTACTAGCAGCTAGCTACCAGCAGAGCCAGTCGATATCCAGGTTAACAATTCCATTTCTACCCACCGGTCAAATGGGGTAAAAAAAGCGTATTAAGTTGTCCAGTGCACTGCGTGGCACAGTGATGCAGTAGTTAGCACCCAACCCTCTTTTGGACTGCTTACCTACATACAAACAAAGGCAGTTCAAACACGATTGGGCAATAGGATATGGACGACAATTTTACCAGAAACAGAAACCTTTCAAATACCAAAAATACAGACCCTTCAAAGTTATTTATTTATTCATAGTTATTATAGTATGCAAGTGTTATTTATACTTATATACTATACCCTTGCCCATACATTTTACATATTCATGCAACATTTGTTTATGGAGTTTATCCTTAAGGTCACTGTTCACTAGCAACAACCACAAATGCAAATCGATGAATCAACAAGCTTGGCCAGACAGAGTTAGAGAGAAAATAAGGGGAAGGAGGGTGTGGTGACGAAACTAGAAGTGGATCTGTGGAGCAAATAGGCATTTACAAATCTGGACTGGAGAAGACTGTTAGGGGTTTGAGCTTATTCCAAAACTTCAGATCAGTTATCTCTAATTAATGCGAACCACACATATCTTACTACTGCTGCAGCACTGCTGCTTGTTAAAATGACAAAAAAGTTATTTCACTGCCCTCAGAATTGTGGGAACCTTAGTTAAACTGCATCTGCTGTTACACCACCAGAGGCAGGTGTTGTCATAGCCAACATTTGTTGGTAGTTTTAATAAAGCAACCTTAACGGGAGCACTATGAAGCAACTCCTTGCTTTTCTCTTCTCAGTACAGAAGGGAACTCACTGAAGGGGAACCACAAGGAAGACAAAGAGAGGCTGTGGTGACAGGTAGGTCTCCCATCTTAAAAGTCCTCCACACAGCTCTGTGATTAACAACTGCTCTTGGACTCCTTATGACAGTAGTGAGGATCCGCATGATTTGTCATCTCATTGCCTCTGTACAGAGAGTCTTACTGTTCATTCAAACAACAGCAGCACATCAGCTTGATGAATATGCTGTCTCAAGGAGGACAGGAGATCTGGATCAAGAAGGCGGAAAAGTCTCTGTGACAAGACAGTGACATCCACAGACATGCACTGGTTGTGTATTTATAACGTGGCCATAAAAAGAAGGATAATCCGGTCACTTCAGTATGCCCCAGATATTAGAAATGACTACTGATATGTCATAACTGATCATCAAGCATCCTAGAAATATTTACAACCCTCCATTTAGTGCTTCCATCATGTGTGATGTGTCCTTGGTATTTGGCCAACATCAGTAGAGCTTCTCTGTGTTTTAGTTTGGAAGGTGAACAGTTAATAATCAGCAGGGCTCCTGCAGAGTCAAAGCGGAGAGCATTGATTCTTCCTTGGTGCTATTTGCCGTCTCTTCCATGAAATGTTTATTTTTAGCTTTATAGTTCCTGTTGCCCAGCACAAAGCCAACCTATAGGACATCTACAGCTTCATAAAACTCCCTTTTTTCAAAGCTTTTCTTTACAATTCTGCAGCATGAGGTCAAATCTTTGGCTTAGAGTGAAGAAACCTATGTTTGTTTCTCCACAAATAGATATTTTAAAGCCTGTCCAAACCTATGACAGCTATTGGCTCTTGTATCACATTGCTGCCAATCAATATGATTATAAATATCTGATGTTGACGTAAACATCGACAAAGCCAGATGGTGGGACGGTCTTGGCACTGAGTGTGATGTTATAATAGTATGATTCAAGTTTGCTTTTTACACCTAATTAATCACTTTATTCCTGGAAGCCAGTAATATTAGCAGCACAGTTAGCATCATACATCAGTAAAATGAAATGCATACAGCTCCACGCCTCAGAGACTTCAGCCATCGATCGTACTGTAAGAGAAGCCATCTGTAACTCAATTAAGTGGAATACGACAGAGGACAGTCAAATGTGACCCACTGATAAAGACCTGTTACTGACACATTGACAGCAGGATGAGAGAGGGAGGAAAAGAGAAAGAGAGAGCAATTGCCATCAGGTTCATGGCCACTTAAGACAGGTGGATCCCATCTTCTTATCCTCTGGATCAATACTACCCATTATTCATCTCAAACTGCAGATGAATAATTAAGCTTCCTACTGTTACGGTGACAGTCTCTCCTTGAGGAGAAGGGTAGAGGAAGGCCACAAAAGCCATCTTGAAAGTGACATCAGTGAATGGTCACCTCGTCGAACGGGACAGAACGAACAGATTCAACAAGCGCAGTTACTCGGCTGGACTAAGACAAATGGCTCCGTTAAGGAGTCTGCTGGCATGTAATGTTAAGTACGGCACATGAGAACAAATCTACAAGTGCTACTGCTAAAGGTCAACAAGGGAAATAAGATGTAATCACAGCACTATAAGCACAAGCTGTTTAATTATAGACATTCACAGGTGCTGGTTGATGCACACTTGTATGCAGGACGTGTGTTTGTGCTCTTTAAATTTTGAATGAACAGAAGAAATTAAAGCGGCAGAACAAGGGTAAAAAAGAATCGACCGCGACGCCATCAAACTGAAAATAAAACTCCGGCGTACGGTTGAATTACCCACAATGCAACATCGGAGGAGCTACTGCTCCTCATTTTATAATGAAGAATGAAGCTCAGCTTTAGCATGACAGTTGCCATGGTGACTTTGTCCTTACTACCTTAATGGTATGTGTACTGTGTGCTGATTGTTTGCAGGCCTTAATAAGGAGCCGCAGTAAGTCATATGTGAGAAAGTGACATTATTCTGTTCGTTTTTGGGGTGACCCACAGTAGGTTTGCCATCTCGTTGATTCTTCCCGCTGCTTCAGGCTTTGATGGTCTTTTCACTGACTCACCAACACATATGACACACATGAGGCAGCCAAGCAGAGAGACGCTCACCATGACACAGAACAACCAAAGTGGAGGGAGTGCTTGAGTCAGGATTGTCTAAAAGGAGGTCAAATGGGCCCATCAGTAATTCCTCTGTGGTAGGGACAGTAAAGCTGTGAGAGCTCTTTATGGACAAAACAACCTAAAAACTTTGACTAACCTAGAGG
Organism: Simochromis diagramma; assembly: GCF_900408965.1. Taxonomy (NCBI): domain Eukaryota; kingdom Metazoa; phylum Chordata; class Actinopteri; order Cichliformes; family Cichlidae; genus Simochromis; species Simochromis diagramma. The sequence continues at coordinate 11,485,164 of NW_024387423.1, read as the reverse complement.
TATCTTATATCTGTGTTTTAATTACACAAAAAAACCCCAAAAATATAAAAAAAATGTTTAACTCATCAATGTGAAATTATAGGTTTTGAATGTCTGTGGGCCAGAAACAAATACGAATACTTATGAAGGTCACATAGACAGTAAAAACAAAGGCTGTTTTTCTGGTGGCAGAAGATACAAGAGCTCCCAGAGAAAACTGGGAGATACAAGGAGAAAAAGCAAACTGTGTTCAAACTCAGGACCCTCTTGCTGTGAGGCAACAATGCTCACTGCTGAGCTTTTCTTAAGACTGATTATATGAGGACATGTACAGTGTGAGCTTCATCTGGTGACCTGTGGCTTTGGCTCCTATAGTTTGACCACCATAAATGTGCTCACAGCTCATAAAATTAAAAAAATAAAAATAATGCCAACCCTGCTGAAAGTAGTGACCCAGCCGCTGGTTTTATGGGAAGAGCTGGTTGCAGGCAGGCAGTGGACTACAACTCTATATAAAAAGAGTAATTTTAACAATGACACACTCCTGTTCTGTGTCGAATCTCCCTACCTTTCCCATTTACTGAAAGTGGACCAATAATGCTTTTCCTTATTTTCCTGTCATACGTTTACTGAAGCCCAGGAGGTCACTTGTTTTATCCCTAGCTCCCTCATTCTGTACGTCAACCTCGGGTAAGATACTGAACCCTAAATTGTATCTGTGAATGTGTGCATGAAAGGTAAAAAGTGGGTGATTGTGGCTTTAAGTATAAAAGCATTTCAAGTGCCCAGAAAGAGCAGAGAAGTACATTTAGTTGGAGGATGTGAAGTTGACAGTGCTTTATAAGCACCAGTCCGTTTACCATTTAATGCTACAAGGTTGGATGCTCTTATCAAATATTCAGATACTTTTCAGTTTTATACTCTTGAATCTGTAAGATGTTAAAGAGAGGCAACATGGTTATCTCAGGCACACAATTCTGGCTGTGTGAACAGAAGCCCCGCCCACCTGCTATTCAAACCTTCTGTTTGCGAGGGTCAGCCAATGCAAAGAAATTTGGTTTAGAGGGAGGGTGGACTTCAAGAACTTGAAGTCCACCCTCCCTCTAAGTCAAGAGTTGCAATAAGAAAATACAGAGCTGGAAATGAGTCCAATTTCACTTTAATCAAAAATCAGAGTCCAACATGTAGGGTGAGCACATTCAATAACAATGCTTTGATCTAGGCCATTGATCAATCTCCCCCTTTTATCCATCCAACTACTTATCCATGGGTCCCCATCTACTCCACATCTATTCCCCACTATCCCCTCCTCCATCCACACGCCCCTTCAGTTTCATCATTTCTCCATCATCTATTGACTGCTGCTCTCAGACAGGAAGTTGTTGAAAGAGCTCAAACAGTGGGCTCCCCCTCTCTCACCCAGCAGTGAATAATGAAATCAAAGTGACTAATTGTCAGGAGGTTGTGAAGTTAAGATTACCACTAATGTGTGTGTGTGCAAGTCTCTGTGTGGGCATGCATGGCACAAACACACACCTGAGACTCTGTGTATGACTCATCTAATGTCCCTGAAGTTCTCCAATGCCCACAGTACTTCCTCTGAGCCCAGCAGAGACCATTAAACCTGCAGACTGCTGATACGGAGTGACCATGGTCTCCATCATTACAAGCCTACACCTTCCTCACATCTGAGTCATGCTATGCCTGCATCACACTATGATTATTCTAAGCAGAATATAGGACTTACAAAGTATGTAAAACACAAGATTTTCTGTAGGTATTTTTAGACAGCATTTTACTAGGGAAAGTCATTTATGGCTGCCTGTGTTTAAACGACACTTTACATCCAAGAGCTTGCTCTCTTCTGCCAAATTAAAAACATTCCCAGAGTTAAGACCACGAGTCTGGTCTACATGACAGAATGCCAGTGTTATTATAACTCATGCTGAGGGAAGATTAGGTGTGTAATGACCATCCAACAGTTGAGACATTTCACAGGAAACCACAATTGTTGTCAGCGTGCTCAGCAATCATTTTGACAACACTAAAATTACTGATATTGCTCTTCCGGGCACCATGCACAAAAATTTGGCTTCACTCTCTGCCCATTCTGACATACTGTAAATAAACTAATTGCAATCCATCTATTGGGACCAAATTAATTGAATAACAGACTCATCAAATCACCAACTGACTATGCCATTCACAAGGCCCTAAAGATTCAATGCACTACCCAGCAAATCATGTTGTAAAAGTAAATCTGCGGTTAATACCTGAATAGTTCTCAGTTTGTTTTATTGTTTGTTTTCTTTAATCATCTAGATCCAAAACAGTTTCACATCTATCGGACTGCTCGTGTTGTTGCCAGAATAACTAGATAACCAATTCTGACAACTTCCTTTTTTCCCCACAAATCTGGTATCCAGACAGTCCTTCCCCTCACCACTCTCTAGTGTCACTGTACAAAATATAATGAAAGCTCTGCTATGCCAGTTCAGCTGAGAGCACTTCAATAGACTGAAAGAGGGAGAGGGATGTTCAGGCCAAAAAAATGACCTAAACATGACTCAACATGAAAAAATGATTCCAATTCCTGTTGTACACGCAAGCCTTCCCGTTTGGGACACTGGTTACGATTTGACTAAATTAATCCGTTATATCCTGATATATTGGAAGAGGTCTAAGGAAGACAACTGGAGGGGAGTTTTATACAGTATATTTGCCTTAGTTTGCAGACCAGTTTCCTGCTTCCTGGTTCCATCTACTGGAGATGACAATAGTTACTGTAGGTGGAGCCCAGCTTATGCTTCTCACGTCCTTACCAACGTTCAAGTTAAGCAACCAGTTTTAACAGATATGAATTTGTATGCAGATTTTTTTTTTGCACCACTGCCTAGTTAGCTGATTGTTAAAGCTGTCAGAATCTGTTCACTTCCTCTTGATGCTTATGTCCAAAATCAAAATCAGGTATAAATGGAGCTAAGCAGCTTAAAATGCTGCTTCTAAACACAAAGTCCAACTACTGTTTACGTTTTTGCATATAGTAAACTGATCACGAGTCAGAAATAAATAAACAATGTATATCCCCTTTTGATTCTGTTGAAGAAAAGGTAATTTTTTCTATAGCGATATCCTCCCCTGACAGCATCCATATCCAAACTGTAACACCATTAGGCGTCAGATGTGGAAAAAGCATACAGGTGTGTATCAGGACCCGTATTCCAGCTGGTTGTGGTGGTAAAGGGAGACTGCTATCAGTTGGCTAATGTTTGCTGTACAGATTGGTGACAGGATCTCAAAAATCCAACAATTTCTTAGAAAACCCCCCCATTATTGTACAATAATTAAACAGCACATAAACAAATCAACTTTACCAAAGGAAGTATATAATGGTGAGGTCGGTAGTTGTTAGAAGTGGTCCAAAGGGGTGGACCCCAACTTGTAACCATGTAGACATCAAACAATCTGATGTGGTGCATGAAAATTACTGTGGTCATAAACCACAACCTGTTTTTAATTTTAGTTTCATTTTACTTTCAATATATTAATATAGACATTATTATATTCAGTTTCAAACATACTGCGAGCACAGTATGATTCAATATAAAGTAAAACACGAGAGGCATAAAGAGAGGCTAAGCATTGTGCAAAGTTTCCCAGAGTACTGAGTGATTGTTACTTAACATACTCAGTGTACTTTTACCTCATCATGCACCTAAATATGCACTAGGACTTGGCCCTGTCTGAATGCTTTTTTTTTTTTTTTTACATATGCCTCTAGGTCCCAGAATATCATATCAAACAGAAATGATGGTTAAGGGAGCAAATGTAAAACCCGAGTATGCAATAAAAGGGGCCAGGAGCTAGTCAGGACACCTAATGGGTCTATGAGGAACTCAGGCAAGATCCAAAATAGCAATCCAACTGGAGCATCCATCTCCATGGTGTGATAAAGCTAGTGTGTCTGGAGAAAAACACTTGTGGCCAGCACTTTTTCTGTTCTTCGTTTCCTTTGACTTTGAGTGACCGTCCTCACGGGCAGTCTGTGGAAAGACAGTCCCCACCCCGTCGATAGCGACTCACTTGTGTGCTACTCTTTGTCTCTCTCTGTCTGTATCTTTCTGTCTCCTCATCCATCTCTGTTGTTTCCAGAGACTTCAAACACTTTTTTAATTGGATGCAGGTCAGCCAATAGCTGGACTTGGCTGAATGAACTGGTGTTATCAGTGTCTAGGCAGATGGGAGCTGCACAGGTGATTTCTCAAAACTAAAAAAAAAGAAAAAAGAGGGGGGCAGAAAGAAGCCTGTGTGAGACGTAAAGGAAGGAAGAAGGAGAAGAAGGAAGGAGGAAGAGGGAGGGCGACTGTATTGATAAAGTGGCACAAACGGAAACTCCTTTTTCCTGTCGGTGCTGTGCAATAGATTATAAACTTATCTGATGGACAGCGAAATACGGAAACATCGCCGTTCCTCCCATCCTCAGAGTGGGAGATAGGTTTAAGATAAAGCCGCTTCTCAATCACTGGGACTGGCAGTCATGTGTCTCTCACAGTGTCGGCGAGATTTGGTTATATCCCGAGAACACTGTAGGTTAACGCTCGCTATGAAACTACAGGACCCAGTGATAGAGGAAGACTACTCACTGCATCCATCACTTTAGCAATAATTTAGTGGGTGGGCAGCATTTGATTAAGATAGAAATCCTTCAAATATCTCCCTATTTTTCTTGAATGTCAGCATTTCTGTCCATCTTGCTGACTCTTTGTTGTTGCCCCTCTGTTTATATGAAGGGGCCATGACACAGTGCCCTAGCTCTGACAAATATCCTGTCGTAACCGTTAAGCCTGTTCGAGCCCCGGTGAGGTAAACAAGGCCTTTGTCAATCAGCAGGTCTCAGATGACTGACAGGTTAGGCCAGCCGGTAGAGGTGGAGGCGGTGTTGGTGCTGGGAAATCACACTGGAGCCTACAGCCCTGATGGGAACAATAACAGTGGGGTTAGGGTAGAGGAATGACAGTAAGGAGTCCCTCCCTAGCTCCCTCTTCCCTTTCCTTCCTCTCTTCATCTCCTCCTCAGTCCTCAGCAGAGAGGCAGACGGATCCACAGCAATCCCACTTCCACAGAGTGAAAGGCGAGGAAAGGCAGTCTGACTGCAGCTGGATTTGAGGGTCATTTGAAGAACACAACAAGGCAAAGCACACACAGTTCCATTTTCAGTTCATGCCAGGGAACCAGAGTCCTCTCTCCCTCTCCCCGTATTACCTCACCAACCCCCCTCCTTTCTCCTACACAACAGCTAAATCAATAGAAATGACAAGGCAGTCAGAAGGTCATTCGTGAGCACAGCGAGCGCTGTGGTGGAATGCTCGCCGATTCGCGGCGGACAGAACAAGTGGAAAAACAAATGCACATCCTGCCAGCGCTCCTGCCTGCCTGTCCTGCTCTAGTTCAGCTGGAGGAAAGAACAGAGCTCTGCTTTCTATACATCTACGTGCAAAATGGAGCTGAGGCTGTACAGGGAGTCTTTAACAGAGAATATATTGTTTCCATAAGATTTCTATCAGTAACCCCACTCGTCTGTTTACACACACTATGTATACTACACACACACACACACACACACACACACACAGCCCTCTTTATGTAAACAGTTTGAGGATGAGATACACGTGCTAGGCTGGCAAAATACACAAAATGCTTATCGCCCTCACTAATGAGCTACGAAGCATGTGCCTTCACCATACACAAGCACAACCACTATAGCTTGAATATTGTTGGAGATAGTCAGAGCTACATAATCCACCAGCAGGAGACACACACTGAAGCAGCAGCAGCAGCAGCAAAGGAGCAGAGCAGAAAGGCATCAAAAACACACAACGGCATTAATACAGGAGGAGCGGAGAGTTGCTTGTGTGTTACTCACAGAATATTCGATGGTCCCTTTGGGTCTCTGGAACGACATGCGCCTCCCATCCTTCTTTTCTGGAGTCTTCTTCTGGCCAGTATCTGAAAGCAAACGAGGCAAGGTGCGCATTACATTCATGTTCCTCTCTCCCCAGCTTGTCACAAGCTGCCGTTTCCCAGCCCCGTGGGTAGACAGCTCATTCGTCAACAGTGAGCGAGCCAGCCAGCCAGCAATGTGAGCTGTGAGCGCCCGGACCACTTTCGCTCTCTCTATCTCTCCTGTTCTCGCTCTGCTGCTACCCTCCTGCTTTTCCTCTCTCTCTCTCTCTCTCTATCGCACTGTCCTCTCCTTCATCTGCCTCCCCTCCCTCTCTCGCTCCCTTCTCCTCCTGGCCCGCCGTGCAGCGCAATGACAGGGGCTGAAAATCTTGGCCAACTCCCCCCGTTGCCTCTCACAGCAGACGGAGACCAGACTGACCTCCATCAGGGCACCGACGATCTGATTGCGAGCCCAAGAAGAGGAGAAGGAGGTGGATTCAGATGGGAAGCGGGGCGTGCTAAGCTGGAGACAGAAGGGAAAAAAAAGGAAAAGGGGGGCTGAACTGGAGTGTTGATGGAGGGGAAGGAAGGGCTCGATGCTACATGTTGGTTGGGTAATGGAAGGATGTTCCATGGAACAGTGACAGCTAAAGAGGAAGAAGTGTAGTGTTTGGGGGGTGGGGGTTAAAAATGACATTTACAACGTCTCTACTCTTCCTGGAAGGACCTGGCAGGTATGTAAAGGAAGTAGAAGGCAGAGCAAATTTAAGGTGGATGGCAGAGGATAACAGGAGGGCAATTGCGGCTACTGAGGTTTTAGTCAGAGAACATGAAAAATGCATGATATGGGAAAAGATGGGTAGGATAGGGTGGTGCAGAAGATAAAGGGACAAAGGGTTAATGGGGACAGGAGAAGGTGGAGTTAGACAGTTGGAGAAGGGTCGGGGTGGGGATGGGATAAGACAGAAGGATAAAGGCAAGAAGGGTGGATGGAATACTGAAAATCAGTAGATGAAAGACAAAAGATAGGATGGAGATGAAAGAAGGATGCTCTTGGGAATGAAGATGATGTTGAAAAGAGGCCAACGTTGCTCTTTGACTTGAGCAAGTCGGCCACTGAGCTTCAGGAATACTATACAAGCATTTATTTATTCAGGGGTAGGGTGTGGGACCAAAGAAGAGATGATTGGAGGAGGCTATTGGATTTATATTAAATATTTATGATGCACATATGTTGACCCGATACCCTCAGACACCTCTCTCGTAAGTCTTTGTTTTGTAGATGCTGCACATGGCTAATCAGCGGCATTATTCGTTCCCTTATCATCAGGCATCTGAGATAGCTCAAAACATGAGTCATACACCAGTGTTGCTATTTCTGGGGCTTAGGAGTGCCTGGCAGTGAGTGAGAGGGGAGGGGGGGAAACAGAGCTGCTTCAGGTGTACAGCAACGATGATGTGGCTTACGTTTCTGAAAAAATATACAATACAGTCATAATCAGAGATGTCAGACAGGCAGCTAACGTTGCCTAACCCAAGCTATCCCTCATATATACTCACTTCTAATCCTGTCCATCCCACCCTCCGTCTTTCCATACAACTGTCTCCAAACCGCACATCATAGCAGGTCTACTATTGAAACTATAAGCTATAAGCAGTTCCTGTCTGCAATCTATACAAGGCGTACAGAGAACTATCACTGAATTCTTTGCATAATAAAGAAGAGAATAGTACTGTTCTAAAACAAGCTCTGCAAACTTTTTTTTTATTATCACTAAGTGCACTGATTGCTGGTAATGTTACATTAATTTTGCGGCACCATCATGAGTATTTTATTGTCGAAGTAGGAAAATAAAATACTGGTTTTCATTTTCTTCTAGAAATTGATTTTTAGACCAATATCTGTGGAATTACCTGCTGTAAATTTACATTTTTTCTTATACACCACTATTATTATTACCCCTCAGCCGTGAAAGACTGATGGGGTACTCTTATCACCCTGCTGTGTGGGCGGACAGTGTGGGCATGGTTGTGAATGTGATAACTCAAAAAAGAAGCCATCTAGGATTCATAATTCATAATATGACACTAAAAATCTTGGATTAGTTGTCAGTGACCTTGATCTCAAAGTCAAGGTTAGAGGTCAAATTAGGTCACCTAGAACCTTCAAATTAACCCTGGAGAACCCATGGGGTCAAATTTGACCCCATGGTTTCCCTAGTAAACCAATGGGGTCGGATCTGACCCCATGGGTTCTCCAGGGTTATTAATACCATACTAGGAGGGCGAAGGGTAGCACTGATGGCTCCACAGTATTTTCATTATTAGCTTGCTAATGAATGGATCATCGTGCTGCTGTAACTTATGTTTCTTGTGACAAGGTCTCCCAAATCAATTCATTCATGTTGGGTTTGGGTCCAATGGTCTGTTATGGAACCACTAAAGACCACGAACAGCTCTTATGAAATTCAATAAATGAATTTAAAGGCCTGAAGCCTATATAGCCTTTCCTAAGGAAACCGCCCAAAAAGCATAGAACAATTTAGCATTTTATCAATTCCTACCCTAGTGATCATCATGTCACCCCTCATTATAAGTTCATCAGTTAAAAGGACTTCAAGCTGGGAATCACTGTGGTAGACTATGTCTCTGCTGGCTCACACATCACACTTAAATTACTAGTGGAATTTTCAGACAGGTCCATCCAAGATATCTGCAATGAAACTAATTCATTCAATATAAAAGCCACTCTCTCTGAAACACTATGAGGTTTGATTTAATCAACTCTGTCCTGCAAAATTGCAACACATGATAACCTGTGTAGCACTTTGAAATTCTTGGAAAGCAAGTTGTTTTGATCAAAAACATACTGACCTGCCAAACTGCGAACGTGCGCCAAATCAATTATCCTCCATCTAAATGAAAACCTTTGACGGATGATTGCTTTCAGCAGGAAAACACAATCTGGAGCTGCTGATTGTGGATGATGGAGTTTGTGGTGCTTTTTAGAGGCGACCTGTCATAACTGTGAGTTCATCCTCTCCCTGTTATGAATGAATAATCCACTGTGTCGCTGTTTAATTGCTGGTCATGGCAGCATGGCAGACTGAAACCCAATATGCGACTCAGTAAGTAGACAGCAGAGGTGTTGATCTGCTTTGTTAGCTGGTCCAAGCTGAGTGGGCTAACAACACAAGAAAGCAGTGACGATGCCTCAGACTTCCAAATTTTGGAAAATGCCAGGAGTGGGAGAACATGAACTAGCAATGAGGACGAAAACAGACACGCGGTGAAAGAAAAAAGCAGCTCTACATTAGCAGCTGCAGGGGTGTTCGCACATGGGGAGTCGGTGATTGCTCTAAAATTAAACTTCACCCTGGATCATGGCACAAGAAATGGGCATTTTATTCACACTCCAGACACGCAGCAGAGCACAGCGCCAGGGCATCTTCAATAACAAAGGCTCTGGTTTCATTCCACTCCGCAGGAAACCGGCAGCATCTGCTGTTTCAGTATACGCGCTGCTTCAATACAAGGAATCTCCTCAAGTCTACAAATCACAGCATAGTTTATGCCGTGTGATCCAACAGAATCTCAAGATGTGTTGGAATGTTGCTCTTCAATAAAAATAAATAAATAAATAAAGTTTCTGCTGTCAATACCAAAAACTGTAAAGCACTTCCCAACATGTACTGGGATAGTGGGATAATGTGCACAAGCAGGAGCACTGGGTGCATGAGGCCATAATGGAACGGTGTGAAGAAATGATTGGCGCAATTATAGATCAAACACGGACACGGTTTGACAAAACATTCAAGGAGATGTAAACAGAGGTCACCTTTTATCCAATTTGTGGTTCAACCAAGTAAAACAACCATTACCACAATGTCAGCTTTCTTTACTGCTGTCGTTTCCCCATAAGGAACATTTTACTTGGCTCATTAATTGGCTGAATTATAATAACACTGGGTCAGCTGTGTGAGAGAGGCTGCGAGACCGGCTCAGACACTGAAAGGAGCTGCCGTGTGTCGGGAAAAACAAAGGCCGTCTCTCACTAATGGAAACAGTCACAAGAGCTCACGCCTTTCTGAGCAACTCAGCCAAAGAAAAACAAAAAAGCGACCACATCGTGGACGCTGCCTCGTGGCTACACAACACTGCAAGGCGCAGCAAAGCAAGTATCACTAAGAAGAAACATCAACTAATAAAGTCATTACAATTCACTAATGAAATGGTACACTACAATAAAAGTGTACCAAGTCAGGCTTTTACAGGAAATAAAGAAATAACCATATTATTAATTAATTTAGGCATCTGTAAATAATTAAAGTAATATGTAAGTAATTTTAACTACTGCATTGTATTTTACAGAAAAGAAGAAATAATGAAATTGTAAGTAATTCGTATTTTACAGGGAAATGAGACACAAATTTTATTGCAGTATACCCAAAAACAAACAACGTTTCCCTATCTTACGTCGTAAGCACACTGTACTTTTCAGGGTGTGGGTGTAGGAGGTGGCTTAACCTTGCCTAACTTCTAGGTATTTTGCAGGGAAGGAGACACTCTTTTCTGCACACTGCTTTTTAAAATTGTGTTTAAACAGTGATTGATAAAGGAAAAATAATTTAGCTCAGCTTGGCTCAATCATTGTAAGATCATAGGCCTGCAAAGTTTCATGGTATTTATTTTTTTCTTGCAAGTTGGTAAGGGAGAAGGATTTACATGTTTTATTTTTTGGTAAAGCATAAGGATTATTAAGTAATCCATCATGCACATCAACGTGATGAATATTAAATAAAGATGTAAAAAGGTAGGATTAATCCACTCCATAATATAGCCTGCTCCCTGAAAAGTGCAGCATATTTACAATAATACAGGGAAAATATTGTTAGTTTTCTGTAAAATTACCAGTAAATTGCACACTACTTAAAATTACGTATGTATTACTTACATTTAAAGAAGTGATTATACTGTCATTATTTCTTGTAAAAACCTTACTTGTTGTTATTGTAGTGTACCTCCCTTTAAGTATTTGAGATAAATATGATTACAGCGTAATTGGATAAGAGATTAAGAAAATAGATGAACATTTTAACCTATATCTTTTGAAGTTACATTTCTCTTCTTAATTGCAGTCAATTCAAAATAATATTAAAAGCCTACAAAGGTTTTAGTCCACAACACATACACAGCTGAGCACTTAATATCTCTTACAAGGACATCCTTGTAAGAGGTAGTGAAACACACAGATATGTTTTTATAATGGTCATGAATGTGTCATCTTGGTGATTGAGTTATAACCAAGGGAGAAAAAAAAGGAAAGAATGAAAGGTTTCCCTGTGAAGTACATTGCTGAGAATCTTGTGTGCCTAACAAACCCGAATGCAGCCATGCATTGGCAAGGCAATCTGAATGATTCTGGAGACGAGCTAAATGCAAATGCTACTGTATTTGACTCTAAAAACAAACGGCGTTCTGCACCCGCGCAATCTGCTGAGCATGAATCACAGCAGCTAAATATATGGTCCCCTTCATTTTAGTACACAGCCATGACAAACTGAAGCAGGCAGGGAATAGGAGAGTCAACAATTCTCTGACTAACATTCCCTCATGGTCTGTAGAATACACAAGCAGCCAATTTCCCCTTGCTCCCTTGTTTTCCCTGCCTGCTGGCTATATACTGCTCTCCCCAGATGTTATTTTTAGACAACCTCCTAATCAGTAAGGGGGGACAGAGCTCTGCGATACAACCACACTACACAGGTGCTACACAGGACCGATTAACAAAGGTGTAGACTTTCATTACAAAGTTTGTGACGGAGGAAGCATGGAAACACTAGCTTACACTGGCTTGTAACACACTGCACCGTCAGGGCAGTCATCAAGACTTGTTTAATGTTGTTTAATGTTAATAACCAGCATTAAAGATGAACTGTGTGGCTTTATTGCATTTGTGTTTTGTACTATCACTCATGTATTTGTTTAGTTTTATGTATTTCAAAATGGTCATCTAATAAGACAGCTATAAATACTACAGTGTGTGGCATTGGCTAATGCTACAGCTAAGGCTGTGCAATATGACCAATATCTCATATCCCGATATAAGACATTTATCATCCAGACAACGATATATATCACAAAAACTGTGAATTCTGTGAATCTTGGGCAACTCAACTTGCGTGAAGTGTTTTCAGCTGGGCTGAAGTCGAGCGTTTTGACTGATGCATGAAACTATACATTTTTAGACATAAGTTGTAACGGACACCTTTTATTTGTAAGTATTTATTACACGGCGTGCTGCGGGGAAAAGCCTGTTCCAACATTTGAGTCTAAGGTTTATTTTTAGCATCTGACGGCTCTTTCTTTGCTTCTCATCTGTAAACTCTCTTCATACTCTTTCACGTGATTCTTGTGTAGGTGGTAGAAGAGGTTTGCCGTGTTTAAGTCTGAGGTGGGGACCGGTTTCCTGCATCATTTGCACAGTACAGTTTTCTGGTCCGTGTCAGACTTTTCATAACCAAACCACATCCATGCTACAGAGGTAGCTCCTCGTTTAGAAATAAGGTCGTCGATTTGTTTTGACTGGTCTGGTTTATTTTGAAAAATCTCAACAGGATCTTGAGCTTTATTGTGAAAGGTTTATGTGGAAAATAAACAAGCGGACAGCAGAGCCACATGCTGGGTTTACCGTCATTGTTGCTAACGACAACATGTAAAAACAGTCGCTTGTCCGTCCGTAGTGTGGTTATTTTAAATATAAGAGAGAACTTTAAGAAATTAATATAGCCACTGCAGAGACCATCAAAACTATGAAAAAATATTGCCATAAACAGTTTATTTTGCGACACCATGAAAGAAATGATATATATATCCCTAGCTACAGCTACCCTTACAAAGAAAATTGATCAAAATAACAGTAAATGACTGACAGCCAATTACCAATGGTGTCTCTTTACACTATTGTATTGTTGTAAATCACTGTTTTGGTTTTGGATTTCAATCAATTGTTACATTTAAAATCACAATGCAGTGATATATAATAAATAAACAGAATGTTTCGGTTAGATACGATAAGGTTGGATATCGAGTATAATGGGTTCTGTGTTAGGAATGAAAGGTTGCCACATGGTTTGACGGAAATGAAAATTATCAACCTACAGAGCTGAACGTTAAATTCAAAGACACCATGAAAATCAAAGCGAATAAAACAATGTGGCATGCTAGTCCAATTTGCTGAAGTTTCATTGCAACAACTCAAAACTATACCTGTACAAAACTATCCAATACTGTGGCTGTTGCACTCGCTCTGATAGAAACAGTGGGCAGAGCTGGGGAAATCTCAGACATCAATAGGCATTAAATAAGGTTTGACACATCTGTTTGTATTAAAGGGAATGAATGATATCGACAGCCCTCTAGCACAGCTTGTCATAGCCTATAAATACAAAGTCCAAACAGCTCAGTAGCAACAGCAAAATCCAAAAACCAATGTTAGGGTCAGGTTAAAAAGATTATAGGCCTGTTTCACAACACAAAACAGTGTTTCTTTGCCGTTTTGATTTTCTGCCTTGTGTTACTAAACAAGTGGTGACACGGGAGGCTCAAACAGATCAACACCCTGCAGAGGTGAGCGCATATATATACAGGTATATGTTCAGATGTAGAGAAGGGGAGGAGGTTGCACTTTGCCATGAGTGCACCTGGTATTTGACAGTGGGCAAATGATCCATCAAAATCACTTATGAATCCATCATGCAATGACAAACTCTTATTCAGGCACGCTGAGATTCTGAACTGTCCATCAAGTTACTGAAATATGCATTAAAACAAAACAGGGGCGAGAAAGTGCTGATTATCACACATGCCGACAAAATCCCATTTTAGAGGTGGATGGCGCTGCTGTTATCTTGGCACCAAGCTTTTAGCTGGACATGGCAACTTAATAATGGTGAAACGCAGTGGCAAGCGCTGTGGGCCTCTGTCTCATGTGGAATGGGAAGTCATCTATTATACATTGAAGCTACAGAGCTGTACATTGAAGTGTATTGTCCCACTATGAGCAAAGTATTGATGTAGTTCCACTGAGAGAGCTGAGAGGCCTGTGCAGAGAGCCCAGAAAGCTCCATCCACACAGTAAGAGAGAGAGAGCAACATCTCAATTCATTCATGGCTCAAGTCCTCACTGAACCATTACTGACAGCACAACATGCAAACTGATATTATTCACATGCTAAAGTCGTTCTGATGGGGGTTAGAAGGCCCCTGGATGGCCACATCATATTTGATAAAGCAAATTCTTCTGCACACTTTTTAATACTTTAAACGTCTCCAACCTGGGGGAAAGTAAATTACACTTATTTAAACTATCATCTGTTCTCACCGTGCAAGTTGCGGTAACATAAAAACACAACAACAATAGCAAATTTCATCTTTCGTAATCAACACTCCCCCTGTCTCCAATGAATACCGCTGAGAGGAATCTAAGTGCGACCAGTAGTGTATAGCGGAGGCTATTATTGTTGTGTGACAGTGATAGGCTGCAGGTACATTACACTGTAATGAATATACAGTGGATGAGTGCCGTGAGACTGTCGACTTAAACACACAGAAAACAGTGTGACAGGCAACACCCTTTTGCCAGCGCTCTCTGTACCACTCAGCTCCAAAGTATATTAAACCACCAGCCTCCATGGGCCAGCCTATACACCACTCAGCCTTTATTTGAAACTTTGCTGAACTGCAGTTTTGTGTCTCTGTGTGTGTGTGGTGTGTTTATGTGTGGCTATGTCCACCCCAGAACAGGAGGCAGCGGATCTGCCCTGTCCTCTCATTAACACTCTCCCAGTGTCAACTAATCACACCCCCGCTGAGCTGCTGGTACGGTAATGTGGTCCTAAATTCCTCCCTTTCCACACTCTGCACGCTATAACCCAGACGCCGAGGTGTGTCAGTGCTAACCCACACACACTCGGTTCAATTAATATTCTGACAGCGTGGACATGACTGTTTCCATAGTGACGAACCTGATGCAGACTTAAAGAGAAAAGGTGTTATTGAGAGGACTCAGTGGCAAAACCGTCTGCATTACACACCAGCAGATTCAACTGAAGAATAAAATGACTGACTGACTGTGATCATAATGAGCTTTATAATTGGGTCTCTGGCCTTGGTGCGCTTTTTTGGCGCTGGCTGAAATGTGTCCTCAGTAACAACAAGTATTCAAACTAAAAGTTAACCCTAAATGTATACAAACATTCATTAAATGTAGAATTTGGGGAAAAAAAGAGCTAATTCTGGTAACAAATAAGAATCTATATCTATATATCTATATATATACACATACACATACACACATATACATATGTGTATCTATATATCTATATATATCTATATATAGATATATGTAGATATATAGACATAAAAAAAGATGGCTGCTTCCAAAAACAAGTTTGGCTGTAATTCAGTCTATAGAGAAACAAGCCTTCGCCTCTTTTTCTCTACAGTATGACCTCAGTAAACACTTTCCTGATTAAAAATGTTTAATAAACACCTTAATTGCTAGTTATTACAGCAGTGCTGTCTTACCTGCCAAATAATAAGCTGCTAACATATGTTTTTCTGTCAGGACTTCTTCCTGACGGTTCAATGTCTGAGTTCAGCTGCAGTCATCACCTCCTGGTCCATGAGGGTCATCACAAAGTTTATTAGGAGTCCACCAGGTTCATAGCACATTTCAGTCTAGACCAGTGATTCCCAAAGTGATTTTTAATACAATTTAAGAAATACTTCACTTTTTCTTGTGCTTTGATCACAGTGATGATTTAGGATTGGGTGATGCCCGTGGGATTTTCTGGTTTGTAACTGGGCCACAGCACATTGGACTCTGGGAATGGCTGGTCTAGACCAAAGCTATGGGGCAACTACTCTTGTCATCCAGACAGCTATGCCTCCAGCACGGTTATCAACACAACTGATTTTTATAGAAAACATTAACAGCCTTAATGTTAACCTCAAAAACCTTCGAATATTAACATTTTTGGGTGTTTAGAGACCAAACTAGTCATCTTTTAACAGGATAAATTCCACTGTTCACAAGTAGAGAGGTAAGCCCAACACAGGCATCTAGCATATTTGAAAGTAGGCATTGGCAAACAATTATGCAGCTGTTAGTTTCTTGCTAACGTGTAGTGAAAGCACTTTGATCCACAGTTCACGCAGCTGAAACCAGGAGGTCCTGCTGTCACATACATTCAGCCTCTCAGCTCACTAATCACACTCAGATCCCTTCACCCGTTGCTGCTAAGGTTATTGCACTTTGAGCAATATATCTTTCCAAGTCAAAGTTAGGGGAGGACGGTTTCTCTGTGTGTGTGTGTGTGTGTGTGTGCCGGGTGCATCAGCCAGATCGATGGCTAGGACACATATATACATACATAATGTTCACTCAGCATAGCTTGCACAACAACTCTGTAACTTATCTTTTAGTGTAAGGCAATGCTGCCACTAATCTGTTATGATCTTTAAAAAAAAAGTGCAGTTATTATAAAGTGTATTTAGACTTAGTTATTAGTATAAGAGACACTTAGATTGCCTTAACAGAGAAGCAAGTGACAGAAAAGACAGTGAGATTGGCACATACACTTGTGTAGTCTAACTTTGCAGTATAGAAGCACGTCTTTATTGGTCTATGTCGCCTTTTTGAACCCTGGCACCCTGCACCACAGCAGCAACACTAACCTCAGAGGTTACAGCACCGATCAATAGCAGGAGAAGTGATGAGCTCAGCGATGAGAAACACAAACTGTGCATTATCAGATCTTCTTATTGAGCCAAAAGCAAACGGACTTGTTCTTAAAAGCAAACGGACTTGTTCTAGGTTTAAATCAGGCCAAATGCAAAGAGTACAAAATAGGAGTTGTAAGGGAAACTACAGCAACACTTGCACACTCAGTGTTGGACTGCTGTATAACAGTATCATACATCCAGCAACCCTATACAATTCTTTCTAAAAGTGGTAATAGGTGGACAAGAAGTCATGAAACCAGCTTATTCCCTAATTTACTTATTCTGTGTTCAACATAAACAAGAACATATCTAGAGTGCAACAAATTATTCTCATTAGAAAAGCAAAAGTGGAAAAAATATTTCACTAAGGTTCGGATTTATGAACCTGCACATGAACCACAAGCAGTTATTTACAATAAGTACATTTAAACAGGAATAGTCTGGTTTGAGAATGGCTCCTCTAATGCTGGGCATACACTGTGTGATTTTTGGCTCATTTTGAGCCGATTTTTCAGTCATGCGACCGTTTTGTTGATCGGTCTGAGTTTCGCCTTCATCGTGTGTCATGCATCGTGTAGTATACGTGGGGTAACGAGAAGCGATTAACACGTCACGACCATCTGCTGATCATCAATCGTTTGGTCGTAAGAAAATCAAACCTGTTTGAAGTCCCGCCGGCCATCGTGAGGGTGTCACCGCAGCCTCTCACACTGCGCACGCGCAAACACAGAAATGAAAGTGAAAAGACGGAGCAGCACAGCAGTGCAGCGTGTGATCTGGACACAAGCGATGGAGGCACAACTTGTAGAACTTTGGCAAGCTCATCTCAGCCTTTTTGATGTGGCCTCACAAAATTATCACGACCACAACAACCGTGAAAATAGTTGGATTTACATTGCTGCTCAATCACAGTTGCCTGCTCAATGTTTTTCATTAGCAATCTAGCAAAGTTGATGGTGGTGGTGTGTGTGTGTGAGTGAAAGACAGAGAGGAACAGATTTTCTGTTATAACCTTCATTTTATAGACGCAAAGTGTGAGCACTCAGGTCGCATCAGAGCATCGGACCATATAGTGTGAGACCCTGCATCGTGACCTACGAACCCCTGCGAGTCAATCGTGCAGTTTGAGCAGGAGCTGAATAACGCGACTGAAAAGATCGCACAATGTATGCCCAGTTTAAAGTATCACTGCCTGTGTAATACTGTTGGTTACCAACATATACCTCTCTGAAAGAGATTACTTTATACGTCGACTTCTTGTTTTTCAGGGATATTTACTGTGCATTTGGTATTGTGGTATTGGAATATTTATATAGAAGTGTTTTTGACTGAGAAAATGAATGTTATCGTCCACTGAAATGGGCACTAGTTGTCCTAAAAAGCTCCTTAAAAAGCCTTCAGTTGATCCAAAATGCTGCAGTGAGAGTAATGACAGGGACAAGAAAGAGAGAGCACACTGGCTTCTCTTCATTGGCTCTCTATTAAATCCAGAATCAAATTTAAAATCCTTCCCCTCACATTCGAGGTCTTGAATAATCGGGCCCATCTTATTTTAAAGTGCTTATAGTACCGTATCACTCCAATAGAGCACTTCGCTCTTGCTTGTGGTTCCTGAGTATTTAAAAGCAAATTGGGAGGCAAAGCCTTCAGCGTTCAGGCCCCTCTTCTGTGGAACCAGCTTCCAGTTTGGATTCAGGAGACAGACATCCTCTCTACTTTTAAGATTATGCTTAAAGCTCTTCTTTTAGATAACGCTTACAGTGAGACACTGCAATAGGCCCAGGGTCCTGGGGGCTTCTTATGATGCACAGCGTTTCTTCTCCACTCACCTCTTTTCACTCGCTATGTGTTTATACACCACTTTGCATTTAATTATTAGTTATTATTAATCTCTGGCTCTCTTCCACAGTGTGTCTTTTTGTTTTGTCTCACTCCCAGTCAGTCGCTGCAGATGGCCGCCTCTCCCTGAGCCAGGTTCTGCTGGAAGTTTATTCCTGTTGAAAGGGAGTTTTTCCTTCCCGCTGCTAGATGCTTGCTCACAGGAGGTCGTCTGATTGTTGGGGTTTCTCTGCATTCTTTAGCTTAAAATATAAAGTGTGACACAGGAGTGTTTGAATCCTGGATGAGAAGTTTTAGGTTGAAGTAATGTTAGCTATACCTCAGTTAATAATCTAACATCCTCCAACACTCGGTTAAATAAAGGTAGTCAGCTAAGTGAGTAATGTAAAGTGCTCCTCCTATTTAACCACAGTCTGTAATGGCCAACCAGTAACAGAGACAGCACCACCAACACAGACAGCTCACTTTCCATTAAGCCAGACAAGTCTGCTGAGATCACTGGGGAAAAATTAAGACACCGTCTCTTTAAATCTGTCTGCATGACTAACTATCACACAGGAGGGATGAGACAAAGCACAAACTATTTCATGCACAAATGATTATCCTTTATAATGTTGAAACCCTCGATGGAAGAGGAGGTAAAGAAGGAGGATAGCTATGTTTTTTTTTTCCTTAGTTTCTCTTTTCCTCAAACTGTATGTGATCATTTCAAACCATGGGTAAAAAACCAAACAGTCAGAGTGCTTTGTTAAACATTTACAGATAGTGATTGAAGCCATAAAGAGCACACTGATCAGTGCACTTACTGAATCTGCAAATATTTCCATTGGACTGTTTGGTAAAAAAACACAGCACAGCTGCAGCTAACAATGTGTTTCAAAGCCCTTTTAATCTAGTTATTTTCTTTAATTAATGAGTGAAACATTTCAACTTTAATGCCTGGTCCGTATTATTTAGCTCTTCAGCTTTTTCCCTGTATTCCAGTTCTATCTGGATCGAAACCAAATATCTGCATAAACAGAATTTAGCCTAATGCTTGACTTTAACAGTTTAGGTACAGCGGGCATTAATAAAATCCTGCTTCTGCTCTGAGCCCAGAGGACAGAGGAAGAGCAGCTGACTGGGACAATAGAGAAAGGCACTAACTGTTCTCACAACAAGCATGTCAGACTACATTTAGACCAGTTTTACCAGGTTTTTGAAAAAGCCAAGCAATCTTAATGAAGCTTAGGATAATCTTCAAAATGAATTATCTGTGTGCATTAGCAGGCAACATGATTACTCAATTATTTAAAGTAGAACCCTGATCTAGGGGCTGGTACACGCATGCTTTACTAACCAGCATGTATAAATGCCACTCTAAAGTAAATACAATTTAAAGCTCGGTAAATATCATTTTTTCCACCATGAGGAGTGACATCACCAGGTGTTCCCCACTATGCAGCAGGGGGAATGACAGCGTCATCTGTACAGTATATCAAACAGCTCTTTGCACAGACTCCCCACTGCTTGGCTTATTACAGATGGGGAAAGTGTTGGGAAGACTGCGATGAACCACGAACAGGCACCAAAAAACAAAGCCTGGCAGCTTCAGACAAACTACACATAGAAAGTCTGCAAATGCTAAAGTGAAATGAGACTTTGAAAAGATGAAAACTCCAGCCGACATCACTCTGCTCATCACTGCTCTTTAACAGCCTCCGGTTTTGTTT
Source organism: Simochromis diagramma (assembly GCF_900408965.1). NCBI lineage: Eukaryota > Metazoa > Chordata > Actinopteri > Cichliformes > Cichlidae > Simochromis > Simochromis diagramma. The sequence goes on along the minus strand of NW_024387423.1, from coordinate 11,464,903 downwards.
TTGTGATGTTTTCAGTAAGTAGAGAAATTACTTCCTTGCATGTTTACTCAGGCTGGGTGCTCTTTTCAGCCGGAGTGATGAAGATGCAGAAGAAGCAGTTGAGTCACGCAGAACAGGTTGTAATTACCTCCCCTTAAGCCTCAGTGTACTCTGCATTTGTGCTCTTCATCTGGCCTCTTTCAAACATCTGCTGTCTTGAAACCTCAAGACCCCATCCGAGGAATACAGCACATAATGTTATTCAGCACGCTGACATCTCATTTCAAACCTTTCAGGCCTTTCAGCACATTGTTAAAAAGATCATCTGGACCAGTCAGCTCTCCTCTCTCATCAGTGCCTCTACCTTTCATCTGGAAATGTATTTATTCGTAAACTGATCTCATTTTGCAGGTTTTTATTTGACATTATTCTGTCATTCTTTTGGTGAAAGACAGTGGTCATTACACTCTGAAATGCAGTGCAACGTGCATGGGTGAAGAACTCTTTAAGGGTCAGGAAACAGGTCATTAGTTTAAACCCTAGACACAAGTGCAGAGCAGGTGTTCGGTGCCACGGTCGGCCGATCCCCCGGGAACTCCTGCCACTAAGGTTCCCCTGACAGAGCCATCAAAATTCCCAGGAGTGCCACATAATAGCATGCAGGGCGAGTGACCTGCTAATACAAACTGCTCAAGGACTGTTTTTGGAAATGAAGGTGATTAAAATCAGTCATTACAGCACTGAGAGCAGATTGCACTTTCTGAATCATCCTGATAACTGCAGTGGAGTCGGTGTCAGCCTAAGGGTGAACGTGAACACTGACAAATAAGTGAAAACCCCAGGGGGGAGTGAAAGAACCTGGAGATGCTTTGAAGAGTTCAAAGTCGTGAGGACAAACCTGCTCTTGGACCGTGGCACAGATGAATCATCTGCTATTAATATACAGTCTGGGCGCACAATCTGTTTATGTGGCCACTTCGGTGTGACAGCAGAGCCAGAGACGAGCTCAAGTTTGAATTACCAGCAGTGCTGCATGTACGTGTTCCAGTTCCCAACAAACAATGCACTCTGCAGCAGAAGCTACCTTATAGTTTAAGGGCTTGCAAGAAAATAAACAAACCTAAAAAGCAGGAAAACTATGATTTTATGGGCTAAATTGTTGCCTTTTTACATGCATCATCGTGATGCATCAGTTTTTGTTTTGTCGGTTCACAGGCACCTATTAAATTGAGACTTCATTATTTAAAATAGAAATCTGGAACCATATATTGCAGAAAAGATCTCAGTTTCAGGGATCTGATCCAAATTAGTCTTCAGCCATAATTATCTTACCCATCTGTCTACGAAAACAGAAGAACAACTTCTCTGAACTTCCTTTCCTTTTTCTTTTGTAGACTTACACATAGACAAACCACAGAAGGGAAAGTACATTGTAAGCATACACACAAGTGTATCACTTTAACCAGTGCAAACTCTCAAAACATCCAGAAAGTGTCACATGCCGCCGATTACAGCTGAACAGGATCGCTGGTGGACTCGATCTGAAACAGCATGCTGAGCTGTAGCATGTGACCCAACGTCTGCAGGTGTGGCACTTCTTTGTGTTTACACTGCTTTTGCATGTCTTTTTCATCTCAGTGCATCTTATTATGTCAGAAAGGGACATGTCTTGAAAAGGTTCAAGTGTAGGAACCAAAGCTACACTTCTGATTGTTTATTCTTTGTTCCTCATGACGGAAAACCTCCCAGTTCCGCCGACCTCCCTCATCATCTCAGGCTCCAAAACACAGTTCAAGGTTTTCAGGCTGTTGCACTGTGAAGTGGGAGGGCGTGTGAAGGCTTCCTAGCGTGAGAACTCTGAAAGTAGTTTACTTTTAAATTCCCTCTAGCGCAGTGTACTGGCAAGAACCTGGCTATACAACATCAATGACACACATCGTGTTGTAAACAAACTAATGCAGTGTGGTTCTTTTTAATTTCTTATATAAAGGCAGTAAAAGTACAAAGCATACACCACAAAAAGTACCTGGGATGACACTAATATTACACATACTATACCATCCCATAGTATTTTCTTCAAAAATGTAAGATATGTTATATATAAACGATTTTCTAGCATTGATGGCAGTCAGAAAACACAGTCAACATTGAGCGCAATTCAACAAACAAATTTAAACATGGTGTGTAGAAGTGTGCGTGCAATAACGTTGCATACAAACATTATACTGCACTAGTTTGCTTTGTTCCTTAAAGGTTAAAGTCCACGTGCCTGTGCAGAAAGTGGTTACACATTGCCCCAGCCGAGTAAATATGTGAAAGTTTACTCTGACTCTGATATCTTAGCTTAAGCTTCACTTACCAGCTTACTTCTTTACAACTTTGTTACAGAGAGACAGCGAGATGCTCCTGATGGCGACGGTTTGCTGTGTAACATCTCGCAACCAACAGTTATCTTGCATTGTACTGTATATCAATAAAATCTGAATAATTAGGTTAACTGATTAGCCTTTCTAGTGTTTATGAGTTAGGGTGGCATTGCTTTATCGTGTCATTAACTAATCACACACGCCCCTGGTTGTATACAGAAGCAGCTTAGAACGCTTGTCTCAATTCAAGGCTTATTCTAGCCTCTTTGGATCTGCTCTTAGAGACAAATACCCACTAAGGTCTCAGGGCTGTCCCACTGACACATCGTAAAGTGCATGAGGACTCTCTCCTAGACAATCTGACATTTCGAGCCCTTTATGAATGCTTTCAGTAAGCGTGCATTTCTGCAGACTCTACCTGAGGAAATTACCCCTCTTGGCACCTGGAACTGGAAGTACAGGAACATCACCAACTCAAGTGTGACTTCATTCACAGATCTGACTTTGACTTGTTTGACTTGGCTATTATGGTTGAGAATGTGGAAAGGCCTTTGACTTTCTTTGGCAAACCAGGTTTGATCATTAACCGTGGCTCAGGGGGTTGGGAAGCGTATCTGTAACCGGAAGGTCGCCGGTTCGATCCCCGGGCTCTCTGTCCTGGTCGTTGTGTCCTTGGGCAAGACACTTTACCCTACCGCCTACTGGTGTTGGGGGCCAATGGCGCGATATGGCAGCCTCGCTTCTGTCAGTCTGCCCCAGGGCAGCTGTGGCTACAACCGTAGCTTGCCTCCACCAGTGTGTGAATGCGAGAGTGAATGAATAGTGGCATTGTAAAGCGCTTTGGGTGCCTTGAAAAGCGCTATATAAATCCAATCCATTATTATTAAACTAAATATGAAATATGAGTAGCCGCGTGTAACTTAACACAGAGAGGCCTCTGCTCCAGAAATAGAGGTTCACAGAGGGCCGTTTCATTCCTCACACAGCAGCTGGAGCACAGATAGGTGAGGTTGCTGTCTGTTACTCAGGGGTTAGGGTATACTGGCCCAGTTGTGCACCAACTGGGCCATTATTGAGCTGTAATGTAGCACACTGCCCACCCACAGTTCCTGTAGAAGTTCTACTGTAGAGTTACCCGTCTCTAACATCGTCTGCACACTTCCACAACCTGACTCCACGTCAAGTTAGTCTCAGTCTTAGTGGGGCGGCAGCACCCTGCTCTCCCAAACAACCCCCGCTGTCCAGAGAGACAGGGAGAGAGGCACGGGGACTACTAATGAACCCGAATGCCATCCGTGGCGTTTCAAGAGCAGCAGAGCATGCATCTGATTAATCTTTGTCCTAATTAGATTGAACAATTAACCTGCCCACCACCGAGCTCTGGAGCCTGATGACTCTGCACGAGCGTCAAACCTCCTGTACATTTAAAAATGAAGCGTGCCCTCACACTGCAACTTTCCTTGTTTTCACAGCGACCAATTAATTCTAAGTAACAGCGCACAGCCTTCAGTGTGATATCTGGGCGGAAGGAGGGACAAGAGCTCCGAGCCGTTTCTGCTTTTCACTTCAATGGCACTACATTTCTGCGCTTTTGATTCAAAGTCAGAGGAGGCACTGATGGGTCTCATCACAAATTAAGTGTGAGATGCGAAGCAGAAAGAGGAGGGGAGAAGGGGAAAAAAATCCAATCTTCATTAACATGGAGATACTCCCCCGATGTGAAACGCCTTGAGGACATACTTGTTCACTCACTGGCTGGATGCTTTAAAGCATGGACTGCCTGCTGATCTGAAATATTTGAAATGCTTCACTTGTTACATGCACTGCATCCTCATAACAATGTGGACAGGGAGAATGCAACCACAGAGGACATGAACCTAGCCGATCCCTTATTAATTAACATGAGCTCAGCTGTAGGGATGCAACTGGAAGCATACAGCCCTTTGACTGGACACTGTGGGAGGTTTTCTTTTTTTTCATAAATCATGTGTGCATGAGCCACAATTGCACAATGAAAGCTCATGAAGCTTAAGATTGTTTTCCCTTTTCTTTCTTTCTTTCTTTCTTCTTTTTTTTTTAGCATATTGCACAATGTAAAGTACTGCAAAAAATCTGATGTACAGTGATTGGCACAGAAGAAATTAATCTTAGCTTTGAGCTATAGATCAGTGGAAAAATGTTTAAGGGTCACACTTTTTTTACTCACTGCCTTAAACTGTTCTTTATAAATCTGCAGTACGGCTCTTTAACCCAGCCGACCATACAACGTTAGCTGGGTTAAAGTGTACTGTTTTGTGTAATGTTTTTGAGGCCCTGCCAAGGACAACACGACCAATGTTGCGAGTTTAATGAGCCCATTAAAAGTGACTGGGTCAGCTGACGGGGCTCTGCTGACAGCAACAAGTGCTTGACAGTTGGTAACTTAAAAAGTGCAGTCGTTACGCAACGTGTCAATCCGTGTTTGAACCTTTGTGGAAACGCTCAGTTTCATTTAATACGCGTAACTTTTGACTGCACTGAAAGCTGCGATAGATCGCTGCGGAAATGGCTGGCAAAACTCGAAAAATAAAAGTTGAAAATATATAGCAACGCGTCAGATTTTACTAGTTAAACGTTGCGGAAGCTAAATGTGGGAGTTTCTCTTTATTGCAAAACCTTAACACGTGTAGTGTTGGGTAAGGGAAGGAGAAAATCCACGAGTATACGTTAAACTCGATGACTTTCAAAGGGAGTTTGGAAGCACTCTCCGAGGCGTGCACTGCAGGCTTGTTTCGCTCTGTAAAGTTGAGAGCGTACACAGCAAAACTCTCAGCGAGCACAGCTGATGTGAGACTGACCTGTCCTGGAGTAGACGGTACTTCTGTCATGTGTCGTCCCAGTGTTGTGCTGCTCTAGGTGGACCGAGTCCTGCACGGGTCCGGGCCACAGTCTCTGAGAGATTGCATCCCTGACAACTCTGGCGCCGCTGCCCGTGATAGAAAATATGTAGTCCATTATTGTACGGCTGCAGAACCTAGCTAGCTTAGCTAACAAAAAGAGTTTTCAAAAGTGTTTAAATAGCCGCTCTCATCGCGCAAAAAGAAAAACAATGCTGACAAAGCAGCGACACTCAAACTCGTAGTGTGAACGAACCTCAACTACTCCACACATTCCAAAACAGGAACTATTTGAAACACGTCAACGGGTGCGCACTGTTTTTGCCCCTAGTGGACTCGAACGCAACAGGCTGTCTTCCAGTGCAGCCTACTGCCCTATTGGCCCACATTTACACTAACTGCATTCCACAGAAGGTTCCTATATTTGATGTAGCCTCCTCAATAACATAGCTAACCGCTTTACTTTGCTTTAGCAAAGTCTGAATTAGTTGTAGTATTGTGTTCCTATTGCTTACAAACTGTGTATAACATGGTAGCACTTTAAGGTTTTTTTTTTTATCCAGAATAATGATTAATAGGTTTGTAAGCTTGAAGATGCAAGAAGATAAACACATAAGTATTTAAATGTGTTTACAGCTACACTGTGTTATAAACCACACATTACATGCTCATAGATGAGTGTATGGCTAGGGATTTTGGTCAAACAAAGCTTAAAATACAATTTTATCCACAGATAAGCATTTGAATGCAGCAGGCAGGGTTCACATCTTGTTACTTCAGGTTACATTCTTTAGGTTTGCAAATATTTTTTAATGCTGAAGTTCATTTGCAATGAATCACAAGTTACAGATTCAGTGCTGATTGAACGCAGACTTTTAAAAAGTCATTCATGAAACCTGAACTTGAAAAAAATCTTTACAAATAAAAAAATAAAAAGGGAAAAAAAAATGAAGCTCAGCACAGCCCACACCGATTTCCACATCGTTGCTAGGAGATTTGATTGCCATCAAGTGTGGGGCTTTATGGCACCCTGGAGACTGACATCCATCTGACTCCCACCTTAATAACATTCTAATAAATTGAGACTCTCACATCCGGAGGCAAAGTACACCTCCGTGCCCATACTGTAAGTTACTCAAGGGTCCAAAGTGAGAACTCTGAGAGCTGCGACATATACGCGTCTGCTCGTCCACTGATGGATAGGCAGAGATGGCATTTGCTGTGCGCAAATGAACATGGAAAAGTGAAAAGCCGGCAGACCGGAACAGGGTGTGATGATTGGGAAGCAGCCTCAGGTTGTGAGCTGGAGAGCCTGTGATTCATTATTTATCCCAGGGGGGCAGAGCTGCTCTGGTAAGTAAAGAGTGTAAAGACAGGCCGTGTAATGATCCAGCAACACATTCACATGAGAAACGTTAAAGATGGGGAGGGGGGAGAACTTTTCTTTGCGAGGATAATCAGACAGGAAAAGCACCTGTGTCTCATTCCCAGTATGTGTGAAAGGCCAGCTGAGGTTAAAGCATCTGTTATATCTGAGTGCATTGAAGCAGTGAGGTTTGAGAGTGCCAGCCATTTTCAATACTGAAAGTGCTCCATCTGCTGGTTGCCTTAAGTAGCGTGGGTATTACAATAGAGTGCATCAGAACGAATGCAGTTTTGAATATATGAGATTTTACTTTTTTTTTAATTTTGAGAAAAAAATGACTTTTTTCTCATCATCTTTGACATCATCTGCCTTTGTGGTTCTGTTCAAACAAGCAGGGCTGCAACTAAATGCCTGTTTTCACTGTCTATTAATATGTCACTTGATTTAATGACTGGCCAATTACTCATTTAGTCTGTAATAAAGCTGAAAAATGTCCCCTAAATGCCCCCAATTCCTGTTCCTAGGATGTTTAATTTACAAGAAAAATAAATCAGAGACACGCTTATAAGCCGGAAAGCCTGGATGCTCGAAATTTTCTTTAATTAACAACTTAATCAGCTATTACAAATGATCGGCACCTTATCGCGCTGCGTTTCAGCTGCCCTGCAGTCACGCGGGAGAAGAGGTGTTCTGTGACAGATCCAGTCTAAACATATGTGAGCCTGAAGCAGGGGGACTGTTCAAACTAGTGTTTTTTTACTTCACAAATGAAAAGAATATAGCACACAAACAACTTCGACAGCAGATATTTGAATATTTGACTTTGAATCATAAGCACCTGTCCCACTTTTTTCCTCTCTGACCTTGTGTAGCGCCCTGCTGGTACACTTGGCGCTTGAGCAATGTGTTTACACTGGCCCAGCGCCACCCCAACAAACCCCACCCCACTGCGGGGCCTCGTAGCTGCGTGATGTACTATGTTGCTGTACAGCTGCCCAGAGCGGTCATCAAATCATCCATAACATTCTCAGAGGGAGCCATCCTCTCTGCGCTCTAACCCCATAGGATTAGAGATATACCGAGCAGTCGTGCACGCCAAACAATAACACCCAATCTAGTTTTAAAGACCTATTTTCTCAGAGAACTCCTCCACTCTCTAATTAAGCCGTAAATGTGACCAAAGAGGGAAAAATGAAAGAATTCCCTCTGTGCTCATCCGACTATGAGCATCATTGCATGGAAATTATATGAGTTACTTTGTTCTCCTTAAGCCTGCATGTTTGATGTGTGTATTTCGTGTATTTTAGAGGTGATTAAAGAGACCCTGGAGCAAATTAGCTAACTGACATTTATTACGCTGTTATGTCCTTCTGAATTTTTGCAAATTATCCCATTTCTGTGGACTTACAGACCATTATATTGGGTATATTTACAATATCCTAAAGGGACACGTTCTAATTTGGTTGCGTGTTTACAAGGCATGCAAAAGCTATATCATAACCTTTCTTATTAATTTCTATCTGGATCAGAGCAGCATTTGAGAACCATTTTGTTTAATGGAGAAATCTTGCTGTTCAAGTACCTGCATTTAAAAAAAACCCAGCTGCTGTCAGCAAAGGCCCTGAGAAGGTCCTGTGCGTGAGCCTTTGTCATCATCTGGGTGTTAATCTCAGCAGTTTCCCATTCAGAGCCAGGTTGGTTGGCACCTAACCCTGAGAACAGGGACGTTTTCATTACGAAGAAACACGCAGGCCACGGGGGAGCTGCTGCCACTTTCCCTGTTATCAATGAACAGAAGTCACAAGTAATGTTGCATAAGCAGTCTGAGCTGAAGCAACACGCTGAGCATGTGCATGCACTGTAAAGCCTGTGTTAGCATGTGCACACGCTTACTGTACGCCCATTTCTCACACAGTCTGCCCTTTCTTCCAGACTTTTTTTTTTTTCGTTTGCAGTGGAAATCACTAGAAAAACACAGCGCAGAGTTCACTCGTTTGACACAAATGCACCTGCTGGCAAACACAACCGAGCCTTTCCGTGTACGGCACTGGTTGCTTGTAGTGAACGCATCTCACGTGGCATTTCCAGAAGCATCTAACAGAGCTGGAGTGTACGCACAGAATGTACAGCACACATTGTCCTGTGTTTCATGAGCGTTATGCTCTATTATCCCGCAGCTCTTACAAGATGACGACCAATAAAGACGGTTTGCTGCCAGGAGGAATCAAGCGGAGGCATACAGACAATGGCAGCAATCACAGGTGTTTAACAGCTCTTGTCAGAAAATGCCGCTTTCTCTCGGGCTGTTTCACTAGGGAAGTAAAGCTTTGCCTCTCAAAAGCTTGTCAGTACTACAACAGATGAACATGTTTTTCACATTGACAGCAGGAGCCAAATATTCATGGGAGGGAAACATGAATCGAATGTTGTGTGGTGCCTGTTAAAGCCAGAACAATGCCAGGCTGAGTCACCGGATCATCTGGAGAAATGCGCCTTTTAATTACTCAGAGCAGTGATTATATAAGTCTGACTGCTGTCACTCAAATGTTTGCCTTGATTTTGCACGAACGCTGCGGAGCACCTTCCATCTTGCTGCTTACATGGGACTATACAAACATTTGTGCGAGGCTATTTGGCCCATGAGTCATAATCTAGCATTGATATTTAAATCATGTGTGAAACTCTTATCAGTGGGATGCAAGCAGCAATAAGTAACCATGCATTTAACCACAGACTGCATAAGAGAGATGCGCACAGCCTGAGTGACATCATTCACTGATTTGTGAAGACCTGCTTTGAAGTCCCGAGCTGAGGATTTTGTGCATTGGCATCATGGTGTTTTGAAACCAGACATGATGATTGTGGGGTGGATAGCATAGAGAAAGCACACTTCAAGCTCATGCATTGAGGACTGGACACAAGCCAGGACCTCACTTAAGCGAATGCTGCTTTATCCTCTTGTATCACTGTTGTGTATTTGTGACTTGCTAAATAAGCCACAAGCAGACCACTGATCAGGTTCTTTCCATGAATGTGCAGCAGCGCTGTTTTTAAGTGCAGAAATAGAAGGATTATGTTTGTGGTGCTGGGGTGTGGTTTGGATGCTGGAGTGTGACAGAGCTGTAAACACCGTGTCTGTACATGTCCGTAAAGGTTCTCAGTCATCTAGGTTATCGTAGGAAACTAACACATGTCGTGCACGGTTGACATCTTCAAGGAAACGTAACTTCTTGAAGTTTCCTTGAAGACGTTTCACCTTTCATCCAAGAAGCTCTAAGTCTGTACATGTTTTTATTAGAATATGTAAATTCTTCTCTGACCAAACTGACCGGATCGACACCACACTCAAGTTTGTCGAACTGAAGCCAAGAGACCAATAGCCCAGCTTAGTGTAAAGATTAGATGTGTGCCTTCTTATTAGCAAAGACAATGACAGAAATGAGAAGGGGTCACATGTAAGTAGTTCAATGATTACTTTCAGTCAGTGTTTGGAGTTTTTTGTTTTTTTTTAAACTGGCCATCAAATAGCAAATCATCAAGCTCTCCGCTGGGCTACAGCCTTGCGAGTTGGAGCAGAGATAACCAATCTCAAATCTCATGCCAGCTCATATCAAAAAGGCAAGGTCAATGTCATGCTTCAAGGTTAGAGCTAAACTTTGACACAACACATAAACTACAACACTGCTGCCATGAGGAAAAACTGAACCTTTAAAAGAGGTGTTCTATTTTAGAAGATAAGCTGCTTGTCACAGTCAGTTGTGCTCTTTTATACATTTGGTTTTATATTGAACTCATTCAGAAGACCTTAGCTAACAGTTTCTCCTCACTATAATGCGGATTTGTGACCACGGGATCCAAATATATCATCCAAAAAGTGGATCTTTAGTTGCCTCTAAGAGTCTTATGTACACAGAGAGAAACAGATACAGGAATAAATGAGACTGGATGAATAAAGGCTCCACAGTCAGGTTGATACATGATGTCAGAGTGCTGAAATAAGCCTCTGTGTTTAAGCTTAATGCCTTTAGCAAAGACAGGAAACAAGAAGGTGATGGTTAAGGTTGTTGTTGTAGCACCCAGCCTGACACTGACCTGCCGCCACATCAATTCACCCCCCTGTTATTGCCTTTTTTCTCTCTTCGGACAGTTCTACAAGGTGGCTAGTGGTGATCGATGGGCGGTGCCGTCAGAGCGGGCTATCTTTCTCCGCCACTTCCACCCCCTCTACTCTTGGTCATCTATCCTCTGTGGGCGTTCGCCCTGTCTGAAGCCGCCACGAGAGGCTGGGTGGGCCCCCGGCGAATGATGACTGCTGGCTCGGTGCGAAGCACCAACCGCTTGCCTCTCTCTTCCATCTGTGTGGATGCTTTTCATTTTACTGCCTGGCAAAATTCTGTTTATAATTACCTGACAGCCACCAGAAGATGCTTAATTACAGGCGCAGAGGAAGAGAGAACGAGGGAAGACGAAAGGGAGAAGCAGGATGATAGTGGATGAGAAAGAAGGAGGGGGCGAGGAAGGAAGGGAGGGACATGCATCAGACATGCACCACTGCTCTCTTCATACAAGGCAATTTATTAAAATAATAAAGCCCAGCCTTGCACTGAAGGTTGAGTCCACAATAAACCTGACAGGGAGGCAGAAAAGCGGTGCTACAACACCGAGGCACATAAACAAAACAAATGCTCTGTTATGTCTGCGTCCACTTTATTATCCAAGCTGAACTCTTCAGGAGTTAATTGCTTTCTTTTAAACGCAGACGCAGTCATAAATTTCATCATTAGCCTAACATGAATCGTTCAGCTTTCAGCCAAAGCACAAAAGCACAAAGAATCCTCTACATAAGCCTCTTCACCCTGGACGGGCATTAGACTCTGTGACGAGATACAGCAAAGTGCTGTGGGATGGGGGGCGGTGTGGGGGGAATTAAGAGCCAAATGGACATCTTAAATCCGACAAAGATGCTAAGCGCCTCTGCGCGCTCTCTCCGTCTGCTGTAAAACTGTCGTCATCCCAGGCTCTTTTCATCTATCACCTGATATCACTTGTTCCACGAGTACGCTAAATTGGATAATGAATCTCTCCCCACCAGGAGATGCAGTACATGGATAATTTGTTGGGGAAGTTACGAGCCGGGGGCATATTGCATCACTCGAGGTGCGAGATGTTAGCGTGGTTAAATGGATGCAACCTTTTGGATGAGTCCACAGTAGTTACATGAGTGAATTAGGACCTAGTGACGACGTAATTAACTGCACAGGGAGGAACTCGTTAATGAATCACTCCGGCTCGGTTAATGAAACACATTTAAGTTAAATATGGTGTCAGTCTATCGATACGCAGCTTATGATGTTGCTAAGTGAATGTTAATTTCATGTAGATATAAATCTGTTAATCTTTTAAAAATAAATATCCTACAAAACGAATCAAAAATCATCTGAAAGGCTTTTCTTACTGTCTCTCACTGAAAAAGGTGATGATAATCTGACTTTGATAAGATTGTGCCTTTTTCAAGACGTCTTTTTTTCATGCAAAGATTTTCTTTCATTTAAAGAGTAAAGTTGAATAGCCTTTTAAAGAGACACAAAGAGGTTGAGTGTGAGAATAAAAACTGCAGGGGTAAAAATGAAATGAGAAATAAATTGAGTTGGAAATGTTTTGGAACATTTTGGAAAATAAATTAATTCGATTTCTTGCTCAGAGCTAAAAGGTCGCTAAAGCTGGGATGTGTTAGCTTAGCTTAGTCTAAAGACTGCTGAGATCTTTTAAAAGGTAAGTTACTCTCCTTAAAGATCTTTTTAATTGATGTCCTGCTTAAATGAGCAGAATGAACCATTTTACTTAGCTTTAGAAAACGTTGGTTGATTTCTTTGAACAAAGCTATGCTAGCTTTTTCCCTAGCAACTTTAGCTTACAACAACCAGACTGTGGATCTAGAATTTGATGCATATTGTTTGCACAAATCACACATTTCTCTGATAAATGGATGTAGCCCAGTGGCACAAACTTCATGCTTCCTACAAAATGTGTAGTGGGACTGTAAACAGCTACAGCTGTAAAGTAAAAAAATCCCTTAGAAAGTAGCACGGTGACCACCAAGAGAGGAACTTTTAAACAAGAGGGGTAACTATTTCCCTTTTTTGAAGAGACCATTGACTCTTTTTGTAAAAGTCTAGCTGTGACAAACACCAACATAAAGAATGCTGTTGGTGAACCGTGGCTAAAGATGCGTGAGCTGGAGCCGGACCTCTGTAGGGCAACACTGTGAGAAAAGGTCATTTCCTTACGTGAGACCTGAGCTGACCAGCTGTGTCTATGCTCCATTTGTTTGCTTGGACATATAATATCACAGCTTTGCAACACATAGCTCTGGGTAAATTTTACTTTATTTTACTTTACACTGCTTTGTTGTGTCTAAAGACCGATATTGCACCTAAGCACTGAGGCATTCAGCAATGACTAAGCATCCACTGTGGTTTTATTGTTTTGTCTTCATCATTCAATCATATTTTGGGGTAGTTACAAAATGCATTACAAAGCAAAATAAATTGCAAAGGTAAAAATAGATTTCAGATAAGTCAGTAGCGAAACCAAAGACCACTCACTTCTCCTAAATAACCGATAGGAATTCAACTGAATCAAAACCAAGAAGAGCAATTTTAAAGCCCATTTTCATAACAGCTTTGTCCTTTGATGGCTGTGTGTTTTTCCCCTGCTGTACCAATACTTGTAGAGCTCAAACTTGATGTATGTAACTTCTGCTGCTTCACGTCTCTGTGGCAGTTTTCCAGAACCCTGCCATCCAGCAAATGTCCAGAGCAATGACCCGTGTGGCGAAAAGGCAGCGCACTATGCTGGCCGACTAAATCCTGTCCCCCAGCTATTCTTCCTCTTGAATAAACCAGTACATGGCAAACATGGCCCCAGAAGCATTTATAATATAAAGTATTCCACATTCTAATCAGGCCAGGAAGAAGAGCTCAAGGTGGATGTGGATGAGTCGCTCAGATTGCTCAGCCAAATTTTCCATCTCTTGTCATTATATCCACTGATGGGATAAAAGCCACATGTACAATGGATGCTACAAAAATTAAAGTGTTTGCTCACTCTGAAGTAACACAGCCATAAAAATATGGAAAAAAAAAATACTTCTGTACTTCACCAAACATTACCAAATATTCATTATCCATTTGATATGTTTTTGCCATAATAACATTGTAACCCTGGAATTCCTCCAATCAAACACGACATTTGAGCTGATTGGAAAGTTATGACAATATATGAAACTGGATAGTAAAGCGTAAACAGTGCAGTAGAATTCAACAATACCAATTTAAAATGAGCACAAACAGATTTACTACCACTGTACTTCACGTAAATCTCCTAATAAGTTAGCACAAAATCTGATTTCAGTGTAGGAAAGGTGGAGTCGGGCAGTAACAATGAACATTATTCTGCTGAGTGCTTATTGCATGAATAATGTCTAAAAACAAAACAATTGGGATGACAGCAAAGTTGTATCATTATTATTATTATTATCATCACTGATGATGATAATAATAACCATTTTCAGCTGCATCAAAATTAGAAAATGTCTGAAAAAGATTAGCAATGAACAATGCAAGACACAGATCAAACAGTTGTATATCATTAAGGATCCACATTAACACAACTTGTAGTGTTTCGTACGAGCAATCCGATTCCAGTGCTGCTGTAAATTCGGTTACTTTTTCCATAAATATCATCCATAACTGTGAGATTTATCGACTCCTTAAAGGCACTGAGTAATAATGCTTTACAGCGCCTGCCGTCGCATAAGCAGGGTTTCTTCTGTTTTTAGTATGTACATTAGATACTGGGGAAATAGAGCCGTTCTTAAACAACGGGAGCCCATAAATTCACGAGCAAAGAGAAACAAATATCAGCCGTTATGCGAAGTGGCAGATCTTATTTTCCCTCCGCTGTAAAATGAATCAATAGCTGGGGCTGGTCTTGGCGTTCGACAGTGGAAAACTGCTTACTCTTCATTTGAGCTATATGTAATCAATCCTAGCCAGAGGATGGCTACAGCCCTTTCCAAACTAAGTGGGGAAACAGTGGGATTACTGCCTCTGTGGCATTTATAAATTGAGCCCAACGAGAAGAGGGCCACCGAGAGACTCCCCGGTCAACGTAATTACACCGGCAGGCCAATAAATCCGACCCATAGATCTTTTACAGTGGCGCTGCAGTAAATTCAGCCTCTTTTCCTTGCACTGCTTTCTTTCACTCCAGAAGAAAACATTAATGTTTTTGTTTCTGTCAAAGTGGGAAAAAAAGGAGAAGGGGGAAAAAAAAAAACCTAACAGCGGCCTTGGTGGCTACAAATCTCTGTGGCTTTTGCTGCTGGCCAAGATGTGATTCAGTGCAGCGATTTAGATCCACACAGTGTTGAGTCATACATATGACAGCATACTATGCTGTGGACACAAATCTACATTAAGTGTCCTTGAAACAGGGGAATGTGAAGGTCTGTTTGAAGTTAATCTCATATCATTTCCTTATGAAAAACTAAGGGCACAAAAGATGCACAGAACTGATTTAGGGAGTGTACGCGTCGTCTCTGGGGACATTCAGGAATGACAAATGTCAGACAAATATATTAAAGGCCATTTGCGACAGGGCTAACATCATTGTGATCCGTGTAACATTGAGACAGTCTAAGGAGAAGTGAACCTCTTATCCTCTTAGTTGCATGTCTGTCCTGCATACACAAGTCTGTCCACAGCAAACAGGTTTCATAGCATTTGCATGCAGCAGCAGCTGCAACTCCTCTTTAAACTACAGGTGTAACAATACCTCCTCTTCTATAAACATGGCGTTTGGCTAAATGGATGTTCACCTTAATTCACTCTGGATGCAGCCTAATTAGTGTAATATTGATGGAACCAGAGATGTTCAATGCCTGCATAAATTTGGTTGTGAGCTGCTTCGTCTGGCTTTGCAATAGGACCAACCGTTTCAATACAGAAAATGTCATTTGCATTCAGGTCACCTTTTAACTCCTATTGTTTGCAATCATGATACAAAGAGGAAGTTTAGAGGGCACCAATGGGATGTGATTAATTCCGCAGAGCAGCTAGTCTGGTCTGGATAAGAACATGGAGAGCGCTCCGAGAATAATAAGCACAAGTAAAAAGTCAAAACCTGGTAAAACAGAGGTGACATTCCCTCCCTGTAACCAAGTTAACATCAAAGCGGCTCCATTGCTGTCTGGGGATGACTAAAGCATACTATTAACCTTTGTGAAAATGGTTCCTGAGGCCTCCTGGGTGTCTGTGCAGGTCTGAGGTGCATGTGTCTGTCCACCTCTCTCATATTGCAGTGCGGATATATCAAATCAGGTATGTACATGCATGTAAACACTTCTTGTGCACGGCCTCAAAGTGCATGGACGCACATCGTGATACGTCTACATCAAACTAAAAACACTGCAGGTGCTATCACAAGCAGTACCTGAATAAAACTAATCACTGCTTTGTTGTTTACAGACAGAAAACAAGCCCATCCACAAGTATCAGATATCCCAATTAAGGTTTGCAAGAACAGTGTGATTTGACTGCTTCTGGTGCTGCTCAGTATAAATGCAGCCCTTTGGGCATGCTGTTGTGAGGCTTTTCTTATCAACATGCAGTGTAGACTGTGCTACCCTGTAGGCACAGCTGCTTTCACAGGATTAACTGTCAAAGTTCTTGTACAATATTACCCAAACTGCCTTAACCCCTAGTGTGTATGCAAAGACTGCTGTGTGTGTGTGCGTGTGTGTGTGTGTGTAGTGCCTTGTTCATGTGGCTGCATAGCTGTGAATAGGAATTAAACTTTCAGTTACCTGCACAGAGCTCTGTTTTTAACAATGGCTTTGATAATAAACTCTATTTTAACACTGAATATAGAATATCTAAACATATCTCTCTGAAGACAATGCAGATGAGGACAGAATTATTACCCCACCTGATGCTAATAGTCAGTTGTGCCTGCAGTCGTTTGTTGTAGTTTCCTGAGCAATCCCAGCCGATTCTTCTTTGGCTAATCTCTCAGTCTCTTCCAGATTCGACGGTCTTCTGGCTTGTTCTTAGTCTTCAGTTCATTCCACAGATTTTCAGTGGTATTAAAGTCAGAGTTAGAGGTAGTTCTTCTCAAGGAGCAATGCATGTTTTAGGGATCCAGTTTTGCTGTTGACTACTTGAGGTTTTCTTTCAAAATCTTCACATATTATTCCTTCCAACTTGAAGGAATTGAAATTGAAATTCCCAGTTCCAGATGCACTGAAGCAGCAAGATACTGCCACCTCCTTGTTTCACTGTCGGGAGGGTGTTCTTTGGGTGGTACTCCTCTCCCTTCTTTCTTCTAACATTAGCTCTCTCTGGCCAAAGTTCTAGTTTTGTCTCATCTGACCAAAGGACACAATTCTAGTATGGATAGTCTTTCTCCTGGTTGTCCTTAGCATACTTCAGTCTGCAGGTTCACAGTCAGCCAAGTCAAGACTGTCGACTCTTATTGAATCTTGACTTGTATTTATATCTTGGCAGTTGTTCTGGGGTCTTCAGACACATCTCTCACTAGTTTGCTTTACAGTCTTTGAAGGCTTCCTACTTCTGCCAGGCTTGTTCTGTACTGTGTGGCTCTCTTTGAATTTTTGATGATACATCTCAATTCAGTTCTTGACATTTGGAAAAACTGACAACTTTATATATCCACCTTCTACTTTGTGAGCATCCACAAGTCTTTTTCTCATGTCTAAGCTAACTTCTTTAGTTTTTAGTAGCTTCTGACAGGTCAAACTCTTGAGGTTTTAATACTGGGTGTAAAATTGGAAGAAAATCATAAGTTTTAACTTGATTTTACAAGCTTTGAGTGTTACAGAGTTAAAGCACATCATTGCACAGCAGTGGTTTGTGCTATGGTTAAGAAATTTTCAGTTTTTTCCAGCTAATAACACTGATCTTGGTCAATTTTTTTTGTTTTGTTTAATAAGTCTATTATTGTCAGAGGTGGTAAATAATGAAGTACAAATTCCTTGTTACTGTACTTAAATAGAAATTTCAGGTATCTGGACTTTACTTGAGTATTTATTGTCTGACAACTTTTTACATTTAGTCCTGACATTTCTAAATAAATATCAGTACTTTCTACTTCTTACATTTTCAAAACTGGGTTGTTACTTTAGGTTTTACTGCAGGCCATCAAACATCGAACCAATTTGAGCCTGAGCATTAAAGGATAAGAGGCAATCCTGTTTGCGTCGCACAAAAAGATATGAAAGATGCAAAACCGTGTGCCAAAGTCAGAAGTTAAAGTAGGCTGGTGTTTTTACTTTTTGGCAGAGCACAGGAATGATTGCAAGTGTCCATAAGCTGCGGTCGCATACTTCAGCATCTCGCTAGAACAAGACGAGTGAGCATAAAGGGAGCAATACTTTTTATGTGGCAGGTAATTTCAAATGCAACGTTTCTATCAGCTTAACAAACCTCAGCAAACACACAAACTGTTTGTGTGCAGTTTGTCACACAGTGTGTTGCTAGCTTAAAGTCCAGTTGCTGTATTTCACAGGAGGAGAAAAGACATAGAGCCAACTTCACTCAGAGATGGAGAAAAGTAAGGAAGACAGGACAGGAGAGGAAGAAGAGAGGTTAGATTTAAAGGTAAGGACTCTCTCAGTGGTATTCCATAAACTGGATATGTAAATCTTACATGTAAGTCCTCGTGTTTGTAAATCAGATATTGGGTCTGTACATGTGACATTATGCTTTTTCATATTGTGAAACAAACTGAGGTAGACC
The DNA here is from genome assembly GCF_900408965.1 of Simochromis diagramma. Lineage (NCBI taxonomy): Eukaryota > Metazoa > Chordata > Actinopteri > Cichliformes > Cichlidae > Simochromis > Simochromis diagramma. The sequence continues at coordinate 11,446,497 of NW_024387423.1, read as the reverse complement.
AACTGTGTTATTTAAAGGTTGCATGAAAATACTCTGCAGGTTAGTGCAGGATAAACAGGTTTGTTTGCAGTTGTGTACATCCACAAAGAGCCGCAGGTCAGCAGATCACTGCCAGCTCTTAATTTAAATTATTGTGAGTTGTGATCCTCTACCATGCTGAGCAACTACAACTGATTTTAGGATTCCCCCACCTGCTGAATCCCATTTTAACCCCTGACTGCGCACAAAATTTTGAGAGAAACTTTCAGTTTCATAGGTGGTAGAATTTTGTCTTCACCTGTATATCTAGCTTTACACTACTTGGCGTGAAATGGCTAGCCTTTTACGAGATCTTCATATTGAACATGGCTAAAAAAAAAAAAAAGAATTCATCTCCTGTTTATTTAAATGACTTCTTTTACCCAGCCAATAGTCTCAAACCTGAAAACTCTGAATATGCCAGCTGTAGTTCCACACCAAACATCTGCATGACTCACATCTTTCCACCTCTTCCATGTTTCTGCTAATTCAGTGGTTCCTAGGAAGGATAAACACCGATCTCTATAGTGAACATGCAATGTCAAACAAGAGTTGGGAGATGCTGAGGAGAGAGAAAGCTTGAAACCCTGAAAAAGGCAGAGAACGAGGCTGTGTGGGAGGAAGTGAAAGTAAGACACTTCACTGGATTTGCAGTGGGGCTAAGCTGCCTTCTGGTTCTACGTGACCGGCCTATACCGCCAAGGCAGGAAGGCTTGAGCTTATCTCAGCGCACACAAGCAGCACCGCTGGCAAAAGCACCCTGGCATGGCTGTGGGTGCTGCTGCCAGAGCGTGACCGATGGCTCTTACTCTCCCTCTCTCCCTTCTCATTTTAACGGTTATTCTCTCTGACAAACGTTCATCCAATCCCTCTGTCGTTCTTATTCACTCAGGGGAGAACATATAAAGGTTCGATACTGATGCAAAGCATAGTGGCAACTTACACTTAAGGTGGATTTCATAGCAAAAGAGTCCTCCTTTGCCCTTATAGTCTGCATCATACATGGTCTGTAATAACAGCTCAGCAGTGAGTAAGCAGGATATTTCCATTTGTCTGGTTTAAAGTTTGACTCATCTTTATGAAATGCAATTCTAATAAAACAAATGTTGCCAAACTCTCTTTCCAGACCACAAATACTATGTCTGGAGTTCTACAGCAAACTAATAGAATGGTTATATCAACCTAATCTTTACAGAAATGTATATCAGACAGATATATGACAAACAGCTGAAGTTCACATCATACCTAATGTCCATTTGCACTGAACACATTCATGTCAAAAACAGTGAGTCTGAAGTCACCTCTTACTCACCTAAAACGGAATAAGTGGCCATTAGGCAATTATTTGAAAGCAGGGACTCAAAATTGCACCTTTTTAGTGAAAATTACATGTCTGACACATGAACCACACTGTACTCACTAACTATGCTCACTTTTTATCTTTTTTTTCACAAATATAAAAGCTGTGTGGATTAAAAAAAAAAAGTGAGACCCAGTGGAAGAAACGCAGAGTCAGTGGGAGTCAGTCAGTCGTTGATCTCACATCTGCAGCTGGTTCAAGATGCTGCTGCACGACTGCCTACAGGAACTCATACAAGACAGCATATAATCCCTGTGCTGGCCTCACTGCACTGGCTGTCTGTGTCTTTTAGAGTTTATTTTAAAATTCTTATGTTTGTTTTTTAATACTTTCCCAATCTTGCCCTGCTTTACCTCTCTTCTGGTGTGTAGGGCTTCTTCATCCCTACACACCTTGTCGGTTTTTTAGGTCAGCTGACCAGCTACTCCTGGAAGTACTGAGATCCAGGAGGAAGCTTAGAGGGGACAATCTGAGTACAACATGTGAAGAAGCAGAAAAATCGCTGGATGCAGGGAAAGCACTGATGCTAATCTAGAAGTCCAGGTATTTAGAAAAATGGACTATAAACTGCAAACTTACTTCTGACTGCACTAAAAACTTTCTGGAAACACGCTACCCCCTGGTGGTGAACATATTAAAGCAGGTAAATAAAAGGAGTACCTATACTGGCACATCATTTGACACAATAAAAGTTATCCTCCTGCATCTAAGATGTTCACCTCTCGACTGTTGGAAACGATGTGACCATAGAAACGCTGAGTTTTACATGGTGATAAGAAGCAGCGTCCTGAAAATATATTTACTCTGATCTTTCCTGATGACAAAAACAGAGGAGAAATATTAGTTTTTGGTATCATAAGCAGCTCAGATAATCTAATTCTGCAGATTTTCTCAAAGTCATTTTCACTCTCAAGCACTCTCATGTCTGTCATTAAGGCAGCGAGCAGCAACACCAGAAGGCAAAGGTTTGTAACACAGCACAGTGCATTGTGGGAAGGATGAGACTCTTATTGCCTTCATTCGCAGCTAATGATCCATAAAAATGTTTCTGGATCAGCCCTGATACCAAGTCTTAGTATCTTCTCTGGTTGTAATGGACGCTTTTTTTCCATCCTGTCTCCCTCCCCCTCACCCCCAACAGGCCGTGGCAGATTGCTGTCCCTCCCTGAGCCTGGCTCTGCCAGAGGTTTCTTCCTGTTAAAAGGGAGTTTTTCTTTCCCACTGTTGCCAAGTGCTTGCTCACATTGATTTGATTGTTGGGGTTTTAATCTGTATTATTGTTGGGTATTTCCCATACATATAGAGCAACTTCAGGGGACTATTGTTGTGATTGTACTATATAAATAAAACAGGAATGAAAATTGAACTGGTCAAAAAAAAAACCTTTAGATCCAGATGTTTCACTACTATGGAGCATAATAGGAGCAACAAAACATGCATCAATGCATCCCAGGGGCAAGTGGGGATTATGGAATTTTGAATTCCTCGTGGACTCAGCATTGGGTGTAGCTGGTAAGAGCAAAGACAAAAAGACAAAGGAAAACGGCTGACTTTTTACGCAGTTTTAATCAGTTGATCACCCACCAGTAACACATATAGTCCCTTGTTCCCATTGTTCTCTGTCATCTTGTTCTTGTCAGTCAAGCTTTCCAACATTCCACATAACAATAATAATAATTTGTTAGTCCCTGTAGGGAAATTATTCCTTTGCATTTAACCCATTCACCCAGTGAAGCAATCGCCATCCACCAAATGCAGCGTCCAGGGAGCAGTGTGTAGAGACAGTACCTTACGGTAGCCTTTCAGTGGATTCGAACCCCCGACTTTCCGATCACGGGGCAACCACTCTACCTAAGGAGCTTTGTCTTTTGTCTTGTCTCTATTTGGACTCTTTGCCGCACTGCCAGCTTTCCTGTCTACCACTGCATGCCTGAGACTACAAGTTTGAATTTTGGACTGCACAATCTTGGGAGTTCCCCATTACTCAATTTGCAAATGAAACTGAATGCTCCACTACACTGCTTTCATCTCTTTTATCTCTCTTTTCTAGTTTCAGAAATTCAAGTTTGTCCCATTTTACTAGAAAAAGAGCAGAGGGGATGTCTTAAAGAGCCTTGTGTGTAATTGCCACCCCTGGCTACATTCCGGATGTGTAAACACAAGAGATGTGCCACCTGAGACAATTACATCAAATACAGAAACCAAGAGTGACACAAGTATAGCACTCGCGGCGCTGGCTGTAACTGTCAGCCGCTGTAGTGATTAGCTCCTCCTGCTACATCATGCTGTGACTATGCTGCTGCTGCTGGGGACTGGGGAAAACTGTACTATTTTCGAGGACAACTGCTGTAGCGATGGCTTTACACACAAAATCAAGCACAAGTAGTAAAGGAGCAACAGGACACCAGCTCCAACGCTCAACCCGACACTTCCTTCGATCTTGTGAATAGCTGCTAATGGGATTCTGACCGCTACACCAACTCCTCCCCCTCTTCGACCCTCCAGTGAGAATCCAATGAATAACTAACAGGGGAATAATCAGTCAGAAGGTGGCGGTGGCAGGGTCCGCCGCTCTCGGGGTGTTAGGTTACGCCGCCACGTACACACCCGCCTTGTTTATTAGCATTTCCTCTGTCAGCTCCCCTCAATACAATGCTATGCCGGCAAAGTCGGGCCTCTGCTTCTGCCTGCAAGCCGCTAGTGCTCACCGAGGTGTGCACAGCAGCATTCGAATAATTTCACACAGTTTACCTTGTTTAAAAGGAAATTATTCATGATGGATCCTGATGGGAATTCAGAAACAGGCTCTGACTGACTGCTGTGATAGTCTGATTGTTCCCCATCAATAATCAATAGAAAACTAGTTTATAACTTAGCACACTTAAACCAAAAACAAATGTAAAGATTCAATTGTAAATTTAGAAAACACTGATGATAATTTTTGCTTTTAACAAAGTTGCATACCCTCTATGAACAGGTCCGGTTTTAACCATTGTAGGCAACGGTCTGCTCATATGTGCTTATATGTGCATGAGCATAAGTTTAGCTGTCTCAGTTGAGAAATTAAGCCAGACTAGATCGTAACGTGATAAAATGCCCCTCTCCAGCACTTCAGCGGCGGTTGGTGCCACAGTTTGTAGCAATCTGTTGTGGAGCTGTCCGTCTGTCTTTGAGACAGATTACCCTTCTGCCGGTACCCCCCGGTCAGAAACACAGGAAATACATTAGAGCATAACAAGGTAGAGACTGTGAAGACAGAGAGAGTGAGACATGGGGGGTGGTTGGAAAAGGCGGGAAAGCAGAGGAGACACTGGGGAATAAAATGGTAGAAAGAGCAGAAATAACAGGAATGGGGGGATCCAGCTCTCCTCTTAGAAGCCATTAGGTGCGGTGACATGCTGTGCAGGGCTCTGCCTTTGCGTCCATACAAAGATGCCTTATAGCCATAATCCGTCTCCATATTTAACTTGAGACGGTACACAAACATAGGCAGAGTCAGACCCATGTGTGCTTCCATATAGGCACGGAGCGCATGAGTCAGCCCCGGAGAATAAAGAGATTGAAGAGCACTTGTACGGCAATGAGAGCACAGTGTGATGAAGCAGTGTTCGCATGCGCTTGTTGTAGGCAGGAACACGGTAAGTCATCCTTAATGAGTATACAGTCGCGGGGACACAAGGTTCATCTCCTGTTTGGCATTCTCCCGCCAGGCTCTGGAGTGCAGGCTTGAGGCTGGCTATAATGATGTAAAGGTCAGACGTGGCAGTAGGACTAGGAGGCTGTCAGACGGAGAAGCCGGGACTCTGGGGAGAGCTGGTGTCAAGTGTCGTTCCCTCAAGAATCTTTCCTTTGCCTCTCCTTTTTTTTCTCCTTTCATTTCCTCTCTATTGCCAATCTTTCCACTTGTTCCCTCTCTTTAGTTTTACTTTCTTCGTTATAGCGCCAATCATTTCTCCTCCTTTCACTTCCTTTTATCTTGTTTCCTTTGCCTTCTTTGCCAAAAGACCTGCAACTGACAAATAAAGGCTATCTCTCTCTCTCTCTCTCTCTCTTCTTTTCCCCCCTTTTTCCTTCTTTAAATTTCCTCCTCAGTCGTCTCTTTGCTTAGCTTACCCCTTTCACATCTTATATTTTCCTCCCTTCCACTTCCCCCTTCCTTCATTAGCCGTTTCTTTGCTTTCTCCTACCTTCTCTCTTTCCTTTCATTTTTCATTTCCCCATTCATTCTTTGTTCGTGTCAAATTTCCTTAGCCTTCTCTTCCATCACTCTTCTCTCCTTCCCTATTTATTCTCCTGTAAAACCTGTTCATTTCCTTTCTTTTCATTTTTCTTTTCTATTGTTTACCCATGGTTTCTCTCCTTTAATCTCTTCCTCCCTTTCAGTGTTTTCCTTTCCTTTACTCCCATTTGCCTCTACCCGCTTTCTGCATCCCATTCCTTTCTTTTTCCTCACTTCTTTTCCCCTCACACTCCTTTCCTACTTCTGCCACTTCTCTCTTCCACAGCCTCTCTTTTCTGTGTGTATTCCCCTCTCATTTTCCCTTTTCTCTTCTTATTTCCTTGTCTTTACTTCTTTATTCTCTTTTTGTTCTGGTTACACCCTTTTTTCTCCTTCAGCATGTATGTAGAGTTATACAGTTATCCATCAATTCTTCTTGAGCAAATCATGTACTGAAATGAGCAGTCTGAGCAATGGCTGATCCTCATCAACGTCATGTCTGGGTGCTGCTCGCTCTCTTCTCGTTCTGAGTTACAGGATGCAGCAGTGACTATAGCACTTTTAATTGAAGAACACCATCAACACTTACCCTCGGAGGTGGCGTCGCCTTGGTAGGAGGCTCATTGGCTGGGTTATTAAAACGTCTGTTGTGAATCTGCTATGTGCCTCTAATGACAGGTCTGTCTGAAGCTTGGCAGACAAGCGCAGCGAGTGGCCTGCCACATTATTGCTATCCCATTAGAATAAATTAGCATGATCATCCCTGCAGGAGCAGCCTGGCCTGGGTTTAAAAATGCCCCAGGGCTCCACATCCAATCGCGATAAGAAATAGAGAGATGGGACAGTCGCTCATCAATGTCTCATTATGTGATCCAGCCGTGTAAATGACTGGCAGATGCAGTATTTCTGTAGTCATGTGAAAAGTCGGGCCTTGATCTAATTGTGGTTTATCTAGGCCAACGCTAGCCAGAGCAAATGATTAACTGCTATGACTCATGCTTTGGAACCTTGTACAATTTGTTACTTTGTAGTTAAAAGCCGTAAAAGCACAATAAGTCACGGTCGCATTTCATTTTATGGTTGAATGACTGTGACTTCCGACCCTGTGCTTTTACAAAGAGCCAGCAGCTGCCATTGAATTGGTAATGGATGACAAGAGCGGGCCGAACTGTCAATAGTCAGTCCACCTGTGTGGCCAAGCTTTTATCCCACAATTTCCTCTATTGATTATTGCCGACTGAGCTGATGGATCAGTCCGTTCTTCGCTCAATGCCCTGCTTAAAGCAGCGGCGTCGATGTGTGATCACTATAGAAAGTTCACTGGTGTGGCACCAGTAGAGCGGCACACCTTGAGCCAAATCGTGCCTGCTCAGTGGGGCACTGCGACCCTAAAGTGGCACGGTCCTGCAGCAACTCAACTCTAAAGCTGTCCTCTCCCTGCAGAACAGTCACCGCTGCTGCACTGATTTACATGATTAATCAGACTGTATGCTCAGCCATGAAGTGAAATTCAAATGTACCAAGAACTCTAATAATAGAGCTGCAAGGGCATCAGACTAGAATTGCCATCGTACAGTTGTATGCCTTTGCTTGGTGCAATTTACATCCACATTTGTCTAGATTTGATCTTTGCTGTTTTGGCTATAAAATGTTGTAGCTGCATAAATGTTTCTGTGAAAGTTTGTTACAACCAGCTAATGAATGTGCAAAACTGTGTGAGGTCACAGTGACCTTTTACCTTATCCCAAATCATTCACTCCTTCACTACTCCCTACTCCTACAGATGAGAACAGAATTATTAGCCTCAGCTGTGTATCCTTTTTTCTGGATAACAGCCTGAAGTCATTTGATGTAGTCTCACGCTTGCCTCCTGAGCAATCCCAGCACGTTCTACTTTTGAGAATTTCTAAAGCGTCTACTGGCATGAACCTTGGTCTTCAATTCACCCCACAGATTTTCATTTGGATTCAAGTCAGGGCTTTGTGCAGGCCAGCCAGTAATGTTCACTTTGGTCTTCTAGAGGTAGCTCCTGTCCAGGAGCGACATATGTTTTGTTGGTTGTTGTCAAGCACACAACATAAGTCGCTCACAGCAACGCCCAATTTTGGTGCTGACTGCTTGGTTTCTGTGACCAAAGAGATCTAGTTTCATGTCATCTGTCCAGAGGACGCATTCCAGTAAGCATAATCTTTCTCCAGGTTGTCCTTAGCGTACTTCACTCTGGCTTGTAGGTGTCTCTTCTACAGAAATTGAGGTTTTCCTGGTCTCCTACCTCAGAGACCCTTCCTGTGCAGCATTTTATTGTCTTCTTAATTCCCGACTACAATTCCCGACTTGGCTAAGTCATTCATTCTTGTGTTGGCAGTTGTTTAGACACATCTCTCATCAGTTTTCCTTACAGAGTCTTTGAAATCTTTGGCGTCCTACCTCTGCCAGGCTTGTTCTGGACTATGTGGCTCTCTTGATGATATATCTCACTCCAGTTTTTGACACTTAGAAGCACTGTGATAACTCTGTATATCCATCTCCTGCTTTGTGAGTATCAACAATTTGTTTTCTCAAATCTAAACTGATTTCTTTAGTTTTTGCCTTGATGATTTCTAGAGTGACAGCTCAAACCTTTGCTGAAGTTTTTATACTGTATGCTAATTGGAAGATAATCCTATTTTACAGTAAGTTATCTTTGCACATCAGTGGTTTGTGCTCCGGCTCAATAAAACACTCACTTTTTCAGGGGGCTAATAATACTGACCACACCATACAGTCCATTATATAAAAAGTGATATTCTGGAGAAATTCTCTGTTGTATTGTATAATAGTTGTTGTCCAGAAGACTACTTGCTGTTAAAGGTAGCAGTAGCCATCTTATTGCTACTTCCTGTTTTCTTATTCATGTATTTTATGAAAGCCATTTAATCCATTCAGGTAAACAAAGTCGGGGGAGTAAAATAAGTAAAATATCATAATTTCAATTATTATTCTGAGCTGATCAATAAACAAGAATCTGGCAGAGTCATCAGTGCTCTCTGCTCTGCCAGGTGATTTTAAGTGCCAGGCAAGGAGCTATTTAAAAAGTCAACGCTCACTTTGTCTTTCGGTTTTAATTTCTCCTCTACATCGCCTTCAATTTCCATAAATGCTACTCTTGTTTCCATGCTTTTTTTCCCTCACATATCCATGCCCTTAATAGCATCATATCACTGAAATTTACATACCCAAGGATTGTGTCATTTTAATTGCGGTATTATTAATTGAACTAAAATGTCCTGTTCATATATTTATACACTTTTCTCTGAAATTCCTTCTGACATATTTGGAGCTTTACATCACTTTTTTTCCTGCTCCTTCAAATCTGATTCCACAGCTACGGATAACTTCATCAGCTTGCTACATTAAACATCGAGTCCAAAAGCAACAATAACAATGTATTTGGATTCGGTATGACTTGCTTTAAAGCACACATTTGAAAAGAATCAAATAAAGCCAGAATAAGGAAGTGTGAAAGGGACTGTGAAATAAAAGTAGAACAGGCCTACAGCAAGAAATACCTCGCAGATCACACTTCCACCTTCTAACCTCAACCCAAGCAGCTTGTGAAGTAAATCTCATCAATGAAGTGAACAGAGGATGCACCGCATTCATCAGTTTGGAAATTAGTTTAGCTCACACTCATTTCATTATCTCCAAAAAGTCAGCTCCCTAAAGGGCACTAGTACCAACCCACTGGCTGACACAGAAAGAGAGCCACAGCAGGCAGAGCCACCACCACCACCAGCGCCACCACCACCACCAGAAATAGAATTCATCACAGGAACAACTCTCATCAGAGCCACATGATTAAAAATTATGTGAAGGAAATGAATCAGGAGTTGTGTAATGGGGAGAGCATCTGAAGAGGTGACAAGGGGAAGCTAAGCTGAGTGAGAAATGCATGTCAGCAGCTCAGACGGTGCATTTTAATGCTGACTCAAGTAATAACTGGACATCAAATTCAGGCGAAATGTTCTCCTCTGGCACACAGAGAGACAGGATCACAGCCCCAGCCCCTGTGTCATTTACCTATGGTGTAGCCTCTCTTCAGCTCGCCACATCGGGGGCTGCGGCGCTGGGAGTTGGTGGTGTTGTTTTCCTGCACCGCGAGGACGGTGGTTGTCTTGGCAACAGATGGCGCAGCCTTGTTGAGGGGCGAGGCGGGCACCAGTGTCGGGGAGAAACCTTGACTGGCAATATCCACCGACTGAGACTTCTTCTTCAGTCTGCAGAAGGGCAAACAAGGAGAGGAACGTGTTATTGCTATATTCACATGGTGTATGGATGAAAAGGCAGAGAGTGGACAGAGAAAAGATGAGTGACCTTCATCGTTCCAAGGGCGAGGGGATCAAAGCACATTTAAATCTGAGGCGGTTAGCTGTCACTGCGCTGTGTCACAGAAATGTAATTGTGCAAGGCAATTTTGCAGCGGCAAGGAAGTTGGTTGAAAGAATCAATAGGCTAATTGCAATCTTGTTAAGGGTGAATTTATTAGCATTGCTCTGCTTGCCCAGTGTAGAGCTGTCTCTACTGTAAAAAGGGATTAAATGGTGGGATATTGGAGAAGAACAGCGGGAGTCCAGAGCTCAGGAAACAGCGAGTAACAAGCTGCAAAAGAAAAAAATCAAGTAGAGGGTATAAGAATTTACGGAGGTGGAAATGCTTTTATTTCATCTAGAATATACTAAATCCTTTTTCATCCTTTTTCATATACTAAATCCTTTTGCATCTGTTTAACCAAAACACCCCTGGACCATTCACAAGTGGCCCAGAATTCTGCTGCAAAGATTTAACATTAAACAGCTCTAATGTAGCTCCATTTCACTGGCCCATCATCAACTTTAGATTTCATAATTAATTTTTAGAGAGCTGCTTAGTCTGGTGGCATACATGACATCTTACATTTAACTAGTTCTTAAAAGCCCTGTAACGAGGGCTTAAAGCTCTAGCACACATGTCTTGGAAGCCACGGTTCACAAACTCAGATGTGCTTTCACTTTTGACTTGTGGTTGGGATGCCTCGTGATTCAGCAGAATTAAACACCAAATCAATTTAGTGAATCTGTTTAACTGGGCAAAACAAATCTGTAAGAAACCACTGCCTGTAATCCCAGTTTACTTATAGCTTTGACTAATTGGGCCTGCTTGGGCACAAATCTTCATCATCACCCTGAAGTTGTTCTTTTTGATGAACCACTTACTGTGTCCATCCTCACTGGCACCTACATGAATAAATGGATGTATGTGACTGGTTATTTTTTATACTCGATACCTCCATATTTACACTGTTGTCTGTCACATCAATTCAATTTAATTTAATTTGCATAGCCCCAAATCACATCAACAGTAACAGTTGTAAGGTAAAGAACCTACAAGAATAAAGAGAAAACTCTAACAATTGGATGACTCCCTATGAGCAAGCACTTGGTGACAGTGGGGAGGAAAAACTCCCTTTTAAAACCAGGCTGTAGGAGCAGCAGCCATCTGCCCTTTTGACCTCCTCAGACTGTACCAATCTTCTCCATCCACTTGGAGATATATATGTCAGGCTGTATCAGAAACTACTAGTCAGATTGACTGGTAGTACTCCATGGATATCTGGAGAGACCAAAATAGAAGGGTTTTTTATTCCCTTTGTTAGCCATGTTGCCCCTCTGCTAATATCTAATCTCCTCTGTTGAAATTAAAACATTTTCTCAATCTCATTAGCCAAGCCATGAGATGGGAACTTAGGGTATAAACAACATTTTTAATAAATTGTATGAACTTCTAGTGCTCATTGTAAGCAACCAAATTGGCAAGTTTGCTAGCAGACTTGCCAAAATTTGCCAAGTAAGCTAGCAGGAAGTTAGCTGGGAGTGCTAACTTTGTGTTGATTAAAATTGTTTGTAATTCTAAAAAAAAAAAAAAAAGGCCTAAATGGGGAAATGAGCATAACAAAAGAGAATGCAAAAAAATAAAGAGTAGCCCTTGGTGTTAACATGGCTACACCACCATCTTGGCTAATACCTAAAGATGCAACAAGCAGACCTTGTTGTCAAGCTACATAGCTAATCTTAGTCATGTAGTGCATTTGCATTTTGTAAAGTAGTTTTTCCTCCATTACCACACTGAATTCAAATGGCTAAACAATTAAACAGAAGCTACAGTTCAACATGTAAAACTCTCTTTTTCAGTAAAAAGCTTACAAAAGTTGAGTGCTTATGTAAAGGGCATCAAAAGGCATGCACTGGCTGAGGTAGGTCAAATATAATCTGCCTACAACAACAACAACAACAAGTCAAAGCCTATTAAAAGGCTGATGAGATCCCAGGTTTGGGTTTTACATTTATAAATGAGTTAACTGGGCTAATCTGAACAGGTAATCCCACAACACTCAGCAGCAGGTTTATCCACTTACATATGGTCGCAAAGCCACACGTGTAAACACACAGAATAAATCACACTAACACACTGACACACTCATACAAATGCATCTAAAGTGGTAGTAAAAAAATACAAATAATAAAAATTTAATTCTTGGGTGTTCCAGCAAAAACGTTGTCAATCAAAAAAAATGGCTCCTAAAACACTTTCTCCTATACACTGAAAAAGTCCTGAAACAGCAATACAAGATTCCCAGTGCTGCGCTCCCTCGCACACACTTCACACTTTCAATCATTCCAGCAAAACTGCTGAAGCGAACAGAATCTTTCTGGCCATTTCACCCAAGTGCCCATCCCCACATGGACCAAAGCAACACACATGACCATAGTGTCTAAATCGCTAATGAAAATGCATAATCTCTATGGAAATGTCCTTCACTGTGTGCTCTTTTTAAAATCAAACAAACTGAAGCAGTCAAGAGAAGGTGCCAAACGGAGCAGGTTGAGCTGCAAAAATTATATAGATGTTTTCCTTCAGTCAATTCAGTGAAAACACACAGTTGGTATATTTCTACAAATATACCAACTAAAAATTGACCCCATCTCTGTACCTTTTATATTTGCATGTACATATATTCTCCATCACATTCTGTCTCGTCTTTCCATTAATGCATGCAGTGGAGGTTTTGACAGAGCTGACAAAGGCTGACACAAAGTTAGCTGAATGTGCTAGATTGTACTTGTTTTGAGGACACAGACATGCTGCTGTTGTTAATGGCAGGACCAGAGAGAGAAAAGACACAGACAGACAGACAGACAGACAGACGGACGGAGAAAGAGAGTGAAAGAGTGTCAAGCTATGTGAAGTCTATCTGCTTTCCCTTAGGAGTTAGTACTAATTACTGTCTCATCAGTAGAACAGAAGCCCTTCTTCTAGCTCTGTTTCACTAAGCTACAAGGCCAAACGGTATGAAAACGCGTGTGTGTCAGAGTTCAAGAACAGAATCGATGTGTCTAAGAAAGCAAGATGGAAACAGAAGCAAAGAGGTAAAGAGAAGGACAACGCATGTGAAAAATAACGTATTTGTGCCTTTGTGTGTGTTTACATTTTCATTCTTTTTATAATATGGAGGCAAAAGTCAACTCAGTGGCAATATTTTTATGAACTTATTCTTCATTTTCAAGTCTTTTTAAAAGAAAAATCATCAACAGTCAGTTTAAAAGAAGAATGAGACAGTAAAACACACAAAGCACAACAAAGAAACAAATTAACATTTGTAAAGACAAAATATTAATGTGGAAAGGCACACCCATCACCTGTCACCTCCAGCTAGCATGGCAAAACAAATATGCACGTCTCAAAGGGGACCTCTTTTTCATATTTTCTTTACCAGAGGCAGGCAATCAAAAGGAAGCTGCCACAGAAAATGAAGGGACCTCAAAGGCTTGTTTTTTGGACATTGACTGAACCAAGGAGATTTATCAAGGCAGAGTACAGCATAAGTAAGAATTATTATTTTGTTCTTTCATTTATTCAACCCTAGTGTAATAATCCACACGATAAAATATGGAACTGGAAATGAGCACAACAGGTCCCCTTTAAAGAGTTTAAAATGTACTTTGCCAGGGCTAATTACATTAACTGTTCCCGTACTGCACATGTTTGACTGTTTTTCAGTCTAAGCAGTTTCAAGTCTGTGTTGTAAAACCAAGTCAAGGCAAATAGCTAAGGAACTAGAGAGTACCCATCAACTGCCCTTTAAATGTGTGCTGTTAAGTTAAACCCTTTAATTAGGATGAATACTGAAAAATGTGGGGAAAAAATCATAACATGAACTTCAACTCAGCATTAGCCATTATTAGCTTAGCACTCAAGTCTCTGACTGCACTGTCAAAGACGAAGGTATGTTTTTAGGTAATGCAGGTTTTAAAAAGAAAGAAGGATAAATGGAAGTCGTACAGGCATAATGATGTACTAAAATAATAATAATAATAATAACAATAACTATAAAAATTTATAAATAATATTCTATTTAAGGCCTCAGTGCAGCACTGTTTACAACTCTTTATGACCAATTACATGCTAGCGAATGTCAACAACCTCCTAAAACCATTCACCGAGTGGTTGTGGAATACACTTTTCCCTAGTGATTGGTATTTGCTAATCAGTCTCTCGGCCTGCATGAATGGGACTTGAGCAATCAATTTCACCGTAGCTGCAACCTCCAGCAATCACTAACAATCTTCCACGGAGTTTCCAGATGGTTGCTAACTGGTCCTTAGGCCTGTGTGACTTAGGCCTAGCTTCTTTATGATTTTTTTTTAATATAGTTTTTGTTATTCCTGGAATAGACCAGACCAGTTTCCATACTGCAAGTCTCAAACCATACAATATAAACCTCCTGTCTCTCTCTATGGCAATGCTTTACAGTGGTAGCGCAATTAAACTGGCAACCATTCCTGCAACCTGACATCAGATTTAACAACCCCGACATGTCTGAAACATTCCACCTTAATCTCTATGCTTTTAAGTTTTTCTTTCTTTCTTTTTTTTACTTTGTGTCCAATAATGCTTGTTTAATTTTGTTTTCTTGCTGCAGTAGTTTTACTATAGTGTCAGCATTTTCTACTGCATTCAGACTGTTGACATTTCCCACTGCCACAGGCTATGTAGTCAGGTAACAATGTCTGGCAAGGATCACCTGCGTTGCATTCACACATGAATTTCTCAACGATATATATACACACACATATATATATATATATATATATACATATGGGAAAAAAAGTTTGCCACGTTTGTCTTTTTCATTTCGGCCCCAAAGCCTTATTATAAAGTTGTGCTGAGAGTTAATCTGAGGTCCACAGAGTCTTTTCTAATGAGCATCCTAGCTCAGCTTACAGGTTCAGGACCCAGGTGGGTGGTAGCCTGAGAACTGAGATGCTGTGTACCATCATCAGCTGCACTCTTCAGCAGCTTCTGTTTCCCACTGCGACTAACGGAGGAGCAAATGGCTGTAATCCCTTATACAGCCTAAGAATTGAACTTAAACTGCAGATTTTAAGTCAAAAGTAATGGTACCTTATCTAAAATATGCACATTCAAATCTATAGCACAGAAGAGAGAAAAAAATCTGAATCAAACAAGAGGGGACTGCACAAGCTAAACTGTTCACACATGCATAGTCATTCTGAGCTATTTGGAGTGTGGCTGTCGTGGATGATTCAAAGCACTCCCAACACAACAAATTTACAACACCAGATTTAACGAGTGGTGGATGTAGTGGACTGGTTTGCTTTGTATCAGGCTGAAAGTGTGAGCTGTTAGAACGAGACAAGAAGCATGCCGAAGGTCAACAGCCAGCCTGCCAGATGGCGTAGCAGTTAATGATGTAATGGACACCCTTGCGTCACCAGTAGCTACTGTTTCCCAACCACATGGCTGCTTCATGTTTGGAACTTTCACAACTGATAACACCACAACTGTGAAACCCATAAAGAAGCCCTAGTGGGAGCTTGCAGCAAGTATAAGAGGCTTTTCCTTTCACACCAGTGAGGAACTATAGAGCACCACAGAGGAATGAGAGACACATGTCGACAAAGCCAGCAGCTCGGACTGATTCCTATCTGCGAGCAAATGCTCACTCAATGATGAACAGAGGGAGGGTAAAAAATGAAAGAAAACAGACGCACGGGCATTTTGTTTTCTTCCTCACTTTCGTGATCTGACCTGGACCAGGAGGCAGTGGTACATTTGCAGCTCTGCCAAACTGGCATCAGTAAGATTATCCAACTCTACAGGGATCCACGTGACTTGGCAAAAGGATGCATAAACAACAGGAAATTTGGGGCTAAGTCAAAACACGCTTATCGCTCCCCTACTAAGAAGGATTAGACCTTGAAAAAAGGGGGATGCGTTTGCAGTGCCTTCCAGTGCTCCTCTTTGCTTTGCTTCCAGTTCCCTGTCATGAACAAAAAAGGAGTTAAAAAATGTTTCATATTTTTTTATTTATAGCAGAACTGATAGTAATACTAATACTGCAAATGGTTAACTATAGTGTGTCCTTAATAAGCTGTTAAAAGGCACTCAAGGTAAGGAGATTGGATTATCTCTGCACCTTCCTTCACAACTAAGTGAACAGCATTTTCCAGGTTGCACTAGGCTGTTTTTAGTGAAAAGCTTTGATAAACCCACGCAATGCGACAAATAGCACAAAGGCCGCTAGCGTAGTGGAGATTTTAATGCTTTTTTATGACAATATATTATACACGATGTTTTAGAGCCCTGCTCGTACAGGACTGCTTTCATGTTCTTCCCATATTATGTTTCATTGTGACGTTGCTCTCTTGAGTTCATGTAGTTACAGAGCCACAACGTCTGTGCAGGGAGGAGCTCGGGGTCGATGGAGGAACAACAAAAGGGTCTTGCTTTTAGAGGGTAAGGACAAGAAATCATTCAGGTTGGAGGACTTGTTGCAGTTTTAATTGAAACATTTCAGGCCAAACCACAAGTAGGTGTGACATCTGATGAATCCTAAAAACTAATAAGGCACTTAGTTATTTTGATCACATGAACAACTTCATTAACATACGGCCAGGCAAGGGAATATCTTCTACTTCTTAAGTATCTCTTTATCAACATCCTCTCATCTTCATACCATGCAGCACTCACATCAGATTGTTTGATTTGAAATGGATAGCAGTTATGACAAAAACGACTTGACAACTGAAGGGTTAACTAAAGCCTAATAGGAACGAGTCAGTTGCTATCGATGCTGTGCTTCGACACACACAGAAAGAGAGAGAGAGAGAAAGAGCAACAACAACCTGTGGCCATGCATGTTAATGAGCCTCTCTTTTACGCCTCGAAGCAAAATGAAATACGGCTCAGACACCGCCGTCCTCTTCTCTGCGGTTAGACACCTCCACATAATGATCTATGGAGCTCTACGCCACATTACGCTCATCTTCCCTTCCTAAATGCCAAAGCACCAATTCCATGTCAAAGGTTCATGTGACGATTTTGACCAATGAGGCTTTAAACTCTCCCTCTGTAACTAAGCGGCGAGAACAAAAGCTAAAGGCCAGCCGTGACGCAGGCAAAAAGTTAAACAACAGAAAAGTCAGCAACATTATTAAATCCTGTGTCAGGTCGGCTGTGACGGTGTTTGCTACAGAGCATCTGTCATCTGGAGCCGGGAAGCATCTATAAAATGCCACTTTTCAGCCAGACATGAACAATGCAATCAAGAAGTGAAGCTACAATTCAATCTCATTAAAGAGCTTTCCAACAAATGATTCGTTGTTCCTGACACATCTGATGCTCAGCAATTCCTTGTCCCCCCTCCCATTATTTAATTCTTTAAGACTCCTGACATTCTTTTGGCCTTCTTATGTCTCGCTTTGCGGTTTGTCACTGGCAAAGGCAAACAGGCCAACATCAGCATCAGCAGGTGGATTAAAGAAAGAAAAAGAAAGTGCCTCGGTGTGTGACTTTCTTTCTCCAGTGTTTCGCTATAATAAGGAAATGAGATGTGCTATAGGAACAAAACCAAGATAGAGATAACGCCCACAAGCACAAGAAAAACTACACAGATGGTGATAGCTCTGCCCAGACTCATTGATAATAAAGCCAGTGAGAGTCGGGTATAGAAGTACTTTGCACTGTTATCTTGAAATACACTTTACAACTTTTTTAAGGCAGCTGCCATTCCTGCTGTTAAAGTTCTTCTATAATATAAATCCTTAAGCTAACAGAATGTAAGTAAAGCTACTTTTTATTCCGTGTCCTATCAACAAAATGTTCACATTTTAAATGAAAAGCCTGCCACAAATATCTCAGTTTGTTAGGAAGGAGTTTACAGTGCATGGGATTTTTTTTTTTTTAAACTGAGATACCAAATTGGGTATTGTGAATCATGTAACTCTACTCATATTAGTATCATCTGTGAAACTTCTGGTATCATACCCGATTTTAAACTGCTTTATAAAAAAGCTTAAACATTGGTAGCCTTTGCTCAACTCGAAAAAAAATTCTAGTTATATATAAATGTTTCAGCAGAATCAAAACTTTTACTTTTCTTTTGCTTAATCCATCCATCTATCCTTATCTCATTCAAGGTGGCCAGTCTTTCACACAGCTAACTTACAGACAGACAAAAACTCACACACACTCACTCACACTACAACCAATTTAGAATCACCAATTGACCTAACCAACATGTCTTTAAAGTGTGGGAGGAAGCTGGAGTACCCGGAGAAAACCCACAGGACGAGCAAGCCCCTCAGGAAAAGGCCTCCAGCTGTACAGTACAGAAAGTCTACCTGCACCTGTGTTTTCAGTTTAAAATTCAGCCCCGATGGCTGTGGGTTAAAAAAAATCCTCCAGACACCAGTTTGCCCTCCTTAATCAAGCCTTAACTGATTGCGCAGCATTACACTCTAAAATAATACCGGACGAAGACACTAGCAAACATAATGCCTCGCTAGCCAACCATCCCTGGAGATGTGTCTAATGATTTCTCCATCACTTAGCAGCTGCATCTGCCAGCAATGTTGAACAGCTCCATTCTGATCAACAACAGTCCATAAATCAACAGTTCGGTTGGTGAACACACAGCTGGGAGGCATGCAGCTATTCACTCTCTAAAATGTATCAATATCCCACAGAAACGCCCCTCAGCCACAGCCTTTCACTTGACTAACAGAAGAATTGTCTTAGCTGACACAAGGCAGGGAGGGAAAAGAGGAAGATGGAAAAGCAAAAATCGCTGCTTCATTATGTGTCTGTCTCTGACTCGGGGGCATGTTTTTCTCTCATACTTTTCTTTTCTAACTCCGTATCACTCAGACAGCAAACACAGACACATACAGGGAAAAAAAGAGAGCGCGCACACGTGCACTCTTTGTCCCCATCTTGGAGACAAACACAACCCTTCAGACTCAGCCGCTCGATCACACAGCTTTCGGTGTTTGACTCAGTGAGTATCCGTGGGGCCCAGGGACCGTTACTGCTGCCACTGCAGTCTTCCACTGTCCTCCTCCTTCACCTCCTCCGCTGCCTCCTCCTCGTTGCTAGCCTCAGCCTCGCTCCTGCACTCTCATTTGCTGAGCGCCGGTGACAGGCAGCAACACAATTGGTCAGCGACGGTACTGGATACAACGTCATGCCACTGTGGCTTGTGGCGGTGCAGAAATCAGAGACGTGTTCTGAGTTATTGGCAGTTTTTCAGCAGTGTGTGGAGTATCATATTAGATCATTACATCTGGAAGAAGCTGGAGGGGCAGGACAGACAGCGGAGATGAAAAGGAACGTTTTAATTATCACCGTTATTGGCTTCCCACATAGCATCTAATTTGTTTGAAAGAATAATGTGCAAATATATCCCAGAGCAACAACAGTGCATTTGTGAAAAAAAGTAACATGGAGCAGAAGCACCAACTGCTACAAATAATGGAAAACATGACTATACTGGCTGGTTTGTTACTATAGTTTTGATGTAGCACAGGCAGACTGTTCCTCCTATGATTTTTGATTTCTTTGGATTAGCCTGTGTTTTCTCTCTCTGTCCTCTTCCTTAGTGCTGATTGTTTGGTGGCCCACCTCCATGCATATATAGCCAGAGGGGGGCCAAGTGGAGAGATCTCCTCCACCAGACCGTTGACTCGGGCTGTTGTCTTTAGTTTTATTGTTTAGTTATTAACTGAATTCACTCGTTTACTTTCTTGGTGTAAAGTTAGGAGGAGCCTGAACCTAATCTTTCAAACCTAATTGCTTTTTGCTTATTGTGGATCCCATCACCTATATTTGTGGCATGCTATGTGTTGGGTTCCTGAGTTTGGTGACCACAATACACTGAACAGGAATGGAGACAATGTAAGAGAGATGCACTCGTGCTGTATAAGATTTTAGAAAATACACCTCATTTTGAGAGTTGAAAGATCAAATTGGATGAGACTTTCCAACTAAAAACCTAATTTTGTATAAGCTCTTTTTAAATGCATTCAGACTGAGTGTGAATTTAAGTCAATCTTGAAGTTGGTGTAAGGCAGAGGTCCCCAACCCCGGGGCCACGGACCGAGTTGTTTGGTACCGGGCCGCGAGAGTTGAGGTCCGGGTGTGAAATTTATCGTTTTCAGGGTTTTTATCGTCAACTCTGTTTCCTTGGGTCTTTTCCCGTGCTGTAGTTATGTGTCTTATTTTGAAAGAAATATTTACACGTTACCATAGCGATCAGAGAGCATTAAAGGGGCAGAGAGGAGGATGTTACTCTCAATATTGTTGGTGCATTTCAGGAGGACGCTGGTAATAAAGTTACACAATTACACAGTGAATTCGCGTTTATTATTATATTTACAAAATACCACAGTTTTTGTCTTGGTCGTATCATTTTATTTTGTTGTATTTATCTGCGACACCTTAAAGGCCAGTCCGTGAAAATATTGTCTGACATTAAACCGGTCTGTGGCGCAAAAAAGGTTGGGGACCGCTGGTGTAAGGCGATGTAAAATTGGCATACTGTCTACAGTGATGCTGGTGTTTCAACAGTTTCCAGTTCACGGCAAGCTTAGGCGGGGGTGGTTCCTGCCTCATTCCTTAACATCCAAACTAATTTCCTGTCATCTGAGGGTGATAGTTTGGGTCATCTGCAACATCTAGGCAAAGGGGTGACACATCCAAATAACTTGCAATTACGTACAGCTATTTGAACTGATAGTGTTGGACCTGGAATGGACCTCAACCCTATTGTAGAATTTTGGGCTATGCTTAAAAGCTGGGTCTGTACCAGGAAACCCAATTTAAATGAACTCCACAAATTCTGCCAAAAAGAGTTGTCAAATATCCAACCAGAATTAAACCAGAAGGCTGCTGATGGCTATCAAAAGCACGTGATAAAGATGCTACTTGCTAACTGATATTTTACCAAAAACTAATGGAGAATATGTATTTTTACATATATTGTATTGTAACTTTGAGCCTCTTTGTTTCATTTTTATCCTGTCGATTAAAGAAAATCCAAAATAAATTCAAACTCGGTCCTTGTTAGATCAAGTTATCATCAAAAAGTCATTCCATAAAAAGTCAACCAAACCTACAATAAAGTTTCCACCTGACATTCTAAGAATCTGCAAAGAAAAAAGTGAGGTCATTTTGAATTTCAGGAGAAAAAAAAAGGTGGGACAGAGCTATGTTTACCACTGTGTAGCATCCTCTTTTATTTTAACAGACTGGCTGCTGGACTTTCAAAAGGGGATTCAAGTTGTTAAACAGTCCTGGCTTTTCTCTGCTGTAGTTTTGCTGAAAACTCTAGATTACAGGCATTTGTAGCAGAACGGATCACATGGGTGTGGACCAAGCTGCTATTTTCAGGGTGTCACATGAGCTTGTTTTCCTTCCTGCTTTATTGTATGTGAAAAAGTTGTCACTCTTGGTACAAGAACATGACACTCTCCTGTCCTTGTTATTAATTTAAATGACTTAACACAACTGTTAGATTTTAATTGTCCACAAGAAGTTTGATGCATGGAGTCAGGACATCTTCACCTAGCTACACCTAACTGAGCATTAAAAAGCTTTAAAGTAAAAACTATCATTTTTCTAATGCTAGCAAAAGCCCGGAGAGCTTTTGGTTTTATTCATCAGTTCAGAATTTTCTCTTTAGTGTCGAATCTGCTCTTATTTGTTGTTACTAATTAGTCTGGTTGCTATCAGAAAAGCTTCAGGAGCGGTGAAGGCAGAGGGTTTGGTGATATAAGGTGGACTAGTGGGAGGGGAGTAGTTCAAAAGTTTAAAAAAATAAGACAAAATATTTTTTCCTTCTTTCTTTTCTCCTTTGTTTGGGTCTGAGAGAGAGATAAACAAAGCTGCCGGTGATACAAACATCCCATCTGACACAGAGCAGAGGCTGCTGTGAAACCATGCTCATTTGTTGAAGTGCAACCCTTTGATTGGCTGCCTGCTCTAATTAGAACAAAAAACATATGCTAGACTCCAGCCGTCTCATTAACACCATGTCCTTGAAACAACAACGAGCGGCCCTGCTGTCTGACTGTGGACAGATTCAAGCTCTACGCATGAAGGGCGCTACATGTTGTAACTGGTATAAGTGGCCTTGAAAGGCCTAAGCCTTTCTTTTCCTATGGTGAGCATGAGGATGCCCATTTCTGTGGCACTACCGTCACATGCTGGCCCAAAATTATTTGGACTTGGGTTTTCATATGAGCAAATACTAGTGCTTATCCGTGCTTAATTACATTTGAGATGCTTGTGTGAAGCGTTTGATTGAGCGGGGTTTTAAGAAGACCTTTAGTTGGAGAGAATATTATAGGTAATTTTGGCTGCTCCCCCCCCCCAAAGGGTCGCCACAGTGGGTGAGTGGATCCACATATTTGATTTTCCCCCAGTTACTTCCCTGCCAAGCTTGGGAATGGCGCTAGAAGTACATTTGCTTGCGACCCCCAAAGCTGGCCTTCTCTTTCACATGTCAGACAAACATGATGCACATACATAAGATCAAATATGAGCTTGTTCCACTGTGGGCTTATAGAACTGGGATGTCAAACTCATTTTACATGGTGGAAATTTCCCCTTCTGTCAGTGTAAAGATGTTTAACTACACATTCAATCTCCGACATATGTAATATAAGATAAAGAAGTGCAATTTTAACAGTACATCTCTGTGTTTCTACATGATATAGAAATCCTGCTAGAGTAAATGAACAAAATTTGTCAACATGGCTCTTTGTACTTAAATTGAAAAGAAAGAAATGCGTAAAATGACAGAAAAAAAACTGTGTTGCTCATTGCCCACACTGTGCTATCATTATAAAACAAAAAGTTCCCTTTAATTTACAGAAAATGTCCTTTTTTATGGACATGCTGTAAAAAACAAAAACAACCCCAAACAACATTTCTAAAGTACATCGAGAAAAATGGTAAATGGCCTGTATTTGTATAGCGCTTTTCTAGTCCCTAAGGACCCCAAAGCGCTTTACACAACCAGTCATGTGAATGGGTGGAAGCTACATTGTAGCCACAGCCACCCTGGGGTGCACTGACAGAGGCGAGGCTGCCGGACACTGGCGCCACTGGGCCCTCTGACCACCACCAGTATGCAACGGGTGAAGTGTCTTGCCCAAGGACACAACGACCAAGACTGTCCAAGCTGGGGCTCGAACTGGCAACCTTCCGATTATAAGGTGAACACCCAACTCTTGAGCCACGATCGCCCCGCCTCAATGACAGGAACTTTTCTGTCATTGAAATATTTATTACTTATTTACTTA
Organism: Simochromis diagramma; assembly: GCF_900408965.1. Lineage (NCBI taxonomy): Eukaryota > Metazoa > Chordata > Actinopteri > Cichliformes > Cichlidae > Simochromis > Simochromis diagramma. The sequence continues at coordinate 11,423,219 of NW_024387423.1, read as the reverse complement.
GGTATGGCGTAAATGGCCATGGCAGAGGTCGTCTTTAGCAGGAAAAGCTGTGGAACTTACGAAAATACAGTTTATACAGGTTTATTCCTTTCTACAGTTTCCAGAACTATCCATTGGGTCGAATTGGAGTCTTTGCTGAGCTGATTGGATCCGCATTAAAATTGTCCCTGTTCAAAGTTACAAGCTAACATTTTCAGACACAGAATTTGAACATCCACTAACTGAGCAACTAAAGATTACAGTGTTGAGAAAACTGAAAACACAAGCTTTAAAATTGGTTCAAATTAAAATTCTGTCAGGTCTGACAGGCGTCAGCAGCTGTGCTGCCACATTTTGATAGCAACTGTAAAGACAACGTGTTCTGAATTCCCTACAGTTCACACCTGTGATTGCCTTCATCTCCATAGCAACAGCATACAGAACGAAATATGATTTCTCTGAATTAAAACTGATGACCACAACACAAAACACAGGCTTCTGTGTTCAGTAACATTGAAAAGATTGGCAGTCCTTCACGGTGCAGTTCTAATAAACCATGCTCCTGGAGGAGTGACAGGCTACATAAAGGTTATATTTTTTATTCTTGTTTTTGTATCTCAGTACAGTCGTCTCCTCTGTGTATCTGTGCTAAATTCTATGAGTTGCAAAAAAAATTAACTTCATTGTATTTTCTCACTTGCACATCTGTTCATTGTTTGATGGCAAGCGCTGACTGGAGGCACCGTCATCTGTTAGCACTGGTGTCACTGGCACCAGCTGATCAGGTTACACGTCCTAGATAGTCCGAAGCTGGAGGCGTACTTTGGTTTGAGGTCACTCTGGTCAAGCCTGACTTGTAAAGAACTGCAAATGTGTATACCTGGAAGGATAATCTCCTCCTTCCAGTCCACAGTTTTATTTCTTGAATCAACTCTTCCTTTTCTCATCTTTTCCCACGCTCTTCTTGTCAGTCATTATCCTCCCTCTTTCTGCCCTCTATACAGTTGGCAGTCTGGTCAGCTCAAGCTGGTCAACCTGATGTCGTTCTGTAGCAGGAGCCATTGGCAGAGCTTGGCACATTGTGTGGTCTGCTGAAATTCACCGAGCACACTCACATAAGTGGAAATGGGAAGGGCCTCTCATACTCACAAGTGCACACAAATCCACCAGCACACTTGACATAAAATACTGTTGGATAGGACAAATCCGGTCGACAAGTTAGGAAAACATCAGTGGCTTGGCAAGTGGTTAACCTTTCAATAAGTGCAGATATAAGGAGGATAAGAAGTGTCAGATCAGACCGAATCTAGAAGATAAGAGTGTGTGCCGTATTGCTTGGAGAACGAACAGCTCCCAAATGGAGAGTGACAGTTGAGATGGACATAGCAAATGAAGACAGAGCCTCAAGGATGTCTATGTGCAGCTGTCAATCACATCAGACTCTCACACCAAATCGTTATTACACAGAAGCTATAAACTGGTGCTCTGACGTGAGATGTAAGTACAAAAAATACCTTCCAGTCAAAGTAAAACAACTTTCAGTAATGAGAGTCTTCACATTTATATCAATCTTCTGCATCTAATTATCTAATTTGCCAGGATTGCATTTAATTGCTGTCTTATGTGAAATCTCCTTTAATTGGTAGTAAAGCACACACATCCAACGGACCCGCTTCTTGTTTTCTCCAACACGATGTGGAGTTACACAAGGACAGATAAACAGTTCATTTGGTGTGAAAAATGTTATCACTTATCTTTGCAGCAGTAAATTGTGGTCACATCTCATCCAAACATAAAAAAGCTCTTCCGGGCAATTTAGCAATAAACCTCACATTTGTGTGAACAGATAGCTTGAATGTGGGTGAACCAGCAAATCAGGTTTAAAATTTCAAAGTCAATCAAAGCCCGTGGAAGGTGGTGCTAAAAATAGGTTTCTCACTCTAATCTACATGGCAACTAGCCTAAACACAATGGAGGTATACTACAATGACTTTACCACTGAAAAGACACTGTTAATGACTGCATTACAACCTGCAGTAAAACGAAGGGCTTTATGCAACTGTTTTTTTCCCAAGAGTGGTGCCAAGGACTTCTGGCCTTACTGTGGAAATAATAGCGAATGTTAGTTAATAGTAGTAAATGTTACACAAGGACAAGTAGGCTAATAATTATTCAGACATGTCCTAGAAATTAATCAGGATAGAAGGTTAACTTCACAAAGCAAAAACAAAACAAAATGTTAAAAATATTGCAGCTCATTTTTTAATAATTAAATTTTTGTGTGCGTGCTAGCAAGCTAGCAAAACACACTGGTGTCCTTGCTATTACAAATTCAAACTGCTTCTCGGTGCAGATATGTCTACACCCCAGTAGTGTTCTTTATTCTCGTTGGAAGTGTTGGCAAGTCAAAAGCCAAAAAATAACATGGTGCACAGTCTTATGTCAAAAAAAAAAGAAAAGAAATAAAGGCAAGATTTTAAAAAAAGAACACTGTTGACATTGCGAGACAAAATCTCTGTTCCTTGTCTACGTGTAAAAGCTAAAACAGAGTTTTGTTTTTAAAAAATCTTCACCTGGGAAGGTGTTTTCCTAAAGCTTTGTTCTCGATGATCTAAAACTACATTTACATGTAGACGAAAACACAAAGAAAAGCGTGCCCCAAGCTAGCTTAGCTAGAATGCTACTTTCTGCTACTCCCTTTTTCAGTATGGGTCACCACAGCATGTAGCACCACATGTTTGATCTGGGAGATTTTACATCATATACCCTTTCTGGCACAACTCCAAAGGTATTTTTGTCTCCCAGTGGGATGAAACCGGGGCTCTTTTAACAAATGCATAAACCACTAGACTATGGAAACACTGACTAGCTTAGCTTAGAAAATAACAAAAGACAAACAGCTGTCCTGAGTCTTTCTAAACTAAAATACTTCTAATTCTGGTTTAAGACTGCACTGTACTTACAATGTCTAACAAGTTTATTAACTTAGACTATTAGAGTCATAACTGCCACCAACTTGGTTTCAGACACAGTACAGACTACATCTCAATCATCAGGACTTTATATTTGCTATAATCAAGAATTTAAACGAAAAAATATATGTTTATGTTTGATTGTTAAAAAAATAAAATTACTAGAGCACATGACTAAATCTGAGTGACCAACAGTAACTTACAGTATTGTGCTAGGGTAGGACAAGTAAGAGAAGAGGCTTAATTCTCCCATCAGGCATCACTTAGTGAACAGCCTGCCTTCCTGCTACAGCAGCCAACTAGCGCCACGCAGGCAGCTACACTTGACATTCCCAGCACAGCTCAAACGGGACATCTGTTAGCTTCATGCAGCAAGGCGTCCATGAAATACTTCCTTCATTTATAGGTATCATTGAAGAACTGCCCAGCTGCTTCGGTATTAATTAGCAGTGCAAACTGGTGAAACTCAATATAAAGTTAATATGCTGCGAGAAAGCAAATTTCGCAACACAGCTTATCCAGTTAAGAGCAGACAGTGTGCTCACTCTGAGTAAATTCTTTATCTAGTGAGAAAAATAAACATATATGCAGATACAGGAAGATTAGAGGGGAAAAAGCTATAAATCTACCTCCTATACAGAGCCACTATTTGAATTCAGCAGTGTCGAGGCTGTAGACTACATCTGGTGCTCAAGAAGTTTGAGAGTAGATAATACTGACAGGTATATCCAGTTAAACACCCTTTAATCTATTCCTTCTGAGAAATGATGAAATTGCTCCCACTATCCTCCAGCGACCTTGCTGTCTCTCCTGTCGGTAAAAGGTAAAAGGTTTGCAATTGATGGGTGAACTTTAAACTGAAGACGTCATTCCATCAAAGTCCACTGTCGCCACGGTGGACAGGCCTCTTGAGAAGACAGACAAATCATTCACATGAAAACGTTGCTATTTTAAAAAGGCACGATTGCTCAAAATGACAGTATTTGATGGAATGGCAGAAAGAAAAAGGTCTCGCTGAAGCAACCGCTCTCTCTCCTTTGTCCGCTAACGGCTTTCCACATCGCTTAACTGAAATCTCAAGCCAGAGTGAAAATGACAGAAATTTACCTTTGCTGCGAACAAACATCGCTGCGACATCTATCCATTTATGAGACTCTTCAAAAACAAAGTACTGGCGACAAAAATGCATCTGAACATATCGACGAGCACAGATGCGCAACCACTTTGGTAGTAAAATGAAATGGAGCACAGATGAATGTACCCAAGGAAAACTCAGAACTGTTCTCACTTATTAAATTCCATCAGAAACACCTAAAAACTAGGATTTATCATCCCTAGTGCCTCACAAAACTCAGCTGTAGGGATTCATTATCTACTCGACTACCCTCACTAACACCAATCCATCAACCGAGTATCCATAACTACTCTGTGTTTTTATCCATTTTTAATGTGACATTAAAAAAAAAAAAATGTAAATGTCACACAAAGTCTTTAATTAAAAGAAAAGAGGCTATTTTAGAGTAACTGGATAAGGAGAAAAGGTACAAGTAACTGTGATTAAAGATGAACAAACATCAGCTCAATATTCACAGTTGACAGAACAACCTTAACTTATCCCTCGGTCTGGAACTACACAACCTTTGTTAATCTTCATTAGCAGTGAAACTGTGTTCAGTGATCATAAAACCGTTTAAAGGTAAATAAAGTGAAAACATACAGCACATTCTACAGCAGGGTCAAGAGATATAGAGATGAGGACAATATAATTACCCTCCCCTCAAGGTGGAAGGAATCATGAAACAGTCAGCAGCACAAGTGGATCTGGGTCATTGCTTTGTCTTCTAAAACGACAACAAAACTGAAATAAATATCAGACTTCATTTGATAATGTATTTGTTATTTTGTTATTTCATCCATCTACTACTTGTTTCTCATACAGTACCAGGATTAGAATACGGATTAGGTCTATTTTGGAGAATGGGTCAAGGTTACCCATGCAGTTTATGGATTATGTCACCAGTTGGAGGTTCGCATTTAAATGCGTATGTGCAACAGGGGCCCGCTAGCTGCTGAGCCACCATTTCAGAGGTTATTGCCCCGCAAACGCTGTCAAAAGGCACGGTGATGCACAACTCTGAGTCCCCCGTGACTCGAGTCTTTCTCATTCACTGGTCGCAGCAGGACTAAGTGAATGTGAAATGCTGCATCTACAGCATGACTTCTGCCTTTTTAAAACCCCCACAAACATAAAGAAAGGAGTAAGCCTGCGGCCCGTCTTTGCTTTGTCCTTGTCACGTCGAGTCTCCCTGTTTCCTTCCCTCTCCCCCGTACCCCATGCCAGAATCATCACCAAGCCAGCGCCACTCTGCCCCAGCAGGGTGTTTTAAGATGCGGGGAGCCGAGCACGATGCGATGGAGCAACAACTTTTCTCCGCTCTCTCAATTTTTTCCTCACTCCTCCACCCCCAGAGCATCTTCTGCACCACTGCTCTGCCACCACTAATTCATCAGCGCAAATCTCCTGCAAACTTCCTATACAAACAAGTGCGTCTTTGGCTTCAGCTCCCCGGCACATGCTCGCCCACAAAGGTCACACAAGCGCAGACCTCCCCAGAAACAACACATACCCTCCCCGAGTCGCTGCCCAACACGCTAGACGCTGCTGTATTGACATCTGCTCCATGATCTGTATAGAAACAGACAGGGCGTCTGTTTGTGTTTGACCTAATAGCTGTTGACGCGAGCGCTTGTTGCTTAATTCAACACCTTCCAAAAATGGAACTGCAGATGTGCACCAGCTTAATGATAAGTTACTAATATGTTTTTCCACTCTGTTGTTCACATCTGTTTTGTTTCGCTCAGAGTCGGTGAGGCCCCTGAGGGAAAGTGCCAGTTAACACCAAAGCTCTATCAGAAAGAACAAGGTAAACAAATCTCAGGCTCTGATGTACTCAGTTCATTTACATCACTAGCTAGTAAATGGGGAAGCCACTACTGTTTATTTGTATATTACAAAAAAAAAAAAAGAAATACACAGAGGACATGAAGTATTGTGGACTTCACAAGATTTTTACCTGAGTTAGGTCTGTGGACCAAAACAAACAAGTTATGCAGACCACGCAGGTTTAACATTCATCACACCTGTCGTAAAGGACTGGACATGCTGGTGTAGCATGTGACCTCCAACCTCTGACATTTCATCTCGCTTCTCAGATGACAAACACTCACTGTTCAGTTTACTAGATGCACCCGTTAAACTGCTCGTTAACACAAATATAAAACGAGCCAATCAAATAACAGAAACTTGATATATTTAGGCAAGTAGGACTGGTCAAGAGGACCTGCGAAAGTTCATACCGAGCACCAGTATGGGGAAGAAAGGCGATTTAATCGTCTCTGAACGTGGAATAGCTGTTAGTACCACATGTGCTGGTCAGCGAGCAATTCTCTTAGTGAAAATGTCTTCCTAACCAACAAACCAAAGAAGTATACAGTATTTGTAGAGTGTGGAACAGATGTACAGACACATAAGATTTTTATTATTTTTATCATTTAGCGCTTAAAACTTCAGTTTTTGTGGCTTACATAACCCTAACAGCTGGATATTTATCACAGCTTAATGTTTCAGACACAGAGCTGACTACACACACACACACACACACACACACACACACACACACAAATACAAACTCACGGAGCATGCTGTTCCACAAGAGGTCAATGTTAATCACAGCTGACAGAGAACAATGCAGATGCAACATGCATGACTTTCAAGGTGTGACTCCTTTGTACACGTACACAGAAAACATGTGACTCAGTTCTGGCTAATTCATGTATAATAATCAGCATCCAAAAATTCAGCTGAGAAAGTGCATTTGTTAGCTTCCAATCTGTAAAAGAAGCAATATATCCAAACACCACTGCATTCAAATACTGATATATATATTTAACATATACTATGTGGGTGGTACGGTAGTGCAGTGGTTAGCACTGTCGCCTCTGGCAGGAGACTTTCCATGCAGAGTTTGCATGTCTCCAAATACATGCTTGTTATGTCAGGTGGTGATTCTGCTGTGTGTATTTCTTCATCTGTTTTGGTCATTTTTATTACTTGATTGTTTGAGTCACTGAACGATTTCTTGTTTTTATGCTGCATATCAACATAAAGTTCTCTAATGTTAATCTATCTGAATAAATAAAGTTTATTAATTTCAGGTGAAGCCTCATCCTCATCAACAACACTCTTCTGGAACAGAAGCAAACTTTCAGTCAAATGTCACAGAAGTAATGAGTGGGCTAATGTCGAGTGCATCTGCATGTAGCTATATATTCAACCACAGGAGTCGAGTCTTTCTCAGTTCCTGTCACAATCCATGTTCACCCTGCTGGACAGTGCGTTGAGCTCTGCTGTTTTTCTCTTGGATGTGGCATAACTTTGATTTGACATTCGCACAGTGTACACCATGTTTACCGCATCTTAATCTAAATCCGATACCTTTAAAGCCTGCCAGAGTATACGAATTTATGTTGCTCTCTGCTAAAAAACATCATTTATACTTGTACATTGTATTTCATATTTTCCAGTCCAAAGAAAGTGAGTGCATGAAAAAGAAAAGGTCTACAGTTTTGATTAGCATTAGCAGATTGCTGCAGAATTTCCACGACACTGATGGCTACGTGCCATTTTCCTCTCAGAGCTGTGTATAGACAGCCTATGTGGGCCACCAGGTCCCGGCTTACAAATCCACTTTTTCTGACCAAAGTGGATTAAAGTTTCAGTGGTGAAGATTAGAAGTGTGGCCTGGAGTGATCATTTCACTTGCTCTGCCAAGATCTGTGTTTAACCAAGGTATCTGTGTGTATGTGCAGATATTAACTTACTGGATTGAAGGTAGATGGAGAATTTTGTCCTGAGTTAGGTTTGGATTTACACAATGCATTTCTGTTAAACTTGACCACTGGCTTACGGTTTCTCCACAGTATGCGTGGTTCAGTGCACTTCAAACATCTAGGCTGTACCACGTGTCTTTAGCCATGTCGAAAGGCAGGTATTTATACACCAGTGACCCTTTAGGACTGCTCACAAGATTTCTCCAATCTGATTAAAATTCGGATTAGAATGTCACTGTTTACATGGAGTGATGCGATCATGACGTACGTTTACATGCATTGAGCATTTGAACAGAAATCATTCTGACAGGCGCAGAATCGTCTAACTTCCCGGAAATACTAGAAGAAGTTGATTTCTAATCTAAACAAATGCTGCTGGATTTCTCCTTTTATCGTCACTGTGCAACACGCCACAGATTACAGTCTCTCCCCTCTCTCATATTTATGACTTCAAGTAAAAGTTTGTGTTGGATACAGACCAGCCTTGTTTCACTCCTGCCACATCTGCAACTAACTGCTGTAGAGGGGGGTGATGGATCATTTCACCCTGAACATCAGTAGAAGTGTTTACATGCACGCTCGGTATGATCCGACTGCAAGAAAAATTTAGAATCTTTCGATTGACGTGTTTGCTCGAACCATTTTTATTCCAATTGTCTTTTAATCTAGTTGCTCGTGTTCATGTAAACATGGCTACAGATAAATATGGTTACAGATAAATATGGTTACAGATAAATACGGATTTTCTTGTCACATTTCAGAGTCTGGCATATATCAGTCTGCTTGTGAACAAGTCTTCGACTGTGACTTTGGCAAAGGCAACAATGATTCATTCAGAGCATCTCAGAAACAGTAGGGCAGGGTTTAGGGGATTTACAGGAAGGTTTGAGTCACAGTGCAAGGTGTGATGCCATATACCACAGGGGAGCAACAGGTCTTATAGAGTTCACACCTTGGTAAGTCTGAACTGCTCTGGCAGCATGCAAAAGACTAATACCAAAATTAGGCACAGGCTTGTTTTAACTATTCCAAATGCCACATGTGAAGGTACCTGCCTCTTAAATTTGTCTCAATGAATCTCAGTCTGATTAATTAAAAGTTACATTTTTGTAAAAAGTGTCTTTTCAAAGACATCAAAAGAGGTGCCAGCTGTGCGCATCAAAAATGTTCGAGGTAAGCGATTCCTGAATAAAAATGTATGCTTCTTCATTTCCTCCCCACTCCTGGTTAATTGTTCTCTGAAGTGGAATATTAAAGGAGAGTTACACACAGATGCAGCCTCAGCCTTTGAATAAAAGAGAGACCTGATTCAGGACCATCCCTCTAATGTTTGCTGAAGCCTCATCAGAAATGGTCTCAGTAGAAAGGATCCGTCAGATTGGCAACAGGTTCATTTTTCAACATGACAATGATCCCAAACACACTGCTGGTGCAGTAAAAGCATACCATACCTGCATAGAAAAAAATAAAAAATAAAACACTATCTATGATTGATAGTGTATGAATAGAAAGTAATACAAAGAGAGTAATATAAAGGGAACATTATATTTCACTGGGATAAAAAAATTCAAAAGGAGCCACTTTTATGCTTAAATCATTAGAAAATGTGAACCTGATTAGACATACAATGCATATAAAGGACTTGCTACAGTTACTGCGTATACACTCAAAAAAAATACTGTCAAAATTATTGCTTGATGTTTTTTGACAGTAATTTTTTTTTTTTTTTACTGTTTCTCTAAGGATTCGTTTCACATATGATTTCATATATGTGCTGTGTATGTGGTTTACGCACTCCTTTCCGTATGCCTTTGCTTCCTTTATGAAAGAATAGATGTTCCAGACTCACTCTGTGCAAAGCATCCTGGGACGTGATGTTCTGACACATTCAGGCCCGAGTTGTTGTTCAGTTTAACTCTGCATAGGTTTTTAAATCAGTCTCTGGGGTAGTTTTAAGATGCATTTATTAGATTCCCTTTTGCTTAAAAAAGTCTGTCTAATCAAAAAATTTTGAATAAAGAATTCAATGCAGTGGAAAGTATGGACCCGATTCTTCCTTTATAACTACTGTGAGGAAAAAAAAAACCCTGCAACAATCATCTGTTTCTCAATTTTATAACCACTATGATATTAAAAAGGCCTTTACTCCAATATGTCCATTATATTGCTCTCATCTGCTGGTGAGGCTGCACAGAAGCTTTACAATTATTCAGCCAGACGGCCCTGATTTTGTGCGATCGTACAATAGCAGAGAAATGAACTTGCAAATGGATGATGCCTCTGCGAAAAACTGGAGTGTAAAGTGACACACGGCTTCAGAAAGCCTGTCACTACAGCCTAATGACGACTCTACCATCTGTTGTCAAAAAATCAGGAGGGCCTATAAAGACACTGTGACCATTTTGGAAAAAAAATACCTCCAGTCTGCAATATAGATATGAAATCGCAGCTTTCTATTCAAACAAATACACAACCCCGCTTCTTTACAGACAACCTGGCAAAACCGACTGAAAATGATTCCCAAATCATGCAAAAGGTCTAGTTTAAAGACCCGTAACTCTTGCAAAATTAAGTTTTCATCTTTGCACTTAAGGAATTTGCAATTAAATTACTAAAAAGCTTACAAGAAAAAAGCTCCACCATTCTTCTTTCTTTGACTTACTTGATTAAAGGTCTGAATACAACAAAGTGGCTTCTCCACTTTTCCTTCTCAACGTTGCATCCATTTGCAGAGCAAAATAAATGATTACCATTGTGGCTTTCTCTCATTATTTCTTTTTCTACCTTCAAAACAAACCTCGGTTTAGAGCAAACCTACATTGTTGTTGTTTTAGACACTATTAGAGAGAGAAATTGCCTTTGGATAAAAAAGGAGAATCTAGTGAGAATAGTTGGTACATACCCAGCACGTTCTACAATGGGTTCCATTGACTCTTGCGCTGAAGAGATAATGGAATCGATCCCTCAAACTGCTTAACTTAAGCGTCTGCCTGTCATGTGACCTTGTCCTCATTAGCAGAGTGGGGCACTGTGCTAATTTATTTACTTAATATAACCTCGACAAGCAGGGATGCACAGACAGAATGAGGAAGAAGAGGCCTGAGCTGGCCAAGCTGATTTGAGCCTGTTACTGTAGCCCGAGTTAAGACCTGAGGAAGGAGGTGTGCGTGTATGTTTGTGTGTGGGGGGTGGGTGGAAGGGTTGGGTGGTGGGTGGAGGGGCTACAATGACAGAGGAAAAGATTGAGATTGACAGGACAAAGGGGAAAAGGATGGGGAAGCTGTCAAGGCTAGCAAGACAAACAGAGACAGAAGGCTAGTAATGCAGAAGAAGAGGAGGAAGAGGAAGCTGGCTAGAGGTACTGTGGGGCATGGGGGTTGTTATGTGCCCTGTTTTGCCTGGTCCTCACTGCATATCCCTCGTGGCCAGACTCCAGGGGCACGTCACTTGGTTCTGTTCCAGGTGGTAAAAGCATAAGGGCTCCTGGTGGCGGAGATGTGCCACACTCACACTCAGCCATCTGGTGATGAGTCACTGTCTCTGTGCTTGTTTGCTCTGACTGGGCATAAGATTGTATGCCATCAATGTGTGTGTGTGTGTGTGTGTACGCCTGTCCCTTTAACAAATTAGCACCCCGTTTTATTATATGATGTCAACTCAGAGGAGACATAATCAGTAAAAGCTGAAAGTATCTGGATGTCATCTGCAATATGAGTGAGGTCACTGAGAGATGAAGACAGAAGACATCAGTGAGTGTAAAAATATAGTAAGCAAGACTTTCATTAATTAATTAATTAATTAATAATAATAACAACAACAACAAAAACACTGGGGACAAGTGAAATGACACTAGCAATGTAACTTAAAATGCATCTGTGCACTGCAAATGAAATGCAAAAAGTAATGGAGACGCCCCGGAGGCGATGCACACAGTAATCTCCTCAGTATTGTGCATGCCTGATGGCAGCATGCATGCTGCCTCCTAGATAGATGGAGCCAACTAACAGCTCTGTTCTTGTGTGACAGCTCCCCTCCTCCGGGCCACAGCTGACCCAAATCTATGGGTTTTGTTTTTTTTACTCTGACACTCTGGCGCTCCACTCTCTCCTCAAATCCTAGTATCATTTCTCACACAATTATCATGCTGGAGAGACTGGTGTGGCACCCTTACTTTTACTGCCCCCTATCTCCCAACATGCAGCCTTACTTCACTGTACAGAAAACTGTAGCACAGATTGGAAAAAAAGCAAGCAGGATTTTTTTCCCCACTGGAAAAATCCCACAAGATAGATTTTCTAGTAAATGTGTGTCTGTATAAGAATGAATAAAGGGGGCTGAATTACCAGAACCCAGAAAATATTTTTATGCATGACAATTGTCCGAACCAAGCTATCTGTTTTTATGCTTCAGTGAATGAAGGAGATAGCAATGGCAGCAGGAAATACACTTTCCCATTCTTATGAATGCAATATCTCTCAAACGCTCTGAGGGGATGTCTTCAAATTTACTAGTGCTCAGATATGAACGCATTAGAATTTGGCAGTCATGGTCATTATAACCTCAAAAATAATAATAATAATAATAATAATAATTCATACACTAGAAATATGCTAAGGATTTCTAACAGGACAAGGTGATGACATTTTATATTCAAGTATGTCATTACTCTGAGATAATGTTCTGAAGAAACACCTCTTCTGGACATATTTCTGTTTAAAGATGCTCCAAAATGTTTTCAGTTGGTCAAAGTTTGGACTGCAGGCAGGTCAGTTCAGCACCTGGACTCATCTATTAAAGCCATGCTGTTGTAATGGATGAAGTACGTGGTGTAGTAGCATTGTCTTAATGAAATAAGAAATATCCAAGGCCTTTCTGGATGTTGTCTGGATGGAAGCACATGCTGCTCTAAAACGTGTACATATATATGCCTTTCAGTGGTGATGCTCCCTTTCCAGATGTGCAAGTTGCCAGCATCACAGGTACTAATGTACCCCCATACCATCAGAGATGAAGGCCTTTCAAATAAAGAAACAAGATGGTCCTTCTCATCTTTAGTCCGGAGGACCCAATTTTACTTAATCCAACCACAGAACAGTTTTTACCTTTGCCTCAGTCTGTTTTAAATGAAGGCAGCATTACTGGATCGTGTTCATATATGGCTTCCTCTTTGTGTGATAGAGCTTTAACATGTGTTTGTGGATGGCACGATGAACTGTGTTCACAGACAATGATTTGTGGAAGTGTTCCTGAGCCCATGCACTGACTTCCATGACAGAAACACTCCTGTTTTTAACGCAGTGCTGCCAGAGGGACTGAAAAACACGGGCATCCAGTATTGACCTTTAGCCACGTCCTCCGAGCTTTCTCCAGATTCTCAGAATGTTTTGGCGATATTATGTATGATATAATGTAAATAAAATAAAATAAAACTAACTTTAAAAACTCTTAAAAACACAGAAGACGAACTAAAACTATATAACTGTGAATTATCATTTTTCTACCTACTGTGTAGAGTAAATTCTTGTCTAACAAATAGGGAACATTTATTAGTTACTGCGTCTGATGTAAAAAAAAAAAAAAGAAAAAAAAAAAAAAGAAGAAAAAAAAAAAAGAAATCACATTAATGTGACCTGATTGGTGATCCTAGATCGGCGCTCCTATTGTGACACTACTATTGGTGCCAAACAGAAGGCTGGCCTTGAGCGCGCTGTCCTGTTACATTATAACTGTAACAAGAAACAACACACATAGCATGTTATGGTCCCGGGACTTAAAACCCACAGCTTTTCAAAAAAAACAACGGTATGACACACTAGTCACAAAATGTACTGAAGAAAGAAACGTTTCAGCTCCACATTCACTATTATCATAGAAACTAAACATAATGTTTTGGCAAGACCCCCTGAATCATTTTTGCAAAAATATGTTTCATATTTAACAACTTAAAAATTGTGTTAGGCCTCTGTGAAAGTCTAATGACCTAATAAACCTGCTGTATGTTTGTTAAATACAAGTATAAAGGTGGAGCCAGCAAAAATACTGATGGGAAAACTGCTAGCTTAATTTGGTATAAAGTTAGAAAAAAATACAAATTTACCACAACAACAACAAATTAACTTAATACTTAACATCTTATATCTTTAAAAGTAGCATGTATTAGTTGTGTGCCTCTCTAAACCACTCAAGTTGCAGATTCTATACATTATAATCTATCCTGACCATAGACGTATGGTCAGGATACGTATATAATAGAATAGAATAGAATAGAATTCAACTTTATTGTCATTGCACATGCACAGGTACAGGGCAACGAAATGCAGTTTGCATCCATCCAGAAGTGCTTTAGTGATATAGATATATTACAATATATATATAATGTATATAAAACGATGAAGGAGCCATTGTAACATCATTGTAATCCACTAAATTGTGGATTTCTTATTTTAAAGCCTCGGTGTTAGTGGCCTGGTCACCACAAAATTTATTTTTGGAACCCAGAGGGAGGCACTGTTAGCTATGGCTAGCACATCTGGTTAGCAAGCTGCATCCACAAAGCATACGGGTGCACAGCACAGAAGTATAGACCTGCTAATTAATGCTTAAAGGCTAAAGAAACACTCAAATTTACCCCCAAAACTACAACATGGACTACTTGGATGGCATTTTATGCAATTTCATTAAAATTCTTTAAAAGGTACCAACACCAAAATAAATTGAGCATTCAAATTCAGTGACTGGACTTTGCAAAGCTGAAGCCTAGTGGCTAAACAAAGGGTTGTTATAGGGGCCCAGGCCCATCAGGAGTTGCATCCGGCCATGCTTTTTTGTGAAAACTGATCACTATGCTTTATTTGACTACCTTGAATTCAAATGTGAATTTTACTGTTGTAATATTGTTATATATCAACCCTTTTCCCATCAGTTCGAGGCACTCAGTGAAGTTTTATATAGACATTAAAATCACACTTTCTTACAAATCACCTCAACTGTCTTTATACGGGCTGTCACTGAGTTGTTAAGAGCCACATGGCTCAGCAGTTTTTATGGCTGACTCAACCACAGGGCTGTCTGTCACTGCGAAAGTCCTGCCAGAGAGCAGAATGAATACGCTGGGGCCAGTGCTGGTTTCCATCTTTGCAAGAAATGCTTTTCCCCGGAAATATTTTGGGTAATGAAAGTCCACCCGGCCCATCTGTATCCTAGACCGATTTGAGTTGGGCAGTGCATGATGATGTTTCTGAACAGAGGGTGAAGAATGGCTGAGATCTGTAATGCCTCCCTGACAGACTACAGCAGCAGAATACTTAATCTGCACACCTACATGTGAATGCCTCAAGAGAGTGAGCTGTAAAGAAAGAAGCATACTTGGGCAGATAATGGAAAAAAGGGATAATATCGGACTAATCTTACCCCACGAAACAGCAGAAAGAATTTCTTTTAGTTCCAAGTGTGGTTTGTTTATGTCTTAGTTTGATGAAACAGTTGATAACTGGTAACAAATAAGATGCCAAGTGCACGAAATAGTGGATAAAGAGGGCTTCATACCAAAACAAAAGTTCCTCTTGGAACAAACTGACTCACGCCATCGCTTTCCTCCCCACATTTTCACTGTATTTTATCCATCTACCTATGATTATATGTGAAAGCTGCAGGATGTTTCAGCCTCTCTTAGTGCATAATAGGCGAACATTACAAACAATCAAAAAGTGATGCAAGCGTGCACTAATCAAAGGAACAGATGGCTGGATTTATGGTTGAAGCATAGGTACTTTAACAGTGTCACATTTTAGAGGCAGACGGTATTGTCGCATCGTTGTAAAATCTATGCTATATGTCATGGTAAATATAATCAGAGGTGGGAAATTAAGTATTTGGTGCAGATGTCCATAATCGGTGGTCGTAGCTAACTTCACTGAGATGGAGAAAGATTAGAAAGACAGGAGAGGAAGAAGAGAAGTTCTATATAAATGCAAGGACTGCTCAGTGGCATTTGATAGACTGGACATTTTTTGGATCTGTACATGATGTTTATTATTGTTTTAATAATGAGGTTCAGTTCATTTTGCACAAAATTAGCTGGTAGAAAAGTTCTCCAGCAAGTTTTTACTTTTATACTTAGAGTACTTTTCAGAGCGTGTACTTTTTAGAAAAGAAAAAGTAAAGAAGTTGAATCTGTGCACCTTTGCCACCTTCTAATATAATAAAAGGCATCTGCACCCTAAGAGCAGTTTTGATTCTGTTTGTAATTTATTTTAAGCTGCATGCTAGCACTAAATTCCAGCATGCAACAGCATGACTAACTGCATGACACTTTCTTGGTGCTGTCCTCTGCACTCCATGCTTTGTTCATCATGTACAGGTTGCAAACAGTGAGTTTAAAATGAAAGAAGGACTGATGCACATGTTCAAGATAAACCAGGCTTTTGCTGCTGTTTCACTAAGTCAGCTGCCTTTTTGAAAACTGGGTCCATAGTTGAGTCATCACTAAACCAGAGCAATGATCAGACAACCACTGTGTGCTACCTGAACATGCTCATACGCAGACTTTATGTCAGATATACTGAGTAATACAGGTACAGACTTATTTCCAAGATTAGCAACACTGACCAACCTAACGTTGCACTCAATTGATGTTGCGTAATCAATCTGATATTATGCTAATTGAGAGTCACAACTGCAGCAGAGCTGTGTTTTGTTAGGCGCAGAATGCACCAGAATAATGGGAAGAGAAGTATTTTCAGTTTCTCAAGACCAACCTGAAGACAAAGAGACCCACAAACAAGCAGCAGACACATGCAGGTAGGGCCTGACAGAGCATCTCAAGAGGGGAAGCACAGCATTTCTTGATGTCTCTGAGTTTTAGACTTCAGGCAATTTAGACTGCAAAGGATTTTTCTTCAGTTATGAAAAACAATCCTTTAAAATGTTTTGTTTTTCAAGTTTCTTATGAGCCTCTGAGCATGTGGAACTATGTATAAAAATGCCAGAAATTCCCAGTTAATTCCAGTTAATACTTCATATGGACCTTATGGACTGTAACATCAAGCACAGGTGGCAAAGAATGACCAAGCTGGGCTGAAATGCTAAAACAGTATTAAGTTAAATCTTAGGCTGTTTTTGTATAGACTTCTTAAACTTCTAAGTAAGCTTAAAACTAAGCTATTACAATGCAAACTTCATGGGTATAGCTTTTATTTTAAAAGAGTGCTTAGACCCAGCAAGCAGGGTCAACATAGGCCACCGGACCCGTCGTCCAATGGAGGGACTCCTGCTGTTCATGAGTCCCACATGTTTTACATCACATGAAAAAGTGCACAAAAACTAACCCTGTGGCAAGTGACTGCTAAACCAATACATTTACACTATAGTTGTAATTTTGTGTTGTTTTCACTTTTTATGTGACCTGCGCTAGTAGCACACGTTTAAAATGTGATACGTGAATTACTGCCTCTTGTTGATTAACAGTTTTTTTTAATGACATCGTGGGCAGCATTTGTTAAGAGAACATCCAGTGTAAACACTAAAATAAATCCTGTGTTGGCAAATAGGAATGCAAAGAGCTTTATCCCCGTCTCTCTCTGTCTCTCTCTCTGTGATGTATTGAGTAAAGCCTGTGACAAGGGAGCAGCGGAGAATAGGCTTTTAATCAGAAAGGCCGAGTCCTGCGCAGAGGAAGGCTGGGGGGTAGGTGGATGCAGAGGGGAGCATTACATAAATAGTTTTAGGCTGCATCAAAATTCATCATGAGATCAGACATTCATCTTGTCAGATTTATTTTTAGAAAGGGCTTACATCATGATGGCAAAGCAGATTAATAGTTCACAAACTGAAAACAATAGCTGAAGCTAACAACTGCAAAAACCCTCAACATTTGTAGTATTTATCCTCCTGTTAGTGGCCTCTACTGGTGACCAGAGGAAGTGCAACAACATTCGCAGCCTATGGGAACCTTAAATTACTTTGTCATGTTCAAAGACAAGTAATTGCTCTGAATTGCAGTATCCAAACAAGAAAATGCCACAACAGCTCTGCCACTGATGCACTAATCCTTTCCAAGTGTATTATGTAGCCATTTTCCTGTCTGTGAATACAAGGTCCGTGAAAGCCAGTCACCCAAACACTCTCATGACTAATGGCACCTTTCAAGCGAGAGTCGCAGGAGTGAGAACGACGCACACACACAAATAGTGAGGACAAATGATGCAATGTCACTGTGCAATGCAGCTGTTTGACAGCCTGGAATGAAGACGCTCAGTGACAACACAGCTTTGTTCATCACGCACAAATAGCAGAAAGTGTTGTGTGTGTCCCTCGGCTAACCGGGAGAAAAACTCAAATCTTCTGACATTTAAATTAGACACCCAATAGAATGTGGACATAAAAACCTCGGGGGTCGAACGCTCTTGTCTTCTCGAGACATTTCCCCACTGTCGCTCGTGTTATGTTCGGCTTTCCTCTCACTCACACCTCAAGTCGAAGCTGCGAGGAACCCTTGGTGTCATTCTACGTTCTAACGCTCACTCCGGGTGACTGCTCACAGGTACACAGCCAAGAGACGAGTCTTCGTTAGCGACGAGAATCACTGAATAATTTGTGACTAATCAATATGAAACACACGGACACATTAAATTAGCATTTGTGTTGTTTCCTACTGAGCGTCACAGCCTTGATACAATTTACGGGGCTTCTGATTTTAACGACTGTTTCTTCAAGGCATAATTGCATTTATTCACTTCTTAGGCGTGCCACTTTGAGTACATTGTTTCCAACTTCTAGAACATTAGAACTGTTTCAGGTATGCTTACTGTGGTTATTTAATGGCTAAATATTAGGGGTGCAACGATACACAAAATTCACGGTTCGGTTCGGTTCGATACTTTGGTGTCACGGTTCGATATTTTTTCGATACAAAAAAATGTTCATGCATTTTTAATTTGTCATTTATTAAAATTATAAATATATATTTTAACTCAAAAGTACAGTTTTTAAATTTAACCCTAACCCTTGTGCGTGTTTTTTATTTTGACAGCGAATGCGCACCTGCGGACCACTTATGTGCAGCCCTGGTTATTTAGCTCGTCATATTGCAGCCACAGAAATTCTTTTGTCCATGAAACCATAAAGCTGCACTTTCTTTTTGCCTTATAGTCTGATTTGTCATAACTTCTCCGTTTTGTGGTAAGCTTTTCTTTGGCTGTCACTTCTTCACCCTGACCTGTCTTATTTGGCTCAGCAGAACTGAAATGCTTTTACACGCTCACTCACATAAGCTCAGCGATTCTCTGCGCGATCAACCTCTCACATGTTTAAGCTGCGGGAGATTTCACTTGTCATGTTTGCATAGTAAGCTAACGATTAATAAGACGATGTCAGAGGAATTGGTGCACAAATTATCATCACTCACAGATCAGTGCTGTCGCTCTCTATACACAGTTCGCACGATTGCAAAGTGAAAGCAAAAAAACAAGCGCAAATTCAAACGCGACTTCAATATATCACATATTGACAGTGGCTCACCGATGCCAATGACATAATTACCCAGCTACATTTCTGAAAGAATGCAAAAGCATTGACATATATTTTTCCTACAATAGCCCGACGGGCAGGGAAGAGATAGATTTTGGTAGCCCGACTGAAAAAATCGCTAGCTCCGGGACGTCGGGCTAGCGATATTGCAAGCCCTGTATCTGATTGAGGAATCACTCATCTTTGGAAAAGAGAGTTTATTACAGAGAAATGGCTCTTTCCAAAATAAAAGCTATACTATCCGCTTCTTCTGGGCTATATTCTCAGCAGAATAAGGAGAATCATGTGCTAACAGCTGTCTAAATGACTCGGCTAAAGTTAGTAGCATGCTTGCTTTTTTTTGTCTGCTTCCACTTGTCTTTGCACTAGGATGATGTCAGCGTAAATGTGCAGTCATATTCGTTGTGTTCCCACTAGTGCTTTCAAGTTAATCTCGTTGAAATGACCTTAACGCCACAACACGGCAAATCTCCGTTAACGAGCTAACTGCGCTAACACACTAGTTCACACCAATGTAATTGAGCATTGCATGGCACATCCAACATACTGTTTTACTTTAGTCCATGACTCGCTTACCTTCAGGGTCATACGTCACATGAAAACCAAAATAATTCCAAACGCCAGATCTGAATGAGGTTCAATTTGCCTGTTGCAAGTAGAGCTTAACTTCTGTCTCGCTAGCTTGCCCTGCTCTCTTCCTTCTGACTATGCTGTCTGTGTTGAGCGCTCAGTGGATCTGCGCTCGACAGTGCAGCCTAGGCGGAGTAGTCGAACACAGATTCACTGAGCGCTCAACACAGACAGCATCGTCAGAAGGAAAATTGATAAAATAAATTACAAATGTTGTATTGTTCGATACATATGCGTACCGAACCGAAAGCACTGTATCGAACGGTTCAATATCGATACGAATATCGTTGCACCCCTACTAAATATATGTTTCCCTCAAATATGAGTCATCAAACATGATCCAAAAGGCAGGGTTCAGTCATATAATCTTTGTCAGTGGGAACACCATGAGGAGGAAACTGAGAGCTTTAAAAGCCTTTCACGCTGTGAGTAAGGCTGTATGGCTCCAGTGTTTACCCATTTGCTCATTTGATTCTGATGACTATAACAACAGTAAAAAATAATAATAATTTTCATGCATTAAAAAAAAAAAAAGAAGTCTTGAATGAGTTATACAACAGCTAGCCTGCAAACAAAGAGAATATATTTACCCCTGAGCTCATTCCTGTGAATTATGTATGCAGCAGAGTGGGTGCATTGGGCTCCTCTACACTAAATGACCTTTCATGATAACTGTGGTCCAGTGTCCTTGGGCTTTTAGCCTGCGAGTGGATATTATGCAAGTGGGATGACAACATTGGACTCTGTGTTAGTTTTGAAAGTCACACATGTCAAGGATAAGAGGGCCAGACGAAGGAGGCGCCTCTCTTTTTTTTGCACCTTTTATGGATGGTAAGAAATCTCTGGCTCACTAAATTCATTTCCAACATGACTAAACTCCTGAGAAGACTGCCTGTATTTTCCTTTGTGTCTCCTATCAGTTTTAGCTTTAATTATCTTTGAAATATAGAGCGTAGCAGAGTCTATCTGCCATTTATCGAACTACCCGCTCTATACCCATTTATTCAGATAGAGCTTAACCCCCCCAAAAGATAACAGTCCAGTTGGTGTCTGCCAAACCAAGCTGAATGTGCTGTTTTCTCACAAACGGCTATGACTGAATGGACGACCTGAACTCTTCCCAACTTGTAAAAAGACAGAATGCTTGTTTTATTTTCTCCTCTGATTAATCAGTGCACTGGCAACAATACAATGTTTTCGTCTATCAGCTGAAACGTAATCTGATGTGACTCACCTCACAGCCACATACTGTAATTACAGTAGTAGATGAACGAAGGTGGTCTGGTTGTGCAAACAGTGTCTAACTATGAAATAGACTATTACACATCTCTAAAAGTTTCTAATATGAAATTTAAATCTTTAGAATGACTCACAGTATTATTCTTCAGTGTGGTCCAAATTAGTCTTCTATATGGTTTCAGCACTGTTTTACTGAGTGCTTGTAAGATGAAAGTGCACAGTTAACGTTCACCTGGTCGACTGTGGCCTGTTTACG
Organism: Simochromis diagramma; assembly: GCF_900408965.1. Lineage (NCBI taxonomy): Eukaryota > Metazoa > Chordata > Actinopteri > Cichliformes > Cichlidae > Simochromis > Simochromis diagramma. The sequence goes on along the minus strand of NW_024387423.1, from coordinate 11,401,727 downwards.
CGTAGCTACTGGACTACTCCTCTATATGGAATTTTCAATCTATTTAGCTTTGTGCAATGGAAATCCTATTAAAAAGGAAATGCAAGGTAAAATGTTCCATGTTTAGGAGCCAGTATTGTTGATATCAATACTTTCAACCTATAGAGGCACATTATGGAGGGGAGAGCACTGTGTTTTCATTTCCAAAACTGTTACTTATTTAACACAGTTCAGTGGGATACATACTGAACTTAGAGGATAGAAACAAATTATCGATCCTATTGCGCTAGGATTGATCCGATACATATACCAGCGTTGGTATGGCAACTATTGGTATTTGGATCAGTCCAACCACCTCAATAGCAGAAAAAGGTCATCTGAAAGACAGTTTCCACTTATACAATTAAAGAGAACACATCAAATGATTAAAAGCACCAGAACCTCTCACCACCAAAACTCTTGATGCTAGGGCTGCTCAATTAATCGAATTTTAATCACGATTACGATCTGGGCTTTCAACGATCATTAAAAATGACTGAGCCAATTATTAGCCCCTCCCTCGTGCTTTACTCTCGCGCTGCTCCGTGTGGCAAATCAAGCGCACCTCTCTGCATTTCGAACACGTGTCACAACAATTAAGAGCAGCGGTCCCCAACCTTTTTTGTGCCACGGACCGGTTTATGCCCGACAATGGACCGGCCTTTAAGGTGTCGCGGATAAATACAACAAAATAAAACTAGTACCGGTACCGAAAAAAAGAAGATTTATTCATAACACACGTGAAAAGACCCAGGAAAACCGAGTAAACGATAAAAACGATAACAAAATAACGCTGAAAACCGATAAAAACCCTGAAAACCATACATTTCACACCTGAGCCTCAACTCTCGCGGCCCGGTACCAAACGACTCATGGACCGGTACCGGTCCGAGGCCCGGGGGTTGGGGACCGCTGATTAAGAGGACCCGAGGGAAGCTCGGAAAGCTAAGCAGAAGTTATTTGGAGAGGAGAGTGACTGCCGTTGGTTGAAAAGAGAGGTAAAAAAAACTTCAGTGGTGTGGAAACATTATGGGTTCGCGGAGTCAGACGTGGATCAAGTAGACATAGTGTGTAAACTTTGCAACAGTGTCGTAGCTGCACCACAGAGCAACACTGCAAAGTTCACTAAACATTCATTTATTTTTTATATTGCAAACATTTGCACTGTTATCAGTATTTGCACACTATTTTATATTATTTTTGACAATCTTTAAAGTCATTATCCAATACATTGTTATTGTTAAATAAATATCGTCAAATAATCGAGATCTCAATTTCAGTGAAAATAATCGTGATTATCATTTTTGCCATAATCGAGCAGCCCTACTTGATGCTGTGTTGATCCTTTGACAAAGAGTTTACGTAAGCCAAAGCTTACAGTATTAGATTTGACAGTATCTGTGTAAAAGGGTGATGTGTATGGGTCATGACTGCTTGGCTCTTGCATGTTTCCATCTCCTGTGAACAACACTGACCCTGAGACAGATGGCAGGGACCACATTACTATCATTCAGTGAGACCAGGACCTGCGTTTATAAGCTGTCTCCAAGGACAACAGCGCTATCTGCCCTGACAGCCGCAGCTATAACTTGATCTAATGAAACTCCATAGGTCGTACTCACAAGCAAACCCAAATTATTTTCCATATCATATCAGTTAGGGTTTATCCTGTCTGAGTATGTCTGAGGTGGGTTCAAATACACGGATTAGGGAAAAACATCGAAACATAGATTAGCACCAAATTCTAGACCTGGTTATATCCAGCGGATGCCTCCTGCAGCCAAATCAAAATCTGGCTTCCGAGGGAAACGTTTTGTTGCGAAGCAGCTGCAGAAGTTTTCTACAGCAGATGTTGAGTAGTCTTATTCCCTTCACTCACTTGCAAACAAAGTAGGAACGTGCAGATGCGTGTGTCTCATTAACACAGAAACTCCCAACGGCGCCAATCAAAAACAAACATACTATGTTACCTTGTTTTCAGCACCAACAGACGCCCCCACTTCCAGTTCAAGCAGGCTAATTAGGAATCTATTATTAAAAAACACTGAAATATTACAGCTATAAGGAAGGAAAACACCTCTTCACACATAAAGTCAGGTAAGCATATCAAATGATGATGAGCAGAATAGGTTCATCTGCTGAAAATAGGAGCTCTTCCTTACAGGCGGGTCCTCTAAAGCCAATTATTTCCTCCAGTCACGTTACACACACATATGGCAACAGAAGACAACCTCTGGATGACAAACTTTAGGCCGCTTTAATGGTATGATCTGTATAAAGACCATTTTCTACCATAGGAACTAGCAGGCAGATTCACAGAACTCATAGTAGTTTTAGAAAAGAAGCAAAGCTGTTGGGAAGCGATCAATGACGATCGGATAGACTCGGAAAGATCTAAAATGTAAAAAGGAAACCTATAAGAATGAAGAAAAAGAATAGCAGACTGCTGCCTTCCTTTCTTAAAAAATTACATCATTGTAAAATTTGGTAAACAGGCCAACTCAACAAACTGCGATGTCGAACTCACAGCTCCATAGTTGCGTGTTTCACATTGGTTGGATGCACTGGGAGCCAGATAGGGTGGATCTCACAGAGCAATCCTAATAGATAGCACTGCAAACCCAATTAGATAGCTAGTTTAAGCTAGCCCTGCTAGTTAATACAGTAGAAATGTTGCTGCTTAGTGCAAATGATTTTATTAGTGAGTTTAAAAAACAGAAGCGGACCTCTGTGTCCTCATCGCTCTGAGGACAGCTGTCAAAGTCTTTCAAAGCCGTTATATAACACATGAACTTTAAGGTAACAATGCTCCAGCAGCGGTCATAAAAGGCGTGTTGGTTTTCACTTCCCTGCTTTTAGCTTCTGGTTCTCGCACCTCTCTGTGGGGTCAGAAAAGACATCATTTATCACGGCTTGTTAAAGCAACCATCAGTGACACATTGCCTGTGTGTGTGTGTGTGTGTGTGTGTGTGTGTGTGTGTGTGTGTGTGTGTGTGTGTGTGTGTGTGTGTGTGTGTGTGTGTGTGTGTGTGTGTGTGTGTGTGTACCCATTTATGGTGAGGGGTGGTATGGTCACTTTTCAGTTATATAACTGCAACTGTAGACAGCTGCAGTGCATTCTTTGATTCCCCCTTTATTATGTGACATGCTCTTAATGGATGCGTCCACTCAACACGGTAAGAACTATGTGGACACACACTGTATTTGTGCATTTCAGCTCTGGGACACTTTTTACTGACAGTTATTGGTGGGGCTTCTTATTTCCACTCACGGGAAACAGCCTTTTAGACAGCGTTGGTTTTTATTTTTGTTTTAATGGGAAAATTTCACTTCAAACACTTCAAATCCTGTCTCCCCCCCACCCTGGACCCCCACCAATTCGCATACCGCCAGAACAGGAGCACAGAGGATGCAGTCTCCATCGCACTGCACTCTGTCCTCTCACACCTGGACAACAACAACACATACGCCAGAATGCTGTTTATAGACTTCAGTTCAGCATTCAATACAATCCACCCTTCACAACTCATCAGGAAACTGACAGACCTGGGCAACAGTTCCCTCATCTGCAAATGGTTACTGGACTTCCTGACCAACCGCCCCCAACATGTCCGGCTGGATAACCACTGTTCATCTACAATCACGATGAACACCGGTGTACCACAAGGCTGTGTGATGAGCCCTTTCCTCTACTCCCTCTTCACCCACGACTGCAGACCTGCTGATGGTTCCAACACCATCATTAAGTTTGCAGATGACACCACGGTGATTGGCCTCATCAGTGACAACGATGAGGCCGCCTACAGGGAGGAGGTGGATCGTCTGGCTGAGTGGTGCGACAGAAACAACCTGCTGCTTAACACCGAGAAGACCAAGGAGCTCATCGTGGACTACAGGAGGAATGCTGACCCACATCCACCCATCCACATTAAGGGGACGGCTGTGGAGCGTGTGAGCAGCTTCAAGTTCCTGGGAGTCCACATCTCTGAGGATCTCACCTGGACGACCAACTGCTCCAAGCTGGTCAAGAAGGCTCACCAGCGCCTCTTCTTCTTGAGGACTCTGAGGAAGAACCACCTGTCCTCAGACATCCTGGTGAACTTCTATCGTTGCACCATCGAGAGCATCCTGACCAACTGTATAACAGTCTGGTACGGGAACTGCTCTGCCTCGGACCGGAAGGCGTTGCAGAGGGTCGTGAAAACTGCCCAGCGCATAGCCGGAGCACCACTTCCTGCCATAAAAGACATCTACAGGAAGCGGTGTCTGAAAAGGGCTGGGAAAATCATCAAAGACCCCAGTCACCCATCACATGGACTCTTCACCCTCCTGCCCTCTGGGAGGCGCTACAGGAGCCTCCGGACTAAGACCACCAGGTACCGGAACAGCTTCTTCCCCACAGCTGTCAGACTCCTGAACCCTGCCTCCTGACATCTGACCCACGTTAACACATGGACTGAACATACACACACCCACAATGGACAACTGTACCCTCAAACACACAATAATAACATGGACTGAACCACCACTCACAACCACTAGCACTTTATATAGCCTCTGTAGAAATTATATCTCACTTATCTTAACTGCACTACTGTATAGCTCTGTGTAAATAATCATTCTGTACATTCGATAATTTTTAATCCTACAACTGTTTACAACTTGCATAGTTCCCATTTCTGTATAGCTGTATATCTCAAATTCTGTAAAGTTATTTATTTCATATTCTGTATAGTTTTTCATATTTACATCCTGTTCATAGCCTGTACATAGCTTGTACTCACTACAGCCTGTACATACTTATAGTTATAGAATATTCACAACATACCTCATACCGTGTACATTATAACATAATAGACCCATTTCTGTAATATACTTACATATCTATATTATTGCTAATATATATTGTAATATATCTATATCACTAAAGCACTTCTGGATGGATGCAAACTGCATTTCGTTGCCCTGTACCTGTGCATGTGCAATGACAATAAAGTTGAATTCTAATTCTATTCTATTCTAAAAGAAGCATTTCTAGCTTCAAAACAAAAACATCTTCATAGTAAGGAAACAGCTTTCCAAGTACCTTCAAGCTGGAGAAAATCAGATGTCTGTTCAGCATCTTTTCCATTTGGGAAATCTCATTGTTGTTGTGCGCCTGTTCTTAGTCCTGTTAACACTTCTCAGACTGGTTGATATTTCTGAGATGGCCTAAACAGCCAACAATGGGCGTAAGGCCACACCTATCTGAATTAGTGAACCAATTTGAAACATTGGAAATAGTGCAGTTACTATGGAAGCAGCCCAACTCCATGAACACCTCTGGGACAGAGTGGATCATTCAACGTGAGCCAGGTACTATTACCACACATTAGTGTAGGACATCACTAACGAGAGTCAAAGTGGGAACAAATCCCTAAACCAACATTTCGTCTTCACAGAAGAGTGGAGGCGATGACGAAAGCGGTTTCAGAAAGGCGTGGGTTCAATGTTCAGATATCCAAAATTCCTTTTTACACGTACACAGCTTTTCAAGTGACATCAGTAACACAGCCACACACAGGGGTCAAAAAATAGAGGCAAATAATGAGCTGAAGTTTCGGAGTTGTTTTTGTGTCTTAAAGTGTAAGAGATGCAAAAAGAATGAGTGCAAAACATTCGTTAGGAAACCGGTCTGTAGCGGAAGCTGCTGTTTTTGTTGAATCCTTTCTATCTTATTTCATTTTATTTCATCACATGGTGAACAATACTGTTTTCACTGTGGACAAGGGAACAAGAAACACATAAATGGAATGAATGAAGATATCTGCTTAACACATTTTCTGTCAGGGTGAAAGCTGCAAGAAAGCGAGGACAGTGAATGCCATGAGTCATTTTTGCTTCCTCAAGACTAACCGCTGTTTGGGACCGCTGATTAGTAAAATGAGCAGACAGCCTGGTCTGACCTTTCCATTTTCTTAACATCATAAACTGTAGGGCAGCTTTCCTCTCTCTGTGGATACAGTTGCTTGCTGTACATCAAGTTGAATAAAGATCATTACAGCTTGGGTTCTGTGGAAATGCCCAATCGCCGTTTTTCGTGTACTTTAAATAGGATTCATGCATTTCTCAGTACCATTGTCAGGGACCACATCAAAAACAGATTGGCAGAGCATCAATTTCAGAAGCCAAGCACAGTAAAAATCAGTATAATCTGCTGGAATATGTATTTTTTCATCCACGAGGAAAACTTTGAGAAAATAATTTAGCTTGCCATCTTTATCTAAACTGTTCTTAATATATTAGTGTAAATAAACAAGGCAAAGCTGCATTTTTTTTTAATGTTGACAACTTCTTTCTGTTGTCATTGCAGCTCTACGTTAGCCTGACAGACCTGCCAGGCCTCCAATAGTAATTGTTATATGATATGATGGGACAATTGCTATGGGGAGAAGGCGGTTTGGCAATTTACTGTGGAAATCCTGTGCATTTTCCTGATTTCAGCAACTTCAAAGCAATGGTACTAATTTACTGTAAACATAACAGGTGAGTTTCTGCTGACTCTGTGGCACATTCCCTCTCTTGCGTGCGAGGTGCTAAAGCTGGTGATGACAGGCCCCATCTCTCGTCCCCATTTTAATTTAGCAGCGGCTGGAGGAGAACAGCCGTTCCAGCACTTAATCACCACGGTAAGACTGTAAACACATCACCAGCTGCAATCAGACTGCAGACAGCTCATAGCTAACAGGTCAGGGCTGTGAATTACATTTGATTAGAATGAAATTTACGTGTTTGCAGTTGCTGGGTTGCTGGATCAGATGCATATATATTCCTGGGTAAGGTCAAGCTAAAATCTTTGGAACTGGGTAAAAAAAAAAAAAAAAAAAAAAAAGGTATGAAGCTCAGTGGGGCAGATTTGTCATTAACATCTTTAAAAGAATGCACAGGATTATAATATGCAGTTCACAAAGTTTACATTGAGCAGAGCTGGGAATTCATTTATATCCAGCTCATGTTTGATGAATGTCAAACGTTCGTCGCTCCGATACAGTCGTGGCGCTGCTTGCAAATAGCTTCTATTTTTCAGCAACAGAGCTCGCCGAGCTGAAGATTTGCTTTGACAGCTGGGAAATGCTGACCTACCTCTCTTGTAACATGTCTTATTAAAGCTATTCCATGCTTATTTACAGTGTACTCCAGCATAATATGCACTGCGCCCTGCATGCCATCAAAATCAAATGAGATGGATCGTATTTTCCACCTTGACTGATTTAATTTGTGCAATTTACAGCAATCAAATAATGAAGGAGATGCAGGAAGAGACAATGTAGCATTACTGGAGGAAATAGGAAATGAGCTCATCTTGCATTATGATCTATTGGGAGAACGATATGTCTTTATAAAGACTAGGATGCAATGAGCACACCTCCCTACGTTTCCCTATATTTTCCCTTGCACTTTATTTTTAATTGTGTCATGCAAACAATCATTATCCTTTCAGGTAGCTTGCAATTACGAGCAAAGGAATTCATAATTTATTACAATATTAATAAATTATAACTATAATTTATTTACTTGACACTTGGATTATTAACCTTTATAGGAGGTGAAAAGGAAATCACATATTAAAATGCAACAGCTAATTAATTTCTGACTTATTGAATAAGCCTACCTGCACTCTGGCCGTCTTTGTATACAACTACTATTATTCCCTCCTTAATACGATTGTGCTCACAGCAGGCTCACCTCGTGTGCATTCAGTGATTGAACTTGACCTTATTCCTTTGCTTTCATATTCCTTTCCATGCGTGCTGTGTGCATTGTCTTCGGTGTGCCACCACATTATCTAATTCTCTCCTTCCTTTATGATGAGTCACAGGCCCAACCTCAGGCAACAGAGCTCAGGAAAAAAAAGGGGAGGGAGATGTGATTGGAATTCAGCAGCAGTCAGGAGGAGATGGAGGAAAAAGGGCAGTTTATTTTAAGATGCCTCTGTACCACTGGCTAGATTTGTCAGAAATCATTTAGAGATGCTCCAGTGGAACGTGAAACTAGGCGATATCTGGATGCATATATATGTGGGCATGTATGTCTGTGAGTGAAGATGCACATGTTTGGGGGGCAAAAGGATTTCATAACCATGCAATTTTTCTAAAGTGCATACATCACAAAACACCAGGGGAAAGCGTCAGGCCTTACTCTCTTGGTAGCGCCTACAACAGTTGGCAACAACTGCTTGTCTCTCGTTTTACTGCTCGTCTATGTTTTGAAATGTTACAACATTTTAAATTACAATTTAACCTTTCAGGGAATATGACAAAGGCTGCTATCACTCTCATGACTGCTGGCTTAATTGTGTTTCCTATATAAATTTAACAACAGTTGCTAGTTAGCTTAGTTTCCTACAAAAACTAGAAACAGGCAGCCTGGCCTACAGAAAAATCCTTAAATCCACATTTAAACTGCACTGAACACAAATGGCTAGGAGGCTGATGTTTCTCTAAATCTTTGTGTTAAGCTAAACACCTTACCTTACCTTAACAAAGATTAGGTAAGCTAAAATAAAAAGCTACTATAGCTATGTCTTTATTTATGGCTCAGTCACACTATAGTAAAAACAGGACGGTAACTTCAATGCTTCTAGGAAAAATCTTTAGTCGCCCAGTGACTTTTTTGTGTGTTTTTTTGTTTGTTTGGGGGGGGTTTTGCTGTCAGAAACCAGCAGCAAATAGTTCAACCAACTTCTGGTCATCCAGAGGTTAAAGTTTTGTCACTTTCAATCACAAGCACCAGTCACCTGGTGCAAAGTAACCTACCTCCAATCAGTCATGGTCTGAGTGAGAGTGACAACAACACAGTCTGTGTCAGTCTGCACAGATGTGTCTGCTGTCTCTCTTTGCGATAGAGGACACGAGATGTAGCTGGTCTATCTCGCTATTTGGGGAAGATTTTCTGAATTTCTGTTTCAAATCTCCGCGGTTCTGTGAATGTGAGTAGTTAGATTTAATTTAATTTGAGTTAATACACATAATTGTGTATGTAGTTTGCAACAGATTTGCAATTTTCGGTTGTAATCGCACCCAACTGATTCTGAGTAGTTGTCGACCTGATCCACTTCTTTGAAGAAACCATATCAAAGGCAGCAAGTTCACAAGTACATTGCAAACATCATCTAATTTATCATTTAATTTTGGTCATGCAACCACGTTCAACCACTTTCCACACTGTGACTATAGCAATAGTGCAGATTTTATTCCTGAGTGTGCCCAAACATGTTTGATATATATACATACGACAAACTAAAGAACGTTTGGCTACAGATTTGTGAGATTTGTGGAATATTTAGGGACAAATTTGGCAAACTAGGAAAACTCATCCAGTCCTCACTGCCTTCCTTCCAGGATACTTCAGCTGCACTACTTCAAGCCTGAAAGAGGAAGAAAAAAAACCCCGACTCCACAGTGGAGTAAGTAGAGCAAGGAGCTGGAGCCGTGTAGGACGCTGATGAGCGTGTCATTTCTACCTTCCTGTGAACCCTTTGTAAAATGAGCACAACTGGGACCTTCTTCCCTTTGTCACAATACCCACGCGTTCCCTGAACATGTCTAAAAGCTATGATTTGTCCACACCTTTTCTAATGCATGTCAAACTTTTCTTTTCTAGTCATAGCTGGGTGCAGAGGTGGGAGGCTGGAGTGCTTTTTTAAGTCAAAAGGATTCCACCTGTAAACCTCTTTGTGATGCCACTGACAGCTTTCTGTGTGATCCTGGCTTCTTTTACAAATGCAGTCATGTAAAGCGGCACATAAGGCTTCAACGAAAACAGCGTGGACCCGTTACGATGGTTTTAATTCAGTCATATTCAAGTGATCTAGTTGCTTGCTTTGCATGTGCAGGTTGAAGAGCCATGCCGCTAGACACTAGAGATATTGTAGTGTTTTAATGTTTTTCTGATATTTGCTTGCATAGCGACATGGAAGAATTTACTGTGCCTGTTATAAGCCATAAATTGTAGTTACCACACTGGGGTTACCTCCCAGTCAACTAAAGCTCGTAGCGTTTAGTTAGAGTGCTCTGAGACCACTAAACCTGCTCCTCACACATTGCAGAGACCTGTAAATTCAAGCTCGTATGAAAGTCTGCCAGCAACCACACAGGCTGCATATCCTATCTCATCAAAGTGGTGATCAGACATGTGACCATTAGGTAAGGCCAATTTTTGGTTCCTATGCTCATATATGTATGTTGTTGTGGAAAGTATAAAGATATTACACAATCAAGTCTCGATGAAGATGATGGAGGTCAGTGCCACGCAGTCATGTTAGTGCTCTACAGTACCTAAAGTTGGTAAGCTTGTTGTGTGTGACTCACACATTTTGCTCTACGAGTGGATGACTGCAAAGGGGACACAGTGCATGAGTATGAGTGGCCTCTAAATGAAGTCCTCTGTTATGAAGATCAGCTTAACATAACATAATGGACTGTTTTATTGCCATGCCATATATGAAAATGTTCTAGTTTGGATGAGTAACATCTGTTCTCGTGTGATATTCCCACTTAGGTACATACGACGGTTATGCTATTTTTACGAGCAAATGATCCCTACATTTATGACACACCTTGCTCCATTCTACAGTCATAAAGCAAAGCCCTCTGTTTTAACAGCTTTGGGTCCTCGATGCCGTCCTCAGTGCAGATGCCATTGTTGGTCTGTCGGCTTCAGAGAGCGGAAAAAAAATAAATGAGATCATTCAAGTTTTAATGCCTGCTGCCGGAAAAGGATGCGCTCGATGTGCATTCATCAAAAAATAAATAAATAAATAAAAAGCAGAGGCCCGGCGACAATAAATTCAGTCGCTGCACTTTTCCATGATCACAAAAATGTCACAGCAGTCAGCAAATTGAGTTAGATGCAACTTCAGAGGAAGATAGGCGTACAAGCTGCATATCTGGCTCCAAACTGCTGGCTGTTTGAAGCCCTTTTGTCTGGACGAGTGTTTTGTCTTAGTTATTTATTTATTTCCTATAATCTGTCCTTATATAAGATATGGAGTAATATGGGCCACAAGGATAAAAGCCTAGACAGAAAAAGGCTGCACGGTCACAGAAGCATTGTCTCTTTGAAGCAGAGGGAGACTGAATTACCGTGCTCAACAAAACACATCCAACCACCCGGAGGTGCTCTCTCTGCTGCTCGCTGGCTACCACTGGCCCGGCCTGTCTGCATGACATAATAGAGAGCTGCTGCACACATCACAAAAAATTCTAATAGTAACGGAAAAAAACAACCCCTCCATATGTAAATTTGTACGGCCGTGCTGCACAGGGATGTGGCTGTGCACATTTTTGTCCCCCCCACCCCGATTAAGTAGCATTTACCCTCTGGATGACATTGAGAACTGCTGTCGCTGCTGGTGTTTCCATGTGAGTAATGGAATAAAACCTTAATTTGACTCTTCTTAGGCATTCACCCCAGGTCAGCAATCTCCTCGGGCGCCAGTTGCTGCACCCAGCTAAGCTGCAAGCTATCCATCCACCAAGGAGGTAAAGAGAGAAAGAACGGGGGAAAAGGAAGAAATCGTCAAGAGAAGTAAGGAAGGTGTATGACGTTCGCTGCCGTCACTCGTTTTAAACTATCGCTGTAGCAGAGATATTGCTCCTCCTCAGCACACCAGAGGTGTGCTGGGATTTCTACACCAAGATGTTAACAACAGTCCCGTACGTTGTGAACACAGGTTGCTGAAAAAGAAGCTGCCAGGCAGAAAGAAAAAAGGAAGATCGAAGAGAAAGTTCATGGATGTAATGATGGAGGACATGCAGAGGGTTGGTGTGGCAGAGAAGGCTGTAAGGAATAGAGTGAGGTGGAGGCAGATGATTGGCTGTGGTGACCCCAAAAGGGACCAGTTGAAGGAAGGAAAAAGCTCCAATTTGCAGGTATCATTGATACACCTTGTTAATCAAGCAGGCTAGCATTAGCTGATAACTCCACTTCTCATTTGAAGAAAACAAGTTGGTGACCGTGTGGTCTCCAAATGATTGCTATCATATTTATTTATATCAATGCCCTGCCTTCCTCTTCCAGAAAATGTGCCACCTGGGGTGACTTGTAAACCAACAGAAAGATCAGATGTGGCAGACTTGAGTTAACAGAGCTTCTATCTATACACACCCAGCACACTAAGACAACCAAAAAATACAACCAGTTACATTAGTTCTGGGATATTACTGCATATTAGCAGAATCATCAGCATCAAATATACACATTGTACATAGTGAAGTGTTTATTCTGTGGCATAGCTGGCAGTTCTTTAAAACCCACCACCACTCCAGTCACTCCATCCCTCTCTGTCTGTCTATCGCTCATCTGGCCCTGAGTGATGAAAGCGCTAATCTAATCTAATCGAGAGAGCCACACACAAGTCCGCTGCGCGTCCCACTTCATGGATTAACAAAGCAAAGCGGGAAATGAGTGAAAACTAAAATGAGTCAGATTAGAAACGATCACTTGAAAGCCTTCTGAATGACAGAAGATGGGTGGGGGACTCGAGCACAAAACTGTGTGGAACTTTCCTATCGCAAGAAGCAGTGACGTTAGGCTCGCTACCCCCAGCGGTGGTGAAAGCTCATCTTTGAAGTTGGAAATGGAGCCTGGAATGTAATCCTCTAAAATAGTTCTAAATAAAGCTGCATCAAAATTTCATTAGCTGGTGCCCATGGCCCGGAGGCTCACTTTCACCAATTTCACTAGGTGACATTCGACCTCCGTACATTGATCTGATATGTGAAGCAATACATTTTGACTGATTAGGAGTCCTGTGGATGAAGCAGTTTCTTTCTTCCTTCTCACAAAGCTAAAAAACGCACCGACTCCCATATTTAAATATCAGGTCGTGTTTTATATCATAAGTCACGCGTCTATATGCGTGTTTGCTGTTGTTCCAGCTGTCAAGCACAGAAAGGTCACAACAACAACAACAAGATAAAGCAGCAAGGAGGAACACGTGACTGAGTGTACATGTTAAATACAAAAAAAATACACTGAACATCTCTGTTTTCTTTTCTTTCTTTTTTTGTCGATTAATAGCCCCGAGCTAGAGGTAGACAGCAGACAGTACATCAAAATGACTGACAAGTGTTGGGGTGGAAAACTGAGGCGAGGTGGAGGAGGAGAATGGAACAAATACCACACTGTGTGCCTCCGAGAGAAAAAAAACACAACAAAACACGTCAGATCCTAAAAACAATGACCTTTAGGATGTTTCTGAGTGTTGATGTGAAGCTTTATGAAGTCAGGACAATCGTTTTGGATGGTGCTACATCTAATTTCTAACACTCATGTTGATTACTGCCCAAGAACGCTGGGTAACAGACATGTTATGAATAGTCGCACCGCTAGCCTCCAGTGATGTATAGACTGAATTCATCCTGAAAAAGCATCAATAAAAGCCCTGAATTTCTGACACGTTAGCCCGGTTTACACAGCTGACAGCAAGACACAGCAATACAAAAAGGCACCAAAGAGAGCAGCGACTTGTCTAATATCTCAGGGGTTTGGACTTGACATTTCTGGGCTTGATGGAATGCACTTTCCACATTTTCAGACTTAAAAACTATAATTAACGTTAAAAGCTGCACTTAATATCTTCATATTGGCTCAGATGACTAAATGTAATGGAAAAGGCATCCCTCTGTGATTCAGTGACCCTTTTACGAGTTCAGTAGCATTTGGAGCGTCTAAAGCTGCGTTATGACTTTTCTTTATGATCCTGCTCATGTGTGTAAAGCAAACAGGAAGTACGCCAGTTCAACCAGCAGGTCTTACATTCTCTCTAATGCACATGCACCAAGAGCTTCCTTCATGGGTTCCTCATGCAGCCACAGTTTATAAAGGCGTGGCCAGGCTGAGACAATTACTCACACTAATATGTCGCAGTAACTGTTTTGTGTGGCAAATTTCTCTATGCCAAGTGGTGAATATGCACCATGAAATTGCATACATAATAAGATCATGTTGATAACACTTCATTTAAAAAAAATTTGAAGTAGAATTGTTGCCATTGTTGATAAAGCTTATAAGTAGGGCTGGGCCATATTATGCCGTTCACGGTAATACCGGTACAATGTTAGGCAACGATAAGAAAATGAAATATCGCGCTAGAATATGGGTACAGTGCCTTTGTTTTCATACGCACATGGCCGAAAAAGCACCACGGCAACAGAGAATGAGAAGGGGGAAAGCGGATTGTTGAGTGAAGCGGATGAACAAGAATTGGTTTGTAAAAATGGTGCCACTTCAGTGATGTGGAACTGGTTTGGTGTTTGTCCGTCAGATACACAACAAAGCACATTTTTTTTGTAGAACATGCAAGCGGGCTGTAGTTCTTGCCGTATTTGTCGGACTAAGGTGCTCGTAAATCTGGGAGTAATCTGGGTCCTAAACTCCGTCCGTTTCAGGTCAAAGTAAAACGAACACTGCAGCATCACTGACAGTTAAAAACTATCCAAATTCTTTCATCTTTAATAAAACGATCAGCATTGCTGCTTTACCGGGTGTAACTATGAAGTTTAACATCCAGGCATCTATGAAAACAGAATTTATTACATTCAATGGAGTTAGAAGTTAGCAGGAAGTTAGCGGAAGTTAGCGCGCTAGTTTCGCTAGTTACCTAAGCATGATATAGCATGTTCTGACTGAGAGATTTCTGAAAAAATTAAAACGTACAGCTCTGTTATCACTTCCAACCAGGGGCGGATCTAGAGAAATTTTCTTGGGGTGGCATGAGGGTGGCAAAGAAATCAAATGGGGTGGCAAAATCAAAGCCTTTTTCCCCCCCCAAACACACATGCAGGTGGTTACATATGGTTAAAATGATTCAAATGCAGTAAGTATACACGTTTTTCATATAAATATAGTCTATAACTTAATTATTGTCTGTAGCCCACATAATTACACACTTTAGTTACATAAAACATGTCAGTTTTGATTCTATGTACTGTATAGCCTGTATAATAAATAAACATGTAGCCCAATAAGTATAAAATCCAGAAAGCTACACAACACGGGGTGGTTCATTTACAAACACAAGTCTAACTTAAGTTTCACACTGGTTTTGTTAGAAAACAATCAAATTGTTACATGCTTAAATTACACAAAATGTCAGAAATCTGCACTGTCATGAACAAAAATTTAAACCTAATTTTTCATGATTTGTTGGATTAACCCACTGAGGTCTGAAATACAACCGACCATTTTTGACTCCTTTTGAGTTTACGTTTGTAGTTCACCCTCAGATTCCATCCATCCATCTTCATCCGCTTTATCCGGGGCCGCGGGGGCAGCAGCCTAAGCAGAGAAGCCCAGACCTCCCTCTCCCCAGCCACCTCCTCCAGCTTATCCGGGGGAACACCAAGGCGTTCCCAGGCCAGCCGAGAGATATAATCTCTCCAGCGTGTCCTGGGTCTGCCCCGGGGCCTCCTCCCGGTGGGACATGCCCGGAACACCAACCCCAGGAGGCGCCCAGGAGGCATCCTTGTCAGATGCCCGAACCACCTCAGCTGGCTCCTTTCGATGTGGAGGAGCAGCGGCTTCACTCTGAGCCCCTCCCGGATGGCCGAACCTCTCACCCTATCTCTAAGGGAGAGGCCAGCCACCCTTCGGAGGAAGCTCATTTCCGCCGCTTGTGTCCACGATCTCGTTCTTTCGGTGCCTTACCCACAGCTCGTGGCCATAGGTGAGGGTAGGGACGTAGTTCGACCGGTAAATTTGGAGCTTCGCCTTTACACTCAGCTCCCTCTTCACCACGACGGACCGGTGCAGCGTCCGCATCACTGCAGCCGCTGCACCAATCCATCTGTCGATCTCCGGCTCCCTTCTCCCATCACTTGCGAACAAGACCCCGAGATACTTGAACTCCTCCACTTGGGGCAGGAACTCATCCCCGACCCGGAGTGGGCACTCCACCCTTTTCCAGCTAAGGTGAGTAGTTGAGAATATCCTGAACTTTTCTGTATGGAAGCACTGCTGTTTTTGCTGCTGTTAGCAGCTGTTAGCCAGAATTACTGGAACTTTCTTTGAAATCCATGTAACATTTCTGGACTCGGACACTTAGAAAAACCTCTTAACGTAATCACACTGGTTATCAGAGGGAAATGTGATCTTTAGGACACTCGAGCCTAAAATTGGCATAATGTTAGCTTATAACTAGCTGTTGTTGTGGTTCAACCAGCTGTCCAGAGACAGGAAGTTGGCATTTCTAGACAATATCAGAATTTATGCACATTTTTGTGTATTGGAACCTTGGCTTCAGTTAAGGAGATACAGCTTGAGGTGAGGAGTAAGAGTTACAGCATTAATTGCATTGCCTTCTTTGTGTTTTCCCTTCCTTGGTGAAGGGGACCCCTTTGCAGATGATGAAACATAGGTATGATCCTTCTTATCTTGAGTTAAAAGTTGCAGACACAAATTAAATTTGCCTCCATGGCAAACAAACGTCTGTAAGTTCTCTTTTCCTGCACTTTTGGTGTGCTATGTATAGCAGGGCTCTAGACTAACTTTTTCCCATGGGCATACCGGTACGCCTAACTTTAAAAAGTTAGGCGTACCGGCACAAAAGTTAGGCGCACACAAATTTTATAATAATTTATATAATATAATGTGTTTTTCTGGATACACTGTGCTTTTTCAGCATTCAAAGATTGATGACACCGTGTCAGAGCACTGGCTATCGCATTTGCAACCAAATTGGTCGCACTCTAGAGCCCTGTATAGGATCATATACATAAAATTCAATTAGGCGGAACGGCGATGTTCATCTCAGCCACTGCATTAAAGATGGTGGGGCAAGATGACAAACTGGAAACCGCTCACATGTATTTTTAATTCATTAAGTTCATTAGCATACATAAATTTGTTGGTAGACATAATTACACAATATTAAATGTATATTTATGAGGACAACATTATTTTCTTCAATTTAATTCCTCTCAAAAATTTACATCAACTTTAAGGTTGATGTTTGAGTAACTGCAATTGAGCTGCCAAATAAATCATATTTTGTCTTGTTTTGGGTTTTTATTTTTTGTTCTGCATGCACATGTACTACAACAACTTTACAGCCTTTCTCCACACAACACTAAAGCACACATCTGATGAAAACCCAAATTATACTAGCTGTACCCTTTAATAAGGTCACCATTCTTCTAAATAATAGTCTAGAAAAGGCCACAGCCACTTTAGCTATTTGAACTCAAAGAACACCAATCTAAGCCTAATAGTGTCTAAAGCAGGAGGACACAACCAGTTTTCAGACTAATAGAGTGCACTCCAAAAGGGACCAAGGCCATGTGTTTTAGACAACCACAATCTGCCCTCGTCATGGCAGCTGTGTGGTGCAGCACACGAGGCTGGGATTTTAGTAGGCGACACTCAGTAAGCTCTAACCTTCAAGCACGACAGAAAGCGCCATGTTGTCGTCAAGCCTGACAGACTGTGATCCAGTCCGGCGGCCGTAATGCTCGGCACGTGAGAAGGGATGTGACTTGATCTCTGGCCACTGATTATCGACCATCACTTGACCAAATTCGTCTGCAGACAGAATGCAACAAACTCTCTTCAAATTGCATGTAAAATCGATGGTTAAATCGACCGCTGGCTTCAGTCAATAAGAGAAGTTAGGCTGAACAAAGCTCTCATTATACAGAGAAAGTGAGTTGTGCAGACAAGGCGATGTGGAAGATAACACTGAGTGACATTTAATATCATCAGTTAATGAAAAGATGATAATACAGTTTAACTCCTGATATAATGTACAGACGCGCTTTCTGTGACATTTAGCATATCTGAGAACATGTAGATAGTTTGTGGGGCACATTCAGTGGCACACTAACACACACACACACACACACCCACAGACAAGACCTTTTTCCTTCATATTCATGCAGTCTTACTTTGTGCAGGCCCACGGGGGGAAAAACACAAAAAAGAAAAAACAGGAGAATTAATGCGTTCCTTGACATTTGATCCAACCCTCTTCCCTGTGTCAGCAGAAATCCAACTCCTCATCACTTTGCTGCAGAGTTTAGTAGTCCTCAGTCTCTTTTACTGATGCTGTCACTTCCTACGTCCACGATCTGCTGCATCGGAAGCTTCCTGATCAAAATGCTGCTGCCATCGGCACTCTCCGACTAAGCAGTGCAGGTAAAGGCTAACTGGGGCGTCTCCGGACAAAACGGTGATTGTATCCACAGTGTTCTCACAGACTTGCATAGCAGATGCAGTGTTTTTAGTGTCACTAGAGTGCACTTCATTACCGTGAGAGTTCATACCAAGTTTGAGGTTTATTGACTGTCACTTAAAAGGCAACACGTCTGCACTGCATTCTGATCTTCTGAGCTTTACATCTGTCTGAGCCTTTTCTAAGATGGATTACGCCCTGTTTGATGGTTCGACATCAGAGCTAAATGGCAAGTCTGGAGAGAAACGCTTGTCTTTTATCAATTAGAGGCTGACATCAAAAACCTGACAGCTACCTTTGATTTAATTCCTCAACAGATGAAATTTTTTGCCATTAACCGCCAACGCGGCTGCACCAGCAAAGAATCTTTATTTACATCACAGAGTCTGTGTGTTGCATTGTGACTATATACCTGGTTATATGGGTCACAATACTGACATAAAAAGTCGGTATGCCCACTGTAGTAATTAAACTTTGTTTGCGAGTGAATCTCATATCACCAGTTAAATGTTTCTATCACCATGACACAGTGTAATGCTGTGCTCAGGAAATCAGTTGTGCGCTATAAACTACAGTGGTCACATGATTGCTCACGCTCTGCTTCTCTCTAACACTAATCACCATCGCTGACAGGTGCACTGTCGCAAGACTGTAATTTTCCACATCTACAAAAAGTGACATTTAGTTACCAAAGGCAAATTAATGGGTTTGACTTTTTCACTTCATGAGAGAAATTTTTAAAGGCTCTTTGGAGGTACATAAATTTCCAATTCACAGACAAAAAAAACTGTGGTAGACAGTAACTATAATGTGCTACACTGTAGATATAAGGAGTAATTCTGCATGTAGCTTTGGCAATAATCTCTCATTGCAAAGGGAAGCAGTGTTGTACATCTATTCAAATCAACTGCTATTCAATTTTAGTTATATAGCACATCATATATATAGATGACCTGCTATAAGCAAGCACATGCCGACAGTGGGAAGAAAGAAACCTCCAGCAGAATCAGGCTCAGACAGGACAAAGATACACTGTGGAGCCAGAGATGAATAATAACTGATGGTTAAATGCAGAGTGGAGTATAAACACATAGTGAGTGAAAAAGGAAGCACTCATGCGGCCTTGGCCTATTGCAGCATAACGAAGTGGGTTCAATGTCACCTGATCCAGCCTCAACTATAAGCTTTATCAAAAAGAAAGGTTTTAAGCTGATGTGGAATGAACGGTATTTCATGCTAGGGCTGTTTGATATAACGATATATATGGGACGACGATATAAAAACGTCTATCGTTTCATTTTACGCTATCATTTATTTCGTGGTGTCGCAAAATAAACTGTTTACGGCAATATTTTTTCATCGTTTTGATGGTCACTGTAGTGGCTATATTAATTTCTTAAAGTTCTCTCTTTCTCTTATATTTAATATAACCACACTACGGACGGACAAGCGCCTGTTTTTATTTGTCGTTAGCAACAACGATGGTAAAACCATCGCGTGTCCGCTTGTTTATTTTCCACATAAACCTTTCACAATAAAGCTCAAGATCCTGTTGAGACTTTTCAAAATAAACTGAATCATGTGAAAGAGTGTGCAGATAAGAGCCGCCAGGTGCTAAAAAATAAACCTTAGACGTTAGAACAGGCTTTTCCCCGCAGCACACCGTGTAATAAATACTTACAAAGAAAACGGCGGCCGTTACAACTTATGTCTAAAAATGTATAGTTTAATGCATCGGTTAAAACACTCAACTCCAGGTACACGACGCCCAGCTGGAAACACTTCCCGCAAGTCGAGCTGCCCGAGATTCACAGAATTTACAGAAAATGTTACATTTTTGTGATTTATATCGTTATCGGACGATAGATGTCTTATATCGGGATATGAGATTTTGGTCATATCGCACAGCCCTATTTCATGCTACTGGGAGCCTTCAAAGGTGAAACAGGAGCCTATACTGATCTTTGGTGATGTAAGATTTCTTTTCTTTGTCATCTGACCAACCTAAAGGCTTATTTACTGGTTTTGTTACTGTCTGACCATTCTTGTTTTTCCTCCAGTCTGACTTCAAAGCTGTGAGTACAGTTTTATATTAGGTGAAAAGAATCATGAGTACAACTACTAAGATAAGATTAACAAATTAAAATTTGTGTTAAAAAGCAAAAGACTATAGAACAAAGTAGAAACAATGTTTTGCTTACTGCACAGCCGCCTGAGTTAAAATGCTGACTGGAGCCACTGTGGCGTCCTGTGATTTGATTATAATGGACAGCTTCAAGCCATTTATAAAACACTATTTTCCACTGGCCAGGTTACAGTATAATTAAATACACAAACTCACTTAGTATTCAAGTCAATCAATCACGTACAGTCCAACCTGATGTAAATTACATTACCGAGTCCTCAAAGCAAAACATGGATGATGCTTGAATGAGTGACTCACAGACACACTGTTGCAACATTTTTCAAGGTCAGTCCAAGGAGAGTCAGTGTGCAGCATCAGGGTGGCAGCCTGTAAATCGTGATTGGATCAGCAGGCCTTTATGGGGGGTTAACACATCCCTGCATGCGCTCTACTTCCCTCGCCATTCTCTTCCCCTGCATACTTAAGTAATCGAGCGCAAGCTCCTTTTATGTCGATCAAAAGTTCGGAGCTACCTACAGTCAGCCGACAATTTCTCCTTATAAAGGTCAAGATTCATCAGGGGGTCAATGTCAGCTGAGACATCTGGTTAAGTATATCATTGCCAGCAAGTCATTACAAGCTTAACTAACATGACGAAGCATGAATGAGGCATGCTTTATATATATATACTTGAATGAGGATAGAGGTTCAGTCCTGTCATCACTGTACAAAAGTTTGTCAAGGGCAAACTGTGCATACAATGAGAGAGTGTGTGGTGTGGCAGGTAATAATAAAGGTGTTTACTTTCTTTATTGTTTGGAATTGTTTGTCATGAGTCACCCAGTGACAGTGCCACCCAGGCAAGCATCTTTCCACGATGTGTCACCGTAACGTGACGTCCCACACAGTATATTTGGCACACTTCCCGACCAAACGACAGCGCTGTATTCATTCTTTAACTTCTGGGAAATGTGTGGACAGATTTGGCAAATATCTCTTCAGGTTAGCCATTTTGCCTTTAACCAGTCCAACTCATACTGGGGTAATTTCATTGCAGCTCCCACTGAAAGCAATTAGAGGTCCGGTTGTGTCATGTTGTCTCTCCGAGATCTCTGCGTGAGCTACCGCCAGCACTGACACTTACTTCCTGTTCCCATCCTGGCAGTTTCTGAAAAAAAAACCCCCCAAAAAAAAAAAAACCTGGAAGGCAGCTTGAAATGATGACCTGACATGACTGACAACCAAGGGCGGACTTTGTGACAGTCAACACCTCCACAGCCCGGGATAATAATACTAAGTGACTCCGACTGGAAATCCTGGGATCAAGCTAAGGCTCTGCTGTTTTTAAGAGAATGTACTGCAAACAGATTCACATGATTCACATAAATAAATGTTTGTTATTAATATGTGAGCAAGTGTGAGAGCAGAAGCCTAATTTTATTGTTACCTTTCGAGTGTGTGCATCCCTACTGATGACATTTAGATGTGAAAAGTTACAAAGATGAGGCAGCCTTAAATAAATAATTCAAAAAAAGCCAGAAACATGGTAGCAAAAGCCCTTTTCCACCTACACTGGTTCTACTAACTGCAGGCAGGAGTCATGCATGAAACCTTTTTTGCTTGGAGAAAAGACAAAAATAGACAAAGTACGAAACGTAAGACTTCTGTGCAAAGGTTGCTACAAAAAGGGTTGTACTTATTCTGAAGCTCTGAAATGATCATAACAGAAAACTGATGTGTATTCACTTTTTTTTTTCTCCTTTTTTTAAAAACAGGATTCATTGATATGCAAAACTTTCCAACTGGCCATAGTCTGTACAACAACTGATGAATGCCAATATATTGTATGCGCAGTGCATGCAGCTATGCCCCGAGGCTGCACACACCATTTCCGACAAAAGCAATCATGGGAGGGATGCTGCGGATTAATAATACAGAATTGCATTATTTTGTTTTAAACCGGACAAAACCAGGCAAAGGATGCTTCTGTTTGCGTTAAACAATTACAAATACACTAGTAGTACATGGCCATTGTGCCTTCCGCCCATAAAACATATTTACTGACACTGCTTTTAAGCACCAACTGGACAATCAGTCAACTACCAATTGGCAAAGTGATGTACAGCTGACTTATATACACATTCTTTGGATGTGTGTTGGTGATCCCTCACTTGCCCTTCTGAACTAAATCAGGAAGCAGACTGGCTGTTTGTTAGAAGTAATGCAAGCTCTAGCCATGCATCTCTCTGATCTGTTCAGATATCCACACAGATGTGGTATCCCAGATATTGATGATAAACCAATCAGCAATCAGTGGATCAAAGCTGCAAGCAGAAAACCGATAAGGCAATTTCCATATAAGTTAACTAGCTAGCTGGATTCATTAAACTTAGATACAGAAATATGGTGAATGACACACGGACAACAATAACTTTGATTAAGATTTTTTTGTCGTTGTTGTAAGCTACATGTTCTTAACAGCTACAGATTTCGCTGCCGGTTCAGTTGGCCCAAAAAGGAAATGAGGTTTGAGTGCCATATCCATGCGTCTCCACCAAGAAAATATAATGAAAAGTCAAAGGAGGTGCAGCTCTTCTCTTTATGGAGCTCCATGAAGCATGTGTACCATGGCAGATTTTAAAAAAGTAACCCAAATTCATAACTGTGGTGCGTCGCTTCATAAACGTTCCCATCCAGAATGAAAGACTCAGATTAACGGCGCTCCAGTTGCATTTTAATGAGCATATGTAAACACAAACAATCAAGCTGTGGAGATTTTGCACTCTCAGCTTATCTACAACAATGAAACAGAGAAGGGAGCACTGAGCAAAGACACCATCACAAGCACTCAGGATTTACAGCTCTGCCTCTGGTGCACACTCTTAACTCCATCAAAATCGAAGGTAATCGGCTATTTTAACACGACTGTGCGATTAGAGTTTAATAAAAGCATTTTACAGGCATGCCAACTTTTTAATTACAGCTGTTGGAAATGACTCAGTGAAAGAAAAAAAAAAGGAGAAAACCATTATTAAAACACACACGAGTAAAGCCACAAAAGCATTCAGGGATCTCTGACAGGCACACAGGAGCCACTTTACATCTCGTTCAGCAGTTTAGCCGAGGAAAAATGCTTTGTTTCGTATTCAGCAAAAAAGTGAATGAGATTTTGTAGTGTTTGAATTTAAAGATGGCATCTTTTTTTTTTACAGCTATTCCGAGCATATCCGTGTCATCTACTGTGCTGACACAGCTCCCAAAAGACGGAGGGCCGGTTTGGTTTAATCATCCTCTCAATGACAGCGTGATGATCAGACACAGTGTAAGGAGACACGTGGACGTGACAGCGCCCAACACATTATCCTACAGCTTTCTTACTTCTCAGCAAAAAGTTCACACTGTAAATACATTCGTTCGTGCTGACACATTGTCCAAAAAAAAAAATCTTGGTAATTTACATTTCAATGTGTGACAATCAAAATGTTGCAGTAATCAATATTTTACCAGGCCACTGGCAACTTTTTCAGTGCAAGTCGAGACTTCAGAAGAAAACGATGACCAAATCTCTAATCACAGGGTTTGTTGCCACCAGTATTAATTCCCATATGGGACCAGTGGGTCTGTCTGTAGTATGCAAGTCAAAAAGTTCTCAGATGAAAACCTTTTTCAGAGCTGTTATAGCTGATCAATCCTGACCAGTTTATTGAACTAAACCAGCGGTCCCCAACCTTTTTTGCGCCACGGACCGGTTTATGCCCGACAATATTTTCGCGGACCGGCCTTTAGGGTGTCGCGGATAAATACAACACAATCAAACCAGTAGCGGTACCAAAAAAAGAAGATTTATTCATAACACACGGGAAAAGACCCAGGGAACCGAGCTAATCATAAAAACGCCAAAAAAAATAACGATAAAATCCTTGAAAACCATAAATTTCACACACGAGCCTCAACTCTCGCGACCCGGTACCAAACGGCCCGGTGGTTGGGAACTGCTGAACTAAACCTGTATGAACCTCTCTGAACTGAAGCACTCTTGGATGATTTTATTAAACAGTTTTCCTTCTTTTTCTTTTCAGATAATTTTTATTCAGTATCAGTTTATTTATTTTTACGTGATATTTTTTTTTTTTTTACTATGGATGGGATAAAAAAAGACTCTTGTTATATACACTGCTTAAAAAAAATTAAAGGAACACTTAGAGGGAAACTGTAAACAAATCTGAGCTTAATGGGATAAAAAAAAATCCTGCTGGATATCTATACTGATATGGAGTGTGTAATGTGTTAGGAACAAAAGGATCCCACATCCTTTGACAGATATGAAATAGTCCTGTGTTTAAAACATCTCACTCATTAAATTCTTTGTCTTTTGTTCTAGAAAAAGGCTTTCCACATGGATATTTCGCCATACACTGATACACTTCCTGTTGAAAAAATACATTCATGGGGGCAGCCATTTCTCCACAAGACCTCCCTTGGTTATTGAGCTGCAAGCTCTGAAAACAAGCCTGCACATTATAACCTTATCGATTGAAAATGCACTATTAGAAATCCTGGGATTAATTATTCAAAGGGAATTAATTAGCACTTTCAGAGGGAGACTGAATGAGCTGCTGTGAGTAATCAACCCAACACAAGAGAAACGTAAACCAACCCAGAGCTATGAAGCGTAACACACGGGATTGAAACATTAAGAGAAAGAACCAAAAACATTCTGCTTCATGACACCTAAACCATTTTACATAATAGCTTAGCAAGGTGACCACTTCTACCTCCCATTCAACATCAAGAAAAAGCCAGAGCGATAAATGATTTATGCAGACCGTACACTACCACACGCCACATTAAAAATACAAAATGTACACACAACCGAGGGCTACTGTAAACTGGGCTTTCTAAATTTCCCGCTGAAGCTGTTTACACTATTAGCATAGATTTGTTAAGTGGAAATACAAACTATATGAATATGAGCTCAGATACTGTATCCAAGATGAGAGACTGCAACAGAAAAAAAAGAATCTTTTTTTTTGGTGATTTTTGACCTGAAATCAACCATTACCTTTCTTCGCGTCAAAGTCATGTGTGGATCATAGCGGAACAGAAATGTCAGCCACTATCAGCACAAACCATTTTAAAATGCCGAGATTTCCCTGTGTGCGCGTGTGTCTGTGTGCGTGTGTGTGGTTTTTTATGACCAAATAAGAATTGATCAAAAGTGACATTGTGCCAACCTTTTGGTGCTGAACATCTTGGCAGAGTCTTCTTTCTCCTGCTCAGAGGCTTTGGGAGGTCAGGGTTTGATGCTGCCCTTTGAAACCTGCAGGAAGCACACAAACACACACATGAGTACAAAGCAAAAAGACAGAGGCAGGGGAGAGAAGGAGATAACGATGAGATTTTCAGCATCACAGTCGAGCCCCCCCACCAAGTTGTCTGAAAGCCTTGGCCACGCTGACCTCAGCGGCCTCCATCAGCTGGCCTCCGACTGAGCGATTCAAATTGACTGGGCATGGCAGGAGGGAACAAGCAGAGCAGAACTGGGCCAACATGACAAAGACAATGCATGGAGTCAAATGGCAGCTTTAATAATTATTTGCCTTACCCCGCCACAACAAAACCCATTTAAAGCAGAACGGCATTAATTTGCACTGAAGCTCAACTGGAACAACAAGGAACAACTAAAGTATAATTAAAGGGGGGGGGGCTATAATTATCTATCTCTGTATATCTTTCTTGACACACATACATTATATATATATATATATATATATATATATATATATATATATATATATATATATATATATACAGTAAATGTGTGCGTGTGTGGTTATATAGACAAACATTTTACATGTGATTAAGTAAGAGATTTTGTAATTGCATCTCCAAACTGAGTTTCTCTGTGTCTCTCATATACCGTTCTATTACTACCCACCACACTGGTAATATCTGACAGGTTAGCCTCTGCTCTTTTATGTAAAGGTTATCAGAAACTGTGGAGGATGTAAATGAAGATAGGGTTCAATAATTAATGCCAAGGTCTATACAGGCCTCAGTTCTCACCCTCTGCAGTCTGTAATGAGACGAGTGGAGATGAGCAAAAAAAGGAGGGAGGAGCAGGGAAGCGATTAAAGGGGCCACCTCAGTCCTATCTGGCCTCTCTCGCCCCTCTATCACTCAGACACGCGGGCATGTGCGAACATGCACTTCGACTCATTTATAACAGCTGAAGGGTGTTTCCTCCCTCGTACACGTTGGCGAAGAGCAGCGGGGTGTTGAGCGAACAGGCAGAAAGGTTAACAAAGTAGTGTGACACTGGAAACATCTGATAATTCATTCAGGTGACATGGAGACAGTGGAAGTACCCGGGTCTGTGACTAATCTAAGGCTGCGCCGCGGCCAACTTTGTTCCTTCCAGGATTCGTAGACGCTCTGAGCACGGGCACGAAGCCACGAGTAAAAATGATTCTTATTATCATGTCTGGCAGACCGAGCTTGCAACAACATTATTTGAGACAGCGTCCTGTTAATTGCTCTGACAGTGTAATATTTTCAAACGATGTAAACTTCTATAATGCAATTAAGAAAATGAAGGATTAGACTAGTGTCACTGTTAGAAGCCAAACAAAACAGACAGTAATTCAGATAAGGGTAAATTCTGTCACCGGGCTTCCACAGCATCAGAAAGTGGCTCAAGAGCTTCACATGAAAAAGGCTAAGGATCTGTAACCATCCCAAAGATTCCAAGTGGACATGTTAAAGCC
The DNA here is from genome assembly GCF_900408965.1 of Simochromis diagramma. Lineage (NCBI taxonomy): Eukaryota > Metazoa > Chordata > Actinopteri > Cichliformes > Cichlidae > Simochromis > Simochromis diagramma. The sequence continues at coordinate 11,374,606 of NW_024387423.1, read as the reverse complement.
TGCTGAACTCAGTTCCCCAACCTGCTGCTGGAACCACAGTATAAACGGAGTTATCACTTATTGCATGTCCCAAACATGACAGCGTAACAGCTACTGAAAGAAGCACTTGAGTGTCGTTTTTAATGGTTGTGCACATCCCACTTCTTGTAATATGGTGCACGCTGCAAGTTCTCCATGATGTGATACATAAAGGTATGAATTACAGTATGGACAGAGTTCACTGCTAAGTTGAAAAAGATGAGACATATTTGACAAAGCTTTGGAAAAATCTCCACGACTGCTTTGCTTCCTGTTTCATCTTGTTCTGATTTCTACTACACTATTAAACCTGTGATTTTTTTTCTGAGCAGCAACAAGCAACAACCATTGTTTAGACCACTGGAGCAAGTGAAGGGCACGTCCAGTACAACAGCAAATCATGCTGAGTACATTATGTCAGGTAATGGCACCGTGTTGGCTATAATAGGGATACAGATGAAACCTAAAGCACATAAACAAATTTGGGTTAGGCTGAGGTCTATGTAAGATGGCAACTTGCCACAGCTGAAGCTACCCAGTGAAAGCAGAGTTACAAGAGGAGCTTTTCCTTGTCTGCCTTAACTGCCTTATGACTTTTAGTGACACCCCACTTTTCATGTATAGGGTTTAATGTGATGTCGGCCCAGCCTTTACAGCTATAACAGCCTTGAATGCAACTGCTAAGCCGTGAAAGCGTATTCCAAGAAGCTCTTTACGCCGTTGTTCCCAGTCACTTTCACTTTGTTATAATACCACTAACAGCTGGCAGTGGAATATTTAGTAGTGAGGAAATTTCACAACTGGACTTGTTGCACAGGTGGCATCCTATCACAGTATCACGCTGGAAGTCACTGAGCTCCTGAGAACAACGCATTCTTTCACATGTTTGTAGAAACAGTCTGCATGCCTAGGTCGTTGATTTTAAACACCTGTGACCGTGGAAGTGATTGGAAAACCTGGATTCAAGGATTTGTATGGGTAAGTGAATACTTTTGGCAGTATAGTGTATGTTTATGGGAATTATGCCAGTGTGAAAAAAGCTGAAATCATCCTTTGACAACCTACTGGGACTTGAAAGCAGCATTTAACTTTGTTACTCATTCTGCGCGGTGTCGCTGCAATAGGAGAAAACGAGTTTGCAATTAGAGCCAAATATTAGAATTACACGCTCACTTATAAACGTGAACACATTTCGTCCTGCCCACGCCCTCCTGAATAAGCCACCAAAAAGAAAAGAAAATCTGCTGAGGAAAACAGCACGGCTAATGTCAGTTTGGAGGCAAACTAGCCAATTAGTCTGTCAGCTGCAGCTCACTGAACAGCATATAAACACACCAGAAAATGTCACTTCAGCCTGTTTAGATGCTGGTGTGGTCCTTACTCTTCAATCCCATCGTCTACCAATGACTCGCAGAACAACTTTGTTTACTTTGTCTTCTGTTCCCCTGCTGGGACTCAGCCTGCTTGCTGCTGCCAATCAAACGGAGGCAGACACACCTACCCAGCTGTGGAGACACAAAGAGAAAGTTTCTAATAAAAAGCCAGCGTCTTTTCTCCCCCCTTCCTTTCTTTCATATAGTTTCTTCTAAACAACCCGACTTTGGACTGCATGCTTTTAAACTGACAAAATGTCAGTCTCACATTGGTACGAGTAAAAAGGTTGAGATAGCTCAAGCCAAAACTGTGTGGTGACTGATGCTACGACAATGCATCAGTGTTTTTTTCTACCAGCTGTACTTCCAAAACATTTCATACCATAAACGCAGCAGGTGGACACTAATAAAAACCTTACCACAAAGGGTTGCAGGTACATGCACAGTGAAAGGCAATTATTTTAAAATATTTCATTTCATTAAAGCGAACTGTTTATCTAATTTGAGAGAAAAATTCAGAGCCCAGGGAATACAGACAGATAATTTCAAAGAGTCCCACAATTGCCTTCCCCATTGCTGTTAAAATGTGACTCATCCTCGCATTCGTCACAGTGTCGCAGGGCCTTAAAATGATTACAGAGCACCTCACCAAACCCTGCGCTGCCCTCAGAAAAATAACAAACCGCCGAGCTTTCAAGGGTTGACAGTAAAAGACAAAAACTGAAAATGTTAGATTTTTTTCTAAGTGTGAGGCCAGCTTCAAAGCCAGACTAATAAGTGTCCTTTTATTTAAAGCAACATATTATATAACAAGAAAAGAAAAAGGATGCCAGTATGAAATTCAGATAAGGATGAATTAAAATGGACCCAGCATTTCTTTTTTGTGAGCTGTGAACATATTGAATATCTAAATGAAGCTCTTTTTTTTTTTTTTGTATTTACATTTTCTAAAGCTAAAGCCTGTACAGACCACAAGCTTTCTTTAGTGATGTGCACATTGCTGATGATGTAGACCCTGTTGTTGTCACAAGCTAAGGCCGGCACAAACTGGTGGCTGGCAACAATTGTTCTTCACCAGGGGAGCTAACAATTATGTCCCAGCAGTAAGAGTACCAAATGTGCACTAGGAGAAGGAGTTCTTTTTACTGAACCATGCAAAGACTTACTGTTATCATTAACAGATTTGATTTTGTATCAGTCAACAGCATCAAATTTCAAATCAGTTTCAGTACAGCTTTAAAGATAACTGTAATAAATTAATTGAATATGTGGTGTTGATTTATTAAGAAATGCAGATAAACATTACTTAGTCTTGGGGTATGTAAATAAGGAAATCACCAGTCATTGAAATAAGACGTAAGTTTAAAATAGTTTATTAGGCAAACTAATAATAATAGAAATTATAATTTTCTTTTGTAAAGACCTGTGAAATATTAAGTACAGACACACCCATAAACAGTACATAAACGATGGAGGTAGCCACTTTGACGTCATTCAATTCAATTCCAATTTTTATAGTGTCAGATCACAATAACAATCACTTCAAGGCACGTGATATTGTAAGGTATCGGCCCTACAATAACACAGAGAAAACCCCAATAATCAGAGGAACCCCTGTTAGCAAACACTTGGCAATAGTGGGAAGGAAAAACTCCCTTTAACAGGAAGAAAAGTCAGTTTAGGCATGAGAGAAGAAAACTGATAAGTAACATGATACATAATACCAATGTGAAGCCATAAGCCACAACATTGAATGAGACAGCAAAACAGTTGACGCTGTCTTTTCTAATAGGCCAATATGAGTCAACAAGGAAGACTGTGATGTTCAGCTAACACACTGTAAGTGATGATCATGGCGTAGACCTTTTACTCACGTTAGCTAATTATAATATTAAGTCTATCGTTATCCAAGACGAACATATATGCTCTTAGGTTAGCTTTTCTTCAAGTTGATAATGCCACCATAAGAAGCTAAATTCACTAAAGATTATTAGTGTGGATATTTTCTGTCACCAGTGCATGAACAGACACCACAACAATGCAAGAATGGAGCCATGTGGTTTCTCCTGGCATGAGTGGACCTCATCTCCTTCTATCTCTATGGCCAGAACCGTGTTTGAAAATGTTTTCCTGCCGAGCTTCATTAAGTCAGCCTTGTGTTTCAGCTTAATTGTCTGGCCATGCAGAGCATCCTGACAAACACTATCAGCATCCAAGCATGTAATGGATTGAGGCGAATCCCTCGGACTGACAGCGGGAGAGCAGGTATCCCTACTGCTCAGACCTGCACTTCTGCTGAAAGCCGCCGACCGTAAACCATCAATGACACGGTGGCGATGTGTTCGACATAACACAGGAAGCTTTAAGCTTGGGGGCTGACACAGCCGCTTTACAAAAAACAAAGATGAGCTAAGCACGTTTTTCAGCACATTGTTTAGACAGCCATCGTGCCAAATGGTTCCCAGCAAGGCCACAGCCTCACTGTATCAAATCCATTCTATTGTTAATGCAAACTCTCCATGAAACTCGCTCTGCGAATGACTGATGAGATGAAAAGATAAAGACACGAGCCAACATGGTTCCTGGATAAAATCCAGAGTGCAAGCAAGAGTAGTAGAGGATCGATCAGGGGGCAGGATTAGCTGGGCCAGCATGCAGCTAAATCAGTAACAGCCACAAAGATGCACAGAGGAAAGAAAACAACTCCAGCACTTGCCACATAAATACAGCAGGTATTTTAAGCACTGCACGTCCCTGTTCTTTTTCTAGTACCTCAGAAACAAACACTTCTGCTCCATTCATATCGGAGATAATGCGCTCATTTTGTTTTTGGTCCTTTTTCAACTCCTGATTTGGACATTTGACTTAAACACAAGGCATAAGTGTATGAACAGCATGTCTAATGTAAGCTTAATGATATGGTGAGTTAAAATCCAATTTAGGCCAACCAAAATTAAAATCTAAGTACAGTAGCTGCAGTGGCATTTCAATCAAGGCCCGATTTGGTGCAGTGATATGACTCATCTTCCCTTCTGCTCCCCTCTCTGGTCCCTCTGGCTGTCCCATTGTCTACATCTCTCCATTGTTTAAATCTCTCTCACCCTCTGGTCCCTCATTTCTCCTTTTTTCCCCAGTTCATTTTCTTGGCTGTCTGGCAGTGCACGCAGAGCCTGATTGCAGTACGTTTCCTGAACTAATAGGGGTCACATTAGCCTGGCAGGAAACACAATCCTATTATGGAAATGCTCAGTCAATTACTGGGCAAGGAATAAACACCCTCTCTGTCATTTCTGACTATCATATTTGTGTTGGGCTAATGGTAGCAATGCACGGCTGTTATCTTCTCGATGGCGTCTTATCTGCATCTCCCGGAGGAACACAGGCATACGTTTGAGGACTGCGTCATTGCTGGAGCTACGCCGGATCTGCCTGCATGAGAGCTTTTCCCCTTCAAACCAAACATCTCCACGAGAATTTTTCCAGCCACTCGCCAGCCGTGAGGGATAATGGAGTCATTATGTTTCATGTTCATGTAATAGCGCTCCATTATTGATGCTAAAAGTGACAACTGATTGTATCTGATTCTGAGTGCCTTTCACTTAATTAATCATATTGATTTACACCAAAAAGATGAAAATATTATAGAGAAATAATTATTAAGCTAATAGCTTTGACATGTTTAAAAGCTCCCTGCAGCTAATACGTTTGAGCTCTTTAGTTTAATTTAACTTATTCTACCCTATAATACAGCACTGGGAGTCTCATTGTAGCCTGAATTATAACGGATACGTATTTCAATGCTCTGTAAGCTAAACTATGCTTCTGAAAATCCAGCTACAGGGAAATATAGCAGGTTATAAATGTTTCCTAAATTACTGCTTCTCTCACACACAAGTTCACACTGGGCAAGCTCTTTCTTTTTTTTTCGCTAGACTTTTGTCTGTCATGAGATGTCACAAAAACTGCATGGAGGAGCAAACTAACGTTTTATTACAGTAAGATAGTTCTGAATTGCCACTGGGCTCAAAAGCAAAATATATGCTTATTTGGCTAGTACATGTATGCTATGCCAGAAGAAGAAGACTCAGAGAAGGAATAAAGTGATAATTTTGGAAATTCGTTTCATAGCCAAAGGACAGCAGATTAGATTCATACCAGTATCAGAACTGTGTTACGCATGAAGCGAGATTTCAGAGGCGGAGCACAGTAAAAGTTGTTCATTTAAAATAGCAGATATTGCCAATATTGAGATTCTTGAGTGAGTAATATTGAGTAAAAACCCCAAATACTGATATATTGATCATATTTTCTTTTCTATATACACACTTGAGCTGCACAAGTAATCAAATTTTAATCTTGATTAAGATTTTGACTTGACTCGAGCAATACCGAAAGTGTGTGCTCCACCAATAGAACTCAAAGCAAAAGCAAATCAAGCTCTCCCTAAATCACCCCCTGATCATGCACCAATCACAAGTGTTCCCTGCACCACATAGCTTGAAGTTTCCCGGACCATTAACACCACGATAAAGACAGATGTACAGCAACATTCAAATGTCTGGCACAGCTCTCCTTCTGCATGTCCCCCTTCGCTACATCCGCGAACCTCGTCTTTGGTCTTCCTCTTTTCCTCCTGCCTCAGCTCCATCCTCAACATCTTTTGTCCAGTATATCTACCATTCCTCCTCCAGCACATATCCAAATCATGTCACTCTAACTTCATCTCCAAAACACTCAACCTGAGCTGTCCCTCTGAAAGTACTCATTTCTAATCTTGGTCATTCTGGTCACTCCCAATGAAAGTCTTCACATCTTCAGATCTACACCTCCAGCTTGGCCTCCCGTCTTCTTGTCAGTGCTACTGTCTCCAAACCATACATCACAGCAGGTCTCACTACCATCTTGTAAACCTTCCCTTTCACTCTTCGCACTCTTCTTTGGCCACTCCAACATCTTCCATTCACCTCTTGTGCACCATCCATTACTTTTGATAGTTGATCCCCGGTATTTTTAACTCATTTTACCTTCACTACCTTTGCTCCTTGCATAGTCACCTTCCCATCCATCTCCTCTCACTCACAAAAAATGTATTTAGTCTTGCTTCTACTTATTTTCACTCCTCTTCTCTCCAGGGCATACCTTCACCTCTCCAAGCTCTCTTCCACCTGCTATCTACTCTCACTACAGATCACAAATTCCACTGCCCTTCCTCCTATATATCTCCTTACCTCCATAAGTATGTCATCTGAACTAACCTCCTTTCCACCCTCTTCACAGTGCCCTCACTTCCTCCATATTAATCCTCTTCACTGCCTGATTCAATAACTGTCCTTCATCTGTCCTCACATCATCATGCACTATTTAGAAATACTTGAGATTTGATGATGATGTTAACCAAGAACAAATCATATCCAAAGCAACACAACTAACTTATACAACCACCTGGAAACATCACATTGCAGCACAATTCAAGCATGAAGGCCAAGAAGAATAATGGCTGCTACATCAATCATCGAACATCAGCTCAATGCGTCCACATATCCATCCAGCCCAATGATCACAATTAGAGTTGCATTCCTTTCGGCCAAAGATGTCAAAAGATGTGAGATAAAAAGGGAAATAGTCAACTTACTGAGCAAAATACATGATATAAAATTATTTTTCCAAAGTGGAAAAACCTGCAGTGTATACAAAATATCACAGAGAAAACAGAGAGGAATCTCACATCTCTCACATGCATCGCTGAAGTACAATAAATGGATTGAAATGATGTGAAAGCAGTGTTATATTTACATTACATTTATGTCACTTAAATCAATGAATAATCACGACAATAATCGAGAGAATCATTTTGGCCTCGTGTGGGGCTAACACACACATGCCCACATATATAGAGAGATAACGTATATTGTTGAGTGATATCAAGAAGCTGATGGGGTTATGGTTCATTTACTTTTGACCAGTAAATTTCACAAACTACTTTGCAATTTACTGTGAAAACACTGCTTGACCTCGTACTAGTTTGCTCAGTTGAATCATAGTCGGCTAAGTGGCAAGTACTGCAAACGGTGTTGGAGCTCTTCACCATTTCTAAAATAGTATTTTTTCATTTTATTTGTTTTGGCATTATATTCTGCTAAAAAGAAAAAACTTGCACAGGAGCTGCAAAGAAACAGAAAAAAGACAAAATCTTTGCAGCAAATTGGAACTGACAAATTGGTCAAGACTGTAATATAGTTGGCCTCATTGGTTGGTTGTAGCCCCCCAATCATATGCTTGAATCAACCTAACCATTTTTACCTCTCATAAAGACTGAAATGGTCACTGAAAAGTTTGATTTACAGAAATAGTAACAAATATTGTCATTCGAACCAAGCAGCAAAGTCATTCCTCACGCCAGGGGGACGTTCCTCATAACATCCTTGAATTTAGGCACTCCACAGGCCCCTGAGAAAACAACTCAGAATCTCTTCTGAGTTCGGCATTTACACAAAATGAACCTCTGCTTTCCTGGGTTGATCTAGTTCTGCTTTTTGTGTGTGGGTAGGGGGGAGGGGCTTCACATGATGACGACAATTAAAATAAAAAGTATAAATAAAAAGAGAAAACCTCAGCTTTCCAGCAGTCTTGCTTGTGGCAAGGTATGTACAGGATCCTAGAACCCTGTCAGTTCGAGTTAAGGGCGTGCATGCATTTGGGTCGGGGACGGCTCCCTGCTGAGTCACCTCCCTGCATGATGTTAGGCTGACGGAGACAAATGCCCATAGAGTGTCAGTCAAAAGTGACCCCATCCCCTTTGCTTTGATTCAATTAGCTTTCCAGCAGTGTCCCAAAGTGGAACCAAAGGCAATGTTCACTCAACTTAATCAGATTTTAGTTTGCTGACAGCATTGTCTTCCTCCCATCAAGTTATGTGGGGCCCATTTGGTGATGTATGTCATCTGGCTGTCACATTATCACTCCATTCACGGGTACGGGAAAGGCGCTCAGAACGTGCCCTTAATTTACCTGGACAGTTATTACTATCATCAGCGTTGTCATTAAAGTAAGATTTGCAGATTTATCAGAAAATGTCAAACTGGTTAAAAAAAATGACAGAGCAAAGGATTCATAGCTGTCAAATCACTTTGATGGAAACGCACTATAAAATATCCTAAAGGGTGGTGCCACCCTCTTCTTTATCCTATCCATATAATCGCCAATGTGGGTCACAGGGTGGATGCAACACGGGCCAAGCAGCCTGAAAGGAGAGAGGAGGCTGGTTTGCTGCTCTTCTAAAGGGAGGAGGAAACAAGAGGGGGTCACAGGGCTGAGTTCCTGTAGCTTAGCGTGGAAAATCCTCTTTAATCCTCCAACCAGTCCCATGGAGCGGTTTACTGTATGTACGTAACGCTATTATGGAACCCAACCAAACACCCCCCTTGTGTACGCTACACCCTTTGCTTCCTCTTCATGCCCTCCCAAATGTTCACCTGTTTTGTTTTTTTTAATTTGTTTTTTTTTTGTTTGATGTTTTTTCTTCTTATGGTTTTTTGGGTTTTTTTTAAGATTATCATCATTAGATAGTGAGCCAGACATAAGAATCGCACAGAGTGGTGAGAAAAACAAATCAGCCTTCGGGGTATTTATACCAAAATGAGGGAGGACTAGAGGGGGGCCACTTTATGGCCTGCAGTGTGGCTGACTAATCACAGTTTTCTTTTAGATACACAGTAAACTCATTACAGATAACATAAACCACGTCTAGATGTAAAGAGAAGTTATTTCTAGCAAAGTGCATATAAAGCATCAAAGTGCCATGAAAGCGCCGTCCTGTTCAGGAGATTCCTGTTTGTTTTGGAAAACAATGTTTTAAATTATTTAAACCCACCAAGCTCCATAATGGAAGAATGTATTTTGTGAAAGCTTAAAATGAATTTTCAGCTAGACTCCTGGAATCACATTACAACACAAGGCAACAAATCATCTGTGTCACTGCCTTGTCATTATCTAATTGTCTCATTGTGGACTCAGGACCATCTCCTTCCTTACCCTGTCTGTATCCCTCTGTTTATGCTCTCCAAAACCACACTTCCCTATTCTTCCAATGCAGACTGCTGGTACAGAACACCCAAAAAACTGAAAACACAGTATACAATGTGAGTGCTTGCAAAATAAATAAATAAAAAAGCAGCCAAAAAAAAGTAAGCAGGCAAAAATGTAATTCCTTGTTAAATATATCCACATTTAGCTAATATGTCTGTCATAAAACTTCTGATCCAAGAATCACTTGGTGATCCAGGATTGGGTGATCTTAGTAAGGATAATTGTATTTGTTCAGATCTTCAAAGCAAGCAGTCAGATTTGTTGCTTCATCATGAATAAGTGCGTGCTCCTGTGGTCTTTGACAAAGGAAAACTGTCGATACTGAAAAGGTCAACTGTATTAATGATAAATTCTTTAATATTTCAAGCAAACAGCAGATCACCATAGACCAGGGAAGCACAAGTAAAATATTATTTAACCCTCTGAGGTCAAAGTCATCATATGTGCTAACCCTAAGCCTGGGCCTACCCCCCCACTTTGGGACAGCACCAACCACTGCTAGCAAATGGTGCTTTGCAACATCTCATTAAAACAAATACCTGAATATCAAACACCTATTGACATGTTCAAAAATATAACACTAATATAAAACTAACGTGATTCAGAACATTTTTGTATGTATTATGCCATGTCATAAAATATAGAAAAAGCTTCTGTGTTATTTACAGTGAGATGTAACATAGAAAACATAAGCTTGGTTATTTTGTTGGCTTCAATCTATTTTTGTTTTGTAGGACTTATGCGCATCAAACTGTCAATAAAATCTAAAGAACTGAATCGTAAGGATTAAAAACTGGTATATAGTTTGAAGTTTGCACTATAAAACACAACTGTGATAACTGATGATGTTATATGCACTAAAATATGAACTGGCTGATTTTGAAGGGTTAAAGGGGCTCTTCTGTCTTGTAGGACCAGCAGAATGACTTTGTTTAAAGCTTGTTTATTCTTCTTTTTAATATTGCATTTATAAGCAGGACAGTTGAGTAGACTACAGAGAAATTTCAACATGGTAATAAACACAAACCAATTATTCCTTTTTTAGAATGGAGCACTGGCAGCCCCCTGGAATAATGAGTAAGGCTACGCCACAGGATCCCAACTGCATAACTGCACTGATCACAACTGGTTCTACCCACATTGATGCAACATCATTGGTCATTTAATCCCGCCCATATTAAATAAACCTGCTTTATTCCTGTGACAACCAATCCAATAATTTCCAAAAAACAGATAACACACAAAAAATTGAGTAAATAATCATGCATCATAATTAGTGCTTCATAGCTAACGTTCTGCTTGTTTGAGTAACAAAAGGGGCCTATTATAATCTATGATGCTGTTGTTATTGTATGTCCACCTCCATATTTGCATTGTTAGATTACATGCTCTGTCCACCATGCAAACACTAAGTGTGTGTGTGACAGAGAATAAAGAAAAGCTTAATAAAGTAAAGAACACTGCAAAGTACTGTGCAGAAGTCTTTAGCTACTTCTTAATTCTTTATATTTTGCTGGGAAAATGGGAAATAAGTGCAGCTATTTATTGAAATATGCACAGAAAGAGTTTTGGGCTTAAAAGTCAATACTTGGTATGGCCACCTGTTTCTTCAACACAGCCTGAACTTTTTTAGACAGCTTTCTGTAATTTCTTCATGAAGTAGTCTACATGAATTGTTCTACAGGCTTCTTGAATGATTTTTGTTCCTTAACAAAGCCTCCACTGTATTTACAGATGGCTGTAGACACTCACTGTAGTAGATCTGTTGCCACTGGTTTTCAGTCCACTTCTTGTGTATTTTGGCATACCTCAAATAGGAATAATTATCCAGGCTTCTTGAAGGACATTCAAAACTCTTCTTTCTTCCATATGCTATCAAGGTGATCCTGTACTCCTTCAATAATGCTGAGGTCCTGAATCTGAGAGACCAATCCATGACACATCGTTTTCCACTGTGTGTTTTTCTATCCAGGCATGCTCTTTGGACATTAGCAGTATGGGATCACTGTCATGTTGAAAAGTGAAGCTGTTGCTAAGATCCCTAACACCACTGTCTGAAATGCAACCCAAACCATAACAGAGTCTTCACCATGTTTTACAGATGGCTGTAGACACTCATTGTTATACTTGTTGCTGTCGCTGCAAAAGATACTATATTATGCCTGTCAAACTGCATTATTTTTGGTTAAGTGGCTTATATGGTTGTATGCAGCTGGATGTATCCTCATAAGCGCCATAGATCCTTTAACAATTTGTAAACAGTAATAACACAGGTAAGGATGTGCACACGTTTTGGGAAAGGAGATGTAAGAGTCTGTCAATCTAGAAAAAGGGATTATCCACAAAAGATCCTGCAAACTATCTAAACAGATTAACTTTGATGACCAGCAACTCACTTCCTTGTGGCAGCACAGGAACAAGCTCTAAGCACAAGAGCAATAGTTCTGGGGTCTATCACACCAGGATAGACCCCAGGTGCAGGCTGTGTAAAGATGCCTCTGAGACAATCCAGCATATAACAGCATGGTGCAAGATGCTAGCAGGCAGGGCATACATGGAACGGCATAACCAAGTGGTCGGCATAGTGTACAGGAACATCTGTGCTGACAAGGCCTGGAAGTCCCGAGGTCAAAATGGGAGACGCCCCCTAGGGTGGTGGAGAATGACCAAGCTAAGATCCTGTGGGACTTCCAGATACAGACAGTGATAGAGCGATAGATGTAGCTATACCAAGTGACAGCAACATCTGGAAGAAGGAACCCAAGAAGCTCAAGAAATGCCTGAGAGAAGAACTCGGGAAGATGTGGAGGGTGAAGGTAACAGTGGTAATCGGAGCACTAAGTGCAGCGACCCCCAAGCTAGGTGAGTGGCTCCAGCAGATTCCAGAAACAACATCGGAGATCTCTGTCCAGAAGAGCGCAGTCCTAGGAACAGCTAAGATACTGCGCAGGACCCTCAAGTTCCCAGGCCTCTGGTAGAGGACCCGAGCTTGAAGAATAAAGACTTTTCCCAACGGCAATTTATTTTATGATTTTTAAAAAAAAAAAAAATCATAAAGACCTGTAGACACTCAGTCATTTCAGTATTTTTTTTTCTTTGTTTGAGCTTTGCCTTCACATTATTTATTTCGTAACTTGGATTCCTTAGATTGGCTACTCAGTGTTGTGTACCGTTTATGTTTTAATACTCTGCTTCATGAGTTTTGAACAAAAATGATCAAGCTTCATAAAATATATTTTATATATTTCTTTAAATAGTCGGCATAATAATAATTATGTATTCTTATTACCCAGTCATCAGAGTTGACCGATGATGACATCCGGGAAATAAAGGTTGTGGAGCTAGATGCTGCAGTGCTGACAAGTCTAGGGAACAGTGACACAGAAACAACGTCACTGGACACTGATACGGAGGAACAACCAGGCTTGCTGGAGCCCTTGACTGCTTTATTTAACACTCACTCAGGGAACTCTCACCACAGGAAATAAAGGTGAAAAGTGAAGAAACATTTCACAAACTTAAATGCAGCATCATCAATTTGAAACACTAGAATGTGTTAAGATAACACCACTGGCACACCCATCGGATCACACGTACTAAATTTCACCATGTGACCACAACGGATAAAAACAGCAAAATTAATTATGGATATAATGCAGTACAACAAAACCAAGTTAAATGTCCCATCTGTTCTTTAGGGTGAAACCATGGAGGAAACAGCAAGACAACATTATAGTGAATGCAACAATACATTTGATATGGTGGGTTTTAATACCTTAAATCTGTAGGCTAAATCAGTGTTATTTAAGGCCCACTCTTAATTTCATTAGCAAAAACCAATAAGATGATCCTGCAGAATGAGATTTTGGCAAATTATTTCTACACTGTCTGTGATTTTGTCTGTTATATTCAAAGATAAAGGAGGTAAGTCCTGTGAAAGAAAGCATTTGCCCCATTTTGCATTTAATAGTGGCATAGGAAAACGCAGAGTTTTTCAGCTCCTCTCTAAGCTTTGCATTTTCAGCTTGAAGTTTTTCTCCTGCTGCAGGTTCACACAGTCATTCTGAAGCTGAGTGTATCTCAGGTTTAGATCATCATATTCTCTCCTTGGGACTGGGATATCCTCTTCAGCTTTAATACAGAAATGTGAAAAGTTAGGATATGCAGGCACAAGCTCACAACAAATTGGTTGATTCTAAAAATATATATATCCTTACCAGGACATTGATCCAGACAGTCACACTACACTGATTAATAGCCAAATAGCAAACCTGCTAATGCAGCTTACTTTAGATATTATTATTCATATAAAGCAGGAATTATAGTGTAACCAGAGTAGATAAATAACTTACCTGATGTAAATTGGCGCTACAAATGCGAGCATTTCTGATTGTGTCCTCAGTCCAGCTTTCGTCAACACGTTTAATGGCTTGCTACCACAGACGCCTCAGATTTCTCAGAAACGGCTGGGATCCCGTCGTAATTCTGTACAACTTCAACCCGCTGTTTGTAGAGGAGTGATTTTGACAGCCAAACACGCAACAACCCAACATTTTTATGATGATAACACTTTTAAATCAAGCTTTACAACTGTGTTGTCTCGTCATCCTTATCTGACTTAATGGGATGACGCTTTACCTCCGCTGCCAAAATGCACACGCATGCTTTTGATGACGTAGGCAGCAAAAGGGTCTATATGATGATAAATCAGGGATAATAAGGAACTTTACATTGAACTACAGTGCTTAGAAACCACAGAATCCCAGTGGAACCACTTATATGTGCACGAAGCCTCACAGGGTTATCGCCTACACCTTGACCTTTACATCACAGCATGCCCCTCAGGGTAAAAGCAGTCTGTGCTACATATAAGGGCTTATTTAAAAGTCTACTAGCAGCACTTTAAATAAGTCTTCCCAAAGAGTGCTTTCAAGGAACACTGTCTGATCTCATGTTAGCAATTTACTTTTTGCCTGTATTCTAAGGGTAGTGCAGAAGTTCTCAGTCTACCTGAGAGCTGTGTGCATTGATGAGCGTGCAGAGATAGAGGAGATAGAGGAGGCTGCAGTTGTTGTTGAGCCTCACACAGTCGAGAGATACCGAATTTTTTCGTGGCTATCTTGATAGACATCAAGCCTCGTCCCTCACAGCTTCAGCTTATCAGCGCGGAGAAAAAAATAAATAAAAGATCAGAAAGCATAAAAGCGCAGTTTGATGCACTTGAAATACAGATAAGGATATATTTTTATTAGGAGCCAACTAATTGAATTTGTTTCTTTTTAAAACAGCATGTATGAAATCATTTCCACTAAGTGAATACAGGTCAGTTTCATCAACGAGAATCTCGATGCAGTAATCAATTGGTAACGGCAAGAACTCACTGATGTTTGCAGGGTGAAGGATTAATCAAAGCCAGCAGGACCGTGCATGATTTCATCATAAGAGTCATGACTGAAGGTGTGTGCGCATGTGTCTGTGTGTGTGTCACTACTATTTTTTCTACTGTAGTAACAGTTCTATGGTAAAGAACATGGCAGATTCTAATAGTTGAACAGGTTAATATGTATGTTAATTGTTTACTACTGCAATGTTGTTGAAAGGGGAGCTTGAAAACCCTCATAAAATGTTGTTCAGTGGTTGTGAACACAGACTACAGTTCATGCTGCCACTAAAGGGAGGGCGGTGTGTCTGCCTGTCTGCAGCAGTGCTGTGTGAAGCTGTGTGTCAGCTGGATGAGGCAAAGACAGCACTGCTGGCACTGAAAATGTTGCAAAGTAGTACCTAATCCGATAGTTGTTTTTACTGTTGATTGTTGGCCTATCTCAGTACCAGGTTTTTGCAAGCCCTAGTCTTGACATTTCTAAAATGTTGGTAGCAGAGCTAAACACTCAGTTACTACAACACAACGCTCAACTGACCAATATTTTTTCTAAACAATTCATTATTTAGTCTATGACATGGGAAAAACAACAACTCTATATTAAAAAAAAAACATCATGGCTTTTCAAATATCATTGTCTTTGAGCATATTATATATACAGGAAAGTTAACACACAGTCTAAATATAGCTGTAGTTTACGAGTATGTATATGGTTTGATTTATGCCTAAACTATTTTTTATTTATAAATGTCCAAAATAATGAAAAATTACATAATCCAAGTTACTTTTTAAGCAAAATGCCACATTACCAAACTGTGTTTTCTTATATTTTACTGGATATTAGCAAAACATGCAATTAAGAGATTTTTGCATTAGCGTACAGGAAACACCCTGGTATTCTTTTTTAACTTCTCCCAACCTTTGAAAGATGATTCTTTAGAAAATGCTTTTTGTAGCTCTTTTTAAAGAATTCTTTTTTACATGGATTGATGGCAGCATTGTTAGAAAACGGTTTGCCTGAGCAGCATGAAGGATCATCTGAGCAAGTGAAACAAGATGAGCAGTCATCACAAAAATCAGACACTTTACCTGACAACTCCTCTCCCCGTTTTCACTCTGATTTGACCTTGAACGTCTCGCTGCCCTTGACCAAGCTACCTTTCACATCAGTGAAGCCACCGTGTCTGTGGACAGTGATCCAGCTCCCTTTAGTTAGCTCTGTGTTCGTGACTACCTTCTCCCTTATATGTTTTACCAGCATGTATAATAAGTGATTAAAAGGACAATACACAGGCTTCCACCACTTGACTCCCAGAGGCAGCTCATTCTGCACCTTATGGGAATACCTTATTGCATTATGCAATGGTGTAATAGGCTTAGTTAGCTACATACTACTCTGCAGGGGAAGATGAGGAGGGGAGGGGAGTTGTGGCCACACTTAGATGACTCACTTCATTAAGTCTACCTTCCTAAGAGCTTTCTAGTTGCTGAGGAGTGAACTTTCCATGCTCCCACATTAGCACAGACCTCAGATAACATGTACTGTTGAGTAAATAACGTAAACATGGTTCAATACACTTTCGTGCTGATGAATAGTCTGAATTCCCATTTTCTTTTGATTACTGTTTACCTTCCCTTTACCTCTGCATTATTTAGAACTAAATGTGGCTTATTACTGCTGCTCAGAGATGTATTCGTTCATTAAGCTCCTATAATGTACTCCAGGATAGCGAAAATGCAGCAGGAGCGCCAAAGGTAAAACTGATCTTAATGTAAGTACCGCTGAGGCGCATGAAGAACAAGCAGCTCAGGTTATTTGTTTAGTGGGAATAAGAGCCTCCCTTCACCTGAATTTCACCTGCACCGCTGAAAGCATCACAAGACTCCAAGCATCCCCAAGGAACTATTTTTAAACCATCCGGGTTCCTGAGCTGTAGCATCCGCACAGAAACACTACACTTTGCAAACATTAAAGCTTTATAAGGAAACGACTTATCCGACCACATGTGAAAAAGAAAAAAGAAAAGAAAGAAGAAGCCGGGCTATCCGTTTGACAGAGAACAAACATGTCGCTGCGCATCGGTACTTACTTTTAGAGGGACATTGCGCGATGCCGCCTTTCGGATGCTCGCAAACACACTCGCGATGAAAGTATTTCTTCTTCAGGCGTGCGCCACGGCAGGAATGTACACAGAGGCAGACATGCGGAGTCATTTGACCTTCTCCCAATAGAAACTACCATCGGTGAGACGTAGGAGAGGGGAGGAGCGGACCAAACCAAACCGGGCAAGCGTCCCGGCAGAGCGGAGAAAGCGGAGAGGGGAGGGGAAGGGGGAGAGCTGTCATCCTCAGATACACTGCAGGAATAAAAATGACACAGTGGCTGCAGATAAGGAAGAAATACACGATTCTAGTGAGCAAAAACAGACCCACTAAGCTTAAACGGGTTTAAGACTGTGGAACTATTAGGGTTTGTTCTGGCTCCAGCTAATGATCACATGATATCCATACTAATATTACTACTAATAATAATATTAACAGGCTGTCAAAAAAAGAAGTCATTTATCACATTTACTTTTAAATACAAAATAAACATTAGAGATATAAATAAAACTTTATGTACTTGAGTAAAAATAAAAAAAAGCAAAATGTCATAAGGTACGGCAGTATGCCATAAAAAGTGTGGCATAACCACTAGTAGTAATTTTTGTTGAAATGTATGAACATGCATAAACTGAGCAGGTGTTTCAGAATCTTAACTTGTAAAGAAACTATTAACTAAACCTGGCAGATAAGCTTGAAGCAAGAGGTACACTGGTGGAACGGTAAAAAGTGAGACAAAGGGTACAAAAAAAGGAAAAACAAAGGGGAGGAAAGAAATGCTTGAAAGTACTAGAACTTCTATAATATAGGCAGAGCAGTGCTTTAGAATGTTCTTAATTATTTTTAGCTGTGTGAACAGACTAACAATTAAGTACATTTACAAATTTCATCAAAATAAATAACATTTGTATTAATCACAGTTCACCGATAGGTTAAAGTTAACTGCTGTGTATAGTAGTGTATATTTTAGGTTATTATTGAATGCACAAGAGGTGATGACTTACCTAATTTATTCCTAAATGCTTAAACAATATCAGTCTCAAGAGTAAAGTACTGCACACCAAAAGGAGCTCCTTCGATACACAAATTTCACTGCAGGCATACACTTTGCATGTGACAAATAAAAGGCTTGATTGATTGATTGTATTAGAAGAGGCAAAATACAATATAGCAATTGTAGACAACAAAGTGGTTTCAGGGATGCAACCCTATGGTGCAGGAAGGAATCCACGTAAACAACTTAAAAAATTATTATACACTATATTGCTAAAAGTATTCAGTCACACATCTAAATCATTGAATTCTACAAACTTTGTGAAAGAAGTATAGTTGTGAGATTTCCTAGCTACTAGGTATTCAACAGTCAGCTGTTAACTGTATTATAACAAAGTGGAAGCGACGAGGAACGACAGCAACTTAGCCACAAATCACAGAGTAGAGTCAGCAGATGGTGAGGTGCGTGGCCCGTTTCTGGACAATTTCATACTACTAACTTTGTGGGAATAATTTGGGGTTGGCGCCTCTTGTTCCAACATGATTGCACACCAGGCACAAATCAAGGTACATAAAGACATAGATGATCAAGTTTGGTGTGGAAGAACTTGATTGGCCTGCACAGAGTTCTGACCTCAACTCCAAAAGAATACCTTTGGGATGAATTACAGCAGAGACGAGCCAGGCGTTCTCATCCGACATCAGTGTCTGACCTCACAATGGTCAAAAATTCAATTTGACACACTCTTAAACCTTGTGGAAAGCCTTCCCGGGAGACTGGAAGCTGTTATGGCTGCAAAGGGTGCGCCGACATATTAAACACATTGGGATGTCACTGAAGTTCATGTGTGTGTGAAGGCAGATGAGCCTTCACACACTTATGTTTCGTTGTGCCATGACCAGATGAGGTACAGCCATGTTAGAGAGATAAGGCCCAAAGCCAAAATTTTAAATTCAGAATTGAAAATTTATGGCTACATTGACAACACCAGGAGTTCATGCCCGCTGAGCTGGAAACAGCATTTCTCAAGTATAAATGAAGACTTGTTACTGTATTGATTGATAGAGCTCTTCAGCAGTGAGAGGCTAAAATCGATGAGCACCACGTGGAGTTTGAAGACTGAGCGCTGATGACAGATGCCTGTGATGCCTACCCTCCTGAACACCCCAGAGCTCACTCATAAATAAATAAAGGAGACAGTACATTTCCTGAGAAACAGCTTGTTTAGTTGAAGGAAAGGCTTGTGTATAGGCTGCTTTTCACTCTGGATCATTTACAGAACACAAAAGGGACGCACTAAAAAATTAGAAATTACATGAGCTTACACAATGGGCACCAAATGGAACAACAATCCATTAATCAGAAATTAGTTAAAGAGGCACTTTATTGCAGCAATAACATTTAGGGTTGTGTGTGCGTGTCTTTTCTCACACCAATCATAAAAATGTAAATGGTGGCGCACAAATTAATTTGCTTTGAGACTTACTGGGTAGCAGTAAACATGAATTTCTCATCCATGTAAGTCTGAGTAAATTGCCTAGGAGATATTGCATACAATCTTAGATAAAATGTAAAATAGTTAAGAAAAAATTCAACATGATCTCATGCTCCATGGGTGGAACCTATAGACTGATATAGTTAATAAAAAGTGGAAAGTATCTGAATACACATTCACATAAGCATTACTAGAGGCAATAATATGCAACATCATATTTTGAAATCATATCAAGTGCTGCTACTTTGGTATTGATTTTGTAGTGAAGCTGCATTGCAATTTACATTTAGCAAATTAGTTTTTATTTGCAGGAGAAACCTGAAAAATTAGTAGTTTTTCTTGGCACTACTGAAACATTTACTGTGTTGTACCATCTGTATAATGTATTCTCCTTGGCTATACAGGGATTTGCATTTCACTCGTTACCTAATTCAACAAGTCTAAAAGACTTTCAATCATGCTTTCAACTCTTGAGGCTGCTTAAGGTAAATGCTAACACCAGCATACTAATCATTGACAAGTGAAACGCTATCATTAACATATTTCAGCAAAGTGTTTACTTTAAGTGTTTTCACTTTATGCTACTTTTTTTCTTATTATCATATTTCAGAGAGAAAGATTAGCCTTTATACTCTACTACACTGGACAGCTACAGTTGCTAGCTGCTAGCAGAGTGAGATTTGGCTTGTGAACACGTGATCAGCTGAAACACTTACTAAAGACAGTTTGCTCAGTCACAGTGAACACCTAAAGGAAACCATAACTACCCCCACCCCCTAAAGAATCTCTGATGTTTCGTCTCCACAAAAAGTCTTTGGCACATTTTTTGTTTTTCAAAGTACATATGCTCACAGACAGAGCTACTGAGCAATGCTGCCATTTCACATGACATACAAGCAAGCTGTTTCCTGTATGAGGTTCTGGCTGTAGTGGAGCATCACACCATACAGTCAGATGCCTTTAACAGTGGAAAGCTAACATATTGTGAGATATGTATACCTCTTCAGAATTTTTTGATGACCTTTGGTGATACCAAAGGTGATACTTTGGTGATGCCAGTGAGGAACGTTATTCAGTTAACTTGTGCTATGTGACAAAACAGATAGGACAAACAGGAAATAGATTTTGGTGCCCCTGCCATGCTATCTCCATTACACTTCCATTGCATATACATGTAGAAACTCTGTAGCACAGAGCAAAAGTAGATAGTATTGCCTGAAAACAAATGCTGAAAGCGGGCAGCAGGAATGGGAGCAGAAAAATGCCAGAAATGTCAAAATAATAGGTTATTATTTGCACTCAGATGGTCTGTTCTCTGTTTTCAGTGGCTGTCCCACCTTATACAGTTTGTGTTGCTGGAAAGGTACCCTCTAACTACAGATGAAAGGGATTGTGTGAGACTGTGCTGAATGTCAGAGATGGGTTGGGGAAAGCAGCAACACCTTAAAAATGGGCCCTGCCTCCAGAAATGCCACAGATGCAAAAGATGGTGTTGAGGTGACCTGGCAGTGAAGGACTAGCCTTTCATCTGTGCTCGCTGGGAGCATGAAGATGTTATATTTAGCTCGAGGGCAGATTTAGTTTGTGAGCAATGTTAAATTAGAGTAACAAATTGTACAAAAAATGAACAAATTGTACACAAAAGTCTTCTTTTACTGTGTTTGTGCTAAAGGACACAGACACTACATGTTAATCCAACATGCTTATTTGGCTCATACTAATTGTACCTTTTCACCCCAATGTCAGGTGTTGGCTCCAAATCAGTTCAGAAGTGTTTGTATGGATGGATAGATCATAACAACTATATGAATATTATGTACGTTAGGGATAAGAGTGACAGCAAAAATTATTTTAATAATAAAGTTTGTTATGTTAGGATCTTGAAGGATATTCTTGGATGATTTTTCATTTTTTTATTTTAATCATGAATGTTACAACAAAAAGAGACACTATAGAGTATGCATCTCAAAATTTGAAAGACTTCTGGGTCATATCTGATGATGTCAGAGTTCAATCACTTCTAAAATCTGAGCTTTGTCAGCAATCGGTCATGTGACCCTCCAACAGTAATCCACAGAAACAAACAACAAATACTGGCCTTTAGTCAGTCTGGCAGTCAAGGCCATCATACATCATCAGAATTTTTTTTTATATTACTGGATGAATCCTGTTATTAAGTCTAAATCTTTGATGGAAGGAGCTATCTTTGATTTCCCAGTGGATGCAGGCTCGGGTGTTTTGATGGACCACAGATGAAGCCAAGGGCCAGGTGACTGCTGTACAAGCTGCAGAGGAAAGCTGTAGTTGAGAAGCTAGAGTTGTGTGATTAGACCATTATTCTCTCAGTCCTAATTATGCGAGGCTGGAACAGAAGCAAGATGCTGAGAAGGCTCTGCGTCATTAGCTTTAATCAACCCCGGCTACACTGGAACAAAATCAGCACAAACAACGCGCAGCCTGCCTGACAGTGTGTCAATACCTGACATTCATCATTTCAGTCCAGCCAGACTTTTTAATTACCGCAATGAATTCCCTACATGGCTCCAGTCACCTGCTATCTAAACAGGGTTTGTTGTTGAGGATTGCCTTTGTCTAGGTACTGTTTAATGACAAAACTGGTTTGGGAGTGGGGGTTGGGGGTGGGGTGTCTGACTGTATTCTATTTGTGGGGAATAAAAGGGAAACACTCACCACTCAGAACTTAATGTTCCCTCTCTGTGGACGATTCTGTGATGTCATGGACTGCCTAACGCTTGAATCCTTTCCTGAAACCATAAAGTTTTATTATTTTTCTCTCTGGTGTCTGTGCAAGGCGATTACTCACATGGAGCACAGCCAGACTGCAGGCCCAGTTCACGGTGTGTGCTATAGTGCATTATAGTACTGAATATCATCAGTATGGATGTGACAGTCCCAGAATGACGCAAACTGGCACACATGTAGAGCCTGCATTAAAAGCGTCTATTTGCATGAATCACTTGTCATGGAAGCAGCTGTCCTGCAAACCATCAGTGCGTTATTATGCATGATGAGGGCTTGATTAGCTGTTCTAAGAGCAGCGAGGGGATCGCAATCAAAGCCCCCTAGTTTCTAATTATCTTCATCTATTTGGGATATATCAAGACGCAGTCCAAGTTTTCCATATGTTCAGTCATTGACCTTCAGTTTGCGTTGGGGCCATTATTCATTGCAAGATGAAGATTTCGTTTTTAGGTCTTATTGCGTGGTGATTATGGGCCTATTAATGTTAACTCTCCTGTCTTAACTGGAGTGTGTGAGCCAATACAGGAAGGGTTTGTGGGAAACAGCGACCCCCGCAGGTCCGTAGTTGTATTGATTCAATCCTGTTGAAAAGGAGAGATTTTAAGTATCTCTGTCATTGGTCTCTACAGGTAACAACATAAAACAATACACACTTAGCCACACACCTCGAAAGAATTAATAAAAACTGCAATAACAACAACAACAACAACAATAATATTATTATTATTATTAATAATAATAATAATAATAATAATATAGAATTTATTAATGATAAGTTTACTGAGTTTGCATAAATAACTGCAAGGCAAACATTGACAAATCGCAGTGCACATCAAAGAGAGCAGAGAGACGAATGTTACCGTTTTAGAGCTTTGCGCGGTTTGTCCCTCGTCGGCTGCTGTAAGCCGTCCAGGAAGTCAGGCTGTTGCTGTATTGATTTCATTCATTCAATACATTTGTGCATCTAGTGTGAATATTACAACATTTGTTAATAAGTTCATTCATTCAGAATGCGTAGGAGAGCTGAAGCTCCGTCATCAGGCAATGAACCTGCCGTTGCTAATAATAAGGTAACGTAACGATAGCAAGCTGTTTGTGGCTACAGTTGACAGTTCTGCTGGCGAGTATTAGCTGACTGAGTCCACAAGCTAACGTGTCACTTTGTTTTCGGTTAGGTAGATGTCTGCTGGTGATATTTATATTTATTTGCTCTTACAGTGGTTTGGAGCATGAACCACTTTCTGTCAGCTTTTCATTATTTTGTCCAAAGAGAAGAGGAGCCAAACCGCTTAAACAAAACTGCACCATTTACAGCTTTGTTTGTTTGTTTACGGCTTACTTGCGGGTTATCTAATGAATATTTTACTTTCAAACGAATCATTGGCAAGCGATCCTCAAAAAAAAGAGAAAAGGAAAATAAAAAAGAATGAATAAACGATCGAAGCAGTAACACTTTTAGGCCTGACTCTACGACGAGGTTAATAAAATCCAAACTCCACACTTTTGAAACATTTCAGTGTTTAATTATAAATCGAAATGTAGAAGTGAGTGTGCAGTCAACGTTACATTTTCTTCTTTGCATAAATGAGGTTCCGGATCAAAGACGGCCCAGCCAAGCTGAAGTCAAAGGCAGTGTGTCTTACAGCTCCGTGCTCGTCAACATTGGGAAGTGTTTGCTTGTGATCATCCTCGTCCCTCCGTTCCTCAACTACGCCTCCCTTCAGAGAGAAGCACAGATGCTCTTGCCTAAAGGTTCACTTATCTTAAAGTCGTTGTTGCCAACATCAATTTTATGTTTTTCTGCAAAATGTAATGTCATTACTTATTAATTGCGTAATTTAAACAGTTATGAAGTTCTCAAAGCTGAATGAGAAGCACTCAGCGAAGCCTAATCTTTGATTCTGTTTTTTCCCCCATGTCTTACATCCAGATGGCCAGATTGTTGATGTTGGTTTGGGTCAAAAGATGCATCTTTTGTGTAAAGGACGAGGAAAACCAGTTGGTAATAAGCTGCCTGTATTTTGTTTTCAATTAGTTTTTTCTGGCACATGGTTCTGTATCTGGCTCGCTTATGTTTTTTAGCTAAGCTCTGCCTGATCAGTCTGTTTTCCTGTAGTTATATTGGATGCACCAACTGGAATGTCCTCAGATGTTTGGTTTCACGTTCAAGAGAATGTTGCATCGCTGACAAAGGTGGGGGTTTGACTCACTCACATTACAGAATTAAATGGGTGTCGTTCTGAATGATACTGTGAAATGTTATAGCATTTTATTAATATGACTGAATTTAATATCTCTAAATATCTGAATTAAACAGATCTAGATTAGTCATTTTTGCCATATGCTGTACATTGAGAGTCAGTCAGTCAGCAGTCACACTGGCTTTCCCTCTGACCACCATGGTGAACTTCCCCCAGAATCTGCTACTACAAATGTGGCTGTTTTTTTGTTGTTGTTTGGGTCGTGCTGGGACAGCCCTTGCAGTATCTCTGCCAGCCTCTGTCAGCCTGGACTTTCTGCCGGCAGAAAGTCCAGGCTGACAGCCTGCCCCATGTTGTTTGTCTGAAATGTGACCCAGATGAAGTCATAGCCATGTTGCGGAAGGGCCTGACACATAAAGTGAAAAAAGACTGCATAAGCAACAACAAGAAAAACAAACATACAGAGCAATGTTTACGCTTGTATCTGGAGCTTTTTAGGGCCACTCAGCCATCATGCATTTTTAAAGTGCTTAAACGCAATAAGGCAGGTCCGGACTGTTCTGTAAGGTGAGCTTGTTGTGACTGAAAAAAAAAATCTCGCTGTCCTTGTTTGTCACGCTGCTCAGGTGTGTACATACGACAGAATGGGCCTGGGCTTCAGCAAGCGGCTGATGCAGAATGAAACCACGGGAACAGAGAAGGTTTGGGACATGTCAACGACTGGACGGTGAGCGTGCTGTTTTATGAGTTCGTCACTCTGAGCGGTTGTACTATAGACGGCATGTAAAAGACAGACATACGCAATACAGAAATGCGCTAAACCTGCACTATTTGTAGTAGGCGATGGGAGAGTCAACTCTGGTTGTGAAACACATCAGGTAATATAGAAGTTTATGAGAATGTGCTCCACCTCTCACTTGAATTATTACATCACGAAACATTTTCCTGATCAGTTTGAGGTCTCAACCTCTAGTCTCAAGTCATATTTAATATAGCATGATGCTCATTTTGTTGATTATTATCCCATTTAGAGTAAAATACATGATAAAGCTTGGCTTGCTTTATTGCTTACCTTGTGGCTTGTTTTCCCCCTGTTTTTCAGTTAGGGCCAGCAATCTGTTTAATAATAAATAAATAAATAAAAAAGATAAAATAGCCAAAATGCCATATTTAAGCCTTTAAAACAATAGTCTACAAATCAGTGGGTGACCTCATCGTAGCTGCAAGATTCTTGTATATGCAGTCTATATTTGTGACATTTAAAATGTGTGTTAATGCCTGCTGCTTTGCAATAATTTTACACTTTAAAACTGCGTCACAGTTAGGATTTGTCTTTTTAAATTCTTGTAATTTTCTTTCTAAATGAATGAGTTTGCTGTTTTTCACTTGCGGGGCCTCCTGTCTCATATATAGGCTGTTGCTGTATTTGTAAACTCAATTTGTATAACTTTAAAAGATGAATTTTCTGTAATACTGATTGTAGGAGGCCAGCATCTGTGTGGAACATACCTGGTTTAATGGCACCTTTTCAGTTTCTATGGCGACCTCGTGTAATGTTTGTATCCGTGTCAGGTCATTGTTTCTCAGTGGCGCACGAGGGAAAGTGATATGGGATTTTGAATGCCCGTTTTATTATAAACCCACGGTTGATATCTTCTCTTCTTGCTAAAATGCTAAAGGAGTTATTTAAAACCTTTTCGCACTACTCTGCTCTACATCACACGCGTTGGACGAGGTGCTCAGTAGGAGAAAACGTACCTGTTATGATGATATGATGAGGCTCGTGACTGATCTCAGTCAGAGTGAAAGCAGAGACAGCGGCAGCTTTTCTAGCACGCTAACCTCCCATCAGTTTCCCATTATACAAGAGTGTTACCCACAATGGGTAAACAAACAGAAGAAGCTGCTGGCCACTCAGCTTGACAAGCTCTAGCTACTGGGAGCTATGGGAGAGAGACAAGCGAGGCAAGCGCGCTTCCAGCAACAATAGCAGACTGTGGCAAGGAGCGTTATGACACAACACTGTCTGAGATGAAATGAGAGCGGTTGCTTTCACTTTGGTATGTTTTTATTTATGTCTATTTTTTTAGGTTTGAATAAGCAAGCACTGCTGACTTTGTTGACCAGCGGACCGGTTAGCACTGTCGCCTCAGTCCTGGTTTTAAATCTTCCCCGGGGCTTTTCTGTGTGGCGTTGTCATGCTCTCTTCTCATGTCTGTGTGGGCACTGCAGCTTCCTCCCTCAGTCAACATTTTATGACGAAAAAAACCTGTCATCAACAACCATGCCATGCTGAAAATCACCTTTCTTCCCTATTATGAATCTCAATTTGAACTTAAATTTTAATAATCTTCATCTGTAATAATCACGATTCATCCGACTTCTTTGGAACTGTGCTCTACAAGATGTTGAATCATGGGGTTTACTTTTTCAGAGGACTGCACAGTTGTCCTGTGTATACTTTCTTTTTCACATGATTACGGTATCTACTGAGTAAATCAAAGAAAACAGAAAGACAGAAAATGGGGAATATTCTACTTTTCTATCTATTAAAAAACTGAGAGAAAACCCTTTAAAGGTTTCTTGGCAACAGGCAATGTCAGGCATTAATTTTAACCACTGAGCAAAAACGGGCCTTCTTTTGTCTCTTGCAGTGAAGGAGAACAATCCTTATAAAGCATTTTGTTTGTTTGGTATGGTTTTACCTTTTTAGACAACAATTTATGCAACCACTCTCCAGAACATTTAACTCTTTGTTTCCAAAAAGAAACATTTTGCTTCCTTGATGTGACACAAAGCAAAGACCCCAGTACAATAACATCGCAGATTTCACTCGGTGCGTTTGCCATAGCAGAGTAAATATTCACAGGGAATCAGTATTACTTTGATAAAGTAGCTGTTTGGGACTTCTCATTAATGTTCTGGCCAGAGACTGATGTGTGCACATCCTGCTGAACACACTCCAGGCCTCCCCTGCGTCACGCAGCCACAGGATTGGGCTCTAATCATCCTCTCTCTGACATCGTAATGCGTTTGTTGAGCCTTAAATCTGCCTAAGGAATGAGGAGCCCTGATTTGCCGACGGTCAGCAGTCTAGTTTAGTTTGGCGTCCTGCCCGGGGGAAGTGGTCGGCTGCCTGTTTGAGGTGCAAGCAATAAATTTCCTGGGATTCAATATCTGAAGAGGTGTGATGACTCCCTAACCTTAACCCTGTGAGTCTTGTGAAATCTCTTCGTTTCAGTGTGACACCTTGGGTTTGATTTATTAGCACAACAAACCCGGGACGAGCAGATGGCTCTCGCAGAGGAGTTGCTGCGCCTCATGTAATGATGATGCTCCTCCTGATGATTTAAGTTTGCTGGTGATTGTTTTTCCTGCGGTGTTTTGCAGTGGAAGCGAGCCAGCAGTCCCCCTCCGTTATGCTGTCATTTGGGTTTTTCAGCAGTGCTGTTTATTTTGGTGCCAGATCTGGAAAATTAGACATCAGAAAACTAAAGATACTGCTGATTTGATTTTTTTAAAACTGTTTACATTCTTTATTGTAAGATAGAACTGATGCCCTTTTGCCTTTTCTCTTATTTAGATTATTTTTGCCTCTTAATATAATAATAATGGAAGCAGATTAGAAATTAATGACATTACTGCAGTGCCACCTAGCTAAACAGATATGGTGTCCCAGTTTGCGGTGCATGCTGGTTGTGTGCAGAAGCTCACGAGTGTCGCTGTCTTCCAGGATGGTGGATGATCTGCATCGGCTTCTGGGGGCTGCTGGGATAGTCGGGCCCTTTATCCTGGTGGGCTCTGAGCTTGGCGCACTCAACAGCAGATTCTACACCCACATTCATGATGTGTAAGTACTGCAGAACCAAAACTGAGGATTTTGGATGAGGATTGGCATCTAATCCTCCACCCACACCACTCCGTGTTTTCTCAGAGTTACATCAGTTTGGTCAGATTAAACACAGTGATGCCAGTATTACATTATGGAGAAGCGGGATGGTCTGTTTAAAAACTTTAGATTTAGTTTGTTGTTTTTTGGATGAAATCATCTGTAAGTACAACATGAATTCTCTGCTAAAGGAATGCATTTTATACATGCAGTCATCCAATTGGTGCAGAAGAAAGTACCTGATTGTGTTTGGTACCAATTTTCTACAGAGTTTACTTTGCAAAATGAATTGAATTGGGAACCAAAATCACATTGGACTATTGATCGGTCTGTTTGGAAGCTATTTGTCGAAAGGAATATTCAGACTTTATTTCACTTTGATTTGGCCACAAACTGAAGTGATTTCCACATCTCCTCCATAAGTGGGAGAGAGTAGACCTGAATGCATTGAACAGGCTGTGACAGCAGCACTCCTTTATATGAGTGTGCACAGCTAACATGAAGAAATCCTGGCTATGTTGAACTTGCTTCATAACATAAGAAAGCGGCATTAATAGCAAATTTCAACAGTCTGCGGATCAAAATCATCTTCTTGTGCATCTCCAGGCCACTTTCACCACAGCTGCTGTTTTAGATGAAGAAGCGTGATAACTAAAAACGTAAAAACCCTCAGAAAGCCAGAGTTGTCAGTTGTGTATATTGGTACACGAATTTAATTGAACTGTGCTCTTAAAAAGCTTTAAAGGAAACCTGATTATGGACATGTGTAGGTAACTTTCTTAACATTAGCATCAGTAGTTTAAATGTGATGTAAAACACTTTCTGCCATGGTTGTTTACTGATGGTTGGAATGGTTTTGGTCCCAACCTGTGAAGATGATTGACCATGATGAATGTAGATGATAGCAGAGGTGGGCGAGGGGAGAGGAGGGTAAAATTGGTGTTGTTGTAAAAGCCTCTGCTTTCTGTCATCAGCTGTTAGTTTGATCCACAAAATTGCCTCTATCATTTTATGATAAAATCTCTTCTAACAGCAATTTCAGAGATGAATATATATACAGTCAAATCTTTTAAGTAAGACTGCATGCCTGAAAATTTCAGGGTTGTGGAAAACCAGCTCTCATCATCAGCCATTATCACTTTTTGCGTGACATTTGGAGATATCGAACAAATTTAAATTAAATTTGCAGTTCTAAAGGAAGCTGGATGTTTGCTTTAAGCCCACGTTTAAGGTCCGTGGTGAAATTGCAGGGTAGGCCTCAAAGTGAAAATTAGGGGTGCAACGATACTCGTATCGATATTGAACCGTTCGATACAGTGCTTTCGGTTCGGTACGCATATGTATCGAACAATACAAAATTTGTAATTTATTTTATCAACTTTCCTTCTGACGATGCTGTCTGTGTTGAGCGCTCAGTGAATCTGCGTTCGACTACTCCGCCTAGGCTGCACTGTCGAGCGCAGATCCACTGAGCGTTCAACACAGACAGCATAGTCAGAAGGAAGAGCGCAGGGCAAGCTAGCGAGACAGAAGTTAAGCTCCCCTTGCAACATGGCAAATTGAACCTCCCCCACCCTCATTCAGATCTGGCGTTTGGAATTATTTTGGTTTTCATGTGACGTATGACCCTGAAGGTAAGCGCGTCATGGACTAAAGTAAAACAGTATGTTGGATGTGCCACGCAATGCTCAATTACATGGGTGGGAACTAGTGTGTTAGCACAGTTAGCTCGTTAACGTGTTGGCCGTCTAGCCCCACGCAGGGGTAGCTCGTTAATGGAGATTTGCCGTGTTGTGGCGTTAACGTCATTTCAACGAGATTAACGCTGACAGCACTAGTGGGAACACAACGAATATGACTGCACATTTATGCCAACATCATCCTAGTGCAAAGACAAGTGGAAGCAGACAAAAACAACAAGCATGCATGCTACAAACTTTACCCGAGTCATTTAGACAGCCGTTAGTACATGATTCTCCTTATGGGGACCTGATATGTTTAATATTGTGGCGAGCTCAGACAAGGAGGAGACGGAGGTATCGTTTGGTCTTGCTTCCGGTGAGCTAGCCAGGGAGCACAGCCGTTTATTGACATCTGCAGAAGAACACTGCCGCTAGCTAACTGCTCAGCGCGGCAACCGCACAGCAACAACAACACACAGAGCGCCCCCTGACCCCGGAAGGACACACCGTCGCAGCGAGAAGGCGTCACCCGTCACTATGGCAACATAAACAAAACATAACTGTACAAACAGAACCCCGAACAGCCCTGACCCGCTACATAGCCCCCACCTAAGGGGTCAGTCGTCCCCGACGACCCATTACCCCCACAAAGTCCTGCAAATGTCCAGGTGCCTTCTTTTGGGCGCACCGGCCGGTCACGACCGGCGGGGGAAAAGTCACTCGGGTCAGAACATGGGGTGCCACCATCATCCCACTTCTGACACCAATGTGGCGAGCTTAGACAACGAGGAGACGGAGGTGTCGTTTGGTCTTGCTTCCCGTGAGCTAGCCAGGGAGCACAGCCGTTTATTGACATCTGCAGAAGAACACTGCCGCTAGCTAACTGCTCAGCGCAGCAACCGCACAGCAACAACGACAACAACACACAGGGCGCCCTCTGACCCCGGAAGGACACACCGTCGCAGCGAGAGGGCGTCACCCGTCACTATGGCAACATAAACAAAACATAACTGTACAAACAGAACCCCGAACAGCCCTGACCCGCGGTCAAACGCGGGTTGCAACTTCTTATCTGGTGCGCGTCTTTTATTTTGACAGCGAATGCGCACATGCGGACCACTTATGTGCACCCGTGTAAATAACATAATGTTCTGCCGAGTGTGTTGTTGGTTTTCTCTCGATTTCTGAGTCGACAAGCGCCTTTGTTACTGGGACCAGTAATTTTAAGAAAGGCCCCCATTAGAACCCATGAGAAATGCAAGAAATGCATTATTGCTCAGTCTGCAATATCTTTCCCAGAACAAACACCAATTGCAAATAACATACTAAAAATAAACCTGAAAAATCTGTTTAGAACAGCTACTATATTGCAAAGCAGTGGCGTGCACAGACATTTTGGGGGGCAAGTGCTCCAGGGGGAAAAAAGGGCACTTTTTGCATATGTGGAAAACCTTTTCTTTGTATAATAAAAAAATCGCACAGGTTAAATGCAATTTGACTTTTATTTTCTCCTTTCTCAGCCTCTCTTTCCTAGGCATTATGCTTGCTGAAATTAGTAAATAAATAGACCAAAATGTATGAGAACGAATAAGACTGACTGTGGTCATTACAAGAACAGGGCAGAATGGTCGTTTTCACAGGCAATTGGGAACTGCCTATTTTTCCTTTAGCAAATTAATGTGTTAATGTTGCCAATATGTTACACCAAAAAAAATTAACATGTCTAACCAGTGCTTCTCAAAACTTTTAACATGCACCACCCCCAACACCGTACCCTTCAAACTACCAATAATAACGTCACTGTTCTGTCACAATCAGGTCACAACACAGTGCGTAAATGTCTGCGAGCATCGCTGAGTCAGTAACAACCAGTTAGGCTAAAGACTGCATCTTTAGACAGTTGGACGGTGTTCTAACTTTCTCACAGGAGACACCTACTAAAGACAGTCAAAGACATTAATTTCAATCTTACCAAAGTAGGACAGTAGTTGACGTTAGTTATGGAAAGGCTAATCCACAAAAACGGAGAAACGTCCATAATTCTGTTATTCATAATCATGTCAAGGTTTTAGGTTTTTCTGCAGTTCCATCTCTAAAAAGTGTGATGTCTTCCCGTCACTGACTTCAGTTTGAAAACTTTGTATTTATTCACAGATTTCCGTGAGATCATCCTAAAATTTGTAACGAAAAATGGGCTCAAAAGAGCCCTCTGCCTAACGGCATGTAGCCTATAGCATAACGTGATATTTTCAATAGTGTATGCAAAAAGGTCGGAATTGATGGAGAGTGGGGTTGCCTAAATGGTTTAGGTTACATTTTAAATGTGTCGTTTTTTTGTTTATCCATATGGATGGATGGAGGGGGCAAGCTGGCAAAGTTTGTCATGTGCAGTTTCTGACAGGCTACTTCACAACAAAACAATTGCAGGTTGGTCTTAGAGGGCAAACAGAATAATTTCACTCGATTCATGGGTTACCCGACTGGTTGGGAAGGGAAAGAGCTGCCGTGTTGTCCGCCGTGGCTCCCAGTCGCTATAGTTAGCCTACTATGCCTACTCCAAGTAGTCCTATGTCATGCCGCTGCTACACGCCTCACAACAAATGAACTGCAAGCGTGTTCACGTGACACGGTGACAGTGAAAAAGCGACAGGGTTCGGGTGTCTTTGAAGAAGGGGCACAAATCAAGCCATTATTTTCACACCTTTTTAAATCGCGCAGCTTTAAAAAAAAAAAAAAATCACGTCTTTCAAAAGGGCACTTTTTTGGACTGAGGGCAAAAGGGCAAGTGCTTCAGCACCACCTCGTCTCTATCTGTGCACGCCAGTGTTGCAAAGAGTGAACTACCACTGGCAAAATTTAGCAGTCTTTGCAAACTTCAAAAAGCAAATGGCCTAGATCTTGGTTCCACTTGTCTCTTACCTGTGACTTCAGCGGAAATTTCAAATTCAGGATCTGACACAGACTGATTCATGTCCTGCACAGTTCTTACAAGTTCATAGAAATTTCTGTTCAATTAGAACCAAGTATTTGAGTTGATGATTGTAATTTTTATACAATGTTGTAATTTGTTTTTCAACAATTTTTTGATTAATGTTTTGTTTCCTTTACAATATTATACTTTAATGTATAATATTGTAAAGGAAACAAAACAGGAAACAAAACATCAATCAAAAAATTGCTCTCTTTTTTATTCGGGCTACTTACATTTATTTTGGGCTACCAAAAACTGAAGAGTCCCTGCCCGAAGGGCTACTAGGGATTTTGAAATTTTGAGAGCCCTGAGATATATTTATTTTTTTAATTACTTTTGTTTCAGCAACATTAAATTTAAAAACTGTACTTTTGAGTTAAAATATCTATTTATAATTTTATTAAATGACAAATTAAAAAGGCATGAACATTTTTTTTTGTATCGAAAAAATATCGAACCGTGACACCAAAGTATCGAACCGAACCGAACCGTGAATTTTGTGTATCGTTGCACCCCTAGTGAAAATGGTTAGAAAGGGGCTTCTAGGGAGCAGCTCCTTTGGAAAGTGCCTGGACGCGTGGCAGAAGATGTCCTTGAGGGGGATATCGGCCAAATTTAAATGACTTATTTTGGGGAATTTTAGCGGCTGATTAAATCACACCTTCTGTAGCTTTTTGTCCTGGGACACAAAATAAAAACTTGGAAAATGTATAACTTGAATCTGTATCTTGCAAGTCCCCCAACTTTGTCCATGCTATATGTTAGAGACGACTGTATACTGTGGATTAAGACATACTACACTACCAGCCTACTGTGTGAGTAACTGACTTAAAGTACAGCGCTGGTGGTAATTAATGTCATGCTAAAGATAAGACAAAAATAAAATGTGTGTTACTATTTAAGAGTCCTTCATGTCCTCAGCAAAATTTAAAGAAAGCTCATGTTGGTTGATAGAGATTTAGGAGTTCTTGACCTCACATGTTAAAATATATCCCAGTATACGTTCCCATCATCTCACATGACTCACCCTTTTCAGAGACAACGAGGTGATTAACGTGACAAGCAGCCCGTACCAGGGATGAAAGATTTAGGATTCAATCAGGCACAATGTTGCTGCTGTTAAGGGAGAAAATTAAGAAGTGGTGAGTGGATGACACCTTTCCAAATGGAAATATTACCTCGGGATCTGGTGTATGCGTGTGGTCATCTGTCTGTGGGGATAAATCTCCAGGAAGACAAATGAGATGGCGCCATCCATCTCACGCTCATTACTTCCCAGGCCAGGAGGGTAAA
The DNA here is from genome assembly GCF_900408965.1 of Simochromis diagramma. Taxonomy (NCBI): domain Eukaryota; kingdom Metazoa; phylum Chordata; class Actinopteri; order Cichliformes; family Cichlidae; genus Simochromis; species Simochromis diagramma. Next base: position 11,340,359 of record NW_024387423.1, on the reverse strand, counting down.
GTGGACAAGAGTAGTCAATGAGTCGTTGTTCATCCGACTGTGTGTGTGTGTCCTCTTGTTGTCCTCAGGCAAGTGTCAGACCTGGTGCTGATTGATCCCATCCCAGAGGACATTTTTGAAGAGGACAAGTGGAAGGAGTACTGGTGAGTTTGTAGTGGAAGGCTTCAGAGGACTGAGTTGGAAGAAGGAAAAAAAAGTAAAGATGCAAAGGAGAGTGAGAGAGAGAGAAGATGGAAACATGTCGAAGAAGCAAAAACTGGGAAGGGATGTAGAGTGGGAAAGAAGATTGAGAAAAGAGGAGCGTGGAAAAGGGAGCGAGAAGGATGATAACAGCTCTGAGGGGCAGAGAGGAGGCAGATAAAAAAGCGAGAGGCAGGGAAGAGGTGAAAAAAAGGGAACTGTATCAAGAAAAAAGAGGATTAGCATGAGGGGAAGGGAGGCAGAGGCGCTAGCGAGTCAAACTCTTCCCTTACTGGCATTTATGGCAAGAACAATTGATTATTTTTAATGGGTGGGGCTCATTAGCGTGATTAATTGGAGGCCACAGAAACTCATTAGCTGATTGCGCTCACTTGAGCAGGGAACAGATGAGGGGGAAGCCGGGGTTGTGGTGGTGGTCGGAACTGAGTGACAGACAGTGGAATAGCTCTGCTTTAATCCTCCGAGCGAGATATATGTCAAGTCAGTGTCACAGCATATATCTCATTATGCATTAATTATCATACGCGAGGTGTTAAGTGGGGGGTTGGTTGTTATTAATGATAAGCAAGAGTTCAGAGCAGGACTGTTGGTACCAGGTATGCAGTGCTAACTGTGTTTGTTTACAAGTACGGAGCATGGAGTGAAGCTATTAAAAGGTATTTCTCTGCTGAAGAGATTATAATTAATCAGATGTACAGTTTTGCCACTGGGATGGCTACGCGATAAACAAACCTCTAGAGTGCAGTTTTAGTGTATTTGTTGTCACCAGGTACAAAACAGAAGTTCATGCTCAAAACCTGAGAGACATTATTGTTTCATTGATAAATGATTTGAAATGTATTTATATTTATGTGCATTTTGTTTTCTTTACGTGGTCTTGAACAATAGTTCTTCAGACTTTCTGAAGGTCTCTGAGAATTTCTTTAGACGTTGGCTGCTTTTTCACTCACTCACAGTCCAAGTCAGAGTCAAATATTAAATATATTTAAAAAATATTTTTTTGTTTGTTAAGCTACTTCAGATGGACCAATGGGTCATTCAAGCATAATTGAATGGTTCTAACTAAAGGAGTGAACCAGCGTGGTGTGTCCACATAATAGACAACACAGAACCCAACAGCCTATATACCAGCAGCTTGTTGTAAAACACATCATTTTTTTGCATTTCGAACATTTTTGAACAACATTAAGATTGTCTGTTTGCAATCAGTGATTCCCAAAGAACTATTCGCTGAAAACTCAGCTTATCTTTCCTTGGTGTGCAGTGTGTCCTTAAAATAATGAGGAAACTGGACAAGTGGAGAACAAAAGAAATGTCGGGCCATCTGCAGAACCTAAAAGTTGTGTACTTAAGAAATAGAAGAAAATCCAGCAAAGACATGACACAGCCCTTGAGATATTCATCTGGATCTTCAGTTGATCGTTCTATTGTTTACTGAAGCTTCATCAGAAATGATCTCAGTGGCTGTCAGGAAGCCATTCTTAAGGAAGTGAAACAAGGAAAAAAGGCCTCATTACTAAAGACTGGACTGAAAGTCAGTAAGAAAAAGTCTGATAGAGCGATGAAAAGATTTGACAGTTGCCAAAATTGAATTATGAGTGTAAAAAAGTGCATTCAGATTTTGATCCACCATGCAGTACCATCTGGAAAGCGTGTGATTGATTTTTCAGTGTTACAATGACCCCAAACTTTATGTCAATGCAATAAAAGCATATCTGGACAGAAAAACACACAATTGCTACCAAACACTATCAGTCAGTGCGGCAGAGTCAGTGTGAAGGAGTGTGGCATCATCTTGATTTAGAAGGCATCCGCCGTCCAAATGAGAGCATCGAATAGTCGCCTGGAGAAATCTTGAAGACTTCTCATAGAAATTATAATTATTTCTTTTTTCTTAAGCTGCCAATTGTCGGACTTTTAGATCCTTACATTTTTGGTTGGCACTTGATAAATACCCCTGCTTTTTGGATTGTATTTAGCAGTGGATCTGGCATTCACCTGGGTCCTGTGCAGGTAAATGCCAGGATCCCAAGTTTCCCAGCAGAGCGTTGAGCTGTGTGAGGTGATCAGATGTGGATGATTGGTGTACACTGAAGCTTGATTAAAGAAGTCCATGATTTTTTACGAGTACTGTGGTAGATTTGCTTTGGTATAAATTGTTTCCACCATAATTTTATACTTTAGACACGCTTTCATTAACATAACTGAATAGAAATGAGCTTTATAAAAATAACATTTATTTATTTATTTATTTATTTTTCACCAGAGTTGATTAGTTAAATCTTAATTAAATTCTGGCCTTATTAAAAATCAAACTCGCTTGTAATTTTTCACAGTTATCCAAAAGTAATTCTAGATTTATGCCCCAATAAAATTAATTTGTATCGTACAAAAATAATCATTTTGAGGGACTACATTGGTTTAGCATAAAATAAACTAGCCAGATACTGAGCTTTGGAGAACCACAAGTTACCATTAAAGGTTTTAAATTGGCAAATAAACATGTTTATCACATCTTCGTTTCCTGTGCAAAAATTCTGCTCGTATATCTTTGTACAGATATAATTAATAAAGGATGCAAGGAGAGGCAAATCAGTTAGAACAGATGCAGACGTAAAGGACTGCATATGGCATAAGAATCAGTGGTGAAAGGAAGGTTATTTAGTTGTTCCTATGAAATGTTGCAACCACAGCTCTGTCTGCCAGTATTAGGCCACAGCCTGTATAAGGAAGAGTGAAGGCAGATAAGAAATGGATCCCTGAAAATGGCCTAATTTGTACGGGACTCAAAGTGGAGCAGCACCATTTATCAGGGGTATGTGTTCAATTATCCTCTGATTAATAGGCATTCATTTCACTGGGTACATGACACGGCAGCAACGATCCAATTACTCTATGGCTGATTTCATTTATATATTGCTTCTCCAAAGACTTACAGTTTAAAGAAACAGCTCCATCATCTGCGCTTTGATTTCCATGGATGACTAAGTAGGAATGAGGGAAACTGCACGAAGACCCAAAGCATGTTCAGCACCAGTCCGCTCACGCCAGCATCACCACACCACTGACATTCTTGCGTTACTTCATCATTTTCCTTGTTTTACCTTGTTTGTTTCACAAACTTGCATGTCTTCTCCGTCTTCGATGTAGATTTATTAGCTGTATGAGGTCTTATATTATTTGGTGGACAAGATAAGTAATGCAGGAGGGAGCAGGACTGCACCTGAGCAGGATTGTGGGGAGACCGTATCAGCTTTGCTCTGGGACTGGAGGATTTACACATCAAAGACCAGCTCATTAACAGCGGCTCTCTCCCAAAATTAGTTCTGTTACATCCTACAAAATGAATCGGCCCCATCTCCTGAGAATGCCGTGTGTGTGTTCGTGCGCGTGTAGGCGTTTGCTTTTGCACACTTGTTGTAAAGGGTCAGCTTTCTTACTTGGGATTTTGGGCTGCAGACATCGCAGCATGTGTCGCTTTGCTTGCGAGCATAGATAATACCGCCTGATGAAAAATCAAGCAGAGGGTCTATCACTGAGATTAGGAGAAGCCTCGGCGTACGTCTGGACAAATTGCATTCGGCACAAAAGCCGGCCACGGGTCGGAGTCACTCGGCACCGTCCGTTTTTGTTTCACCAGTGTGAGCAGAGAATAATTTTCGTCTTTCCACTTGAAAAAGGAGCCTTATTTCTTTAATTTAAACCAATCTCTCAGTATCTGTTTGTGTGAGCATGTTAATAGATTGGAGTGTGAAATGCATTTCTGAGGCTTTGGTCTTGCTTTATCTGGACTTTGAATATAAAGCCTTTTTTTCATAGACTGAAAAAAAATCAGATAATCTTTTATTTTTTATTTAATCCATAACAGCAGCATTACATGACTGATTGGTCTGAATACTGAACGTTTACTGACAGTGATGTGATCCCATGTAGTGATCTCCATGACATAATCATGTCCATTTTTAATACAGTGCTGTGTCAGGGCATTAAGATCATGGGCACTCAGTATTCATTTTTCAGCCTTGAGATTTCTCCAGATTTTCTGAATCTTTTGATGATATTATATCCTGTCAATGAAGCGATATTCAAAGAAAACCGTTCTGAAATTGTTCCACAATTTTAGAGATATGCTTTTTTTGCAGTTAATGAAACTGACCTCTCTAAGATGTTCTTTTGGTACCCAGTCGTGTGACTGACATGTTGCCAATTAAAGTAATTAGTTGCGAGATGTTTTCTTTTAGTACAACTTACTTTTCCAGCCATTTGTTGCTGCCGTCCTAATTTTTTTCAGATGCATTACTTATCTCTATATTTATTCCAATCCTCTCTGTATATACCAAATCCCTGTAATCCTACCTCGATATCAACTACTGGTGTATTTATAGGTAAATAATACGTTAAGCATTTTCCAATAGCACAGCACTTAATTCTTGCAGCTTATTTTGAAGGCTACAAATATTCAGATGAGCAATTTTTAAACTTTTCTTTTAAAGATGTCTAATAGCTTATAGTTTAATTCCACTGGCATCCTGATTTTAATATTATTACATTAAGATGAACCACCAAAGTTTCTCTTACAAAGAGCCGATCGTAGCTGCTTACAGCATAACTGCCCTTTGCTCCAGCGTCGAGTTCAAGTTCAAACTTCCTGTAGCCGTTTCAACAACACGGTTTATTAGAATTTGTCCTTCGTGTGCTCACACACACCACAAGTCACATCCAACAAAACACAACAAGGCAGGTAAAAGTTCAAATCTTTTCTTTCTCAGTCATTCATAAACAGTAGTGTGTTCCCATTTTTTTTTTTTTTTCATGATGACTTCCTGATCCTTGATCTACAGGAATTCACTATGATGCTTCGAGCTCTTATCTAAGTCTCTTAACTTTCCCCTGTCTATGACTTTGTTCAGTTTGAACTTGATTGGCGTCCGTTTTTAGCCTGGTGATTAGTAGTTCACGCACCCTTGAATCCTCTGAGCAATCTCAGGTTATTCCATCAATCATGTCATTCCTTTTGCTTTGGTTTTTTCAGCTTAATCCAAACACTCGACTAGGAAATTGGTTCTTTTGTTTTATGAATCAAGTATTGTATCTGTAAAGAATCTAAATGGTGATTCTTCTCTTTTTAACTCCTCATATATTTTTTTGCTGAGCAAGCATTTCTTTGAGAAAGACCGAATGTACAAACTCTGCCTCAGTTACCGTCCTCTCGCTTGTCCATGTTGTCTGTTTTTTCTCATTTCCTGTCTTTCTCTCGCTCTGTAATGATGGATGAAAACTGTGCTGACAGTCAGACTGCCCTGACTCTCTAGATGGCCATTTAATGATCAGAGATTCCAGCTGGAATGAGACAGATAACAGCAGAGTTGGTGTTAAGTACCAAAACAATTACACTAACAATGCTGCATTTAAAGCAAGAGTTTTGCTGTGGTTTTACACACTCCTGTCTTCTGCAGCCAGGCGTGAACACATGTGATATAAAACTAATTTAAGCCATTGGGAATATATTTGCTCAGAGAGCAGAAACAGAGGGGAGTGGTCTTGTCTAATGGGATGGTCCTTTTAATGAATGCTGATTGACTGACAGACGCTCCGTTTTAATGTACTATTACTGTGTTTAGTGTAACTCAGTCCTCAGAGGAGCACTGCTTGAACATCTCTTTATCCCTTTCCTCTCAATCTCAGGTCTTTTAAGTGTTTCTAATTATTAGGTGTGTTTTTAGTTTTTGGTGTTTGAATCTATTATCATGTTTAGAACAGAAGAATTCCATCTGAGACCGTCCCAACAAGTTTATGTGCGCGTGCTGTATAAATCCAGCATATTTTCAGTACATTCTGTTGCTGTAAATTAGAATACATGATGCATGTAAAGAGGAAGATGAAGGAGGTTGTTCTGTAGAGTGTCTCACTGTGGGCCTGACAGCTGTGGCAGCGGGCCTGGATCTAACCCTGAGTGAGTTAGGAGTCCCAAAGTGAAAATGACACTTTGTGCACCATTCATCATCCCGCTGCTCATTAATATTCTCCACAAAGCATGGACACAGACAGACTCCGAGTCATGATAACACAAACATTTATGCATGCACGTACTCTATATTTGCACATCACACGCTGCTGGCCGCACAGCGTGCCGCGTTGTGCAGCAGTTAGACACGTTTCGCGGCTCACCTGGCGCCTGCTCTGCATGACGGGCAGCGTATGACTGTCGTTTTGATTGACGACCCTTCGGCCGCTCACAGCTGCTGCTGGCGTGATTTATAAGCCAGACAGGTTCAGTCCAAGTGTTTCCATCCCGTCCACCCTGCACTTCGTTAGTGGATAAATTTACAGGCGTAACAGAATTTTCTCTCCTCCCCCCTACTTCTGTATGGTCCCTTCCCTTATTGTGATATTTAAACCTTCCAATTATACTCAGATTGCTACAGCAGTAATTTAATACTTTAAGTGGCGTTATGTAATCTCTGAGCTCTCTTGCTCCCTGTCTCCTTTATCCTTCGTTGGTAAACAGCTGCAGCAGTGACGACATGCCCACTTGCCCCCTCAGAGCCCATTCGCTTTCAGCGTCAGTTTGCGTTCAATAACTCACTGGAGAACAGCCCTGCTCTAAAACCTCCTCGGGGATCCTCTGCTGAGATTGGCAGCAACCACCCAGCCCCGGGCTGCTGTATGGTGGGAGCACGGGAAGGGAGTAGAGACTATATTTAATATGAGGAAATATGTCTTGGGGTATGTTTTGTGACATGATAATAAGGCTAGTCAAGTTACACAACACAGTTTCTTCACATATACAGCATGGGTTCTCATCCATTGCTTCATAAGTGTGTCATTCATTATGAATCACACTGTGGTTCTGAAATGGCTCCCACTGTGGCAAGAGCTTCCTGCTGTCTTTCCCTGACTCAGCTGTTCACTGAATCCCCGATGAGTCAGGAATACCAGTTAATTGTAATTAGAACCACTGTAAGCGTAACTATTGCTGTTATGCTGCGCTAATGAAACAGGGCTGTCCCGGCCCCTGTGTATTTACCCCAGTGTAACCTATAGTGTTGATGCAGGGAGGAGCAGGCAGGGAACTGACCGTGGTGCAACACTGGCACCTTGTGGTTGTGCTCAGTATTACATGTCTGTGTTTAACTTTTCCTTTTAATTTAGACAATTATTCCAAGTTATTATGCTCTTATTTCCTGTTTGGAAGGATTCTTAACACTTAAGAAAATGTTTTGCTTGCGAGGTTTCAAAGTGCGTCTCGTACAAATGATGGGTTGGTAATCAAGTGAGATGAACTGGCTTCCAGAGCTGGAAGGAAATCATGGATATTGAGGACTGATTGAAGACAGTGTTTTTATTATTGTTATATGTTATTCATTAGAAAAGGTGAAACGTTCAAAATGAAAAGTAGGATGTCACAGAACCTGGCAACCATCTTGGTAATGCCCCTGGGCACTTATTTGTATAGTTATTGAATCCAGTATTTAAATGAAAGTTTTGAATTTTAGAGCTTAATGGCACTGGAAATAAACAACAATAACAACAAAGCTGCATACGGCTATTTAAATAAAATGTATTATTATTATTATGTATAGAATCACTAGTCAAATCTGATTTGGGGGGGAAAAAAATCAAGATATAAAAAATATTTTAAAAAAAACTCTACAAGTTGTTCTGAAAACAGAGTATGGACAGAACCAGCATCTCATACTCAGTTTTCCATTATGGATGCAGTAAGACGAGAATAACAGTAAGTGCTCTGACCTACACCTTTAAAACAATAATGAGTAAAAATATCTGCCAGCACATCGTTGAAAGTGTCGTGAATCTCTGCTGTTTGCCTGCATGCTCAGATTTTTCCCTGCGCTGTTGTTAATTGTCTCTTTGGGCTCAAAGAGCTCTCCCATACATTAGTGCTCGCTGAGTGCTGTCTCTCCCGCTCTAATGTCTCTGGAAAAACACATATTTAAGTGGAGTTAAGGGACTTTAATATGAAATTGGTTAGCAACAGAAAATCTAGCTGGAATTCTTTTACTTTGTCAGTGAACGTCTGCCGATCCCTTCCTACCTTCCTAAAGCTAGTGTACTCTCTTTTAACGTGTAGTATGTCCAGAGAGTATTCACAGCACTTCACTTGTTTAACATTTAGTCATGTTACAGCCTTATTCCAACATGGATCTAATTTTCTTTTCACTTTAAAATTCTGCACACGAGACCTCGTAACACAAACTGGAAAGGTTTGGTTGAAGTTCTTGCAAATGTTTTCAAAATATAAAACAGTACATCAGTATCAGTAACCTTTGTTCAGTACTTTGTTGCAGCAATTACAGCCTCAGGTCTTTCTAAATATGATGCTACGAGCTCTGCTCACCTATTTTTATTTATTTTTTGGCAGTTTCTCTTATTCTTCTTTGCAGACTCTCTCATCAGCCTGGATGGGGGAGTGTCAGTGCACAACTATTTTGAGATCTCTCCAGAGATTTTCAATCAGGTTTAAGTCTGGGCTCTGGCTGGGCCACTGAAGGACATTCACAGAGAGATCACTTCTTTGTTATGTTGGCTGCATGTTTAGGGTTGGTGTCCTGTTAGAACCTTTGGCCCAGTCTGAGATCCAGAGTTATCATCAAGGTTGTCTTTGTACATCATCTTTCCCTCAACCCTGACTAGCTCCATGATGCTGCCACCATCACACTTTACTGTAAGGATGATGTTGGCCAGATGATAAGCAGCGCCTGGTTTCCACAAGACATGACGCTCGTCATTCAGATCAAAGTGTTCAATCTGTGTTTCATCAGACTAGAGAATTTTGTCATGGCATGGTGTGTGAATATTTATGTGCATGTCATATTTCTATTTTAAATTGTTAATACATTTCAAGCAAACTTTTTTCTCATTATGGGGCATTGTGTGTAGAAACTTCCAGTGAAAAATTATTTAAATCTATTATGGAAAAAGGTTGAACTAGTGAAGCAGTGTAAGTACTGTCCAGGTTTGCTGTAAAAGATGATAAAACATTATAAGAATCAAACATAAAACCCGAATGTTGAATGTTAAAGGTAGAAATGTCCAGGTGTGATTCATTTCTATGTATTGAAGTATGTTGGAAACAGTTTAAATGTGAGTAGTGCTGCACAACACAAGGAGCATGTCTGTTTTATAAAGGTCGGGTTAAAATGTAAAGGTTACCTCACTCGTTTTTTTAATGTGTCGCAAATACAACGTAAGAAGTGGCAAAATGTCACTGTGCTGAGGTCTTACTTTTTTTCTGTCCTTGAAGGAGTAGCACTTCCTGTACTGGCTCGTTTTTCATCAAATGTTCGATTTTCTGTATTATTTCCATGTTTTAGTAAATTTTTTGGATGCATACAAAATATATACAAAAGGACAGTTTATTCAGGCTGGGCTGATTAATCTACACTGAAAGAGTCAGAGATAAAGGCACGTCCACGTTTATACGCCTGCCTTTTTCTAATGGTCTCTACCATTTTTTTTTTTTCTTAAGAAATCTTCCTTCGGCGTAATAGTTAGTTGAGCCCTCTGTAATAGTCCGTGTTTAAATGTTCTGTGCTCATTGTAATAGTTGGCAGAAGCTCGTGTAATAGTTCGTGTTTTGTGTGTGAGCAGGCTCTCAGGTAACAGAGGCCCTGCATATGAAATGAGATGGTAATGAGGAGGAGGAGGGGAGCCTTATCACTATTGGGCCAAATTCCGACAGTGAATTGCGCAGTTGTAACAAAAGTAACAGAGCGTCCATTCAGCCTGCACTAATCCAGATGGGAAAGTCAAACAGCAGAAAGTCCACGGCACAAACTCATTTCATCACTTTATTAATTTAGATATTGCCTCCTCGCTCCTGTGGGGAGAAGGGAAAAAAAAAAAAAAAAAGAGCCCCTCTGAAATGACCAACATCGGTGAGGCGTTTTGCTCTACATGGTTCCCCCACTTCGTCTCCTCCCGTTATCTGTTTAATTCATCCCGCCAATCTTGGCTGTCTTTACCCACTAAATTTCCCTTTGACACGCATGCCTTGCTTCGCATAATCCTCACTCGGGGGCAGAATTAAAAATGGAAAAAAAGAGGAGGGAATAGGACAGGTGGCTGGAGAATCCTTGAAATAATGTTCAATGCCAGACCCAGCAATGATTTGACCAGATTCGAATTGGAAGGCTGATAGGGAGATTTTTTTCCACCCCCCCCTCCTTTATTTTTGGAACCAAGGGGCAAGAAAAGGGTGACAGGTGGAAAATGTGCAGAGAATGAGAAGTCCCTTAAGAGCCAGGTCGAAGAGTCAGTTCTAAATTGTGGTGCCAGAATGACTTCAGGGGAAAACTGTGGAAAGGGAGATGAAAATGTCAAAATGTCACTCTCCGGAGGTCTGATTTGAAAAGTTTTCTCTGTCTACTGAAGACTGAGAATTAGAGCAGTAGTTTCTTTTCTTCCTCTGTCTGTATCCATTATTGACCCGAAGGGCGCGTTTCTTCCACCGTGAATATGGCAGATGTGTTATCTTTACACAGCTGCTGGTGGCAGCTGATCGTGCTTTCTCTGCTGTTATTTATCAGCTTTGTCTGACCAATCAGCGGTGATGTGCTTTGCTGGAGCAGAGCTCGATATGCCAAGCTGCTGTTCTTTGGGTACCGCATATCAACAACAGGTCAGATGGGTTCGTTTACACATGAAAGGTGCATGTTTGTGTTGGTGATATGATGTGAGCAGGATAATGGAAGGGAAACCTACATGTTGTGAAGTGCAGTTTCTTTGAAGCAATGCTGCCTTGTGCTGTTGTTATAATTCAAGTATTGGTAAGTTTGTGGAAAAGAGCTGATGACATTTTTGATTTATCTGAGGTATGTATTAAATGACAAGAGTCTAAAGCCATTCTAGTGGCTTTGTTAGGTTGTGTAAGAGTGTGTATGTATGTAGGGGGGTAACACTACACGATGTTTGGAACTTTAGGTCAGGGGTTTGACTTCCAGCTGTCACAGGCCAAGAGGCAATGTACACCCTGGGCAGGTAACCCGTCTGTCACAGGGCTAACACAGAGAGACAGTCAACCATTCACACCTGCGGCCACCAATTAAGCCACTAACTGCTTGTCTTTGGACTGTGGGAGGAAGCTAGAGGAGAGAACGCATGCAAACACAAGGAGACACAGAATGGCTCCACCCAGCTGGTGGATTAGAACCTTCTTGCTTTACATGCACACTGAAATGATGACTTCATCACCTTGATGCTCCAAAGTCTTTCTAAGTGCAGAATCGGACCGTGAGCGGTCACAGACCCTCAACTTCGAAGCAACTGTTTCAGATGCAGCAAGACAGCAAATTCATTGGATGTGATTACAGTAATTTTCTTGCTTCAGCCTTCAGTGTACTGCAGCATAAAAGAAAACGACCCTTCTCCTTAAATATTTGTACAATAATACTCAGTAGACATTTTCCTGATCAGATTATGGTCTCTCTTGCTAGTTTAAACTCTTAGTAAATACAAGATGATGTTAATTTTATACAGGTAAAGCAGGGTTATACTTTACGGCCCTGCTATCTTGTGATTTACAAGTTGTTGCTGTATTGTAGTGACTTGTTGTTGTTGTTTTTTCCATATCTGATCCTGGTTTACAAGCCAAAATTGCAATAGCCAAAGGACTCAAAGAATCCAATTGGTCACCCTGCAGTGGCTGGGAAGCATATAACCACACATTAAGTGCTGGCCAAATTAGAATTTCAGATGAAATTCAAATTGTAGTTCTTTTGTAGCCATAGGGAGCTAAATTCACACGCATTTGACCTAATGAATGAGATTTGTGCATTTTCTGCCAATCTAAGAATGCCTTTTTTCAGTGATTGGTCTACTTTGCTCCAGCCTATTTTGAGGATGACCCACAGAAACCAGAAAACACATGAAATATATGATAGTCATACATTCTTGAATACCTGGATTTGCCCTTTTGTTTTTGTTTTTTATTCTTTGTTTTAATAATTTAATATTTTGCAGTTGAAAAATGAACAATTTCTGTTATTTTTTTAAATCCCCAAACCAATTATTCCATTTGTAAAATGATCAATACTTAAGTGTTTAACCGTTCCTTAGCTGGGTGTAACGCAGGGGCTGAAAATGTATAGAACCTGTTCACAGTTGTTTCAGATGTTGGAACAGATAGGGCTATAACAGTGCTGAAATCTGATCCAGATCAGACTGAAGCAGGTAGGAGTGTCTCTCCGTGCAGGGGTACAGATCTGCAGTGTGCGTGCTCTATGTAGGGGCAGGGTGCGGGGCACGGCAATAGCGGCAGCAGTGGCGAGTGGCACTATTGATTGGGCTCTGCAGGCTGAAACCAGTCAATTCAGAGCACCAGTGAGCCGAAACCGATTGGGGCTCCTGAGTTACAAAATCCTGCAGCTCTACTTCTCTCACCTGCTAAAAAAGAACAAAAAACAAAACAGTATTTCTCATTCCCCAGGCAAATGTTTTCAAAGACAAATTTTAAGATTTATGGTTGAAAAAGACTTGAGGAAAAGCAAATAGTATGTGTGACATCGCTGGAGTTGTTACGTGTGGCCTTTCTCAATCATGGCACCATTCAGAGCCTTAGCGTGCTGCTTCGCGGTTTAAGACCATCTCAGTCATTTACAGCTGTGAACATTAGGCCTCTGAGGATGACCGCTCATTTAATGTGTGACTGTTGTAAATTGTTAATTACATTTATTCACAAACATGATTCAGTTTTCTTATCTTACCTGTGTTATAGTTCAGAGCAGGTAGCTTATAGCTTGTTTTATTGACAGAGTGCCTTAACTGCAACTGTAAGAACTTTTGAATCATTTTTCGTTTTGCTCTTTTGTCCTTTTCCCGGAAGAAAAAACACAGAACAAAGAAAAAAGTCAACTTAAACAGAACACAACACAGAATTTCAAATTGTACATATCTCTTTAACATTGTTTCTAACATGAGAAAGCGGTTGCTTTATGTGATAATCTGCGATGAACTGACATTACTGCAACAAGCTAGCTAACTAATGTCATGTAGCATTTAGCAAATACGCGAGCTAAATATTCCCAATTGGATATTAAATCTGGGTTCATGAGGAGGACAGAAACATGACACTACTGTAACGGTTACTGTCACGCTGTTACCACAGGACTTTAAAAAGCCGTAGCTGTTCTCCTGCTCAAGGTCTTGTCATTTTTTCCAGGTATGGTAAGGTGGTGCCTTCATTCCAAGCCAAGCAGTTTTCAGCGGCCACGGGGCTGAGCCGCATGCTGATCATACTGGGGGCCATTGAACCGACTGTGAAAGGCGAGAATGTCTCAGAAGAGGTCATTCAGCGACAGGTCAGGCTGACACACTATACAGTGTACATGCGTCTACAGTGAAGCACGTCCTCAACATTAAAACACTGAAATGTTGTGTGAATGTGACACAGCGAGTCTGGTGTGACTTTAAAGGGATTTGGGAGTATGTAACTAATGGTCAGGGTACAGAGGTACTATCATAACATGCCATCTTTGTAGGCTGAATACAGTTTTCCCCCTCCTCCTTTTTCATCTATAGCGCGTGTTCTTTTAACTGAATTAAAATCAGCAGTAAAAATTGATATCTTTCAGGCATTCAAATCTTTTCCCTCTCACCTTTTCCCGTGCAGCCACAGGATGGCGCTAATGCGAGAACAATCGCGTCTCCTCCTCAGCAGAGATGCGAGTGGGTGATGATAGCAGGAGCGTTTGTCTTCATAATGTCAGAGACTGTGAATTTGGCATGATATGACACGAGACATTTTAAATAAACCAAAATTGAACCCGTCTCCTGGAGCTGACACGATGCGTGATGCCCTGCATCTCGTGATGCCTGCTATATTGTAAAACCTGGCCTTTTGACAGGTCATACGGTGAGTGAGGAAGACGCTGTTAATAAAAGCTACAAGCGTCTTTTGCTGTGTATTGCAGATGAGTGTTTTTCCCCTATAGAGGAGGGAGGAGGGGTTATTTTGCATTCGTCCATACTCAGATTTGTCTGTGAATCACACATACAGCTGTGGCACTTCTGCCTGTCATGAAGTCCTGTAGTCATTTCCACGTCCTATTGAAAAACATCAGAGGCTCGGGGGTAGTAATGGATTTTGATGATGAACAACAACAAGCCAGTATCTTTAAAAGCACGGAGAAATGCTCTCTACACACTGATGCCTGTATTAGCAGAAAAACAAAGGCCGTGACAGTCATGTCAGGGACATTATAGACAGACTATTAGAGAGAAGTTAATTCCTGCTTCCTTTTTTTTTAACCCTTTTAATGAACTTTGAGTGACATTTTTCTAACATCTGCTCACATCTGCTCACTCGTCTCCTGCAGTTGTCTGTGCGATGCAGTGACGTATGCTAGGAGATGAATGAGAACAGTTCGTTAAGACGCCTTGTTCTCTGCTGCCAGCCACCCACGATTTGATGGCAGCAGTGATGAGGGACCTATTTCAGCTTTTCAAGTGTTACAGTTGTTGCCAAGGAGATAAGGACATCATTGTGCTTGAATTCTCCAAGGACAGAAAAAGGTTTTTTAGACGGGCTAGTGAAGGTTATAATGTACACACAGAGACTCACACACACATACACACTGGACTCAATATAGCATGCATTCCATTTCTCAAGGGCATGTACATGTAACCGCTGCTTAATTGAACTGGACCCGAATTGTTTGCCGCAGTGATGAAAGCACCAAAGGGTGTCTGGTTTCATTGCGTTCAGGTGACGGATGAAGTTAAAGGCGAGTTCTGCTCGATTTTGCAAATTCCCGTGAATTCTGAAGCGCGGTGAACTTTTTTCAGCCCGAGAACAAGAGACAGATTTCAGAAGTGTTATCAGTTTGTTCCTGCTCTGAGCTGCTCTGAGCTGCTCTGCTGAATGAGATGGACACTGCCTTCACTGCATTCAGATCGGCTTACTATAGAAAACGTTATCACTACTTTTCCCATCTTTTACAAATTATTCTGCTAATATAATTTTTCTGTGGCGGAAAGAAAGAAGTTGGGGGCGTTTTTGTTCTCACTGAAAGACATTGCATTGTGCATGGAGCTATTTGTCCAAGGATCTTGGGTTTTTAGACAAACATAAAAGGTTTGTATGAGTTGATATGGGATTAGAGGCATGTGAAGACAGGTAAAAAAGGTGACTGTGGAATAAGGTTATTCACATGCCCCCAAAATTGACTTGTTAATTCTTTAATTGGGATTGCTCAATTACCCATCAGCGGGTATGGGTACCTGCACATTTAGTTTTTTTTTTTTTTTACTTTTACTGTGCAAAAGTTATTCTAAAGACTCTTCAGAATTTTTTTCCATCATGCAACTCCAATCAATCTAGGGCTGCACGATTTTGCATAAAATGAGAATCACGATTTTTTGGCTTAGAATTGAGATCACGATTCTCTTTTCCAGTATAAATATTTATTGCACTTATTAACTGCACATCAAGGTTCCCGTTATTGGTGTTTGGTTGGTTGACCGGAACGGATTTTCTCCTGTCACTTTCTCCTCATCCCTGACGTGCTCTCTGTTGTTTTTTCCCTGCTAATTTTAGCATCACACGGCACAGCTTCTGTATCACGTGGTATAAGGCTCCGCCCTTGTCATTTGTTGAGCAGGAAGAGTGAGCGCTTGTTTTCATGCAGAGTACGTCCCGGATCAAAATGCGGTACAATCGTCATCGTCGTCTTTTTTTTTTTTTTTTTTTTTTTAATCGTTGTCATTTGGAAATGAGATCGCACATAAGTATGAATCGAGATCGCGATTTTCTAACGATTAATCGTGCAGCCCTTAATCAATCCCATCATATTCATCAACTAGCACCACAAAGACTCCAAACATTGATTCAGAAAGAACACAGGAAGAATAGGGAGTCCTGCAACTGATGTGAAAAATTATGTGAAAGGCAAAACACAGGCAGGAAGGTTTAGTTTTTATCTGTAAAGTGCACTTTGTATGAAGTGAAGTGTACAGTATTTTTACAAACATTAGTTCGCAAATTAGTGACATGAGTTCTCAAAAGGATATTTACTTTTAGTGTCTTATAATTTGCACAGAACTTTTTATGTATAAATCATTTTTTTAATGCGATTCATCACAACAAACTAGGTCTTCTGTTAATCTCACGTTTCTTCATTTAAGTTCTGTCCGATTCATAGATGCACCCTCTATAGGAGCTTTCAGCAGTGGTATTTAACCACACAAGCCACACATTGCTGCACATCAGTGAGCCTCGGTTGATTGAGACCGTGCTGCCGGTTTCACAGGTTATCCTTCTTTGGGCAACTTTTGGCAGGTAAACTGGAACAACATGGCGACAATTGCAGATGTTATCACCCAGTTTCTTTGCCATCACAAGTTGGCCAATGTCAGAGTTGATCAGATACTTGTGCTGCCCATTTTTATTGCGTGCCTGAGAAGAAATCAACGGTCTGTTCAGATCTGTGTTTGGCTGGAGTAACTAAATGCTTTCAGTCTCAAACGGGGAGAGAATGTTTCACCTGTGCAGTTTTGATGAGGTTAACAAGGATACGGTGGATGTTTGCACGCATCTACCTGAATGGTTAGTTTAGTTTTTGTTAAATAGTGACCATCAGCGACCGTGTTTTTTGTTTGTGTTCTCTTTTGTACGGTGGCCCTGAGAGGTCAAACGCTCCAACTTAAGAAAACACCAGCAAAGAGAAAAATGCTGCAAAAGCTCACAAAACACAACTGAAGTTTTTGGGGAGACGATAACGTGACGAAAGTGCAGAACCGAAAAGTTAACAGTAAACAGCGAAGATGTATCTACAATATGTTGGGAAAACGTGATTTTAAAACTCCCATTGCCCTTTTCTCCCTCACAACATCGATGAACTCTCTGAACTTTTAAGCGTGCCTCAGTGCAATCCTTCACTTTATTCCTTCTCTGTTTTTTTTTCCATTTCCACTGTGTTTGTGTGTGTGTGTGTGTGTGTGTGTGTGTGTGTGTGTGTTTTATGTGCTTTGGCAGCGTTTTTCTATTTGTTGGTGTTTTCTTAAGTTGGAGTCCATTTGACCTCTCAGGGCTGCCGTACATTTCTGATAACTGTGGAAATTCTTTGTTTTTGTTAGCCTGTATTGATCTTTCATGGGGTTTTTTTTCTGTTCCTACAGAAATACCTACAAAGTAACCCTGCACACCAAAGTGCTGCTGTCGATGAGCATTACTTTCTGAATGAAAGTGCAGCTCAAGTAAGGTATGGTAAAGATATGTAGACGCTTCTCCCCCCCCCCAGATTTTTCTGGATGGTTTTGCACATTTGCATGTGGAATTGAATTGAAGTGAACTTCAAAAATATTAAACAAAATTATTATTCTGTTTTTTTTTCCTTTTTCTTTCAAAGGGACATAACAAAGTTTAAGCCCCTCTCCAGCAGGACATCAGTGAGCGTGCTCACGGGGGACTCCTTTGACATGCAAATGCCAGAACACCTAAACCGAGTGAGTGCCTTTACTGTAACTGCACAACTTCATGCTGCATCATTAGGTCTGGTACAGTGACTGAACAATGCTCTAATAACATGGTAAATCATATTCCCCATGCACCAGATGGTAGCGAAGCTTCAAAAGAGGTTTCTGGAGGAATCCTACCCGTCGGCCAATCACATTCACATAAAAGGAGCAGACCGGCGAATGATCTACAAGAAGCCATCTGCCATCAGCCAGCACCTGAGGAAGCTAGTCAACCAACGACAAGCCAAGCAGCAGAGCGAGTGACCCGTGTCCAAAATGTAACTACACCCCAGACATGAATGGAGTAATAAGACAATCAAGTTACTTTTTTTATTTTTTTAAACATTTCTTTGCAGCAATCTGGAACGATTGTCTACACGTCTGCTAAGGTTCATCAAGCAGTCAATTTCAGAACACACTTTTTTGCAGAGCTCTGCTTCATTGGAAGCTTTTTAATTGAAGATAACTGGAGGGTATTCAATGTGATGAAGTATTTCCTGTCTTAGATTCATCTTATCTTTCAAGTTGTTATTTCAGGCTCTTCACCTGATTGGCCAGTACCAAAAAAATTAATACATTATTCCTTATCAATGCAAAGGCCACACACACGTCACCGCTCAACCGGATACCTTTTTTTTTTTTTTTTATCTCACTTGGTTCTGTCTTAATATTCTGCCATGTTATAGCCACAAGGGAAGATACATGGAGTCCTCTTGCGCTGCTGCATCACTTCATTTTGTTACTCGCATATAGCTGACCTCCTGTTTTTTGGACTTTTTTTTAAAACTGCAAATCTTTTTCAAAAATAAATCTTTATATATAAGTGTTTGTTTGTTTGTTCGTATAACACTGCAGTGATCTTATTTTCTGGTATAGATTCATGTGAAAGAAACACCAGAAAGCACTGGTTTATCCTGAGGATTTAAGTTTAATTATGACACCACATCAAAATAAAAATTTCCAACAGATCTGGAATTTAATTCCATCCATATACATGCATAGCAACAACGTTTTAAGAAACATTTTCTCCCATAATCAGGACATTGGAATGATCATTTTACATCAGTATCCCCCACTGACCTCCCAACCCATCTTGTTCGTCAGCAATAAACTTAATTCTTGTACAACTTGCTTTTTTTTTTCTCTTTTTGTTTTTAAATTCCCAATGGGGTTACAAATAATTATATGCACAGTCCCCATTTCGTAATACTGCTTTCAGTAATGTTCCCTCATTTACAAAGTATTGCATTGAGAGCAAAATTTGAAAAAGGGAGACCAAAGTGTATCATCAAACAGAAATACGAGTACTATACAAGAATGCTGCCATCCTCATGAAAACATCCACATCTGAGTTGAAGAAAAGAGACAGGGACAAACAGCCACATATGTATGCAAAGCCATGTGTATATGCCAAAATGTGAGATGCAGGGTTGTGCCAGGTGATCACCCCCCCCCCCCCCCCCAAAACGGCGGCTTTTTAAGGCTAACAAGTCATTAGTAGCAAACTGCAAGTGACATTTTGGCCATATACAGAAACTGGTACAGCAAATAAGAATACACAAGTGCCTCAGTAGCTATTTTTGTGTCTAAAATGCATCTCATTTTTGTATTGTCTATTGTTTCATTGAGCCTACATTACAGTGTAAACAATATGTGTGCTACACAAGAATGACTATACAATAACATTACAAACAACTCTGATATAAATTTCATTTTGAATTTAAATTAAGACCACTACTCCTATTAATACTGATTGTAAAATAAATTAATGTGAAAGTGGCACCAATATTATTCTTGATCCATTTTTCTTTTTCTTTTCTTTTCTTTTTTTTTTTTTTTTAAACCAATGGTTTTGCATTTGTAAGTCTTAAAACGATGAAAGAAGAAGCTTCTCTTGATTGTCCACAAGCAGCGGTTAGCACTGCATGATGCACTATTCCAGACACAACAGTGTACCAAAAAAAAAAAAGAAAGGAGGAAAAGTCAGTAAGGGGGGGAAGGTGTCGGGGGAAGGAGCGAGGGGGAGGATGAAGAACGTGTCTTCTCTTATTTTACATGCTCGGCAGCATGTGACGAACAGTAAAACTTCTTATGGGTAATAAAGTTTGACAGGTTGTTGAACTGGATGTCACAGAGGCGGCAGTACTTGCCGCTTCCGGAGCCGTTCACGCCCTTATTGGCTGTGGGCGCCGCCTCCTCGTTTGGGGACTTGGAGGAAGGCGACATGTTCTCGTTGGAGTCGGTCTGATTTTCGGTGGCCCACGTCGGTGAGGGATTGGGGGGCTGGCTGTCTGGCTGGGGCTGGTTCTCTTGCTGCGGCGGTGCTGTGCCTGAACGCTCCTCGGACTTATGCCCCCCGTTGACAATGACCATGCCTCGGTTTTTGGGCAGGAGGGGAAGGGGTTCCTTGCCAGGGTGAGGGCAGCCGTTAGCAGCAGGCTGTGTGGCCTGCTCTCTGGTTGTTCCCGTCTCTCCTCCTCCAGCACCTCCTCCCCCATTAACACTTTGCTCCTGTTCACCAGTCTCTCCCTGCACCACTGGCCCCCCGTAGTCAGTTGGTTTTATCCCAAAATACGGCGATATTTGCTCAGGACCTTTGACCTTCTTTATTGCTCCAGGGTAGAGGCAGTGGGGCAGAAACATATTCTTGCTGTCCTCTTTTGATGGGATGAGCTGGGGTTCAGCGAAAGACTTGAGACCCGGCACGGGCCCCAGGTGTGGAGGAAACATGCCTCCATTCTGCACCATCACCTTCCCATTGCCATTCTTCTCACATTTGCCTGGGTTCTTATCATAGACTTCATCTGGGTTACCGCTGCTTTCACTCTTCACATCTGGGAACATGGTCGTCTCCAGGCCGCCGCTCTCATTGTGCTGTTGTTGCTGTTGTGGCTGCTGCTGTGCGGCAGTGGCGGCGGCCGTTGCGGCGGCCGTTGCGGGGCAAAAGTTCTGTTTGTGCGCCAGGTAGTTCTCCACTTTGTTAAAACTTATCTTGCACACTGCGCATTCATGATAGTCCAAAAGTCTTTTGGGAGAGCTACATGACTTGTCGGATACCGGCGAGCATTTTTTGCTAAGGTCAATGGGAGCGTCCAGCTCCTGTGGCTCCACGATGTTGCATTTGGGAGCCAGAACGGGTTTGGTGACAGTCAGAGATGCCTCCAGGTGTTTAGGTACCATACCTGGGAACATATCACAGCGGGGATGGAAGCGGTCTGAAAGGCTCTCTACAGCTTCCTGGGATGTGCAAGGGTTCATGGGAGGAACCCCAAGGAAACCTGGCTGACCCATAGGGGGCCTCTGGTGGTCCTGATCAGGGAGACACATCTCATACATCTTCCTGCGCTTACGGCTCCTCATGGTTCTCTGCATGGAGGGCACCTTGTTGGTGGGCATACGTTTCATGGGGGGATCATGACGAGTGGCGCAGTAGTACTGCTTGTGGACCATGTAGGTCTCGTGACGACTGAACGTGATATTACAGGCGTCGCAAGTCGTCTTGGTCGGATCGTTGTCACTTTCCACCAAACCTGTGCTGGGGCTCTTCCCCTCCATCTGCTTGTCATTCAGCCTCTCCTCAGCCCCAGTTGGCGTGGAGACCTTCTTCACCTGTCCTGCTAGATCCTTATCGGGGCCTTTAGCCCCAGCGTTGATCATGTCCAACACGCTGGAGTTCAGGCAAGCTGACTGCATGAGGTGGCTGTCAGCCTCCGACGGGTGGCAGCCGGCCAACATGCTAACAGAACTGTGACCGCTGTTGGGGCTGACCGCCTCGGGGACCTTATCCGAGAGGGCAGAGAAGTCGGGGGACTTGGCCATGTGCTGCCAGCGGCTGTTACAGTAGTGCTTTTTGTGGACCAAATAGTTGTCCAGGTTGCTGAAGGTGATATTGCATTCAAAACAGGTGGCCCCTTTGGGCATAAGAGGACTGTAGATGACAGGGGGGTAGCTGTTCCCTCCGTGGCGCAGCCTCCGGTGAACTAGCTCTGACATTTTAGCCAGAATCTCAGAAGCCTGCGGGACTACTGAAATGTCTTGGGAGAACGCAAACTGAGACAAGAAGGGGCCCATGGGAAATGTAGGCATGTTATGCTGCACAGGGGAGGAGGCCAGTCGGGGGCTGGAGGGCTCAGACTTGATCCTAGTGTAAGAAAAACTGGCTTTGCTGCCTGGGTGGGCCTCTCCCTTCTGAACAGACAGCATGGGCTTCTTCTCAGTCTTGTCAGCTTCCCCGTCTGTGCTGGTCTCCTTGTTGAGGGTCCCTTTGGGACTTCCGAGCAGAGCGTCCTTCCTGTTGGCCAGCTCAGTGCGGGCCTGCTGCTGCTGCTGCTGCTGCTGGAGGCTTTCCTCCGGCCCCCTGGGGGAGTGCTCTGTGCCGTTACCTTCCCTGTGAAGTTTGCTGCCATGCCCATGTAAGTCCTGATGCTGTAAGAGTTCCCTGTGGCTCTGGAAGCTGATATGGCAGTGATTGCATCTGAAGGCCGCCTGTGACAGGTGAGACATGATGTGATGCTGGAATGTAATAAGAGAATCTGCCGTGTAGTTACAGATTGTGCATTTCAAGCTGGTGCCAGGAGGGAGGCTCTCTTCCATTTTGACACCTGTGAAGGAGATAAAAGGGAAAAAATGCTCAGAATCTCGCCTCCCACTTCTCCTTTAGAGTTAACTGTAGAAACCATCAAACACTCATGCATTATGCCAAGCTTATTCCCATCCACTCTATTTTTTTATGGCTCAAGGATAAACTGTCAACTATACCAGCTGACAGTACGATATGTATATTCCTCAAAATATATGACAGTTGGGGTGTTTTTCAAGCCAGCCTAAAGACCATGTGAATAAATGCAGGCTTTCATTTAATATTTAGTGAACTTTGGCTTTTGGGGGATCCATACATTAAAAAAAAAAAAAAAAGATATCTGTTGCCTCTCTGACCCATGACCTTAATACTCACCACTGTGCGAGGTGCTCAAGTGCATTTCTAGGGCCCTGGGTCCGGAGAAGCTCTTATTGCACTGTGGAAAGGGACAGATACTGGGGGTCTGGTGTGGGCCACTGTCATTCTCCTCCACCACCGTCTCTGGCTCCCTCTGCCGCCCGCTGCAGTAGTACATGAGATGAGCCTGCAGGTTCCTCTCGCTCCTAAACCAGATTCCACATGCTTTGCAGGGGAAGATGTCCTCTGGAGAGGGGTGGGGAGACAGAAAGGGACAGAGGGGATGTGACATCAGGATACAAACAGCACTTTTATATTTAAAGATAAAGGGCCTGCGCAAGCGCCTCTCATACGTCTACAGTCCTGCCTCTCAAAGCCTGCGTTAAAGGCTTTTCCACCAAATCCTCGGCTGCAGCATATCGCTGTGTTGCTACCAGTGGGTTGGTGCCCTTTCTCAAGGGCAAACAAGAACACTGGACCATCTGCTTACAGAAGCCTCCCTGTCGAGCTGAACCCAGATAGCCCTCGCTAAGTAAACAAACACACTATTTGCATGAGGCGTGTATTTTGCAATTAACACGTTAGTTCGAGCCTCAGTGTGTTTATGTGAACCCCCCCAAACTTGAAGGTCGATGGCTCTTATCTCCAGCGCAGAGACTCATCTGGGTTAATCTACGCCCGGGCGGAGACGACGCTCCTTGTTAAGCAGGTGACTGAGTGCAGGCTGTGGACTGGTGTGTGTGTGTGTGTGTGTGTGAGAGAGACAGAACAGGAGTGCGATTGTGCATGTCTAAACAAAAGAACATCTCGTTCCAGCTCCGGTGCCGGTGCATGTGCAGACACTCACTGTTGACGATGGCAGTGGGCAGGATGGAAGCCATGGCGGCCTGCTGCGGCAGGAGCTGGATGCTGTCCAGCAGCCTGGCTGGGTACATGCCCTCACTCAGAGACATGTGGTTCACCGGCTGCAGACGGGAGTCAAAGTCCACCGCAAACGCCACCAGCTCCTCGCCCTCCATCATGTTCTTGGTGGTAGTGCACCACAGTTGGCCACCTGGACAAAACAGGAGATAGAGGAGACGTTTAAGCGCCTGCTGCGAGGGAGGAGAGAGCGCCGTTTCGTGCGCGCGCGACTAATTCTGGTCTTAAATGTCAGAGCATTACGCAGAAGGAGAAATGGTAATTGCTTGCGCACAAGTCAAACACTTGAATGGGTGTTGCGTAACTGCGGAGCTTGAATGAATCATCCTGAAGTCTTGATAGTATTCTTAAATAACAAATCGTCAGAAATACAAAGGGTCAGGTCATCAAAATGACAAAAAAATAAACCAGAACGGAAAGTTCTTAGCAGGAACATGTGTTTTCTAAAATCAGTGCCAATATTACTCTTGATAACTGGCAGCAAGCTGGCAGCAGTTTTTAGTGCGACAGCTTTTCTTTCTTTCTGCTGTATCAATGAAAACACTGAGATGTGTAGATTCTTCGCACTCTCCTGAAAGACACTCGCTTTTTTTAAATGTCATTTTTTAGCACCGTGAGCAGGGTGACTGTTTACGTTGGCGTGAGGGCACAAATCTCGTGTACTTTTATTTTCTCGATAATTTTGGTGAATATCCCTGATCTTTTTTTTTTTACTGCCACTCAAATTTCTTTCAAGGCTCCTGGCACTCATATCCAGAAGCAAAGTGCACCTCAGCTGGGCTAAACTGTAGTCTAGAGTGCTGTAGTCAGCTAGAACACTGAGACAGGTCCTCCATAATATTAGATTGTTGTGTTTTGGGATTAAGCATTCCTCTGAAATCTTCTGAACATATTCATTAAGTCGGAGAAAGGGTGGGGTGGGGCGGTGTGCAGGAGGAAGCAGGGAGGGAGGGTGGCAGAGGGAGAGAGTGAAGGTTTTAGCTTAGATAATATTTATCTCAGCACATGACAGGCTTTTCAGCTGCACTTCATTTTCCATTGAAGAGATTAAAGTTTTTAATATGACTATTTACAGAAATCTGGCTGGGGAGATAACAACAAACTATGATACGCCGTCGCTAAATGGCAGAATTAGGACATTGTTTCTGAGGAAAGCTGGACAATTAATTAAAGCGTGCTGTTAGCTTTCAAAGATGTGCAAACATACCGACGGAGTGTCAGGCTGAGAAGGGGGGGAGGCGGCGACGGGAGACATGTGATTTGAGCCCTGGCTGATGCGGAATAAAGAGAGTCCTGAGGAGAGGTGTGAAGGCAGGGGGACACTGCTATAGAAAGCCCCGGCACATGTGCAACACTGATTACTCATGTTTACACAAAACCTGTGAATCACCAGGTTTAAAACCGCCCTGCAGACACGGCGAAGGTGCAAGAAGGACCAATCCACTTTTCTGTCTGTTTATTAGAGGCACGGCCACAGAGACGGAGCCGCCAAGTCTTTACGCCGCCACGGCACGCGTTACGTCCAAATCGCTGTTAAGTCTGCAGAATGAGGTGCCCCGTTATTTCAACAGGAAATTGAATATTTAAGATTTCGCATCACTGTCCTGATTAAAACCTCTCTAGCCCTCTCCTATCTGCTGGTGAAGCACTGGAAATTAGACCAGCACAAATGTGTCAAAGGACTGAAATGGTATTAAAATATGCTATCTCTCAAAGTCCCATTTGTGTGCACACTTCCCCTTCCCCTTGAGTGTGTGCGTGCATGGGCGCGTGCGTCCCAGCGCCACTTTAAAGAGCAGTGCCTATCTGTCGTCCAATCTGCTGTGACGAGACACACACTTCAGGCCGCTCCACTTCATCGTTTTGATTCTGTCATACCACACACTGCCTGGAGAGGCCCTTTGAATTTTTATCTCCTAATTAAAATAACAAAACTCCTCTCCACTGTCTGCCCAAGTTACCATCAAGGTAGATACAAACTGCCACTGACAATGGCGGTGGAATATATCGCAGCCATAGCCACAAAAAAAAAGTTTCTCTCCTCCGCGAGGATCCCTTAGTTCAAAAACGCGCTTACAAAGGGAATTACCAACGAGGCCTCGGCGCTCAGATACAAATCAGTGTTTTCTTGGGTGGGGTGGGGAAGATCAATCCAAATCAAAGATGCTGTATGCTCTCTCAGCTGAAAATGAAGCAGATTATGTGGAGTCTGATGGAAATCTTTCGCCTTTTTTTTTTTTTAAAACTGCATTTTCATGGAGGAATATGCGCTCAGATTGCATCCCTTCAGCCAAGAATGCTACAGATCCATCTGTTGTGTGTGAGAATGCTGGGAGTGAGTTTTTTAGGACTGCATGTCCCAGTTTTAGTGAGCCGCACAAAACACAGAGGCAGCACTCTGCTCGTTCCACTCACTCACTCAACCAAGACAGGCTAGTAAGGTACATGAGCTCAGGCTGCAGGATTATGCTTTAAACTACACTTATATTGTCATCAGAATGAGAACTGGAAACAAGCAGCTGCTTCCCCTCCGATGTTTGATTATTACAGCTCTACACGTTACGCATCTACATTCAGACTTGACATGCATCCTTTGCGTAGCTTTGTGTCACAAAACTGAAATTGATATGATTAAGTGTGCAGCCATAGCATCCTCACATAAACAAACATGCATGCGTATGCGTGCCCACGGTGCGGGCGCGCAGAGATGTGTGCATTCACAGAACGAGTGTGCAGAAACATGTCCGTTTCATGCACATATGGAGATACAAGGCTCTGAAAAGCGACTGCGTGGAGGCGCCAGGTGGGCAACAGACAAAAAACAAATACCCCATGAAGGAGCGCTCTCGAAAAATCCGTCATGCCTGTTTGCCTCTGATGGCCCTTTTCCGTGACAGGTGATTTAAATCACAGAAACACGGGGCGGGCCACCTATGCCCATGGTGCAATGGGAAATGAAAGAAAGGAAAGGAAAGCAGGGGTGGGGGTACGTGTGCGAGGGGGGTGGGAGTGAGGGTCAAGAGTTAAGAGTGAAAGACCAAAAGCGTTAAGTTGTGAAACTGGGGGAAAAGGCTGGGAAAAGTGCAGCTTGTGATTTGCACTTGTTTGCCTGCTGTCTGCAGTGTGAGCTGCCTTTGTGCAGTGGCCAATGCAGTTGGAATGAAGGCTATTGTCTAAATCCTCCTGCAGAGCACCTGATAAAAGAATAAAGAACTATGACATATTCTAAAAACAATGGAGGAATTAAGGGGAGACAATAGGCCAGCTGCCTCATTAAAACAATCAAAAACGGCATCCTGTACGTAGTCCAGATAATTAAAAACCACTGCTTCCTACAGTCTCTCAATACCATATCCACCAGCTCACTGAGGCCCCGAGACTGTGGCTCTGCTGGCTAAATGCCCTCTCCCTTCTCTTCTCCTCTGTTTGATTAATGGTTTATTTGAACGCGCAGCTGAAGATGAACATATGAAGGAATTCATGAAACAAAAATTATAATGCAAACCCTTCTCTCCCCCCCACCCCTCTATAAGCACTCATAAACTAATCAAACGTCTCAGGATGAATCGCAGGCACTGGGGGCGGCTGTCCCCTCCCCTTTGCCTAAAGCCCTGAGAGATTTCAAAGTGCACGCATCACAGGGGCATTTTTTAATTTTCTCACTTTAAATGACTTTATAAGAAAAACGGATGTGTACAGTATCTGTGTGGATGGGTGGGTGTGTGTGTTGGGGGGTGGTGTTGGTAGAAGAGAATATGAGATACTTGAGCAGGAATTTTTTCAAATATTTTTCTTCCCCCCCTTTATTTTTCTTTTTTTTTTGTGCACCCTGCAAACCGCTACCACCACCACCAGCGCCATATCTTAATGAAGCTGCAAACAAATCTCTCATGCCTCGTGCGAAAAGCTGAGAGACAACAAAGCAGCAGAAATAACAGAAGGGCCCGGATAATTAAACTGGCCTGAAGACAGGTATTCAAATGTTGGTGTGTAAACAGCACAACTCTTTAATAGTTTAGCTGTAAAATGCGTAGTTAAGCACATCAGCACTTGCCTCTCCCATCTGTCCAAACACATTACCGTTGCAGAGGCCATTACGGCACTGGAGTACAGTCCCGCTGCACACCAGCCCGTGTGTTATGGGAGGGGTTGAACGGTGCTTCTGGGAACACTAACGCCGGCCCGTCGGCATTATCTGAATGCATCGTGGGGTCATGTGTTACAAAGAAACACTCTGCAGGTGAAGAAATGGCCGAGCTTGAGAGGGAGATCTGTGAGGTATACTTGTGCCGAAGTGCTTGCTGATCCCATTATGTTGTAGAAAAGAGCAAAAGGTTAAAATATCTAATTCTAGATAGCAAAAAAAGACAAGAAAAAAGATGTTCTTTTGTCAAGAATGATGTTGTGGAGACTTCTTTTTTCTTTTTTCCCCTCGGCTTCTTAAAGTGCTCGTCTCCGTCTGTTGGCTCTGCGCTAACTGCTGGTCTTAATTGTGAAGTGAGGCCAGTGGTGCCTGAAGCCACAGAGAGGGTTGTAATTAAAGACCTCTACTCTTCTTGTCTTTAAATCAGCTCCGACTCCTCCTGGTCAAATGGGAACAAGCTGCTTGCACCTACGAATATCAAGTAGCTGTGCACCGTTAGTCACCGCTTCTTCTTCTTCTTTTTAGCTTTCACAAAGCTCCAATCAGAGAAGGAGTGAATTACAACCTGACACAATAAACAACTTCCTCCCTACCCGCCAACCCAATGGATCCGGTGGAAATATTAATCGTGGATGAATAATATCTGTATCTGCACCTGACGAGCGGACCCGATGGTGCCGTGACAAACGCTAAACACATCCTCCTCTTGAATACTGGTAAATATTTGGACTGTTTCTGGATCACCAGAGTCGAGCACATTAGGATGACTCACGGCTGTCAAACCAGCCGTCACAGTCCCCCGAGCCAGAGCGAGCCAGCGGCAAGAAAGGAAAGCGCTGAGCTTGGACCCGAGCTGGAACATCATTCGCGGGGTCAAACAAGCTTACTATTATTGACGGTACACTAAACTAGAATTAGCTGACTCTACTATTATTTCACGAGGCTCTGACACAGATTGACTCTCCCTCCCTTTCACTCTCTGCTTCCTCCAATCCTGTTCATGCTTGCTCTCTGCCACTAGGAGGCACTCTTCTCCTGCTCAAGCTTGCAGTCCTTGGATGATTTTTTTTTTTTTTGCCACAATGATGCAGAGATGCCTCAGACATGGCAGGGCAAGCACAGATGCCAGTCTGCCTATACATCCTTGCAGGTAGGTGCTAAAGATTTTACTCTCACGAAGAAAAAAAAAAAGGCGTTTGGCTCAAAAGGAATCCGCCCGACCTCATTTCTATTCGATCTGTGGCTGGATATTAGGTGTGCGCAGGGCTATGTTTCATGTTTCTCACTCTTTTCTTTATTTAAATGTGTGCGTGTGTGTGTTGTTGCCACATTTCTTCAATTGCATGAGTGGTTTAGTCACTTTTCAACATGTTTTATATTAAAATATATATTAAAATTCAGAAGTCTGGCAGGAAGACAGTGTCCTTTTTTCCAGGGTAATAATAAATGTTGTTCAGTAAATATGTGTTTACAGAGCCCTGACTTGAGCCTGACCCCCCACCCCCACCAAACACACACCTCTCTGTCTGTCTCTCTCTCTTCCTCAAGATTTTTCCTCTCGTTCTGCACTACTACAGTGTCTGGACTAATTTTAGTATCAAGTGTTTTTTTTTTTTTTTTCAGATATAGCCGGTACCGAGAGCTCATGGATGGCCTTGAGCGAATGGCACGAGGGTCAGAATCCACAAATTAAAAAGTCCTCCCAGGGGAGCCTCACACACGCCGCTCTCTACTGTATACATTCACAGGCAACAAAGACATAAAAGCTGAAGAAGAAGGAGCACCCCCGAACAACGTCTTTCAACACACACGTTTATCAAGTCTTTGAAAAAAAATATATAAAAAAATGATGCAACGATGTGATTCAGCAAATGTTTCACAGAGCAAGAATTAAATGTTTCACTTTGAAATTAAAAGACATTTCCGTGGCTGGTCTCCGGAGATTTGTGTAGTTTTTTCCTTTTTTTTGTTAAGCACAGTGAGAACGATACTGGCTGGCAGGGGGATGTTTGCCTGGTAATGGTGTTGTAATCATTTTTGAGGGAGAAGAAAATAGAAATGTGAATTAGCAGCTATTTTTGCTCCATTAGGGTGCTATGACGGAGCCCGACTATTTCAATTTCAGATTTATTTATTTTCTAATGAAATGTATTAAATTATAGGAGGAATTACCCGCATGTCAACCGCTTTGCTGTTCGCTCTCTCTTTTTTTGTTGTTTTTTATTTTAAAAAGAAAGATGCACAAAAACATTTGGATGCGTTTCTGTTTTTCCAAACAAATTAAACCTTCTCCCACGAGCACGAAATTTCTACTGAGGACGTTTTAAGCTTCCGGATCTCTGTGCTGTCAGTCTGAAACAATACACAGCCACATTCCTGCAGTACAAAGCTCGCTCTCTCCCTCATTAGCTGCCACACACACACACACACAGTCAGCTTTCTCCTCGTCTGCAGTAAAGTGGAGTAGACTATTAAAGGAAAAGCTCTGACTGGCTCCTCTCTCCGCTCTGCTTTATTCTTTATTTGGACAGGTTTGTCCCATTGAGCACTCTATTAGCTCTCCTTCTCTGCGGGTAGTGCTGCCTGTGTCCTGGTTGTGGCCAGTCGACATGTGTTTACTGCGGCCCCCGCTGCGGCGGCAGGCTGGTTGGGGGCCCGTCCTGACCAAGCCCTGCTAATGGGACCAGAAGACCCCTCGTGACAGGACACCGCGGCAGACTCTACCCCTCCCTTCCCTCCAGCTGCGGCCCCGTGGCCCGTGTCCCCCTACCCATCATGCCTCGGCGGGAGCAGGTGAACGGCGCGGGGCCAACGGCGACGCGTTTGGTTTTCCTGGGAGAGCAACGCGCCATCGCCATGCGCCTCAGTGGTTCCTCCAACATGGCTCCGGCCCTACGCCACATGGGCTGCCTGGCCAGTCTGCATTTGTGTGGGTGTATGTGTGTGCGCGCGTGATTGTGTGTGTGTATTTGTGGTGTATGGTGGATGCCAGCCCTAATGCAAATGCTTGCCGTTTAAAAAATGGGAGCCTCTCTCCTCCTCTGTCTCTCCTATTTGGAAAGGTCTATTTTGGCCTTCTGGTGCTGGCAGTTATTTTTTTCCTCTCCAGAAGGACAGAGAGCCAGAAAGATGCACCTGTCATCCTTTTTGGAATTCAACATTTATTGATCTGGTCACGAGGAACGGAATTTATAGAGTTATGTGTTTTGTTTTTTCCTTCCTTTTCAAACACCTACCGATTTCTGCCTTAAAAATGTGCTTGTTTTATTTGCAAAGCCAGCCTTATTTACAAGCACGCTCATTTGGTATTCACAGGACAAGTGATGCACGTGCGCACGCGCTGTGACACGCACACCAGTCACTCGTGCAGCATCCCAGCATGCCCTCCATCTCTGCACCCCGGTAATTCTACATATTGCTTAAAGTATGTGCTAATTAAATTTTCTGACGGTTTTTGCGAGAGAAATAAATAATCTGCGGCTAAAAGGCCTAATTGTGTTTGTCACATTGTGTCTCGGTGGCTAGTGCATCGGGAGCACAGCCGCTGCCCTTGCTCATTGCCATTCTGTCGTCCTGGCAAGCCCCCTCTCTGCCCCAGGTATCACCACGCGGCCATCTGGAGCCGACATCTGTCTCTCTATTGATCACAAGGGTTTAGCACTTGATCAAACAGACTGCGACAGGAAATTGCTCTTTTCCCCACAGAAAAGGCCAATCGCCTGCGTGAGGGTAATAGAGTGGAACTGAGATGCAGCACCGGCGCGGTGGGCAGGCAGGCACAGGCGCAGCCGGGCAGGCAGCGGCACGGCGGTGTCGGCCGCTGTGGAGGTGGCAGGGGATGGCACGGACACTAAAGTCCACTGCCACGCTTACCAGCGCCACGTTTCTAACCTCTCTGCTAATGCAACAGCAGCATTAGGAGAGCAAAAGAAATAGAAGAGAACAGAACACGTGCACGCAGGCGATGACACCATCACCTCCAATTAAAAGAAGCCGCCGTACTGTGAGCGGAATCACTCAGGTAACCCAACAGCTGTCTGGAAGTGTTGGAAAAGCTGAAATATGCTATGTGATAAGTACGCCAGATGGTGAGAAATTAATGCATTTATTTCCCGAGGAGGAAAAAAAGCAAAACAGAAACTAACTCTGTTTACTTTGTCATTAACACCAGGGCTGTCAGTTTTCATCGGAATTAAAACGGACGACGAGCAGGGTGCAAATGTTCAAACACTGTGTGTTTAGCAT
This sequence comes from Simochromis diagramma, assembly GCF_900408965.1. Classification (NCBI taxonomy): domain Eukaryota; kingdom Metazoa; phylum Chordata; class Actinopteri; order Cichliformes; family Cichlidae; genus Simochromis; species Simochromis diagramma. The sequence continues at coordinate 11,308,437 of NW_024387423.1, read as the reverse complement.
GTAACCGAGCACCCCCGGTGGAAGGCTCCAACAGAGGGAAATCCCTGAGAAGGACTGGAGTTGTCTCTTGCTCGCTGGTATCCCCGGTGGAGTTCAACACACTATTAGTGCCTGGAGGTGCACAGTTAGCTGAGGCTGTGGTCCACATCTAAAAAAAATTAAATAAATAAAATATTGTGGCTCCTCTCTTTTCGGGCATGCTTTCGAGGCACTCACTGTAACAACATGTTTAGCAAGTATGGACAATTTGATACTGAAGGTGACATTTATTCAGCATTGTAGGAAATATTTAATTGTTCCTGCAGAGAGCGAGATATGTTTCCCCTTGCCTACAGTGCTGGGATTGTCCTTTTGGAATATGATGCAAATTCGGGATGAAGCAACTAATTCCTTCCTTGCACCCCTGTGCACTCACCCCCTCCCAGCCACCCCCACCTCAACTCAATCCTCCGCCAGCCTCCATTCCTCCCCCAGACACGAGGATTCTGATTAATCGTGTGACCGCCCCTCGTTTTGCATTTTTTACACAATCTCACGGCGCCACGGTGAGATGTGCGAGGTGGTTTCGCCACTTTTTTGGCAAGCTGAAAAAAGACGTAGCCCAAGGAAGAACAAGTCGAAAGTATGAAGGGGGGGGGGGAGAAAAAAAATATGACCAGGGGACGTGATAAAAAATTATCAGCCAGTGTGTTTTCCTGTTTGGTTTTAATCTACATTTAATTAAATTCTTATCTGCTGTGTGCTTATGGCTGCATTTGAATGGCGAGGCTGCATTCATTATGAATGGTAAAATTGAACTCAGTACATTGTGTGTGGCCCAATAAAGAAACAAGACTCTTATTGCAGTGCATGCACAAGCTCCGACAGACATGCGGAAAAAATAAGTCAATTAAGATCGGTCTTTAAATTACCGCTGTATCAAAACAAGGGGCGGGAGCATGCTCCATAATAGAATCCTGACAGGGGGAGAGAGAGCACGGTCGACTGTTGTTAATATACATCCCATTTGATACAGCCAATTGTACTAGTCTGTTTATGGAATACACACAGTTGATGCGCAGTAGATTTAGTACTCTATCATGATAGTTCATAATTGACAGCGGTGTGGGTGGCTCTGTGAATACAGAGGTCACTTTAAGAAAGAAACTGTGTCAGCAGTATGACGAGACTTCCTCGTAAAGATCCTGCTGGTTTATCTGAATGTGAGAGGTCAACAGCAAAGGTCAACGACAGAATATGTAGACAATATGTGGGACGCAGTAGATACCAAAGAGTCAAATCCAAGGCAATAGAGAGAGAAGATTGTAATACTACTGACAAAAAACACAGGGCTTATAATGGGCGGGCGGCACTTTATAAGCTAAGAACAATATCCCAGCGGCAGCACCCCGGAAAAACACCCTGAGCCGATGCTACAAAGTTGGGCCCCGCAAAATCCCTAAATCTCCTCTTTTGCTTATTCCAAGCAGCGTGGGGGGTGGGCGGGTGGTTCAGGGAAGCTCCCTGCTGCCTGCCCGTGTTTACAGAGCCGTTCTCATCTCTAGGCCTTGCTCATCCATGGCACTGACACACGGTGTCGACATGATTAGGGGTCTGCCTTTGCGTAGGGCTGCGTTTGTACGTGTGTGTGCGCGCGGGGGGGTGGTGGTGGTTGGAGGATCGGCAGATGAATGACTGGTGCATCGGAGAGGGATCACAGCAGATAATCGCTCCCGACTGCTGCGCCGGAGCTCTCAGATCTGGTCTTTAAAATAATGTTCGGAGTCAAGTCTCTCCAAAACCCCTCCCTCCCCGCCTCTCGCAGGTTATCTTACGCATTTTATGTTTGCTGTTTAAATCTTAACGGGGACACGAGCAGCAAGGGAGAGCAAATATGTCTGGAGTTGGAGGAAGCGGAGTGGAAATGTTATTGCGGGGGGTTGGGTGGGGTGGGGTTAAGATTAGCCTTAGCAAGGGGCCGAGGAGATGAAACTCCTCTCTCCATTCGGACGGCTTTCACACTTCTCGCGAAAAGCTCGGAATGTTTTGAATTTAACCTTGGAAGGGCCGGGGTGTCTGCGAGAAGCACGGCGAGGATAATGAATCTGACCTCTCGCTTAAGAGTGATATCATCCGAAGGCTTTCAGTCAAACGCAAAGACAAACACCAAATCTCCTTAAGTGCATTTAAATACAGACCACCAGCAGCACTCAAGACAGTGTGAACACAGCGCAACATAAATTCCAATATCATAAATACTCCTATCACACAAACAGAGGTGCCATAAAGCACGGCTGCCCGTGTCTGGGACTATAAACCTCTGGCGTTACTCATAGGGAGTAAACACACATGCACAATTTACTGCACAAGACACCCCCCACCCCCTCCGCCCGCACCTCCCCACCTTTGTTTATCTTTTAAATAAGCACACTTTATCACCCTCCTGCATAAGCAAATTGCATGCAATGTGTGTTGTTTTAACATGTGATACGCTGTCCAGAAGATTCATTTCTCCCGACAAATTCAATTGTCTTTGCAATATCCTGCTGCCATAGGCATCAGGCCCCATCACCTGTTCGTTATCACTGGGCGTCCTGTTCGGGAGCTCTTGAAACGGTGCCATGGCATTGACTCTCAGTTTAAACAGCAGGTCTCTGAACTTCTCACGGTTGATGGCGGAGGCTGGAAAATTACGCTAACAACTAATTAACATCATAAAGAGCGTTTAAATGGACGGACGACACCTGCAACCTTCATTTGCACACGCTGACGCTGAATTACCTGTGTTTTTATTTTTTGCAGATAACGCGAGCGTTTTTTTTTAAAAACTACCTTTTCGAATATTCATTTTTTTCGTGTGCGGCTGGTTTTAGAGTTGGCACTGACATCCCTTTTTTGCTATGTACTGTAAAAAGAAAAGAAAAAAAAAAAGCCACTGGGCCAAAAATAATAATTGTCAAAACAGAGTGCTGGCAGAATTACTAAAGCTGTTTTTATTCTTCTCCCTCTATGAGTTTGTGTGCACCTTAAAAAAAGCTGCCATATTCTGTGCCTGAAATAACACATTCCATTTCTAATTTCTATTTGAATATAAAATATTTCCAGGCAGCAGACATGGACCTCCAGTTACTGGTCCGAATAACAAAGTGCTGCCTGTCAGTCTGAGACACTTTGCTGGCTGGCTGAACTAAGCTGGTTTAGACTGACAAGGCTTCAACGGTGGCAGCCTCAGCTTCCACTGGCAGGCCTCTGGAGTCCCTCCTCACTCCGGCTCCCCAGCCTCAGTCTTTCACTGGCGGTGGCCACAATACAGTCAAGTATCAGTGTTCTTTGAAACCGCTCTCCCTGTGTCTTCCCTTCAAAGGTTTGAAGCAGGACGGTAATGCACTCACACCTCATTACAGAGCCACATTATGGACTACAGCAGTAATACGCCTTTAATCTTCTCCAAATCGTTATAAATGTCAAGTTGGGGCCAGGGACTTCCCAGTCTACTGCACCAATGGCTTAGCCTGCTATCCCCCTCTTTTCCGTATTAGCTATAGCCAGAGTATTACGTTCACTGCCAGATCCCCTGAAACTTTCAACTCTTTTGTTCCAACATTCAATGCACCATTAACATACCCTTTGAAATTGTATCTTACCACCCGCCCCCCCCCCCCCCCCAAAAAGGCCCCAAACAGCTAAATATGAAAACAGTCGATACCCCTACCCCGCCACATACACCTCCCGTACCTCCCCCTTCTTTTCCTCAGCCTCTCCTAATGAGACGCAACATCCCCGTCTCTCCACTGAAGGATGCAGACTTTCCGTGTGATAGAGAGACTGCGGCTGTTTATTAATAATGAATTTGGATGTTTTGCGCGCGGAATGTTATCAGCGTGCACACAATCCCACCAATAGTTTGCCCTGATGGGGTAGCTGGGTTCCTCATTAGCAGAACATATTTAATCCAGAAGTTTCTTATCAAATGTCACACCTGCATCTCTAAATGGCATTTTCACATTCATTCGCCTGTATTTGGGAGATGAGGCTCCAAGGTGCTTTGCAGAGATTAAGAAGGAGAGAGAGTGCAAGCTTATTTTATCATTTAGCGGGTCTGGAAGGAATCCAAGGAGTTTTTGTCTTGTTGTTGTAATTAGAAAGCCTTTTAAGTGATAACGCCTGCATAGGAATATGAATATGTAGCGATCAGGCCAGTCCCCCCCCCCACCTCCTCCCTCCTCCTCATTTCTCTCTCTCTCTCTCTCTTTTCCTGTCTCTCTCTCCCCCCACTCTCTTTCTTAGCTTTTTAAATTGTTGAATGCTGAGTTTTTGTTCTATGTACAGCACGGATTAACTCGGAGGCTTCAGAAGTTTAATGAAAGACTTGAAAGTGCACGCTTTTTCTTGTTTCTTGACTGCGACAGCGGTTCTTTTTCCTGTGCAAGAGCGGACATGACATTAGTGCATTTTTTGGTTTTGTTTTTATACCTAAAAGCGTAAAAAGGGTGGACATCGCTCTCCTTGAGGACACATTTCAGCAGCGGGACTTGAGAAAACCCCGCTGCATGGCAATATAAAAAGCCGAACCTGTATTTTCTGACATCCGTCCAGAATTAAAAGAGCATTTTAATAAAATGCGCTACAGTTCTGGTGAGTGTCAAGAGGAATAACGGCCCTCAGACCCGTTTTATTTTTCTTCAGTGGAGAATTGAACACTCCCTGTGAAAACAGCTCAGATGTTTAACTTTTTTTTTTTTGTTACAATACTCCTCTGCAGGGTTACAAAAATGAAGCAGGTCGCTCAGTAGTGGCATTTTAGTCCCTGTGTATATCCAGAAAAGCTGCTGCAGCTAACCACTGGGCCAGAGATAAGTGCAAAACTGAGAAGTATTGATCCAGTAATAGTGGTTCACGCTTTGACTCTGACACCTTAACCCTGCAGACATAATGTCATAGCCTCTTATCCTTTCCTCTTAACACAACCTGTCTATCTCCCACAAGCTGTCAGCTCTAGTAATACGCTTCTCAAAAGCTCCCCTAAATCACTGAAATCATTGCACTTTCAGACATTATTTATTTTCCCGCCTCTTAAAAGTGAGGCATGATTTACAGTTCAGTAAAAGGTTGCCCCCCCCCCCTCTCTCTCTCTCGTCCTCCATTTCCCATTAGACCTGCTAGCACTTTCTGTTGAGGTAATTCCATTTCTACCATTGTAAGAGCTGCTACATAGCAATTACTATGTTAGGTCTGTGTAATTGTGTTGGCTTACAGCGCATGACAAATACAGTGGAGCTAGACCCGGCATAGTGATCCCACATGTGTGCTGGTTTAGACGTTTTCATTAATTGAAAGCGTCACTGTGTAACAGTGCAGTATTACACTCTGGCAGGTATGAAAGTCTAATACAGCTTAATTACTCTGCAGCTAAATATGTATTTGTGGGGATCCCTTATGTGGGGCTTTTTATCTGTTACAAATCACAAGTTTAAACCACTGGAGGGTGGGAGAGATAATTAGTGAGGGTTTAAGCACCTAGAATTCTAATAGAAAAATGCTCGAATGAATCCAAACATCTCTCTGACATACAAAACGCTGGAAATAATCAGACGTTTTGCCTGAACTTTTTTTTTTTTTTTTTTTTATCGATATGTTTTATAAGCTTGCCATGAGAGCGGCCTCGGCCATCGCTGAAGGATGCCAAACGTTGACATTATATGCAAATTTTGTTTATTATCTCACAGGCAGCACAGATCCTGCCTTGGTTGGGGCTGGTGCAGCCCACAGCAACTTCCAAGCAAGGTTTATGCACAAGGGTTTCTAATTAGCTCTCTGAGGGCCGCAGTTAGAGCCACACTTTCCACAACAGCCGTTGGGAAGTTGAACACTAACTTGGAGGGCTCCATATGTTGCCCAGGAGGCCTGAGAGACAGACTGATTCTGTGTTTTTCACGTCAGGGAGCCACTACGTTCCAGAACAGAGCTTTTCTCTCTCCTGTACATAGAGATGGAAAAGTTGCCAAACCAATGAGCGGCATTCATCATTAGTTGCATGTCTTTGGGCTGTTATCATTTAAAATGAATCGCTTCAAATATGACGCCCTTAACACACAGGAAATCAATTCAAACAATGATAGCAGGAGACGCCAAACACATGCATGGAAACGTGATTTTTAGAAAAGCTCTCTAATGGTGGTTGTATAAATGCTTTCACTCAGAACCGAACCCCTGTCACTGTATGCATCGTACGTATTACCTGCCGGTCACGAGGAAGGAGCTGGGACAAACCTTTTTAATATTAAGCAAAGACAATGGTGCATAAAATAACCATGAAATCATCGCACTATGCTTTAGATGAGGGGTGAGAAACATAAGGCCCAGAGACCAAAGTCGGCCTGGCAAAGACTCCCTCTGGCCCACTGGGTGGTGAGTGTGAAGGAGGGCATACTTTTTTTTACTTTTAATAAACAATTAAATGTATACTATAGAAACTGTTTTTTACAGCAGTTCCACAGTAAAAAAAAAATAAAAAAAAAATAAATTAACAAATTTTTTTTGTTAATTCACAGTTTTGTATTTACAGTCTGCACAATGAGCTACCAGAACTTTCTCTGTAATTTTAGGCATTTGTTTCTTACAAGTTAAATTCAAAGAGTGACGCTGACACATTCATTTGATTTACTTTCTTTATCACACAAAAAAAACTGATATATTCTGTTGAAATTGCACTTCTTTTTCTTATATTAAGACATTTCAGGGATTAAATGTGGAGTTAAACTTCTTCGCACTGACAGACTGGTCCGGCCCCTCTTAAGATTAATGGGTAAAATGAGTTTGACATGCCAGCTTTAGATGTTGCAGTTACAGCAGTATTACATTGCAAGCTCTTAAAATGATGGAAAACATCAGTGATCTGATACATTTTAACCTATTTTATTTATGTTGCCTTTTTATTTATGCATATGTGATTATAGCTGATTACTGTAAATAATTAACAGCAAGCTACTGTAGATTTTACTGTATATTATGTGAATTTTTCTTTGAGACACACTGATATAATTAATCAAGTGATTAATTTAGAGGCGTTATTATGAGGTTCACCTTTGTGCAACAAAGGTAATATTTTTTCCCCTTACGAATAAAAAGTATGAAAACTCTCCATTTGACAAACCTTAGAGATCTATTTTATGCTAACAGCTCACTCTGGATGTGCCCATTTAAAGGTGCAGTTAGAGTATATCCATTTAAAATCAGTATCTCACAAACTTTAGCCAATCTTCATCTCCAGGTACCCACTCAGCTTCCATTACAAGGCTCTGATGATCTTATATCTCCTTCAAAAGATGATTTTCAGCGAAGAGGACGGTTCGCCCTCCCTCCCTACTCCCTCTTTTCTGAATTGCCATCTCAGTTTTCTTCCCTTCACTCTCAATCAGCCTGCGTTGTGCTTTTGACCCCAGCGGTGCGCACACACACACATAAAAAAAGACGATGTGCCTCATTAACTGAGGCATCACACTGGCTTTTTCAACTTATTGTCTCTTGCACCTTATCCGGCCCTTCATCTTAAACTTGGAATAAATTAGAACGATAACGATCGCGCGTGTGCCATTAGTCACAAATGAAGTGGTTAACGTAGAGGGGGGGGGGGGGGGGGTGTGCAGATAGGGCTGAGATCTGATGCCGATTCATAAAAGGGAAGGCAGATTGTTGTAAAATGGCAGATAGACCGTGCAAATTGGGTGCCGACATTGCGTGGCAACGTTATTACCAAATTAGCTTGTGTGCTTTTGTGTTTTTTTCTTGCCCATCCTGATTATTACCTCAGGAGGAACGCCAGGGAAAGGGACACAGAGTGTGGGGCTCACAGACGTAATTCCTTTGAACAAATAGTTCAGATTATACAGGCGGTATAATGCTGATGCTGCCTTTACCTCCAAGGTGTATTTGCTTTTAATTTATACATTCGATTGTGACATTTTAAACAATTTCTCTATTGAGACTCAAGGCATTAAAGGCCAAATGACAGTCTTAAATAAACAGGGAATGAAAGGGGATGGGGTCTTGATAAGAGAATACAGTGTTTGTTCAAGTTGAGGCTACCGCTGGCTAAAGAGTGTCTTTTGTTCTGAGGTGTAGCTTGGCCTGTATCTTATGTTTAGTCATGGCCTTACAGCTTAATACTTCTAATATTCGGTAGCATACGTAATTTGTGCCAAAATGAAATTTTCAGAGGAGACTCTTTCAGCCAAACTTGGAAAGGAGAATGAGGAAGATAACCTAATTTACTGCAGAGGACAATTATCATGGAAAAAAGCAAACTGAGCGACACATCGCAGGCCGAGGTAGCATCGCTCCTTTCTGAAGAAGACAAACTGGTAGATTGAAGGTCTCTTGAATCCAGGCTGTCGCTGGGGGTAGGGGAGCTCTTGTAATTTGCAGAACTGAATCCATGGAGCGGGCATAAGGGAATAAGTTGGAAGGGGAAGAAGACAGAGAACAAACCTGGCAGGCACGTTGAGGCCATGCCAGTCCTGCCTGCGCCACGCGGTGTGGCAGGGGGGCAGTGCCAGGAAATGTGGCAAGAGGAGGAAAGATCAAACAACAAGGGCTGCAGATCTCCACCAATCTGCTCTGTATTAATGTCAGAGCCAAGGAGCAGCTGAACCAGACGTGATCCACAATGTGTGACAGCAATGTATGTGTGTGCGCGCTCGTGTGTGTCTATATGACCGTTCGCCATTCGCAAACTGGACCAAATTCATAACGGCCTGGTGGTATGAGCGACAGCTCTAAAACTGTCATAGAGTGTGAAACATTTTTCCAACTTGTCCTTAGAAACTTGAGGACAGCAAACGCTTAAGAGTTTGCTCTCAGATTGCTTTTGAAAATTTCCTTACTGTCACATTTCTAATGCATCCCAGCAGCGACTGAATCGGAGCTTTCATTCTGAGGTGTTCCGCATGTCTCTCTGGATGTCAGACACACAGTAGCCCATGATGGAGTGGTGGGAACCTGGTGCCTGCATCGACACGCCTCTCAGCTCCAGTGGGCTGCACACCCAGGCCTGCATCCTGCTCCAAAAACTTGTTCTGTATAGCCGCAATAAAGCAAGCAGACGGCAAATGAGCTCCACGCTGCCATCGCTCCCTCCCGGACAGATGGCAAAATTAGACAATATGCTTTCCAAAATTACACTGAAATCACATGGCCGCGTGTGTGTCTGCTCGCCTGTCTGTCGGTCCATTCTTCCACCCATCCGTCCGTCCCGGATGGCATCCCGGCCATCTTTTGCTTGGGTGTGGCGCCTGGGCAGGGGGCGAGGCGGCGCTGTTTGGGACGGTGAGGAAGCTGGAGCCGGCCTCATTGCTGTTGATTGATATCGGAGCGCTGCAATGGGATGTAGGGCCAGCAGGAGCATCGGCGGACGAGATTGGGGGGTGGAGGAGGGGGGGTTACATGGGCAGGGGGATTGTTGAGGGAGGGGTAGCTGGGGAATGAGCCTGCTCTATGACAATGCATGATGAACAGCCTGCTATTTGGAGTGCATCTGCAGGAGCTCGCGTACTGCCGACTCCTTAGAGAGATGTGGGAGGAGAGCAAATGTTTGAGGAGCGGACTCTGCAACTACCGAATCTCCCAGTGCTCCATGTATTTTGGGAGTGACACAGAGCATCTTATGACAATATTAGCCTCAGCCTCTATCCCTCCTTGTCTTTTTGAAAAGAATCTTGAACCGCAGGCTGATAATAGTATCTCCAACTGATATGGGAGTCTCTGCTGTGAACTGGGAAAAGGGGGAATCTCTGCCGGAAATCTTGTCTCAGGGAAATTACGTTATTCCTCTGCTATACACATTCTGAGATAGAATTGTAAAAGTTGGCAGCCTGACTATCTTGTCATGTAAATAATTTAGCACAGAGGCCTCCCTTCTATCTGTCATGAAAAAAACACAGCCTGTTTCGTTATTTATATGTATTTTCTTTATTTTGACACCATGTGCAGAAGTAGAATCACACTGCCCCCACAACTTAAAAAATCAAAGCACGAATAAAGCCTGTAAAGCTCAATACCCAACCAAGCAGCAATTTGAAAGTGAGAAATATCCTCTAATTAACTAAATAAACATAAACACAGTCGTTACTGGGCTGAATGTGGAGCTGCAGATGGCAGGACAGTCAGATTCTGGACTGACTCATGACAATAGTAGCCAGACAAAGTGAGTAAACACTAGGAAGTTGCACAGTGGCTGAAACAGTTGGGACTTTCCAAAGAGACTAATGGTATATATTCAGGAGAATGATCACAACCACAGGCTGCTCATTGCCAGCTTTGATTGGCCTCCCGGTCTGTCGCTTGGGAGAAACCCCGGTCCCCTCGGTGACGGCTCTGTCACTGTCTTTGTGCCCTGCTCAAGCAATTACGCTCAACTACATGTTTTCATATGGGAAATGGACGACGGAGGGGAGGGTGGCATCGGATTGGGGGGTGCGGGAGGCGTTGTGTGAAAAAGTCATTTTGGAGCTGCACTCTTCAGTTCCGGTCATGCTCTGTACCGACGCAAATTAAAACCTCCCCGGTAGCCTATGTAAATATGCTGCCTACTGCGCTGCGCTTTAATGAGCCATGATATGAAAGACATCTAAAACCAATGGAAAATAACTGGCCACTTAAAGGTGGGGTGAGTCTGACAGGTGACAGGTAGAGCCACACTGAAGACAGTGTCGGGCTCGGTGAGGGGGGGTGTCAGGTTTGCAGGATGATGGGAGCAAACCAGCTCTGGCATTCAGAAATAATCTGGAGCTGTGAGCTGCAAGCCAGGGGAGAGTAACCAGCTTTTTAGCCCCAGGCATTTCAAAGAATTCTGGGTGGTGGTTGTGGAGAGGGAAAAGGGGGAGCAGGTGGGGATTGTGTGCACGGGGGGTACCTGGTGTGTGCTCATTTTTAAGGGGGTGGGATGTTGTTAGGTGAGAAGTGAAAGGAGACAGTTACTATGTCTCCTGCCTTGAGACACAGCTCATTGTCACCAACTTAAAAAATGTACATAATTTTTCTCCTGGCAGACACACACACACACAGAGACAGACACACTCAGCCCTCAATCCTCTAATAACCTGTCTTTTAAAAACCTTACAAGGATTACCTATCTGCAAATCTGCTTTGTATGCAGAATGTGATGGCGGAATGGAAATGAGCAACTGTTCAAGATGGCGCCCACCAAAAAAAAAAAGAAAAAAAAGAAAAGGGGAGCCACATCTGCACAAACCGATTAATCCGAAACATTCAGAGGAATCTCAAGTCATTTACAATATCACAGAATCCATAATCAAGATTCACTGCCAGAGCCCGAGTCTGCGGCACAGAGTCAATGCCCAGTTCAATGAGGGCTGATGGAATGTATAATTTCATGACAGATGCACGCATTCACGGGGGAACACAGGGTCATTTTAACATTCACAGGCAAAAAAAATAACAACTTACCCCAGAAAGGAAATACACACCCAATTATTAATGTGCAAAAGGAGGCACAAGCAAATGAAATATGTAAAAATATTTGCTCACCGATAGCAGAGTATTCATAAAATGCAAATGTTGCACTCTATATATATATATATGTATATATATATATATGAATATGGGATGTTTTTAATAGAAACAAATCAATGTAGCTATTTCGAAAAACAGCATTATATAGAGAGAAATATGCATCTCTAATTGGTCAAATCCCCGTGTATGCATAACATTAATTAGGATGATCATGTTTGTTGTAAAGATTATGGGCTTATTTGTTCTAACAGGTGACTCACAGAGAAGACACATTAGGAACAAACCACTGTGGTCTTGGGCTCGTAGTGGGGAGGGGACAAATTTAGTGTGTGGCAACTTGAACGCAATGTATTTCAAATGGGAAAATGGGGCGAACAGATATGTAGATTTTTTTTTTCCAAATCTGTGGCATGGTTTGTTGGTTTGAACCTTGCCAAGCCATGCTAAATCCAGCCTTTAAAGCCACGCAGTGAGCTATAAAGGTAGGAGCTGGCTGATAGGCTGGTGAGATCCACTGTTGTTGGGCCATCTGACAGTCAAACTCGTGAGGAAGAGGGAAACAGAGGAACAGGCCAGCGGGGTGCCTTATGAATTTAGACTAAGTTGAGATTCAACATTGCCCCCCCCCCCAAAAAAAAGCACATTCTCTCCTGTGAACTGTCAACAAATGCAAACCAAACCCAACAAGAACCACCCTGGTGAAAAGCAGTTTTTTGTAATCTCTCGTGTGGTTTTACACTTTGACAAGATGCAACAGAACTGCTTGGGGTTAATGAAAGTAACAATAGGCGGAGAAATAAGTAACAGTAACACTGGTATTGTAGCATAACAGCAAAATGCAGAAATCCAGTTATCGCTATTTTACATTAACTATAAAACATATCACAGCATAAGAATCATAATTTTCATGACAGTATGACACTTTTCAAAACACCAGTGATAGAAATGTGCTTCACAGTATGAATACAAACACACAGACACATAATTATCCACATGGTCAGATAATCATTCCAACATACTCACTTCAATACACGCAAATATAGATGTAAACTATGGGCCAAATAATGGGGGAAAGATTAAAGAAAAGATAGACTGTAAAAAAAGATAGTCAGTCATTTAAAACAAATCACAGATTGGGTTGACCTGATAGGCCGAGGAAGGCTGATCCAAAGCGACAGCCTCAAAAGCACGATCACCTCTAGTTTTAAAGAAAAAGGAACAATTAGGAGACCGTGATCAGATTATCTGAGAAGTCGGCTGCAGCGATAAGGTCTCAGTCATACTGATTTATAAGCAGGGGGCTGTCCATGTAGAGCTTTATATGTTAATAATAGCATTATTAAGGAGGATTCTGTATTTCACTGGGAGTAAGTGAAGGGAAGCAAGAATAGGTGTGATATGTGAGTGTCGGCTAGTTTTTGTCAGTCTCACTGCTCAGTACTACACTGACTAAACGACAGCCTAAGGAGGACTAAGAGACACAAGTATAAAATTAATTACTATACTCAAGGGAGGAGAAAATGAGTGAACTAAAAGTTCCAAATAATTAAATGACAGCAAAAGCTTTGATTTTTGCAATATTTCTTAAATGAAGGACGAAAGACCGGATGAGCTTACAGATGTGCGATTCAAAATTTAAATGTTGTTCAAAGATGAGTGTAAAAAAGATCACTCATAGTGATTAAAACTTATTTTTAATTTTCTTTTAGCTCACTCTTTTAACATCTGTCATCAACCCTGTTGGTCAGAATAATAAAAAATTGAGGCATGCTATCTAAAGCTAGCACCTAGCTAGTGACTACAGTTTAGCATTTAGCCTGATTAAAATCCTTGTTCAGTACAAGAGCCCAAAACTAAAATGCATGCCAAAATGCTTTGTGACTAGCTAATATAAGAGCCATGCAATGAAAGGACAGAGCCAAAAAGGAATACATGTTTTTATTCCATTTAATTTCTGTGTTTCCACTATGTGCTACCAGTGCTAACAGGTTACCCATTTGCAATTTTACACGGCTTATTCAGCTGGTTTAGGTGTTTTTCTACTTTTGAGTAATCAAAAACGAAATAATGCAGCTTCTGAAAGAAAACTCAGCTTTATTAGGCACTGGTGAATGTGATGAAAGAGTTTTGTTTTTCCCACACGCTCCATCCCACGAGTAAAAAAAAGTTAAAGTTAGCTGCTAGGTGAAGCCACGAAGACGTTTATCTGCCCAGTCTGGGTCGCTCTCTCTCCTGCTTCTCCTGGCCCTGATTGCAGAATGGCTTTTACAAGGAGCCATCTCTCGCCCTGGCAACTTTGTGTGACCTTGTGGGACTGAATAAGACTGTAAAATTGATTCAGCTCCCGTAATAAAAGAGCACACACATTATCAGCATTCTAATTATAATTAATACAGGCAGCAGCGGCAGACCCATTATTTACGATGGAGGCCCATGGTAAGCAAACACAATAATAATCTGCTTCATATTTTTATTGATATGTTGATGAATGGCTCTCTTTCACACAAAACACCAATGGAATGTTTCAGTGGCCGATCATACAAGTGCTGATTATTTCACTGCCAATTTCCTTCACCCCTGCTCACCTCCCGCCTCGCCTTTCCTTCAACCTCTCCTCTTCAGGCTTTCATTAGCCCTTTGTGTGTATCACCTTAAGTCCCTGACTCCAAACCTCATTACAGAGAGCTGGGTCAGGTGATAGAGTCGACTAACCTCAAGGAGGTGAATTACTGTCAGAAATAAACAGTCCAGCGGCAACATCACACAGATGTCCGCCTGCTTTTCAAAGAAATACCTGGCACATTGTTTGAAAAGAGACCTGTGTCTAAAGGAGTCTCAAGCAGCCAGAGATATTTCAAAAGATGTTGAATATTAAATTCTGTGTCAGTAATGGTTTCATTCTGCGGTTTTCAGTCGAGAGGCCAGACCACTATAAAGTTTTGGCTGATTTAATTTGTACAATAAAAAATTCTCATAAAAGGTCCCTCAGTGACTTTTAGACCCACTGACTGCACACGCCAGTGTTGTAACACTTCCTGAATCATGTGCAAAAATAAAAAATAAGAATAGCAACAGTAACAATATTTATTCTTCTTATTTGATTGCTTGTTGGCTTTATCTTTCAGCTCCAAAGCATCTGTGTTTAAATACAGTTCCAGTGGTAGAAAAAGCTTTTTATGCGAGGTTAAAATCCCCCCTTTTCTCAGTGGATTATATAGTAGTTACAGGATGGAGACTGTTGGCATAGAATAAGAGAATACTTCTATACTGAATAGTGTCTCAATATTTTCTATCCAGCGAATATCTGGTTTACTGAACACAAAGGACCCTACTGCCTCACAGTCAAAGTGTGTAAAATAAAAAGACAGCAACCTTCATATCTAGGTTATCCTTTATAATTAGGTGTCTATGTAGCTTATGCCATTTCCCCTGTTTGATAATTGTAGTCCATCCCTCCTAATTTTGCAGAGAGTCAGAAAAATGCTTATTTGTGCCTATCTTTCTTATTAATTCTCTTCACAAATCCTTGATTATTTTCCAATCCTTTCCTCTGATATCTCTGGCACTGTTTGTCTGTTTCACTCACTCCTCCACTGAGCAGTCTGCCTTCCTTCTCAATCGCCTGTTTTGTTTCCCGTTTTAATGAACAGTTGGATTCTTTTATTTCTCTACAAGTGCTGGATTTGCCTTATCACCCCCCGTCCCTTTGAGGGTTGCCAATTGGTTTTATCCATGGATGTATCATTTCTTAGGCTTCCTCTTTTTTTCTCCACAAAGAGAAAGAACCACTCCGTCAACAAGCCTCTCCGGAGCCAGAGATTAAAAACCTCAACATCACCTACCTTCCAGCGCTACTCCCAACTGGTTTGTGTAAAACTCAATTAAACTTGTCCCCACTGAATTTCACATTACAGTACATTAAAAGGAAATTCTTCAAGCGTGATGACAAAGCTCAAACCTAGCTTCAGAGCCGCTATTTAGGAGCTTTCCTAAACGCTCTAGTCTTCGGGGTTTTAGCCTCATGTCGGTGGAAAAGGCGCCAAAAGCACAAAGACAAAGAGAAGGTCTCTTTTGACTTGAGTGAAAAACAAACTTTATGATTTATTTATTTGCAGACACCCTGAAAGTCGCAGCCTCTGCTTGAGACGCTGCATACAAACGAGGTCTGAGTCTGTCAATTTAACTCCCGACAAAAGGCAAACTGCAGCCTTTTGATGATTAAAGGTAGCCGCGCTCACAAGTAAGCAGGGTGTAATGACGGTTGTCAGCCGTGTGACGTTAGCCATCTTTCCTAAATACAGATGTTAATCTTTGGTGTAGATTTTTGATCTGGATTTCAGAGACGCTGCAATTCAATAACAAATTATTCCGCCACCTTCGTGCGATCTGCCTGGGTGAAAAGGGAGTGTTCAGCCGAGCGTCGCGCTGACAGAAAGAAACATCGCAGGTCGATATGCGAGTTAACTTCACTCACGTGTGATTATATGCGCTTTCAACTACATGACTGCAAACCAGAGATTGAAACACAGGGGGAGGCGGATACCTGAGATGGTGTTCCTTTATGAATAGCATCTATTCTTTTGCAGTTTGTGTCCTCTTACTGAGTGTAGCATGGGAGCGGCGTGGTTTCCTACAAGGCAGAACGAGAAGGAGCTTGGCTTTGCTTCAGCCAGGTCGGCTTTACAAGAGGGGAATCTGGAGACAGATTCCACTTCACTCGTTCTCTTGTTCTTCCCCCATGTAGACGTCCCTCCCTGCAGCCCAAGAATTTAAGGGCGGCTTTGAACCCATCGCGCTGTTCTTCAACGTCGCAACATGCTCGTCTTCACCCCTCCCCCACTCGTCAGCAACCCAAAAGGTGTTTTCGTGCTGAGATTAGTGGATGAGGTGCAGTCTGTGTTTTGGGCCAAACATGCCCATCCTTTGACACAAAGGCGGACTCTGACTTCGACTGGGCTACAGACCAAGATCACGCTCCCTTGTCTCCTCCGCTTCCTCCTCAATCCTCTCCAACACATGACATGTGTCACCGCCACAGATCTGCACTGGACGATACGAGCAGTTCAAGGTCAGGGCAAATCCCCAAAGCAGAGAAAAGAGAGGGGTTGGGGGTTGGGGGGGGGATCTCATAGAACCCACCCCCTTTTTTTTATTCCCAGTGATGAACTATTTAAAAAGTTCATTTCTCCTAAATGCTTAGCATATTTCATGGTGCTATAATGTGAGCACTATAATGTGAAATCTCCATTAGCCAAAGATGGGCGCTGCAGTAATGCAATGGATATGTCAATTTTCTTGTTCTGGAAAAAAAAAAAAAGGAAGTTTTGTAGGGATTTAAAACCCATGTAATATTCATATTTTCTATTTCAGAGCACAATAGGCGGCAAGGAACTAAAGTGATTATACATAGCCAGAGTCAAACTCTGGAGCCGTTATCTATTATGGTTTAATAAATCAACAGGGACAGAGCAGGGTGGACAAATATCCTGGTAACATTTTGCTGCCTTCTCCTCAACCAAATGTGTCTGATGAGATGAAAAATGGGATAAGAAATACTGAAATAAAGAAGTGTTTTCCATGGAATTACACGAGTGGGGACGTCCACAGATCTTGCATTTTCATGCATCAGTTTTGTGAATCTGCACTCGCAGGTCTCGAGCGACAAAACTTCAATTAACTCCAAGCTACACCAGTGACAAAATATTATTCAGTCCAAAATGCATTTCTGAGGCCAGGTTAACTCAGACAGGAAGGGAAAAGGGGCCACCGTGTAATTATTTGGTACTTACAATGTCCTACACTTCAGATTTGTGAGGATGGCGAGCAGAAAATCTGTTTACTATGGAGCCGAGTTGCTCACTCTCTTCTGTGAAGCCTTTGAATAATTCATGGTGAGAGCCATAGGCATATGCGGTGGAAAAGTGTTAGAGAATATCACACCAAAGATGGCATCCTCCATTATGTGCACTGTGCCCGGCGTGCCCACAGACCTCACATAATGTAATTGGATAAAAGTCAGATGCTGCATATTGAGAAGCTACATAAGGCAGTGATATTCTTCAGAGCCTCTGAAAAGTGCTAATTGACTCAAAAAGCAGCTACAGGAAAAGGACTGCATGCCTTATTGTCTTCATATATTTATCTCCAGCACCTCATTACTTTTTCGTGCAGTTACAAGAAATAAGTGGAATAAATTTACTTAGTACAGCTTGTGTTCAAAAAGCATGACCTCTCCCAAATAGAACAAGAGAGGGGGGCGAAGAACAACAAGTCTTAATTTAAAGTGTCATTATTCCGACTTGGTCCAGCAAAGATGTTTTTGTTGTCATTTTACTTCTGTTGACAACTCGTCTCTTCGTGATGTTAGCGACTGAGACGATGTGACATGTGTTTTACATATCAAAACTGCCAAGCCTTTCATTTAAAGAGGCTTCATCTTCACTGACAACATGTTTATTGACAGGTAAAGCCCCAGAGATTAGACATGCCGGTCTAATTAGTCTCTCCCTCCGCTCCTGTATTTACACAGCTGAAGCCCCCTAGAGAGGAAGGTTGATCAGACAAAAACCAGCCAACCAGTGGTCAAAGTAGTATTCAGATCTTTTATCTGACTAAAAGTACCACTGCTGCACTGCAAAAGCTACTTTGGGTTGCTCCCTTATTCACAAGGGGTCACCACGGGACAGCAGGTAGCTCCACATGTTTTGATTTGGCAGATGCCCTTCCTGACACAACCTCAAAAGGATTTTGTATCTCCTCCTGGAATCAAACTGTGGATCTTTTCAAACTCAGCCCGTGCAAAAAATACATAACAATACTTGAACTTCATCGTCAGTTCAGCGCCTGTGAATCTTGATTTTTGCTGGTGCTGTACAACAAGGTAGAATTTGAAATAAACTCCCGGGTATTTAACAGCGTTGGGGAGAAGCCAGCTTAGATAATACTTGACAGCAATACTTGACAACCCTGCAATCCAACCAAAAACACTTGGAGACTTGTTTTTAATTGAAACCTGGTTCCTCTGATGGGAGACCAGTTATGGTAGCTGCCTTCCAAAGTTTCACAACCCAAGCAGAAACACACGTCGTTAGATGTTTTAGGCATTTCAAGAACATATCAATTTGGATTCCATTCTAAAGTAAAAAATGTAGCAAAACTTGTAATATTTTCAAATGTTTGGCGTATCGACAACAAATCAAAACCATTGCTTGAATGATTACTGGCTAAGCCACTAACTGAATTGTTTCATTTGAACAATATGCTTGAACACATTTTTTATATGTAGTCAGGTAGACATGTCAGGTACAATGAAACAGAAATATTGGATTGGAATATAAGTGCGAGTACCTTAAATCTGTATGTTAGTACAGCACTTGAGTAAATCCAGCACAGAAGCTAACGCTGAAGAGGAAGAGGGGACGATGATGGATGCAGCAGCCATGTAACTGTAGAAAGGAGTCGGTGGGCAGGCTTGCTTAATTCGTGACATGAAATATTACCTGCAGCGTTCGACAGAGCGGACCCGCTTGGATGGCGGGAGAGATAGCATCCATCCTTTCAGTATAAGAAACAAACAAACAAACAAAAGCTCCAAGACCTCTGACCCGACAAAGGAAGTACAACTGATAAGTTAGTAGCAATTTCTCCCTCTTCTCCTGCTCCTCTCGCTTTTCTTTGAATAGCATTTCTCTGCCTTTGGCCCCAGTTTCACCTTGCTACGCCTGTGCCCTTCTATTAAAGGTGGTAATGGCTGCCAACTTCCCTCAGGCCTTCTTTTTAATATTTGTCACTCATGAAAGAAAAGGGGGGATTGGGAGATGATAAATCTTACTTTTGCCAGCTAAGGGCTTCTATCTCAGAAACAGAATAAAATCCAGTCCCAAAACACTGCTGTGCGCATTAGGAAGCTGTGGGTTTAAGCCTTGTCCGCCATGATCAAACTAGGATTTATGAAGCATCATAACTCCCGACAACATCCAGCGGCTTATTAATTTTATATATTTCTGTCCATTCCCTGATATTCCCAGCCTTGACAGTCACTCAAGATAAGCCAAAAGCGTTCTGACAGGATGGAGTGTGTGTATATTTTTCACTGTTCTGCCCGCTCCCCCTCCAGTTGAATAGCTTTAGTAGAAACCTTGAGGCTGCTGTGATGTGATTCGTCTCTGTTTTTTGTCTTCACTTGCAACCTTCCCATTTGTAAGGGCCCTTAAATCAGCCTTGCACTCTGCTGAGCCATGAGAAAGGGCCTGGCAGAGACGGGGAGGGAGGCGGGTGAAGCGGATTTTTGTGCACGCGTACGGGTTTTAACGTATGTTTACGCACACGCAAAGAAGGTGGGAGGGAGAGAAGGAGGCGACCGGCTCCACCAGAGTATCACACGTGTGGTTGAATTTTAATCAAAACACTCACTAATCACCATTTACAGGCCGTCTATATAAAGGCCTGTTCTCCGATATGAGAGGGCAACATGCTGATAGGGTTTAATTTAACTGGAGTCTAGGTCGGAGGCTTGATTTAATGCGACCCACAGGAAAACTGAGCAGGAGGGAGAGAGAGACAGGAATGGTAGCTCTTTGTGCAATGATCACATAAGTTCACATCAATAAAGCCCCAACCCATTACCAGAAACACTACATGAAAGAGGAGGGGCCCACGGTGGGCACTGGCTGCTCGTCACATACTGTAACGACAGAACTGGCTCCAACTCTCCTGACAGCTGCTTCACTTTTCTGACGAGCTACGCAGAAGAATCGGGGGCAGGATCTCAACAGGCTGTGTTGAGATATAACTCCTTTAACCTCCTGAACCCTCATTTCCCTGTTAAATTTTGCCCTAAATTAGAAGAGGGCACATTCTGCCGTAACATGCATTTGTGCATGTTTGTTCCAACAACTATTTAAAGCCACATGATGTTCGTTTTATTTGAATTATTCCCTGGCAGGTGTTGGCAAACGAACGAAACGTTAAGACATTTCTTTACCTATAAATCTTCAAATGTGAGATCGGCGTCATCCTTTGGACAATAATTATTAACAACGCCTTCCATTATGTATGTGGTGGTTGTCATCTTTTTTAGGTTCGCATTTTGATATGATAAACCCGCAAGTCAACACGAAATCTTGTGAACAACCCTGTTTATTGCAGTTGTTCTCAAACACTGACGGGGTCTCAAATATGCCACCAATCTGGTTGGAACTATGTTGAATCAATATGACTTTTTAGTGAGGAATAAACAAATAGTTTGCTAATGCTTGGCTCTATTTCACAAAAATTCAACTAGTATCCTTTTTTATTGGTAATATCTGCTTTTGAAGCGGGGGAGGCCCCCCCCAAAAAAGTTTGAGTACCACTGCGTTTCAGACTGATTAAAAAAACACCCTCTTTCCTCCTCGTTAAGGGTTTATCATCAGTAGGTTTCTTGTGCTTGTTAAAAAGCAAAAAATAGATTAACATTTTTTCATATCAAATGTAATGCAATCATTAACACTTAATTACTGTGAAAATAAATAAATAAAATAAGTAAATCCAGATGTCTCTGCATGTGTTCTGTGGTGTGGGAGAATCACACATTATCACTATTCATGTCTGGTGATGGGGTTGCTGCAGGTCACTTCCAATTTATTCCAAGCAGCTGAAGAAGTTATATTTCGCCTTGCTCGAGGACACTCTGGAGAAGTAACTAAAAGAATTAACAAAACAATGTTCTCATTCATTTACTCAAACTGCTCAAGATCTGAAACAAACTTTCTTCTGAAGCCAGAAGCTACCCGCTAATTCTCTAAGCCTCTGTTGCTTGTGCTCTGGCTACGACCCTGACCAAGCTAACTAGCCACAGTGGCTATCACACCCACCAGTGTCTGACTAAGACCCTAGCATGCACTAGCCAGCTACAGCCCCGGTGACTGAAGCACACAGTGGTGAGGAGGCAGGCAGGATGTAATCTCCAGGAGCTGTTGATACAGGGAAACACACAAGGTTCGGGTCAAAGGGATTAAAATGGTGGAGGTGCTGGCTGTATGAAGAAGAGGGGCTGCGAAATAGTGGCGGGAGCAGCGGGCGAGCCACCCCATAACAGAGAGGAGTGGGGAGATTACAGGGAAAATGGCGCAAGGGGGATTCCTGCAAGGAGAAGGGAAGCAGTGACTCCAAATGGCATTGGAACACAGCATTAGCGGCCGCTATTCAACAGTATGCAGGCTTAGCGGGCTCAGGGCATCGGGAGAGAGGTGGTCGTGTTGATGGCGAGTTTCTGTAGGTGACAGGTGCGAGGAAGTCATCTTCACAGCTCCACTTGAAGACTTTCTCTCATACTGCTCAGTCACCCCCTCTGTGACTGTGACTGTCTAAACATTGTCAATGCCAGAAACAAAAAGAGAAAAAAAGAAAAATCAAATCTTTAAACAAAGGAGGCCAGCTCTGCGGGGTGATATTGCACGAGGAGAGTTTTAACTGAGCCCTTCATGCCTATGCAAACCGCACATGGTTTGGATAGAGTTCCATCAACAAAACATGTCAATCACCCCTCCGTGAAAAAGGGAGAGATACGAGACTGAAACCTATCTCGCACAGACCCAAATACTGTAGTCACGTCTTCCATTTCATAGTGTGTGGGAGAGCGGGGGTTCAAAAAAAAAAAAAAATCTTACATCGCTCATTTTTTTTCTCCTCAATCCAGCTATCCAAGGGCTCAGATTCCAGTTACATTTCACATTGAATAGACTTGTGTTTCCAGCAGTCTAGCCCTCTTCTAGTATGCTGGCTAGTGGAGCGATGACAGATTGGTTTCCACTCACTGCATGGGGGAGCACAATGGAGTGGCTTTGACAGAGTTAAGAGAAACAGTGCATCAGCACCCCCCCCAACAATCTCTCTTTTTCCTCACACGCACACGCACACACACACACACACACACACACACACTCACACACGCCTTTCTCTTCCACTCTCTCTCCATTTCTTCTTTCTCCCTCTCTCTCTTCCCTGGGGCTTAGAGAATGGATGGCCCTGTCTGACCTGGACGACACTGATGTCTAGTCCTCTACACTACTGTACCTACAGCATGGCTGTCTGCCCGCTCGCCTCTCTGTCCACTCTTTCTCGCTTTTACACACATACACGGCGAACAGGGGCACCCATCTCTGTCACACGGCGCCGACAGGCAGAGGTCAGTAGAGCTCAGGTACTAAAGCAGCCTGGAGGAGGTAGGGATTTGCTCATAAGTGGCCAGTATCGCTGTCACGCTGAAGAAACAACAAGTACAACAGCCTTAAAAATGTAAAAATTGGAACTATAATTGTAAGAAAAAAGAAATAGAGAACAATGCTAAATGAGTTTTGAAGGACCTACCGCCATATCAGAAGCTGGGAATTATTTTCATCTTGGACGATTCTGGATTACGGCCTACACAAAGTGAGTGG
The DNA here is from genome assembly GCF_900408965.1 of Simochromis diagramma. Classification (NCBI taxonomy): domain Eukaryota; kingdom Metazoa; phylum Chordata; class Actinopteri; order Cichliformes; family Cichlidae; genus Simochromis; species Simochromis diagramma. Next base: position 11,285,509 of record NW_024387423.1, on the reverse strand, counting down.
CAAATCATAGTGTCATGTGTGGGTGGTTTCATGAAGAAGAGCAGAGTTTATGCCCATCACTAGCATTCAATTAATATTTGCCTTTTGAGGTAACCTTAACCCTACCCTCACCTAACCCTGACTATCCTTAACCAGAGACTGTAACTTCACTGGTGTCCACTTTTACTAAAGAGAAAAAATACTGAAGAAACAGCCCTTGCTTGAGACACTCAGCAGATTTAATATCAGCTCAATATCTCTAAATTTGCACTAACGCTACTAGAAAGGGGATTTTTTTTCAGCATGTACGCACTGGACATGTTACAGAGCAAGAGAAACTTGTTATCTGGTTAAAGTCTGACAGCTAAAACTGCACGATTAAGGTTTGGAAAGGGAACGATTTGTGCCACAGGAGTTCAGTCTCTGTTGGTAAAGACAATCTCAATTCTTCTCTGACCGCAGAAACTCTCCATGTGAACTGTACTCAATGACCAAACACAACTTTGATTGCCAAATAAAGATAAAACGCTGACAATGTGATCAAGTATGGCATTGATAGACTGTTGATGTCAATGTCCTCACCCATGGCATTAAACTTTTAGCTCAGACACTTGATCGCATGATAAAATAACCCACAGATAGGGGGCTAATACTGCAGGAGCCTTGCAGTTGCATTCCTCTGCAACAAGAAAAAAAAAAATACTGTGATATCCCACTGATACGCTGCTCTAAAGACTATGGGACCATGTTTTGTTTTTTTTCTCAGTCAGGTGGATGTGCAATCAATAAAATGGATTAGCTGCAAAGGTATGTACAAAGGTTATCACCGAGCTCTCCTGCATGAACACAGTGGCGACCCCACAAAACAATTTTGTAATGTCTCATGCTATTTCTTCAGAGGAAATCTGATTATGTTTTGCCCAAGCTAAAAATTGATTTGCAGGGGAGTATACATTATCAAAGGAAAAATGGCTCCTGCAGCACCGGGCCTTATGGCTTGACTGAATTGTTATTTCTAACGCTGTTTTATACGCCGACTGTATCACTGTAACACAGTCAGCGTTGCACACTTCCTTTTCTTTCTCAATAATAACTTTTCTTTCCCCGTCATGTGCCTCTTTCCTTCTCTGTGTGCTTTTTTTGTTCATAGCATGATCGTCTCCTCGCTCCCTTGGCACTTCAGAGTTTCACCCTGACTCATTTTCACTTGTTTAGTTCCACTCGCTGCGGTCCTGTGTCAACCCTCACACAGACTTTAACCAGGTGGCTTTCCATCACGCTGACTGACGATCTGAACACCCTTCCACCCAAGTGATTCCTCTATCTCTGTCCCTCCATCTCACTTTCTCTCTCTCTCTCTCTCTCTCTCTCTCACACACACATACAATGTGACCCCCCTTAAGTCTGATGAAACAACCCTCTCTGCCCATCTCCAAAAAAAAGAGAAGAAACTGTGTGGAGGAGCAGAAAGGCGCCTCACTCCAGCTCTCAGCTTTTGTCTCCGATTATCCCTGCACACACACACACACACACACACACACACTCCACCTCTCATCCTGCTCCTGGATCTTGTGTGTGTATGTGTGTTTAAGGTGGTGGTGGGGGGGGGACGACTCTGACCAATGGCATCCAACAGCAGGGCTTTATCCTGAAGCACACTGACAATGCTTTTCACACCTACTTACCACAGCAGAGATGGAGGTGGCGGGCTGGATCATGCCCAGGCCTAAAAGCAGGCTAAGGGCTTTTAGAAGACACACAGAATAGACTCTTTAATTACTGACTCAAGATCCCGCAGTAGATTAAAAAAAAAAAAAGAAAAAGAAAAACCCTCACAGAGGCTTATTTTCATATCTGCAGAATTTTTCAATGAATATAAAAACGGTCATTGATTATGCCGTTAAGGGAGGGACGTTAAGCAGGGAAATATAAAGTACATATAATCACATTAGCTTGCGGTGATTAATGTAATAAAATGTGATCTTTTTTTCCCCATCTGTATTGAACACATTCAATACTGAGGAGACATGCTGCAAATACTAAGAAGCAGCTTCCTTAATATCCACTTAACTAGCTCTGTGTGCAAAGACATCTGCGAAAGCACCGCAGATAACTCAAGGAACGTACTTGGCCTGATAGGAAGAGGAATGACGGGGGGGGGGCAAAATCCTAAATAATGACTCATGTGTTCTTTTGATGCTCATACTTGCATTACTTGGAGCACAAACGATTGTGTGTGTGTGTGTGTGTGTGTGTGTGTGTGTGTGTGTGTGTGTGTGTGTGTGTCTTCCATCCCAGGGACACAATCCTTCCTACGTGATCAATACCAAAGCATTTCTGTTCATTGATTATATAATTATACAGAAATTAAATCTGTGACGCGCTCTCATGTAGCACCACTAGCTAATATAGCCAGCAGATGAGACTGAGAGGAGGGAAGAAGAGGCTTTCTCTCTACTTACTATTTTTTTCCCTTTTTTTTTTTTTTAAAAAGCACGGTGCTTAAAGCGAGCTCGGTGTAGTCCAGGTACTTCACTCAGATGATTATAATGCCACGAGGGTGCAATACATCACTCTTATTAGCCACACTGGAGCACAATGGTATCATAATTAATGGTCGCAGCAGGATTGAACGCTGCCCTGACATGGAAAAGTGGGCCTACTTAAGCTCTACAAGGCATTTAAATATGCAGAGTGAATGGCACAACCCAAACCCTCCTGCTCTAAGGACAGCCCACGCTCATTAGCCTGACACCCTCCGTGGCATTGATACAAGGACGACTGGCTAAACTCTCAGGCAGGCGCACGCGTGCGCACGCACACACAAAACAAGAAATCACAAGCACACATACACAAACACAAAATGTGCAGCGACTACAGTGACAAAATGTTAAACAGCGAGACATGACTAGAACAATCTTGTCCCTCATCAGTGCCCATCACTTCTTTTACATTTCCCCCCTTGCATTGTTGTTTTTGTCTCAAGGCTTAGTCTGCACTGAATGCAGATGGACATATATGTGTCAGCAGCCATTATGTGAATTTTCGGTAATGGCGTTTGGTCTGCTTTTGTGTGTGTGTGTGTGTGTGTGTTTGTAGCGAATGTGCATGCTGTAGCAGAGTGTGTTGTCTGGTGCTTGTGCTATACTGTCTAGCATGGGCAAAACTGCCTGCTCGGTGGGAGAACAATGCACATAAAAGGCTGTCGGAGGAAGCGTCTGGAGCTGACGTCTTTCACGTGGCTCTGAATGGAGCAGCGGTGGGAAGTGGCCGTGTGTGCGTGCGTGTACTTTATATGCTTACGACTGAGACGGAAGAAAAAAATCACAGAGAAAACGCCCTCTTCAATATGTCTCCTGACTATGTTTGTAAAATATGAGACAAGAGAAAATAATAAAGAGTATGCGTTCCTGTCTCAGTCATGTGCGATGACATGTGCATGAATGCCTCCTAAAAGCAGGTGTGGGATGTTAAGTCCTCTCAGATTGGTGTATGATTTGGATTTTCCACTCCTCCTCTCCTCTTCCTATCCTGTTCGTAAAACCCGCCACATAACTTCTCCTAAAAGAAGAAGGGAAAAAAAACCCCAAAGACAGTGTAGACGCCACTCAGGAGCTGCCGCGTGCCTAAAACCAGCAGCTCCTCTCCACACGGCTCACTCCAGCCTGACCGTACCGAGTTATCGCGTGGCTCAGTGCAATCAATTATTGCTGCAGTGGAATCATTAATAATTTCCTAATGAAAACGATTCTGTTGATCTCTGTTGTCTTTTAATTAAACATAATTAGTCGGCTGCTCGGAGCTGTGGTGGGGACTCCTTTAGGGTACAATTTTGTTTTAATACACTGATAATGGAATTTTTACATTGTGTCAGTTGTTTAGTTATTATTCAGTCACACTATTTCGCTATGTTCCTAGATAACAGATAATAACCCTCGCACCTTCTATTCGCTGCAGTCATTTTGAAATAGGAGGGTCGAAATGAACAATTAAATTTTGAACTGTAAGAGTCCTCTCCTCTCACTGTTTCATGGCGCACGCTGCCAGGATGCAGTGCGCGAAACGCTGCAAGTTTGACGCCTTCATTTCACAGGGGGGAAAAACTCAAAATGTCTTTGCATTTTTCTTTTCTTTTCTTTTTTTTTTAGAGAAAGTCTGATAGATACTACATCTGTCCTGTCAGGTCACGCAAGTTCACCATATTGCCTCAGCGGTCTGCTGCTCTGGATCAGTGGAAAGAGCAAATGAAGGCATAAAAAAGGATCTGATTGTGAGGACTTAGAGAATCTGAAATGACACAAAGACGCAGAGATTTAGCTAATTCCGCACCGTCCGAGCTTATGTAAAACGGCCTAGTTACACTGGTCAATTTCTACACGAACAATGTGGCCAAGTTGCTCTGGAGACTTATTGGACATGCTGTATCTGAATGTGGTCTGGCTTAAGAGGCTTACATTCCAAAAGTTTCGGTGACCTCTGAATAATGCCACGTAATGTGGTCACGTTAACTGTGTATAGTTTCACCTGGCTTACCGTAGATATCAGGTATAAGCGCAATTGAGGTTCAAAGCAAGGATGAACCGAATCATCGTGCGTGGCACCTCACTCCTAAAAAATGTCGTGTTTTTATTCAAATTGATTTATTGTTATTTGTAAGTTCAGATATGACTGTGTCTGATTGAACTTGGATGCCCTGCAGCAGAGGAAAGGCCTCACATAATGGGAACATAGTATGATTAAAATATGCCTGAATTATTTACCATACGCATGGGCACTGAAGTACACCTATCTGCTGCTGTAAGGGTTAAATGTGATCAAAAAGTCCCCCTACAAGAGGAGCATTTATTCCTGTTTGGGTAACATTTGTGGAAAAACTACGCTTTAACAATAAAAATAAAAAATTGAATGTATTCATGACTTCCTTAACCTCAGGGCAGAGGGGTCAAAAAGTTCTGAGAGGTGACTAAAGTGAGGAAATACAGCACAACACCTTATCATTAAGAAAGCTGTTTGACAGCATAAGCACATCGGTGGTCACGCTGGCTCTCTGAGCAGCTGCTGAAATCCACAATCAGGCGGGTTTGCGACATCTGAACCCCATCGCTAACACGTTCAGCCGAGAGACGTTGGACGATGAAAAGAAATCATAATGTGTCTGAATTTGTTTTCTCTGTTAAATCTCTCCCACTTTCCAGCTGCATTGTTTATCAATCTGTTGTTTATCTGTACAGAAAATTCTCCCCTGTCTCCCCTCCCTCCCTCCTGTCTGTCATTCGCTCCGTCTCCTCATTCTCCGGCGTTACTGTAACATATAATTACTCTGCAGACTTGCTGCCTGTTTCTATAACTTCGGCGGTTCAAAGAAACTGTCGGAGTGTGGAGGAGAGCATTGTGGGAGTTCCAGGTGGATTTCTCGATAATGAGTTAGCGCAGTAGTAGGAATTGAGAGTTTTAGTAATGGCTGGCTGCTAAGGCTCTTCCTGGGAGTTTAATGTAAAACAAACAGGGCCATGCTGACAGCCTGGGAAAAACAGATATTGCACTTTTTCCCGCTTCCACTTCAGGGCTCGTGCTGTTCTCTCATTTTGAGGAAGGGGAATTCGAAGAAGAATTTATATTCATGAAACGAATGCGAATCTTAATTGGAGACATTTTAAATGACTCAAATATTACTCATGGTCTTCCACTTGTTTTTTCCCCGCATTTTTTAAATATTCATGCTTTTCTGCTCGTCTCGATTAAGTGATACAGACGTGCAAACAGAGGACAGGGAAAACATCATTTTGCTATAGCAACAGGAATTGCAGCATCTCAAAAACTGGGTCGAATATGTGACATTATAAGGTAAGTGTTTCTTGGTGCTGATGACCAGGGGCGCCCTGTGGGGGGACCTGACTATGCCATCCTGCTGCTTGTTACACACTCCAGTGCATGTATTATACATAACACATTGCAGGGCTACAACTCTCAGAGGAATCATTTTTGCTGAATCCAGTCCTCCCTCGCTCTGCACATATCCCCCACGCCCCCACACACACTTCCTGACAAGTTTCGGGGATAGAGGATGAGCATTTGTACAAAAAAAATAAAATAAAATAAGCAATGCAGAAATCATAGGACAGAGCGTCCAGCACTAAGCTACAGCCACTCAAACCAATCACCATCCCTTACTTAGAGATACTCCCCCATAGATTCACACTGGCAAGCATCCAAAGTGAACTGCTACTATCTTTGCATGCAGCCATAAAGAAAGCCGAGACCACTGAAACGTGAGCCAAAGCATATTCTGCAAGCATACTGTGTATTGAGATATTCACTGTTTTCCATAAATAACGCATCTCAGGGAGCAACGAAACAGCCAACAGACGGGAAACACAGCACAGGGGTGAAGATATAAACAATCTGGGCCTCAGCTTTTCAAGGTGGGAAGAAAGTTCTTGCCGGACTCCGAGAAGCCTTTTTTTCCCCCTTTAGTCGGTCCGCGCCAGCGTCAATGTGATAAACACAATTCCAGCACGGCTTCAAAAAAGAAACGACAGGCGAAAAAAAAAGAAAGGAAAAAAAGACCAAATTCAATATTAAATTTGACAAAGATTTGACATTCCGGCACGCCGGCACTCCATTTCAATGTCACCTCCAGAGGGTGCGCACACATGCAGATTGGAATATTTGAAGGAAAGCGATGAAGAAGAATGAGCAGCATAAATCGAGTCACAGTCTGGACGTAAGAGTCAAACGGCCGCGCGGCATCAAACGCTTCATCACTTTCTCAACTTCCTCCCAAGTCCAGGTGGAGAAAAAAAAAGGTTGCCAGGAGCAAAAATGTGGAACAATTTTTTTTCTTTCTTTGGAAGAGAAAAAGCGAGAGAAACGGACACCCGACCCAATTTATGCAACTCGCTTTGGGTAAAGTTGCTGCAGACCAGTTCGAGTCAAGTGTGGAATAGCGCAGGCTGGATTTAGGTTTGAATCTTTGAAGTGCGCTAAAAGTTTGTTTCAAAGTCCAACACGTTGATCGCGTTCCTCCACAAGAGGTGACGAAATTTGTTTTGAGCCGAGTAATCGACTTACTGATTCTCTGAGGTGACAAGAGATATTTAACTCTGAGAATTGAATTAATTCTTTGTATTCAACATCCCCCCTATTATCGCTTATTATCAGTGGCAAGCATGTGCTGATGCTTGTGGAGGATTTAGAGTAATGAACTTATACAAGCAGAGCACAAGAGCGACTCACACAAGGGGTCGTCTGGAGATGTTATTGTGTTTTAATTTAATAAGGTCAAGTTGGAAGCGACAAACAAAGGCGCTCCCAGCTGAGGTGGCGATGATGCCGTGTGTGATGTTATCGCCAGGATACATGTATGAAGAGTGGCAGAGGAAATTCTCAAGAAGAAAAAAAAAGAAGAAGTGAGAAATCCTGTTATTGCCCTTCTTTTTGTTTCATACAGTCACTCTGTGAGCAAAAAGATTAGAAGATTTTAAAGAAGTGCATAATCTTCTTTAACAGCTTATCAAAACTTTAATGATTTGGTGATAAAGAGCACAAAGTTAAGTAGCCGGTTAAGAGGATAACTCCCCAGTGCAGTCTAGTGATTAGTAGATGAGAATTGGGAGACCGAAAATCCGGGTTGCAAATCCCACTCCTGCCACTTATTCACTTTGAGGGAGAAGAAGCTCCATTTCAGCTTTGGGGGTATTGTCACGGGGTAATCATTTTTGAAAAGTGATAAATAGAGGCCCCCCCTACCCACCCCTTCGGAAGCCCAAACACATCTTTATTTACGTATTTATTTCGCCGTGTCTCTTTGGTTAACACCCGTCAAGACCCAATTATAGCTGCAGAAGCCATGCGCTTTCATGAGGAGTGAAGCTCCACACTTTAGTGTCAGTGCTGTGTACAGTGCGAGCATCTTCTCATGCAATCTGCAACAAACCCAGCTCTCCACAGATCAGTTTGCGGGGCTCCTTTAATGAGGCCCTGCTGGACACAATGCAGGGGATTGAGGAGTTTATCGTCGTGACAGTGGGTCGTGGGTTTTTGGTGGGGGGGGGGTTGCATGCTTTGGATTACTTTTGTATAACTAACATGGATTTTCTGACAGATAGCAGTGCTTTTCCTTTTTCTTTTCCTCAACACATGTTTACAGAAATCCACTTCTCATTGGGAAGTTGTATGAATGCAGCTGATTTATTAAAAGATGTACGACTAAAGCTTCGCCGAATTAGCCGAGAAGAACAAATGAAGCAAAGTGGCAAACACATCTCCACTCGTGCTTTTCCTCGCTATCTACCCCGAGATAGGGATTCACTTAGTATAAAAGAGTGTGGGGAGGAAAGGGGGGGGGGCATTAATTACCTTGTGAAATCTAAAGACCATTAACTTTGTGTGTCAAGTGATGTTTCTCAGTTCCCAATCAGAGTTTTAGAGATATAAACGACTCTTTGGATGAGGAAAACAGATATGGAGCGAGAGCGCGCCTTTCTGTGTGTCCTCGTGGGCTGTGTAGATGCAATTATTTGTGCTTGTTTGTGACTTTGCGAAGAAGAAGAGAAGGAAAGAGAGGAGGAAAAAGTAAAAGAATGACAGAGGGAGAGAGACAGGCAGAGGAGGAGTGGATGGAGGATTGTGGCGTGGTGTGCTGCGCTGCAGAGAGATAACAGGATGCCGGCGCGGCTTGCTTACCTTTGCTGTACACCACACAGTTGTTTTTGTTGTCTTCCGCTCCCTGCCAAGTCACATCCAGCAGCCACCTGGGGCCGGCGCTCAACACCACCGGGACCGTGCTCTTCGTCTTCTGGTCGAGGACAGATAACAAACACTAATCATTTGCTTATTTTGGTGATTAAAGAAACATTAATAACCTCTGAGTTACGCTCTTCCGCTGCACTGAATGACCATAAAGAGGCAATTTCAGAAACTATACAGCGTGCAACTCAAGTCCAGCACAATCCTTTTTTTCTTTTTTTTCCCTACACTGCTGAGAAAATGTGAAATCAGGGCAGTTTTTATGAGTGTATGTGTGTGTGCGAGATGGCCAACAGACAAATGCAGTGCTTGGTGTGATGGCAAATGGGTGCAAGAGCTCGCACTGTATCTGTTTCATCCAGGATTCAACCCGGAGATCCAGAAACAGATCCACTAGATTAAATAAAACATCTCACGTGTCTGGGAATCATAAAAAAATGAAAGGAAGAAAGGAAAAAAAAAGGACGGTGACTTTCAGAGAGAAGGAAGCAAGTGTTCGGCGGTGAACTTTGGGCGCATTGTGCCTCGCTATCACCAGGATCTCACTATTTCCTGAAACAAGCAGGGAAGAATTTAAAGAATCAGTATCCATTTCAAAGGCCGATTGAGGTCAGAGTTTTTATAATATACCGGGAAATTATTCCAAATGTGTAAGGTCATTTTTCTTCTTGGTCAGAGGTCAAACGTGGGGTTTCATTCCACTGAAAGAATCAGAAATAAATAAATAAAACAGAGTGAGATAGAGAGCTACACCCTCTATAATAGATTCACATGCTGCGCTGTCACCACATTCGCCTGCGCTGTTCATCCTCACATGATTTTCTAGTCTGTTTTATTTTATGCTGGTTCTCCTTTTCTTTTGCTTCTTGTAAAGCGATGCGTTGGTGGCGTCGTGCATATGTTGTGTGTGTATGGAGGTGGTGGAGGGGCTGTTGCAACATCTCAGGCAGCTGGGTACAGTAGCCTATTACTCAAAGGCAGAATGTCACTATTTTAAGGCCATTTCTTTTGAACCCCGGGGCCTCCCCTTCATTAGGAGCCTACAGAAAACAGTTTAGCTAAGAGAAAATAGGTTGGGCTGCAATCTCGACACTTCATTTCTTTTTCCCCATCTGAGGCGGCCGGTGACAGGACACTGTCCATCTGCCTAATGCAAAAGCAAAATACCAGCCCTCTCGCGCACTTTTCACTTATTTCTCCCCCGCAAGAGGCAGCAACCTTCAAGGATAAATGCAAATGTCACTTGAGCATGTTAAAGGTCTGAATTGGCACAGATATGCACAAGAGATGAGCACTGTGCTCCGGCAGTGTGTCTGCATGCCCCCTCCTCCTCCTCCTACTCGTCCACCCGCCCATTTCTCTTTCCATGAACTCATCTAGTCAGAGGCTGGAGGACATGGATTTCTATTTATTTATTTATTTTTTTTTTTTAGAGAGAGAGCATTATTTACAAATGGCAAATACATCTCAGAGAGAGCTGATAGGAATCTGTTTGGATCTTGTCTGCAAAATGACGAAGACAAACGCAGACACTCAATAGAGACAGATTTCGAAATAGTCCCTCTCTCTTTATATATATAGCTTCGCACATTGGCAAACTACACCGGCAAAACTGATCAAACACAGACAGCAAATTGTGTCTGTTGATATTCTTATTCCTTCTCCTGGCATCTCCTTATCCCGTCCTGGCAGCAGATGAGAGAGAGAGACAGAGAGAGGGAGAGAGAGAGGACCTCTGTAATTTAAGTCGTCCGCAATTTCACATTTCAAATTAGCCTCACAATAAAGTCTTCTATCTGGCTAACCTGAAAATCTCACACCCCTGTCAAAGGAGCAGAGCAGACCAGGCCGATTGTTGCTAGGACGACTATCTGAAATGGAAATCAGATTAACCCTTTCTCAGATCTCCAGACTGGAGCCATCTCTTATTCAGCAGCGAGAGGCCTCTCTGCCATCCTCCTGCACCTCTGGGAATTCATGATATTCCAGCTGCTCTTAATGTAGCCAGCAGAGACAAAGCGGCCATATTAACGACACATCTTCCCATGTTACGTTAGAAATACCATCACAATTTGTTAAGACTTGTGGCAGTAATCGCAATTGTTCCTCTGGTTCCCGCTGTAATAGAAACTTACGATGCATTAGCTTTGATTTAATTGTCCCTGTCAACTATTCGCTTTGGTTCCCCTTTTTCTTGCAAAGTGAGCAGCAACAAGCACCTGACAGCCAGTCTCAGTGCAGATTTACATAAAGCATCTATAGTGACAATATGCGCTTTGTAAGCAGCCTGCGTGTAGCAACCCCCGCAAAGACAAAGAAGCGCACAAGAACGACCGCACGCACAACAAATTTAGGATTAAGACACAGCGGCGTCACCGCAGCGAGGAGCGTCTCTGCAAATGCAAATGAAAACATTGGTACAACTGGATCAGTTGGCCTAAGTGGCCGAGGCCAGAAGAGGGAAAAAAAACACGCAGATTGACAGGCAGAAAATTGCGATTTTCCCTCGAGCTAGGGACTCAGAGATGGACTGGCTGTACGGAAACAAACTCCTCTCAGAGATGCCAGCCATAAAAAAAAAGAGAAAAAAGGGGGGGATGTGACGTAGGGAGGCTTTTTCCTGCCCAAAACAGCACACTGAGGGGGAACTGGAAAATATGCTGACCCCTGTTGGCAGTAAAAAAAGAAAGAAAAGTTGCTGATCTTACTTTTTCCCCAATTCCTCTAAAGCATTTTTGTTATTTTCTGATATTTTTCATGCCTGGACTACACGTATTTTTGTAATTAAGACTAAATATTATTAACAGGGAAACGTTCGATGTGTTGTGTTTATACAGATACAATATCAGTTTACTGACTATCATCCCTGTCAGAGCCTGTAACCCCCCCCCCCGGCCTTCCTCTCTGTGTAGTGTGTTACGGTTTATCCACCGTCTGCTTTCACTCCAGTGGTTTCAATACTCTCCCGGTATTTTTATTTTTTTTCTTCCTTCCTCTGAGCTCTGTTACCGTTCCTCGTGTAAGAGATACAGTGACCAAAACAGTGTAGTCAGCGAGGAAGTGATTACAAACTGATGCTCCAAATTCGCTATAAAATGAAAATCAATATTTCCACAAGTTGCTGCAACATAAAAGATAACCTTCATTGATTTTTCTAGACTTAGGCCCCTGTGATAAAATCTAATATAAATTTTCAGCCACACGGATTTGGATCAGAGCGGAGCAGGGGCTGAACGATAAGTTCCGCGCACATCTCTCAGACTTGGATTTTTTTCCTCCCCTCCTTCCCCTTTTTCCTTCTTCCAAGGCAGGGCTGTACTATTTATAATTGGCCCTGTGTGAGCAAAAGCTTCTATCGGGAATCTGTTCTAATTTTTATTACTGAGAAGCTAAAGCCTGTTCCAGATAATTTGGAAATTTCAGGGGAATTGTGATAGAGCTGATGGCACAGCCGGACTGACTCCAGAAAGGAGCTAACCTGTAATAGCCTCTGTGGCTGCGCTGATTAAATGTTGCCATAGATGAAAGACCTGCCATCACCGCAATAAATTAACCAATCACACAAATCCCAAGTCGCTACTAATCCCTCCTTGATACCATGATCCTCTGATCAGCTGAAGGAGGTGAAGAAGAAAGTGTCTTGTGACACTCAGCCTTCTCCTAACTCCCTGCTTCCCTGTGTAAACAACAAGCTAATGATATCACCGCTGACCATTTCACCACCACTGGCTACTCTTAACCCGTTTCATGGTCAGGGCAGGTGAAATCGATACAAACCGCGGTGGGAATGATTATTTTCCTCATCGCACTCGCATGCCCACCCCCTCCACCACCACCACCTCCCTCCCTCCACCAAGGTCACCGACTGGCACTGTATCCGTCTTGATCCCACAGCTGCAGGATTTAGACAACTGAGAGATCAAAACCGCTCCGTCTGAATATCTCAAGACATATACCGGCTTTATGCATTCATCTTTCAACGCCCACTCGGTGCCAAAGTAGTGCCATTTCCAAATGAAAACACTAGTGGAAATATTCCAGTCAAATCACTCTGAGTATTTTTGAACCTTGCCCTCTTTTTCACAGTAAAAGCCTTGTTTCAACAATTGTTTTTTATTTCCATCTTTTTTTTCCTCCTTTGCTCCTGAATAGCTGATAACGGCATTTTCTCATCCCCACATTACATCTGACCACTGTTGACCTGGCAACGCGTGCCCAAATCATTTTAAAAGTGCCGTGTCCTTTGCAGTACTATATTTGCAGCCTAAATATATAAATATATATATAAAGATACAAGCTTACGTATGGGTTATGTCGAGTTTATATGTTCTCTGTTTCTAACATGGGAGTGAGGATAAAGGATTTGTACCTGTTTTACCAGTCAGTTTACAGCAGACAGCACACTCACACCTTGATAACGTCCATTGCAATTAGTTGTTCACTGCGATGAAACAAATTGCATGTGGTCAACTGGAAATTTCATTAAGGGAGATTTTCCTCTAGCCCTCGTTATCGCTCTGCGTATTAATATTTTCTTAGCCTCAAGGATGGATGGGTTGCAAGGGTCTTTTTTTTTGTTGAATTAAAAAAAAAAAAAAAAAAACGTCCGGAGCTAACCTCACAGCCTGTGTTCGCCCGCCGCTATCCACGCTGGCAAAAAAAGCTGTGTACATGCTTAGTTAGGTGCTGCATTTTTTTTCATTGCACCCTGAAATAAGATTCTCTGTCGACATCCACAATAAAGTGGGAAATACCTCCATTTCTCAAGTCTGCTTTTGTGTCATTCTCCCCCTCTTCTAAATGGCTATGGTTACATCTGCTGAAATGAAAAGATACCTACATACAGCTTTCATCCCCCCCACCCCTCCCTCTCAGGCTATAGCATCTTCTATTGGGAGGCTAAATAACAGAAATATGCAGGAATTGCACACTAATTCCCCTTAGAGATAGATCTTGGCTGGTGCCCTGTCATAAATCAGAGAATTTCGATATGAAATGAGGCAAGCTGCTCTAATCATTTCTGCATTTCAAATTGGATCACTGGCTCAATCGCCTGGCTTTTAAACTGCTTGCCTAAGAGCAAATGTGAGGTGGGAGATAATTCAGCTGAAATCTCTGCCTGCTCTGTGCGGCAGTTAGTTTACTGCTTGAGTGCAAGAGAATGCTTTTTTCTTCCCTTAGCCCATCTTTCTCTTTTCAACTTTGTTAAATTGACTTTTCATTTTAAAATCGATTAAACTGAGAGAGTCACTGCTGTTCCCGGAATCTTTAAAGGGACACCCATCACTGTGCGCATGTGCCTTTATTTGGCTGGCCGCTATCATGGCGCCGCTATGGGAAATAAATATTTTCTCATTTAAATCACCTTTTATCCTGCTGACTGGACTGTAAGCATCAAAGTTCATGTGCTGCATTAGCTATTACTTACTTCGCTCCATTGAAATGCACATGGGGTCTGTATTTATACTGACTATGGGTGGCATTGCATGATTACTGTATGTTCAGTTGCTTTTATTAAGCCACAATATGAAGAGACTGATGACTGGCTGCTCTGGATGTTGATTGGGAAGCAATGCTAAATTACAAATAGCACATCTACACCCTATTCTGTTTATTTTTAAACGAATCTGCGTCTTGCTCAATCAGAGGGGATAGGAGTGAAGAATAGAGATTCAGAAGGGTGGGTGGGGTAGAGGGGACACATCAATTCTCTATTCTTCAAGACCTTCGGGCATGTTGAGGTGCTTCAACTCTAAAGCCAAACAGTTTAGTGTAAGCTGTACCTGCCCTGAAGACAAGCAACCCCCTTTCTCCAGCCCTCCCTTCTCATCCTTCATTTCTTTCATTACAGTTTCTTTTCTTTCATGTCACTGGCTTCCTTTCCTTTCCTCCCATCTCCTACCCCACTTTCCTTTAACATCAGCATGTCGCCCGCCCTCATCACATACTGTATATAAAACGTCTTCACTTCCCCAGCCCTTCAGCATCAAAACTACAATGTCTCCAACTTTCTTTGTAGTGGCGAACGTGTAATTCAACTTCACGAGTAAATGCGCGTGTGCTGCCGTAACTCCGTATTATGCATATGTCTCGAGAACTATTTGAAGATGTAAACAAGGAAAAGTGGAATTTGTAATGCATGTGCTTCGGGACTTAATCATGTCTTGGAGGTAGGGCTCACATATACACACACACGTGTACTCCTTGTGTTTGGCTTTGGTCAGGGGACAGAACAGCCCTGTCGCTTCACTACTCACTGTTTGAATTACTCAAAAATTTCCCATTTGAATTCAATTGGCAAGGACTTGTTTGATCTTTTGCATGTGAGTTAGGTCTGACTCCCCGAGCAGCAAGAAGCTGTGTGAGGGAACATAATAGAGAACCTGGAGCCAGTAATGTTCACCTGTATGGATATTACCAAGGCCCCTGGGGGTCAAGGTGGCAGGCGGCATATTCTCTGGACAGATCCACCTCTTTCTCTGTTGGGAATAAACATGCGGATGGGGGGATTTCTTCAAAGAGGAAGAAAAGGGGAACTCGGGAGTCAATCTGTCAATGGGGTCACAACAAATCCCTGCTCTCATAACCACACATGGAAGACTAGGATCAGTCAGAGGCAGCAAATAAAGACAAACAATAAAATAGTAGGCTTGAACGAAGCCCCTGACTTTAGATAAACCCTCGTGCCCCCCTTTAGGTACTGGATTTTAATATTCTTTTGAACTCCCCTCTCTTCTCTGGTGGAGTTATAAATTTCATGATGCATTAGCTTAGCATCTACTGTATGTGATTTTATATTTCAGAAGTCTCTTTCATTCTGTGCGGCCGAATCGCCTCCTGATTGGTAAAGTGAGGTTTCTCTATATCCAAGTGTACCAAATAATAACTATAATAAGCAGAAGGGAAAACGCAATACATAAAAAATGAGCGGAGATTAAGAATCAAGTGAAGAAACACAAGCCTCACTAACTTTGTTCTAACAGTGAACACAAAGAACAAAGGTCTCTGAGATTTGCATACAACCTGATCACCTGCACGCTGCCGCAGCGTTCAATAGTTTGATCCTTACATGCACTCGAGAGAAACGGGGTCTCACTGTAAAAAAACAACAATATTTACACCAAGTTGAGTACATAAGATAAAGATGATGAACTTGCCCTTCACTAAATGCATTAGACGTGAACTCTCTTATCAGTCTCAGCACACGGACTGTTAAAAGAGAGGTTTCTCGAGCTGGAAATGGTCTTTGTTACCCAATTAGTTTGCTGACGACCCCGCGGTATAATATTTCTGCTTTGACAGCCTCATACGCGTCCATCTAATGAGGAGCTGCTGGACCAACAGGGAGAGAATGGACACTAGCCAGACCTTTATTTCCTCTACTACCTATCAGTTTTCCTATCTAACCTTTCATTGTTGGGTTTTTTGCTCTTCTTTTCATTTTTTTGTGAGAAGAGTTGGATTTTTCTGCTTGGTTACTCATCCGCCCAGTCATTTTGACAGGGCTTCGTCTTTGGTAGGCCCCGAGCCAACCAGGCTGAAGATCAGAGGGCTAAGGCCAGGACAGGGGACGGCGAGGACTTATCAAGGTCTACCAGCAGGGGTTTGCCTCCCTGTAGGGTGTCCGTCTTTTCTCTAAAGGAGGTGAAGCAACTGAGCCTCTGTGTTTCCTCCACTTCCCCTGCCAATTTGACCAAGAGGAAAGAGAAGAGAAAGGAAGCAGTTTGTTTTGAATAATGTATGATTTCAGAGTCTCGTTATCCTCGCCTTCTAACAAAGAGCTCAAACTAAAACCTCCTTAAAAAGAGACAACAAGGATATAATTTCTACAATTATAACTGTTGGAGGGACTGGGCAGCCATCAGCAACTGCCATCGAACCTCAATTTGAACTCACTTAGTACTGGAATACCAAGAGGACTATCAGGGGCTTGCAAATGGAAACAATCGAGGATTATCTCCAGCACTTCACAGGAAAGTTGTTTCAACATATCACAAGTTACAGCCATGACAGTGACAGATGGCAAAGCAGCTGGCACCACTCAACTTTGTTCCATGATTCTTTCTTTTTCCTCCTTCCTTCTTGTTCTTTGTCTTGCGCCTTTGCTGCAATGGAGGTCTGTTGTGTATTGAAGTGTTGGATAATCATTCATTTGGGAAGACATATTGCGCACTGTAAAACAAGGCGATATGTGTGAAGCCAGGGACTTCTGAGCTTCACTGTCGATGCCTGGCCGACTATTCTGTAAAGACTGGAAATCAGTCTTGTTTACTTTCTGGGTACTTGCTTTAAAGCAGGGTACATCTCAGGTAAAGAAGCATCTCCCTAAATCTGCTACAAGCAGTCGTTCAAATTCAGAAAACTCTCGAGATAAGTGTGTAAATGATAGTGAATGACTTATGCTATCCCAAATGGAACAGTTGTTCATGAATGTTAATGTTCATATCAAGCTGTTTGTGTGTGGTTACGACATACAGACACCATAAGCATGCAGATACTACAACTCCACAGTGTGACAGTTTGATATCCAGACAGTGCCTCCCTGATGGGCCACTGGAAGACAGCAAACACCCAGAGAGCTGCGAGGAAGGACATGGATACCCAGCTCACCCCTGAGCCCTGCGGGTGTGAAAAGTGGCCCCCCAGGACCTGGAGCTTCACTGGTCCTTTGAGTATCACTGATGCCTGCTCTGCTGCACGGAACGGTGACTGAGCAGGCTCTTCGAGGATGACAGTTACCTGTCTATGCATTACAGCTGCAGTATGCAGTTATAGCAGAGCAATCACATCTGGATTGTCTGCGAGGATGAAGTCATGCCATTATGTAGAATGTAATGTTTTTAAGCGTGAGACCTGGAGAACAGTCGAAATCAATTTCTGCTGTGTTTTAACTTTAAACTAAATACCAAAAAAAGACAGGACAGAATGAGGAATTTGTTTTGTGCAATGATCAAAACATGGATGTTCTTGAACCCAGACATATGCATCTACAGGTTAATAGTTTCAAAGAAACATTTATTAATGTGACAGCCACCATGCTGCTGCAGCACGAGACAGAGGAGACGGTATCTTAGTCCTTTGCTTGAAATAAAGCACCACTTCAGTTCATCATGCAACATCCTACTTAAATAATATCACTCAGTCAATATTAGCACATGGTCTTCTGAGTGATGAATCACTTAACATTACATATTGTTACTAGCAGAACAGTAAACAGTAAAAAGTGCCTTTCAGAAGGAAATCCTGCACTTTTCCTGCTTTGTAAAATAGGTTTTATCAGCATGGACAGTAGAGATTGTTTCTACCTTTGTGTGTGTGCAAAATTTGCCCCTGGTTTTCTACTTTGCAAATAACAATTATAATGAGCTTGAAACAGTTTAAACTTTAACCCCAAGGTAATCGAAGCACTCAGGGCAGTGACCCCCGAAACTGGGCAAGTGGCTCCAGCACATCCCAGGAGCGACATCTGAGATCTCTGCCCAGAAGAGCGCAGTCCTAGGACCAGCAAATATACTGTGCAGGACCCTCAAGCTCCCAAGCCTCTGGTAGAAGACCTGAATTTGAAAGATTAAGACTGCGTAGCGTATGCGTGTACAGGGGTGTGAAATCACTTTTTCACACAGGGCCATGTAGGCTTGGATTTTCCCCCCGCTTAATAATAAACACCTTCATTTAGAAACTGCATTTTGTGTTTACTTGTGTTGTCTTTGCCTAAACACTTTATCGCGCCTATGTATGTCTGTTCCCTCTTAGATCCGATCAATCGATCTGTATAAAACTTGGATAAAACTGTAAAAACTGTCAATGGTACCAGAACTATCAAAATCAATAATGCTTTTTTGAACGATGAGTATTATGTGTAGAGGCTGATCTCAAAACAAATGGCAACATTACGTGTGTGTTATGTGTACACTGTTGTTGGGTCACTTTTAATGTGTTGTGATGCGTATCTGTAAATGAGTGTTCCACAAATAGTAACCCTAAAACTATGTGTTTATTAGCCATTTGTATGTCGTTCCGCCTTTTTTGCCACCTGACTTTTTACAGTGATATAATGAAGATTAAAAAGTGCAATGATACAATGATGAATGCAATGATCAATCAACACACTTGCCTGTGTTTTAATTCATAAGCAAAGCACACTGGGCCTGGCAAAAACTGCCCGCACAGCAGGTTTTTGCTAGTATATATAACTGCATTTCTTCCAATGAATCATTTTTTCTTAATTTTCTAAATTAGATTACATGCTAATAATACTTCTGTACTGTAATACCACTTGTAAGACTATTAAAAACAGATGCCTCCACTGTGTGGTGTAATAAAAAGTATGACTTTTCCCTCTGGAACAGTGGTAGTAACATAAAGGCACTCTTAATTTGAAAATTGAGGTGGTAGCTGATCTTGAAGTTAAAGAATATGAGAAAAACATATTCCAGCAGCTTCTGCGGTAACTCCAACAAAGCAATAATCTATTCAGACATAAAAAAAAAAAGACTTTTTACCATTTCAAAACCAGATGTGCTATATTTGTCGAAATGCACCTCCACCAAAAGTAGAATAAATTATGCTGCAAATGGATCTGTGTTTTGAGGAAGTCGCAGTATCCTTGGCATGTTTGAGGGAGCCATGCAGCCATTAAAGCGAGCACAAAGCAAATCACCGAGTCCTGCTCTGCTTATCAGGGGACCTGCCATATCAGTTTGGGTAGTTGTGTTGTGATGTAAAGACAGCAAAATGTCAGGTTCACTTGTAGATCAAGTCAACCATGTATTATCTCGCAAACAGAGGAGCTCAGCTGTGGCCATAATAGCTCTTTTTTTTTTTTTTTTTTTTTTTTTCTAAATGACATCAGAAACAGCAGTATGCGACATTACGTGATGGCAGAGCTTCAGTTCATCCTTTGTCATTTTTTTTTTATTTTTTTTTTTAAATTTTTTATTTATTTATTTTTTTAATAAATAGGACAGGGGGAATGAATGAGAGAAAGAGGGGGAGAGAAAGAAAGAAAACCAAAGGGGAGAAGAGACGGTGAGAAGGGGGGGGAATAGAGAGAAAAAAAAAAACTCCTGGGTCACCTGTATGGAGAAAAAAAACAAACAAACAAAAAAACAAACAAACAGAGGAGACAGCAAACAACAAAGAGCAACATAATAATAGAGAAAACAAAGCACCATCACAATAAACTAGCTAGTCATAGATATCAATAGTTACTAAATAATAAACGATATTGTGCCGTACGCAAGATAGACAGCGCACAGTGTGCTTTGAGGCAGCAGCCAAGAAAGCTTTAGTCCGCGTCTGTGAATACCCATGTGTACACCTGTGTGCATACCTGTGTGGATCAGCATGCTTGCATTCCAAAGGTTTCTCCATGTAATGATCTGCTAGGGAGTGTGGGGGGGCCACAGCCCCGTCCTCCAGGGTGTGAAGCGGGTATGGAGGAGATCAAAACTCCAGACATCCAGAGGCCCCCAGAACACAAGGGACCATGGAAGACCAACAGAGGGGCAGCCACGCCACTGTTCCAGTAAGAGCTGAGGAGAGTCCCAGATGAGGGCTCGCCCAGCAGCCGCGGAGCAGAAGCCAGGGGGAGTTGCAGTGACGCGCCCGTGAGCTCCGCCGGCCCCCAGCTGTGCCTGAGTGACCGAGCCCCAGGCCGAGAGGCCGGGGGCACCCCACCTCCGAAGTGGTCCGAGCGAGCCCCAGGCTCCAGGCCCCGATAAGCGGCCGCCAAGGAGTGAGCCGGTGTGTACCCGGACGCCCACCCCCAGACACAAAGAACCACCAACACACCGACACCTGAGGGAGTCCGCCACCGGCAGGGGAAGTGGTGGTGGGTGGAGATAGGCCTCCATACCTTGGAGGGCCTGAGGTGTCCCCAGAGAGGTGGCGTCTGATACCCAACCTGACATATAGACACAGACATACAGGCACACACAGACACAAACATCCATTCCCACCCTCATGCTCTCATATGCACTCACTCCACACTCAACCAACGTGGAGACAGACATAAAGAGACACTGTACACACAATCACACTCCCCAAGCGTACTCTACAAACCGGGTCTAGGTACCCTTGCCCCTGGAGGGGGGAATTGCACCCAGACCCAGGTGGTGTTACCCTTTTCCCTGCGGTGGGGAGAGGCAGACCACCCCGACTCCGCAGCAGCAGGGAGGCCCCACAACCCAGACCGCAGTCGGACGGCCAACTCCTCCTACTAGCCCTCCCGCTCCAGCAGGCCGCAGAGAATGGGGGTGGGAGAAGACTCCAAACCTCCCTCCACCCGCTCATTGTAGTGTTGATGCATATGTGTTCTAAGGTGCAATTAAAACCCAGGAGGGCATGGAGCTACCTGCCAAGGAGCAGCAGGTAAGCACATAGTCCCTCCTGCTAGCCCTCAATGACTAAGTGTATTTAAAATTGAGAGGTGGGCAACGACGTCAGGGGTGAGGTATACACCCTGATGGTAATTTGGACTCCGTGATTGTGCCCACCCCCAAGATCCTATATGTATGTGTAATGAGAGTGTGAATAATGTGAATGTCTAAGTTGTGGGATAAAATTGAGGCAGAGGCAGCCAGAAGGGGACAGAGGGGGGGGTAGCCTCCTCTGCACCCTGGTGACATACCCCTACTCCAAGGCCCTGCATGTGTGGGTGGTTGTGGAGGAGCGGGAAGAGGGAGGCAGCTGGAGATGGGGAGGGAAGGAAGGGAGGGGCAGGTAACCCCTCCCTGGGGCCAGCTCCCCCGCTGACCCCAGTAGGCACTCCCACCCTTCGCGACCCGCCAGGGAAAGGGGGCCCAGGCCCATCAGACCGGGGCCCAGTGCAGTAGCGCCCCCCGGCTCCACAGAGCCCTGGACAGTCCACCCAACCCCACCACAGAGAAAACTGCACCCACCCCACCATCCACTCATCTTCCAGACTACATAAGACTGTAAACGCCCAGGCTGAGATCTTCCTCCACCTCTCCTGTATATCCCCCTCCTGCAGAGAGTTCCTGAAGAGAAGAAAGCTCCTGCAAGATGTGACCATCCCCCCCACCAGTTGAAGAGCCCCCCAGGCGGCTCGACGCACCGGCGGCACCCTGCTCCAGGGCCGGGCCCCCATGCACCCACCCGCCCACAACCCCGGCAACACACCAACCAGGACCCAAGCCCCCGAGGCCCGGCCCGGGCCCCAGCCCAGAGACGGAGCGCCCCCAGAACCTCACGCCCATCCCGGACCCACCCAGGGGCAGCCAGGTTGCCAGGTCAGTAACCCACGTCCGTCAGCACAGACCCTCCCCTAGCCCCGCTGCACGCAGCCGCGAGGAAACAGTCACCTGAGAGCCAACAGAGCCCCCAACCGGACGTGACCGCTACCCCGGGTAGCAATAATAGCAAAGCAATAATCTATTCAGACATAAAAAAAAAGACTTTTTACCATTTCAAAACCAGATGTGCTATATTTGTCGAAATGCACCTCCACCAAAAGTAGAATAAATTATGCTGCAAATGGATCTGTGTTTTGAGGAAGTCGCAGTATCCTTGGCATGTTTGAGGGAGCCATGCAGCCATTAAAGCGAGCACAAAGCAAATCACTGAGTCCTGCTCTGCTTATCAGGGGACCTGCCATATCAGTTTGGGTAGTTGTGTTGTGATGTAAAGACAGCAAAATGTCAGGTTCACTTGTAGATCAAGTCAACCATGTATTATCTCACAAACAGAGGAGCTCAGCTGTGGCCATAATAGCTCTGACTAGCTGACTGACTGAGTGCTTCACGGCTAATGCATGGAGCTGTGGGCGGCAATGAGTTCCAGCAAAGCACAAAGAAAGTTTGAAAGTAAAGCCTTGGAAACATATAAATAATAGGAAAAAAACCCACACCAAAAAACAATCGTTGTGTGTTTTTTCTGCCACTGCCTGCAACCAATTCTGCATTCTGCATTTGACTCACAAGCAGACATCAATGTCATGTTGATCTGTGTTAAAAAGCCCCGATTTAAAAAGCTACTTCAATGGAACGAGCTTGGATGTTTGGTCCTTTTCATGTAAGAACATGAAAACCATTGATAATGCCATCGATAAATATATGGATGACATTGAGCAAGGGAAAACAGGCCAGATAATTACCATTCTACCCATCTGAAGAGACCCCAGCCCTGATATTGGTTTAAACCCAAGAAATAATTGATGCATGCAATCACAAATTGGTTCTCCGCCTAAAATTTGGGCCCATTATTTCATTAGATGAAGCCACATTCTCCGTGCCAAAATTATTTGTGTGTCCAACACAGAAATTCAAATCCTGTTAGTCCCGATAATGTCGGCCGTTTCACAAACCATATCCAAGACAGTGTGACTTTCAGATAGAAAGTGCCGGCCACCTTTAAATGCAAACATAAATGACTTCTGATTCTTTTTCTTATTTTTTTTTAATAGTTTGTTTGTTTGCGTGCATGCATATCTGAGGCTGCGTGTGAATGTGTGTATGTGATTTAGCAGCTAAGCTACAGAGAGGTCCTATCCTGGGGTGCCTTCTTGCATATGTAATTGGATGTTACTGTAAATAATTGCCTGGGCATGTGCCAGTGTGATGATGGTGATGATTTGTATGTGTATGTTTGTGTACGTGTGTCGGCTCATGTGTGACTGTATGTGTGTAGAACACGCGTGCATCATTCTGTATGTTTGTGGGACTTTGCACGTATGTGTGTGTGTGTGTGTGTGTGTGTGTGTGCGTCTGCATGCGTGTGTGTGCGAGCGCATCTGCCCCATCCGTACTCCACTCTCAAGTCCCACTGATTCTCCTTTCCAGCCATGTTGAATCCTCTTTTCCTTATCAGGCGAGCCCAGGCCTGCATCAGGCTCTCCTTGCTATGACAGAGGCTACAACAATAGGCCTGCGATACCGCTGCTTAGCGCTGCGTTTCGGAGGGGAAACCTGCCACGGGCGCAGATTAACTACAACACACACACACACACAAAATAGATTGCAGCCTCCAAAACAAAACATTTTTCAGAATGCCTCCTCTTGATTAATGAAGCAATGACAAGAAGAAAAATATAATTTCTGAAACAGAAAAATCCACCACCACTTGTTAAAGTTTAGGGGTAGCTAACAATAAACATATTGGAGGGAGAGGGTGGGCAAAAGGGGTGAGATAAATGGCTTGAGTGATGGGCTGAATAATTTCAGGAGCATTTTTTTTTGCTTCTTCTTTTTTTTTTTTGTTTGGTTGCACAGCCACATATTCCTACCCTTGTACTAAATTACACAATAATCACACTCCATCGGTTGACAGCCTCTGCCTCTCTCTGTCCCAGGTGAAAATTAGGACAGTATCTTGACATTTTTGCTCTTCTGTAGTTACAAGCTAAAGCTCTCTGTTCACAGCCAAAAGTGGCGCGCAGTCTCCGGCGCATGCACGCGCCCTCCCACACACCAGCACATTCACAAACGCGCAAACGCTATGACCTAAACGCACACACACACTCAAGTGCACTCAAACATGGCGCCATGTGTAAGCGCACAGGCATTAAACGCTATGTTCTCATACAATCTTTTTAAAACTAAAATATGATTTTTGACCCGGATTCAGTGTGAGACCTGACACCAGCGGACATAAAAGAATTAATTAAGACTTCATTTTGTGCCTCTAACAGCTCTAAATGACAGAATAAGGCAAAAGAAAGAGTAATAGAAGTTGTCTTGCTCGCACTTAATAGTTCTCCAATGCTAGCTGTTTCCTTGAGGTGCTTTTAATCTAGAGGTTAAAAAGAACAATTCCACCGAGGCTCAGATATTGTAGATATACATACGAAACACTGTATCAGAATGATTCCAATGATGTATGTTTCAAGGGTAACATTATAACATCGGGCTCTATTCTTGTTGTGCTTAATTAGCCTGTAGCGCTTATTGACTTTTATAATGTCCTTGTTGCCTGCAGTCTTTGAAATTGTTCTCTTTGTATTAAGGACCTTGTATGAAACAGAGATTACAGTAGCAGATATGTTTGTATCATAAACCTAAGCTCACAGCATACGACAATATTAAGATAGAAAGCAAGATTAAAAAGAAAAAAAAACACAACTCCCCGACAGATCTTAAACTTTAATTAGGCAAGTCTTATGCATTTTAATTACTGTGTAATTTGTACTAAAAGGCCCTCAAAACACATAAAGAGCAGAATTCTATTGAATCCAGACTCATTACAGTTGCACCTTGACTAAGCCCCAGTAATTAGCATTGGTATGGCATTGTACAAGAGGCGGCAACACCCTCATCAACACACATTTACAACAGAGCTCTAAATCTGCTGCTCATTAATAGCCTGCCTCCCAATCAATTATTAACACCTACAATGGAAGCCAGGCTCACCGGGGCCAGGCCTCTTACTCCAGGCAAACCGTTGGCCACCTTCTCCTCCCGGTTCTGTCCAGCATAGGTAATTACCGCTTTTAAAGACACCTGCTACTCAATAGCTTCGACCCAGACTGTTAATTTAGCCCCCCGATTGCAGACATTTATGTCTGAGTGTCACTATTAATTTGCGTTAATTTGGAGAGTGTGAGAAAGCCGGGTGGAGGCGTTGTCGGCAGGCGGCTGAATGTGCTCGTCGCTCACCTGCACCAGGGCTGCGGCTGTAATTGGAGTCTAATGGTCTGATTGATCAGTGAGAGAAGTGAGGGATGAGACGGCGCTCTGGCAGCTTCATCAGTCAGAGAGAGAGGAGAGAGGAGGAGAGGAGGAGGAAGAGGAGCAGAGCGGGCAAAGCAGCTAACAACAGGAGCTCTGAGCCAACTCTTGGGTGCTTTATTCTTTTTTTATTATTTCTCCTGTTTTACTTTTTGTCCATTACTCAGTTTGACCCCTTCCGCTTCTGCCTTCACTTGTTTTGCAATGGTGCAAATTTTGGTATCGATCTGATACCAAGCAAATACAGGGCCAGTATTTCCGAGACCAATACCAATATGGATGCTTTTAACCTAAAAGACAGCTTGTAGAGGAGAGCAGCGTGTCATGATTTATAAGACGAATCATCATCAATTTGCAAATATTGAACACATTTCAATCACCACTCAATCACTGTGAATTTCCACAATGTTCACTTAGCACAACAACATACACCTTTCAGCTTTTCATGCATTCTGAAATGGAAATGAAATAGATGCAATTCAGGTGTTCTTCATACCTGACTTTTGAGGTATATCTTTATATTTTTTTATTCCAAATACATAATGCATTTAACACAATTCAGTGAGCTGCATACTGAACTTAGTGGAGAGACACAAAGTATTGATCGTATCGCGCATCGATCCAATATCAGTACCAACATTGGTATCGGTGCTATCGATATTTGGATCAATGCGTCCACCTCTACTTTGCAGAGTGTCCTGTCTGATGCTTAGCTTACAGGCCAGACTATCATCTGTCTTGCAGTGCAGTTTAACCATCATAATAAAACCATATGATATTTTTTTAAAAATATCAAATAAAATAATAACTGGTTCTATATTTGGGTTCAACTTTATACAGCCTGCAAGTGATCTAAGAGTGATACAAGAAAACATTTAACAGTGTTTAACACAGTGCAGTGTGATTGTGTTAACAGGTCTGCAACAGCAATAACTACAACTCCAGTCCCTCATGCCAAGCTGAGCCCCTGGGGTCTACAAACCTGCCACGGCCGACCCATCAGCTGTGAAATCTGCTTTCCTCTTTGATAAACGGTCGAGATGTGACCCTATCTCTGTCCTGCAGATGCCCAGATTTCCTGTCACGCTTTTTCCCTTCTGTTTTTTCCTGCTATTTCTCCCTCTGACTCGCTCTCTTTCTCTCTCTCGCTCCCCCTTTCATTCTTTCTTTCTACCTCTCTTTCCTGGCGTGCCTGGACAACTGCATGAAACGCTCCACTCGCTGTTCTTCCTCAGCATCATCCATCACTCTGCTCAGCTATTGAGGCCTGTCGTGCACGAGCCGCCAAACGCACATAGACTCCCACGCCATAGGCACAGGCAGCTCGGCCAGCTCCAGCGCCAGTTCCCATGTGCGTCCACGAGGGACCATTACACCCCCCCACGCCCCACTTAAATGGCTCTTCATGTGCCCAAAGTGCTCATCGTTCTGTCCAGATTAATGCAAACACATCTTATATTCACTGTATTTTCATTATTTACTGTAAGCCACTTTAAGGAGTCATTGCACTTTAGTCCCGCTCTGGGCGTCGTGCCAAGGATTGAGAAACGGACCTACGAGCCCACCGTACGCTGCGGCTCGACAAAAATAGCTTGACCTCTAAAAAGTCATACCTTAAGTGACGCGTGTGGATGATGGAATAAAATATGTTTGATTTTAGAGCGGCTCTATCAATATCTCACTAGCGGGTCATGTGTTTCAAGCATCAGAGAGGTGTCACTGCTGCCACATACCTGACTGCCTTCGGGTAATTCATTCACCTCTATGGTTTCAGAAAAATCTAAGAGAGTAAAAGGAGATTTAATAGTGTATGGAGGTCACACTTCATGAGAATGACTGAGTGTGGCTTCTAGCTGCGGTAGAGATCCATGAAGCAATAAGGCTTTATTTCTATCTCAAACGCATTCTATCCCCTTCTGACCCTGCTTTGCAGCACTGGCCACCCTGACATGCATCAAAACTAGCCGGCCTCTTTTACCCCCTTTCTCTTCTCCCTCCCCTCACACTTACATTTGTTATTTCAACTTTTCTCGCTCCAGGTGAGGCATCAGAGATTTGATCCTGTCTAGATGTTTTAAGATTTGCACAGCTCTCGTGCCTCCTACTGAAATAACTGAGATAAATGCAGCCCTGCGTGCAGGGACGTTTCCAAAGGCTGCTCGTTTAACAATGCAGCGGCTCGATAAGTAGAAGCTTGAATCTAAAGTAAAGAAATAAACTTAGGGTACTGTAAATGAGACCAATCCCTCGTGAAGTGCAAAATACTACAATTTTTGAGTTTCTGGCTCATTCTGCACCAAGAAAAAAGAGAAAAAAAGGAAAATCTAAAGTAAAAAGTTACACTGAACCCTAAAAGGAGGCTTGGTAAAACAAAACATGCCAGCTGGGTTGACCTAGCCTTTAATGAGCGATAGTGAGAAGCTGCTAACAGCCAGTACCCCATTTGAGAGATGAAACTTAGCAGAGGAGGAGGGCAAGTAGCAAAAGCATTGAAAGGGCTCCCATGAGAATAGACACACATGAGATCCTTAAAGGCAACGCGCAAGAGCTTCTTCCTCTGCTTTTAATTGCGATAGAGGTTTGGCATATTCTGTAACCCCTCCACAGCCTATTACAGGTGATGACCAGCACCTGCTCACTTAAAAAAAAAACCAACAACCTAAGGAGCGTCTGTACAGCAGTGATGAATTCCTCAGGGGGTAGTTCGTTAAGAACTTCTCATTCTAGCCAAGAGCAACAATCAGTTTATGCATCTTGTTCAGCAGCGAGTCTGATGAATGTGTAAAGTTTTTATCTGCTGGAAAAGCTCAACTAGCAAACAATTCAAGAAGATGCTTTATATGACGTCACTTGATGAGTCTGGAGGCGGGTCATTTGAGGGACAGTTGAAGGTTGATTTTGGATGCCTTTCAGTGAAATTCATGCAGCAGCTCATCGAGAAATATATGGAGTGTGTTACTTTGGAAGGCAACTTGAGGTGTTACTCTGTCAAATCACTTTTCCGCCCAAGGATAACTGGCTTTACCCTGAGAGAAGCCATATTTCATGGCTATAATACGGCCTGAGTTATTTAAAGCCACTGATGACTTCAAAACCATGAGGGGAGCTTAGAAAGCAGTCAAAAGTGTTCCGAAAATGATTTAATAAAGTTATGCGTTTAAGGAATCTGGGAGAATGGATGGCATGGCCTCTGAGTCTGAAATCCTCCTGGACTTATTCTTGTGTTTTTTTTCTCCTTTTAAACAAGATGAATGTAAGGCTGGTTTTGACTTTAATAGGAATTTCTTAATTAATCCAAATGCAGAATGGAATATCAAACCCACGGAGGGCTTGTCCCTCCACCAGAGCTGCAGGTCAACACGAGTCTCTGCTGGGATCTCCGAAACAAGAGCTATAAAGCTGCTGTGCGCAGAGTAACATCAAACATAATGGGCTGTGACTTCACTCAACTGAAGCCTGGACTGAGCTCCAAATCCACCAATTAAAATGTTTTGTCATAAAATATGCAGATTAAAGGGGTAAAACAGATGCACTTCAAAGGCTTATGTTGGGGGCCAGTTGGATCCCAAAAGAGTCACCTCGGTAGGTTCGAATGTCAGGGGAGATGCCATTAATACGGGCTTAGCTGTAAAACTTTCTAGTGATCAAGTCCCCATGGCTGCTAAGGGCAAAGTTTGACTAAATTTAGTGACCTAAGTTTAATCATGACATGACTCAACAATAAGAAAACAGGCTTTTACTGCAAACAAGTAGCATTTGGGTTAGGGGTTAGTCACTTTAGTTCACTATAGAGCCCTCAATGGATTTTTACAAAAATAACAATAATGCATTGTAAAGTATGCATCATTTTAAATGGCTCAGTAAGCCTATAAAATATATCATACAGTTTTGTTTAGCCAAATCTGGATATGAAATACAATTATTATTTAAGTCAGCATGACTATAGTGAAAATAGTTGGTTGTAGTCACTCATTCTTAAATTACATCTATTCTGCTAATCTTGGATAAACCATGTTCCAAAAAGGAGAAAAAGCCACTGCTCACTCGTTGGCTAATGACATGTCAATCATAAATCAAAGCTTCAAAAACAGAGAAACCAATGGGCGGCTACATCCAGCTTTTATACTGTCTGTGGTTGCAAAGCGGCTTGCAGATCACCTAATCTGCCTCCACTTCAGCTAAGCTTGACTTTGCGCCCTGACTAAATAAATGCTCTCTTCAATCTTGGACCTTAACTTATTTTATAATGTACAGCAAAATCTAGTAGGTAGCTAAAAATCTTGATTGTCAGATGACAACTGGCCCAGCTTTGATGTGGTACTGAAGCTCAGTCTTGTTTTTATCGCTTTCAACGACTGTTTTGTTTATATTTCACCGTAGGTACCAGAATGCCTTTGTTGCATCACTTTTTGATTATTGAAATGTTCCCTTTCCCTTCTAAACAAAAGCACACAAAGATCCCTGAAGTGTTGAGACACTGACATTTTGAATAGAGAGCAGAGCTGACTCACTGTTTTCTTTTAGGACTCTGGAACAGTGAGCCTGATCCCATTTAATTAAAATTTATTTGACACTTTATCTTCATTTCACTTCTTAAATCATACTTTTATTTTATAATATAGACTGTACTATCATTTTAGTGAGTTCTGCTCATATTTTACGGATGCTTTACAGCTAAATGTTTAACGTTTTACAGTAGTTGGCCAAACGAGAACTTACCAGTGTAGAGTTGTCAGTGCTCATTTCAATCTTCCCCTCAAAGGGTCCCCATGTTGTCCCCAAAGGGAGTTGCTGCCGGCTGTGGATACGACGCTCACCATCTTTAAGGAATGCGTCCAGCTCTCCTGAAAAAACACACCAGACGCCAAAGCAGTCAGCCATAATGCTCTATATGGCGCACAAGTTCTACATCAAGTCACAGCTATGTTCATTCATTCTTATTTTGGTTTAAACCTACATGTGCAATCCTTTTACTCCCTCAAAATAAAAGGAAAAAAAAGTAGAGGTTAAAATCCAAGCAGCTTCAAAGTGGATAAGCAAATCAAGCGAGCATCCATCTGATGGCGTTCCTCAGACACATGGTGTGCTAACCCTACTTGAAAGGTGTCTTGTGTAGAGATAATCTCTGTGAGACAGTGCAGGCTTACTGGCTGGTGAGAGCAGCGAGTGGCAGCCCTATTCCTGTTGTTCCAGGAAGGCAGGACCCTTGTTAGTGCTGTGCAGATCTTCAGTTAATTAACAGTGGAAACGGATAGCACTGTTAGTACTACCAGCACTCATCCCCCCAACCACCCAGCTATCTTATCTCTTAGATTCAGTGTACTCTTTTTGACGTGGTGATTAATCAAACAGTTATGATAAAACTCATGGCAGGCTGTGACATAGTTTACAGAGGAGGATGTTTCTCTGAGTGTGTGTGTGTGTTGCAAAGAGAAAGTATGCAGCTCTTAACTAGTTGCCTTGACAATTCTGAGAAGTGCTGCTGGATTCAAACATCTGTAGCAACATTTGGTCTCGCTTTATAGTCTCCATGGACACGAGAAGTTCAAATAATGTTCTTATCAGGCGTGAGTCATGTTTCAGAACTTCTTTAAGTAAGACTGAGGTGACCTTTGGGAAGTGCAAATTCAGGTCAGCTTCAGGCCATCAGCATGAAGCAAACCTGGTAAATATACCCCAGTGTGTCCGGACGAGTGATCATAATGCGTGTTATTAATATACAAACAGAACTCTACATGTGTTGTTAACACTGTGTCTCATAACCTGTTTGTTAACACATGAGGCTAAAAGGTATTCGGGGCATTTGGTTTGAAATGGGTTGGGTTGAAATGATCAGTGAACTTTACGATGTGTATGTGGTATAATGACCTATTCAGCCCTGTTCTACTCTGTAAATATCAACCATGTATCAGTGCCCGGCTATTGTGCTCCACCGTTAGGGCTCTATGGAAATGTGTGCTTATGTGAAGCTTTGCATGCATAAACATGGCTGAAACATCAGGCTCGTGTTACTGCCCACTAGAAAATCATGCCTTGGCGATCATCAAGAACAGTCGCAGCTGTGGCATTAAAAAGCTAAACGTCACCTCTGATAAAAAAAAAATCACTCCCCAGACCAAACCTCTGTTATAAGATTGAAACAGATGCCCTGGACATTTACTTATACTTATGAAATTGACCGTATAAAAACAAGATAATAATCTGGACTACATTATCTCATTCTCACCCTCCCTCTGTATCCTCTGCCCCCCTCCTCCCTTGTTCCTGCTGTTGCATGCTGTCCTCCTGGTGCTGCAGTGGAAGGTGGGTAAGCTCATTACAGAGAAATAATTAAACATTGGTGCACAGCTGGTCGTCATCACTGAGAGCAACAGCCACCGCTTGATGCATTCTGTTTGTCCTCAGATAAGACCCACGGCCTTTAACCGCTTGGATGCAAGTTCCTGTTTAGCCCCGCTTGACACACAGCTCAAGCCATCCCCAGCCAACAACTCTGATTCCTTTCTCCTTCTCTTTCTCTTCTCTGGGTGGATGGATGGGGGGGTGATTGGAGTAAAAAGAAGAAAAAAAAAGGGGGTAACGGGTAGCGTTAGGCGTGAGAAAGAGGAGGGGGGTAAAGAGGGTACGATTCAATTTGTGTGGTTTGTGGTCCACCATGTTTAGGTGCCAGTTGTGTGCATCTCACACCAAATGTTGCCTGAGGACCTTGGCTCACAGATGGCTTGTCACATCTGTTGCAGATACTAGTGGAAGATCTCCACAAAAACACCCATGGATGAATAATGAGTCCCCTTCATGGGCTGTCTGTGTCTCTATGGGCATTTACAGGTTTGTGAATGTTGCAAGGCAAAAAAAAAAAGGAAAATAAACTAAAATAAATAAATAAATAAGTTATATTGACAGATGTGTTCTGTCATCAACTACTAGCTGCTGACAACTTTTGTAATTACGGTTGCATAAACTCTTTATGTCACAGTGATAATTCAATTTCTTACGAGCCCCCAAATCCCAACTCTATTACCTATACTCATTACAAATAAATTTAGAACAAATACAGAAGTCACACTGTTTAACCCGTCAAACTGCGAGCGGCAGACTGAACTAAGAGGAAAGCTCATAATGGGCTATTAGGAGATTTAACAAACCCAGCGCCTGTGTTCTCTCTCTTCAGTGTTTTCCTCATCATCCAATTCTCAAATGCCACACACTTGGCAAAACACGAGCTCGTGATGTGGCTCGAGAGCCCCCCCCCCCCTCCGAATCCCCAACCAAAACCTCACCACAACCTTTATCCACAACCACCACCACCCCCACCCAACCACCACCCCACCCTCGATAAGATCATCATCTGTCGCTAGACTCTA
This sequence comes from Simochromis diagramma, assembly GCF_900408965.1. Taxonomy (NCBI): domain Eukaryota; kingdom Metazoa; phylum Chordata; class Actinopteri; order Cichliformes; family Cichlidae; genus Simochromis; species Simochromis diagramma. The sequence goes on along the minus strand of NW_024387423.1, from coordinate 11,252,733 downwards.
GGGTCTGTTCCTGCACTCCACAGATACTTGGCAGACCAATGAATGTCCCTTTGTGTGGAGAGATCTTCCTCAGATAGCACCCAAGATGCTCCACACTGGCATCTGTTTGTTTTTTTTGTTTTTTTAATGTGTGCATGTGTGTCCTGTCTTTCTTTTCTGCTCTGGTGCAAAGAAATGGGGAACCTCGTCTCCCTCTCTCCCATCTCCGGTGTACGACTGAATGCTAATGAGTTTCTCAGTGGCAGGATGCCAGCCTGCTATGATGTGAAGAATAAATGGGTGTGGACCATTGACAGACAGAGGTGAACTGCCACTTTCTACTTTTGAATAATGTTATTACATCTAATGAAACTCTTTTCAACAATCCCTTAACATGCAATTCACCTTTTTTTTATTTCTCCATTATGTTGGGGAAAATGATCTTATTCCACCACCTGACAATTTCACATTTGCATTCCATTCTGTATTAGCTTGTTACAGATCTTTATTACAGCTATACGACGTTCACAGAGGTTAATACATTCAAAACGAAAGCTGTGTTTTATAGGGCTGCGCTAGGGGTGTGAGGATAAGCATGGACTGGCAGTAAGTGTTACGCTGAATATGAAAGATTGCGTATATTGATATCGTATCAATAATACCCATGTGATACATTTGTAAATTATTCTTTTTGTGTGGTTTTGTATAGTTATGGATTGTCTCATACCTTCTGTGTATCTGTATTTGGTTTTTAATCAATTTTACAAAAAAAGATACAGATGTGATTATTTTTGATTTTCTTTAAATTTGCTGACTATGATAACGTGATATAGTGACAGGCTTAGGGTGAACTGATTTCCACTAGTTTGTCCACTGCAGTCTTGGGTAGGCTATGTAATTCTTGCATATCACTTTATAAATACTTCCTCTTACTATGTTTGATTGCATAGTGCTTATTTTATTTGATATGATATTTGTTATGTGAGTTTTACATGTTTAAAATTAATCTTTTTTGTGTAATTCTACAAGATGACAACAGGTTTGACTTACAAATTACAGGAGTATTTCCCTAGAGTGATCTGGGCCCACTTGTCTCTTTGGAGGGAGGAGGATCTGAAATTCAATCCAAGTTTGTGTTTTTCATGATTACTTTTAAGAATTTCTTCCTAGATTGGAGGGGACACACTTCCATGATGGTCATGTACACATCTACAGGGCAGGATGGAGAGGTTACCAGTCAAATGGGTGACTGGTTTACAGGGGGATTCTGGACCAACAGTGTTTGTGATTTTCTTTGTGAAAACACTAAAATAACTAAACGTCCCTTAAGAAGAGCTACAGATAGTTCAAAAGACTTGAGGAATCACTGCGGCTGTGCTAGTGACCCAGTGTTTTTTTCCTTTAATTTGTCATCTGTCTGTAATTCAAGGCTCCAACTGAAATTTTCATCCACCCTATACTTTAAAATTCAATGACTGATTCGCATTTTAGTACAAATGTTTCTATTAATGCACAAGACGTTCAGACCTGAATTTTCTTAATGTAATTTCTGGCCTGGAGTGGGGCCTCTGCTAATGGTCAGAAATGACAAATGACATCATCATCATCTCGCTGAAGCATATTAACATTTGTTAAAGAACCGGGATCCGCTCGAGGTATTTTCCATGTGAATTTAACTTCTGTAACTAGTTCAAAGAACAAACTTACTTTGAGGAAAAGAAATTACCCGCAGCACTAAAATAGCCATTCCAGTCTCTGGTCTACTTCACCTTTATCCAGTTAGTGCGAGTATATTAACAGTAAAGGCAGATGTTGCGGGAAAAACAAGGAACGACAGAGTCGAAACAAGAGGGGAAACTGTGCTTGAGCCCCGCACAGCAGGCGATCCTTCTTGATATCAAGCAGCGCCTCTGAATCAAGGCAAACAAATGGCTGCTGTTCAAAGTTCAATAACCTGTGCGTGGCAATTCACAGATGTCCCACTGAATCCAAGTCATCTCCACTGATAGGCCATGCTATAGAGCCAGCAAATGGGCTATAAATTAATATACCATGAGAGCGGCATATGGGGTGAAATGGAACGCAGTGTATCAGTTCAACAAAAGGTGCCACATCTTTAAAGCAGATATGTGATATGAAATTTTACAGCTGAAGGAGAAATGTCACAGAGCTTTGATAAGAGAGCAACGAACTTTCTCCCCCCTCCTACCCAAACCCTATTATCAGGTCCAAGTGAGCAAAATGCATCATTTATAACCCAGAGCCCACACTATTATCTTTGAAAAAGGCACTTGTGTTAACACAACTGCGGACCCCCACCACCAGCAGCACCACCTCGTCTTCCCCTGTCCTCACCCCGCCCCTCCGCCCTCCCCAAACCCGCCCTAACCCTGCCTACATGTGGCCGCGCTTGGCCTTGAGCAGCGGGGAGAACGTTTGCTGGGGAGCAAGTTTCCAGGCAACCACATGAGTTTGGCCACAGCGGGAGGGGGGGGGGGAGTGTGGAGGGGGTGAAGGAGAGAGGGCTTAGTAGGGGGGATTCACCCCTTCAGGTCAGGCTTGTTTTCAGGCAGTGGATGGCTTGAGGGGAAAGAGTTAAACAAGCCAAAGGGATTAGGGCATTTTAGCTGTGACACTCCACACAGGCTGAGCAGGGGGCTAGGGGGTGGCTGTGGAGGTCGTTTGGATGGAAGTCTCCGAGCCTCTAGTTGTTGATACATGCAACAATGCCCATGAAGTACCGTTTTTTAAAAAGACAGATGTAATTATGGGTGTTTCAACTCAGTCTCCTGATAAGACGACTGATTGCACACATTATGCTTTTTACAATATCCGCTCTAAAACCTAACCTGACTTAGATTTAGGCTGCGCCAAATAATTATGTTTAAGGTGAGGCAGCTAGCACACATTGTTAAGGCTGGGGAGAGGGCTTGTTTAAAATAAAGAGAGCATCTTATCTGCTTTCTTACTGTTTTTGCCTTTTAGGGTAGACCGAGTTACAGCTGAAAAAGAGGGACAGTCGAAAAACCTCAAATAATTGTACATGTGCAACAAGTCAGATCAGTCATTTTTGCCCTGCACATGAGCATGCTGTTTGAATGTGGGAAATCTGAAGTAGGCAAGCGTCAGTGTAAGTAAGGTAAGTATTTCATGTCACCATGTCATTTTCATGTGGGTTTTTTCACTGTTTAACTTGAAGTGGGATCATTGTCATCTTCATTCTGTGCTTTAAAGGCTAACGTATGTCATGCCGTGGTGTCATTCAAGGTTAATGGACAATTAAGAGTAATGTGCAGTGTGGCCAGCTGGCTAAAAACGAGATGCAATTTCTCAACTGTACCTGTGGTAGAATCCAATTGCGTTGAATAGTGTTTAATTGAATTGTTTAACATTGCTGCTTAAAAGTCAAACATGTGGTTGAATGTAAAAATCGCTGATTGAAGCCAGAACCACATATGCCACCACTGTGAATGGCTTAAGTGACAGCCTAATTCAGTAGATGAATGAACTACTGTTATTTTTAATGGTTTAGTAGGCTATTGTTATGTGGTTGTAGCCTCCAGTGTTATTATTACTGTTTGCAATTGCTCTTTAAATGAATAAGTTTAAAAAGTTGCTCAATAGAAAGAAAATAATGAATTGAAATACAATTAAATATTTGTGCGTATGCAATTCCTGTTCAGCATTTTACAAATTACTGTTGCTCAATAAATACAATTAATTAAAATCATATATTTTTTTGTTAACTTCAGTTTTTTAAAGGCTTTTTTGTTTGCGCTGAATTGCTTAGGTAGCATTGTGGATGGGTGTTTCAAGTGCACCATGCTACTGCTTTATGTGTACCCAGCATGGATACACTTAAAACATCCATGCACTTTGGAAACCATAAACTACTTAAGGATATTGTTATTTAATGTTACCTTTGTAGTGTAGGAAGGAAGGAAACATCATATGAAAATTAAACTTGTTTTCATTCGCTAGCTTTGGTGTGGTAGTACCAAAAGTAAAACGAGTACCAACTGCATTCAGTCTACCTCAAGTTTATGGCTATAGGTAGCATCCAGTTAGCATAGCTTGTCATAAAGATGGAAAGCAGAGCAAAACCTAGCCAGCTGCTTCAAGGTGGATTTAGTTTAGTTCAGTTTTCCCAAATAGTTTTTTCCCTGTTTCCAGGCTCCATGGTAACCTGTAACCATAGACTGTATGTAAAAAGTGGACATAGACTTAGCTTGGTCAGCAATTGGCATCTGTAGACTTTCTAGCTGTATCGCACAGATACAGATACCTGCTAGTTAGTAAGTCACACTCAAAATAGCCTTTTGTTTGTGAGAATTTCACACAGCAAAACTGAAGCACGGGCCTCTTGGACAGGGTTAGTGCAGCTATTCATTTGTGTTCAAATTGCATGACAATGTATCTAGTGGTCTAGTTCGATGACTCGAAATAACTGAGGTGAAGCTTTCAGAACAGATGCCAGCTGTATCTACCTATGTTGGCCCCTAGTACTGAAAACGGTTTTGTCTCTTTTACTGAGAGAAATATCTTTAAGTCTTAATATAAAAAGTTAAGAAAAAAGTCTGGGGGATTGGTTTGTTTTTGGAGGTGGCCTCTAGTGGCCAAGTGAGGAAATGCACTCTGTTTGGAACTTAAATTAAGTGTGTTGAGCTTTCAGCTCAACACACTTTATTGTGTAGCCACTTTATTGCAAGTTGTGGAAGTAATCCTAGGGATACCGGACATAGTGTTTATGTGGGGATCCAAGACTAAGGGTCATTTCATACTCATGATTTTTGATCTCGTTTTTAAACTGCAGCAATTAAAACAACAAAGAAAAAGGGAACGTTTAGAAAAGTATAGCGGCATGTGCGCACACACTCACTCACACACACAAAAGTTTCAGTCCTCTAGTACATTATCAACACAGAGACTGGTGTTTGGTGTCATTGAACAATTGAAATATACCAGCTGTCAAGCACGCCGTCTCATCAAAAGCCAGGCGAAGTTAGCAGGAGGCTGGCTGACAACAATCTCTGAGACATCCATCTTTAGAGAAGCAGTGCAATTTCTATTGATAGCATGTAAAGCGAGACGGGAAAACTTAAAGAATGACTGTCCTCGCGCAGAGATATCGCCGTATCGCCGACAACATCTAGAGGACACACACCACTCATGCTGGAATCTGATTATTTTAAATGCTTTTCTTTAAAATTTCAGAACCATCAAAAGGACATTACTCTACCTGAGTGTGTCAGGACGGATGAGTAAGTGATTGTATGTGAATAGGGAATGCACGCACTCGAGACAGAAGGATAACAAGATTTTAGGAGCAGAAGAAAGATGCTGTTCTGTTGGTTCAGTCTTGTCACAAACAGTGTCATAAAGAGTTATACTTTTCCATAACTATAGGTGGAGATTGCTTTCAAAAATATGGCCGTGTAAAAAAATACTTTAACAACTTTTTTTGTTAGCAAGGAAAACAAGTAAACATTGCTACCTTCTTGATATTCTGCAGTTAATTGACAAGGATGCTATTTTTAAAGTACTCCTGAATCTCCTCCCAAGTCAATTACCAGCCTGCAACTTCCCCTGAGTAACAGGGAATTCAGTTTTTTCTTTTTCCTGGGTGACCTAGTTGTCTTTTGTGAGTAGGTTTTAGCCGGAGCAGTTTGACAGTCAACAGATAAGATGGATTAAGCTTTTTTTTTTTTTTCATCCAGTTTTGATGTGAACAGCGTAAAAGCGGGTTAAATCATTGAGTTTCAGGAGTATTTTTAAATGCCTGGAGATAGCGCGATAAAGGAGCTAAACCTAAGACTTGGGCCGGGAAGGTCAAGGTCGCGGCTTTGGAGAGCAGCTACCCGGCGACGGGGGCCGGGTTTCGTCTCTCTCGGAGCGGGCTGAGCGCTGGAGCCGAGCCCACCTCTCATCACTCCCAGAAAAGCTACACGGAAAGAAGTGAAACAAAATCCGGCGAGAGCTCGACGGGCGGCATCAAAGAGCAGCGCACCCTTGCCTTGTGTGGGTGTGCAGAAGGGGAGCGCGTGTGTGTGTGTGAGTGAGAGTGGAGATGTGTGTATGTGTGAATGTGTGTGTTAGAGGGGTATGGGGAGGGGTAGCTCCTCTTTGCATTTTGTGTGCATGCATGAATGAGGTGTTATAGTGTGTGTCTGCCTGTGTCTGTGTGAGCACTGTAAAATATCATTCCTCCATGAGCAACTAGCTCCATAATTATGTTTTGATTATTTGCGAATGCTAAAATAAAACAGCAATTAATCTGCTGATGTAAAACAGAAAATAGAAGTGCGACGCACATATTAAACAACCCAGTTTACAGCGATATTAAAAACAAAATCACATTTTGTGAATATCATTTGTTCAACGTCCCCCCCCCCCCACCAACACCCGCGTCACCACCTCCACCACCACATCCTTCTCTTCCCACCTCCCCAAAGACCTGATCCGAGGCGTGCTTAACATGCGCATAGGAGCTGACAGCCGTACAGTCACGTGACGTAGCTCAGCCAATCCTGAATACATTTGAATTTTTAAGCCGCGCAGCGATGAAGCCACTTGAGCAAAAGAAAAGGTGAAGGGGCGACTGAAATAAACAAATCAGAGCGATACGCCCGGGTCGACGCGCCGGTGCAACATGCCCGTTTATCACGTGTCACATCTGGTCGACACTGAGAGGTTTGTTGTTTTGTTTCTTCCTCTTCGGTTTGGAAAAATATTTCTGAGGGGACATATTTAGACACATTTTGTGGACGTCTATTCCCCCACTGCTCCTCATGTCGGTGACAGGGGAGAGTAATCCTATACACAGGCTGCTATTGTGAAATGAGAAACTAGCCTCCTTCACTGCCAGAGACCAGATGCACCTCTCTCTCTCTCTCCTTCTCTCTCTCTCTCTCTGTCCTAATCTGTAAACGACTTAAAGGAGCCTTATCTCCGGGCTCTTCTGCTTCATTTCATGCTTGATTTACTTTAATTTGTCTGATAGGGCACAAGGATTTGGAAATGGCCCATCTTTCGGTGGAAAATGTTCTGATTTTTCTCCGGCATTGTTATGTGGAGGTTTTTGACTTTTCTCTCCCCCTCTCTCGCTCTCTCTTCCTCCTCCTCTTTCTCCATCTCTCTCCCTCTCTGTCTCCCTCCCTCTCTCTTTCTCTCTCCATCACCTCTCTTTTTTTTTTCCTTTTGAGGGGTGGGGGTGGGAGGGGGGGTGGATCTTGCTCCAGTGCAACAGTCTGTTTGAGTGCATTTAGATTCGAGCTAGCACAGCACAAACAACTTTTCCATGTGGTGCGATTTTGTGATGGGCGACGGCGACACAGGAGTCGTGTTTGCCTTTCAGATCCACATTGGGCGCAGAGCAGCCGAGTGCTTCAAACCACAAAGATCTTATGTTTAAGTTAAGAGGCGACTGGCCCTCCAGTTTAGCAAGTGGGTGAGCGGCTGGCACTGATAAAGTTGCTCCACAATGAGGGACAGGGACAAGCGACATGTCTACAGATGCTTCGACTTCTTTTTTTTTTTTTTTTCTTCTTCTCCTGGCGGAACTCAAGCGCTTGCTTGACTGTCTGGCTGCTCCCATCACGAAGACATTCTCCCCACTTCTATTTAGTGACTGAATGACAGTGGAGGCAGTGAGCTATGATTAGAGAGGAGCCCATATCTTACTAGATCCTGAATAATCTCCATCCCCTCCCACCAATGAGCAAGGCACAGAGGCGGCGGAGAAAGCCAGAGGAAAAATGAGACAAGAAGAATGGACAGAGCTGTCCTATGTATGCCAAGATGTCACATAGTTCCCCTGGACTCCTCTATATGCCCAGTGTGGACACAGTATAAAAAGAAAAATCAAAATTCATTCACTTTGAGTCGCTTTAACTAATCTGAGCAGTGGCAGACGTAATCAAAGAGAATTTTACATTGAAATCTGAACAGAAGAGAAAGAGACATTAACTCGAGACTTGCATTAAACAATTAAACTCATTCACAACTAGTGGTTAACTGATTGGCTTTTAAAAAAAAAAAAAAATCAATTTCCCAAACACAACGACATGAAACGTCACTAACTCCGCCTCCAACACATAAATAAATGGTTAACTACACACACAGAGGAAAAACAGAGAGGAAGAAACAGGGAAACGGGGGGACCATTGAAATTCATCTCACAGCCTGAATTTACTTAACTGCGGGTCTGTGCGCGGTGATAAACGGAGTGATGATCCGGCAACACGTCTTTATCCATGCTTTGCTTTAATTAACGGCGGCTTGTTTGTTGAAAAGATGATTAATATGCCAATGAAAATTGCATAATTGAATACCACAACACTCGCACAATCAGGGAGGAACATGCCATTTTTTATTAACTTTTCAGTATCATTATTATTACTATTATTTGGTATTTTAATTCACTTGACAAGCGGCGCCCCTCCCCACCCCTCCCCACCACAACCACCACCTTTAAACAGACAAAAAAAACAAAACAAAACCAAAAAAAACACCAAGGATGGTGGAATTGGCGTGACCGGTGGGCCACACTGGGCCCAGCTGTTCATCACCAATAGGAGGTCTTCACAGTCGGTGGTACTGCTGTGATATCAACACCTATCAGTGTGAATGCTGCACATGAGTCCGTGTGTTAGAGCAGGGACAGTGAGAGTAGAGCGGGGTTGGGGGTGGCTGGGTTGGATGCAGCTTGCATGGCACTGACTGAACTCCTGTGGCCAAGCAGAAATCTGTGAGGACACCAAAAGTAAAAGTTTGCACACGCATATGAAATTGCACACTATCTGAAGCACCGGGGACCAGATTTTTTTTCCCCTTCACAAAGCAAAATTCACGCATGAAGAAATAACTCCAACGTCACTCGAATAAAAAAGTTAAAAAAAGAGGCCAAATGAAAACGACGAATTCCACAATTTGAACGAGTTTCACTTGAGCAACCCAGAGTTTACTCAGTGTTACATCCCCTGGCACAACTTGCACCAGCGTCTCCATACTAATGCTAAATACACACATCAAATATTCAGCCAATTACAATGAGAGCTCTTGCAAAAAAGAAAAAAGAAAAAGAAAAACCTGCAATGCTATGGTGCCCGGGAGGGTAAGCATTACAGACCAAACACACTTTCAGAGAGCTAAAGAAAGACACCAGGGGTGTCGAGTCCCCCCTGGGGTGGAGGGTAGAAACAGCAACACCAACCTGCCCTTTAGGACTGTCACATTTAGCGACGATTTATTTTATTTGGACTTTTTCACATGAAGTGGAATCAAAAAGCAGCTGATTTGTGGACAAAACGCTTGGAAGTAAATGATCTTATTAAAGCCTTCTCCCACGTATCCACACAAAACTAGAACTGGATATAGTGACATCTCCCTCACATGATAAGAACAGTGATTGCATTTTTGTCCTATTTTAGATTATATAACTAACAGCCATGAAGTTCCTCCATAAAGCCTCTTAGTATAGCGGATCAGTGACTAAATTTGCATCGAGTCGATGCAGCACAGGAGTACAGTGATTTGTCTAATCTCTTGTTGCATATTTCATCGCTATAATCACACATTGTGCATTTGCGAGTGTGTACGTGGTGGTGATGGCGGTTGCGGTTGGGGGGGGAAGTGGGCTGTTTTCTCCTTGCACAGGTGATGCATAGAGTACAAAGCCTTCATCGACAATCTCTTAAGAAATAAATGTATTTGTTAAAAAAAGAAGAAGAAGAAGAAGCGGACAAATGTTTACACACAGCACTTTGATTGCAATTTAATTTTACATCACTCAGGGCCCTGAACTCACAGAGAAGCTGATGATGGACTTTCATCATCAGTATCAGCAATCTCAGTGTCATTCATGTTTTGTGAGACTTGTCAGAAGACTTTGAATAAACCCCTGGAGGAGCGAGATAAAACCTTCCTTTTCTGCGGGAGAATTGCCATGATGCACGTCCAAATTTCTTGATTACAAGACGAAGCGGGGGGAGAGAGAGGAAAAAAAGTAAAAATAAAAAAATAAAAATAAAAACCTTGAATGAAAGCCTGCGCTGAAAGTTTTCAGTTTGCTGATATAACAGTCAAGTGTGTCTATAAGTCTACTTAAAACGCTTAGGTATCAGTGGAGACAGCTGCGACACCCTCGTCTTATGATTCTGTCGAGACAGTACACTATCAAACCTTTCATACCGTTCCCAAGCTACATTTCCGGTGACAAAAGCTTTGCGAAAGCCTCCTGAAGGATTCATCTATATCCTAATATTTCCAATCCAATTTAACTGGAGCAGCCGGAGTGGTCTGAGCACTAGTTTACCAATCTTTGCTTTCCAAGACTCTGTGTGCTGAAGGCTTGAGGGGTTCAATCAATGGCGCTTTGATCTCGGCTGGAACCATAATTATTTAACATTGTTACAAGGATTTCTCTAATCCATCCTACCATTAAATCCCTTTTACACCCTCATCTTCTGCAGCCTAATCTGCATCTGGGTGCTCCGTTTGTCTCTCTCCCTCATTTCGGCTCGCCCCTCCCTCCTTGACGACACCCTGACTTTATAATGGACTTGGGTGTCGACTTAGAAAATGCCTTGTTTACTGAGAGCGACCTGATTGAACTGTGCTCAAACGGGCTGTTGCTGTGTAAGAATTTAAAAGTTGTTTTTCTTAGCCGATCTGTACTTTTAAGTGCTACATAGTTTGGGTTTACTTTCAGTTCAGCTGGGACTGAATGGTGAAAGGATTCTGCAGCTATAATGCCAAGATCTGGTCACCGAGCTCAGTAATCTCAAACATTTCACATTGTGGTCCACACCACATATGACCCACTTTGACCTTAAGTGGGCTCGGCAAGTAAAAAAAATCCCCTTTCTATTAGCGTAAAGACTTAATGCCTAAATTTGTCAATATTAGAAAAAGAAGAGTAATTACTACACTTTCCTCAGTTCAACATGTTTCTGTTTTTCAACGTGATAAAGAAATGCTGTTCTAGTAAATGAAGAACGGCTCTTTGGGCTTAAACTGTAAGAAAAAATCGTGCTTATATTCCAGACCATCCTGTAATTGGAGGAAAGTTTTTTTTTGTAAACCACAGAAAATGTCCCATATTTATTATTGATTTTATTGTGGACACGTTCTTAAAAAACAGATATTTCTGTAGTACTTTTCTGCCATTTAACTGATTATCTATTATTTTATTACTACAGTATGAATGGCTCTAGGTGAGATCTTTATCAGCATGACAAGTTGTAAAATTTATAAATATAAAAGTCCAAAATTTATCCTTCCCTTTATCCAGAGCCAGAGTTTTTGCCAGGCTGATTGTGGCCCCTGGGCCTTATGTTGGACACCCCTGGTCTAGATATAACTGTCACCGCTTCATCTTCATTTTATCTTTTTTTTTGGTCAATTTTTCCACTAAGTTTCTTCAGATGAACCAAGGGAATGTCCTAGTTCATGTAACTGATGCCCAAAAGGTTTCATCCCATCTGTTTATTTTCATGATCACTTTGTCTCCCAACAAAAAAGGGCCCACTGTCCTTTTGCAAATATTTGCATGTCTGTGTTTCACCACGATATAAATAGCAGCACGGGCAATCGCAAACATTTGTTGAGGCACCTGCCACAGTATCGTGGCCATCTGGTCCTCCAATTCTCCTAGCATGACATATGTGCATTAAACCTGAAATGGTTATTGTTTTTTTTTTCCTTTTTTTTTTTCCTTTGGCGACTGGAAGAAGATGGATTGGCCACAGATCGTTCTAGGTTGGCTGGAGTCAAAAATGAGACTCGAGACTTTTTACATCTGAGTGAGGCTGCGTTTTCAGCATGTGCATGTTTGATGTCTTGAAAGGGGAAAAGAAGGGGGTGGATATAAATGGATATCTTTTTTCAGGGTGAAGTGTGTGTGTGTGTGTGTGTGTGTGTGTGTGTGTGTGTGTGTGTGTGTGTGTGTGTGTGTGTGTGTGTGTGTGTGTCCCACTGTCAGGTAGATTCTCAGATGGCCACTCCTTCAGCTGACCCCTGCCTCGCCCTGGCTGATGCCCAGCTGGCATCAGCAGCTGAGCAAGCTGGGCCATGCCGGCCGTCAGGGACAAGCCAAGAGAAGAGATTTGTGGACAAGGTGATCACATTACTTCTGTTACCACTCTGTCACACTCATCTGCCCCTTCTGCATCTCCTTCTTTACAGCGTGGCTCATTTTAAGTGTGTTTTAGGGCTGATATCTTAGATGTTGATGTCACTGTATGCAAGTCACATCTACTTCAAATCCAGTTTAATCAGTTTGGGAAATTGGGTGTTGACATTAGCTGCAAACTGACAGCTACAGTAGATCAGCTTAATTCAATTCAAAACACTAGCATGTTTAATGCTGCTTCTAAAGTTCTCTGAGGCATTCCAGTGATATAATGTTGCACTCTGGGACAGTTTATGGGCCTTTTTTTTTTTTTTTTTTTTTAGAAAAAGGTTAAAATCTAAGCAGCTGCTAAGTCTTTCTTAGCCTTTTAAAACTCCATGTCATAATTTTGCAGTGGAGATGATTTTTTTAGACTTTGACAGCTTGTTGTGCAGTTTCACTAATTATTCCGAGTGGAAAGTAAGCTATGCATCATTTGGCACAATGCTAGAATTGGCAAAACTATGGCAAACAATAAAGTTATTTGGGGGGGGGAAATGCACAAGTCTGAAACTCTTGCTAATTTTGTCGCTAATCAACGTGTTATAATCAGAGGATATCCACCTGTAGATGCTAAAATCAATCACGATCAGTTCAAAAGATGGCATTCATCATGCTTCAATCTGCAAAAAGATTGTAATCAATGGAAATGCTTTCCACTGTATCACTACAGAAATAAAATACAATGAAACTTGTTAGCACACACATCACACTGCATGTGCACACTGTATTTGTTTGCATTTGGGCAGCATAATAAGCAGTGAAGGCAAACCACATCCTATTAGCAGTGGACAACACAGTGCCGTATCTGAGTATGTGCTGCTTCTTCAGCTACATATTAGCTTTAATTCTTAAATTTAGAGGTCCACAGCGTAACCTAACAAATGCACACACAGACTAGACACTTGAGCTGAAACTGCAGCGAACACAATTACAGCACTCTTAACGAACCCTGGATTTTCTTCACTTTCCAAAGCGGGGTGTGGTTTACATGAGAAGGCATTTAGATAAGGATGAGAACAAGTTCATTAGCAGAGTTAGCTAGCTAACACACGCCATTCCCAATTAGCCTAGAGGAGAGCAAGCGGGAGAGAATCGAGAGAGACGGAGTCAGATTCCTATCACAGGCAGTCCATGAAAATGAATAGAATAGCATGACACGCTATCTGGCAAATCAGCGGCTGATTGCGAAACACCCGTGACGAGAAATGAACACGAGACAGAAGATCAGTGTGCAGATTTGCTTAAGGACATACTTGTAGAGATGAGGGGAGAGAAAGGGAACTCGCTGGGTGTTCCACATCAGAGACCCAGCACTCTGAACAACAGAGAAGAGCCAGCTATCAGATTAATAGTGAGTCATTCAGTACGCTTCTCTGCTGTTCCAGACAGAAAGACAATCAGAGAACAGGGGCCAATCGTGGACAGCACTTGACATGAGTTACTAAAGTGGAGATGAAATGCAGGGACAAAAAAAAAAAAGAAAGAAAAAAGTTCAATTACAGGATGTAGATTGTAAAGGCTTTTGTTGTTACTCAGCAAAAGGGAAATGGTATGGAGGTGCTTCAATAGAATCACCAAAGCAGGTGGGCATGTTCCGAGTTAGCCCACCTCATTAAAAGGCTTCACTCTCTTTTTATGTAATGGCCATTACACCTCCTATTCAGATGCACACGCGCAGTGATTAAAAATTATCTGTTGGTGATCATAATCACAGCTGCTTAAACTTAAGCCAAAGAATAACAAAGAACTTTTGAATGCTCAACTATCTGAACATTTACAAAGAGATTAAAGGGGAGACAGTCTACAAACTAAATAAATTTGCTTTTAATCGCTTCCAACAGGAAGTCATGTCATTTCGAATGTCCCTATCTGATTGTCTGATTCCCCCTCTTTATTCAAATTATAACATGCCCATCTGACTTTTCCAGCACAATGGGAAAAATTAAAAAGGGAAATGACCTTTCATGGCAGCCATGATGAAAGAGTGAATGGCATTATTATGCGCCAAGATTAATTTCGGTCTACTCCGCAGTGCCCATTGAGAAAACACACAAGGGGGGCACGGGTGCCTTAGTCGCTCATTAATTGGTAGGTGTATCATAGAGATGTCAAAAACAAGATGATTATAAACCGATGACCCGGCTGCGAAGCGCACACAATACGCTACAATATAAAAGCTTGTTTGCTTAAAGTTGGGTGCAGCCAGGTGCTAAGTGTCATTTTTCCGGCAGCAATACAGCAGAGATTGGGCCACAAGTGTCCAAGTCCTCTGATAAGTTGGAACCACTCATGCTGCGGTTTAGCAAAACATGAAATGGGCATCATGTCTCACATCACTTCCCCTGCAGTTCAGCTGTCCTCGCTGTATGCAAAGAGAAAGTTTACTTCAAGTCCCCCTCCTCTCCCTCCCCGCTGCCTGTCCAGCAGTGTGTTTCTGAGCCTCTAATTCTCATTCTGATGGCTAAGTAGAAGGGGGAAAGCATAATTACAGTCAGTCATACATCCAGTCATGCTACATCCATCCCTCCTTTTCAAAGCAGTATTTTTAAGCTCAGCATTTCTTGCCAAAAAAGGGGGCCTTTTTTTTTTTCCTCTGCATGTGATGCCTTCTTTTTGTCATGGCCCCCATAGTTCTGAGCTGACCCCCTCAGCCCTGTCTCCTGACTGATCACAGTGATGGTTTATTACTGTCGTCCCGGCGCTCTTATCTTTAGCCAGCAATGCTCATTTCCTTCCCCAGATTTAAATGCAAATGTGAAATTTAATGATAAATGCATTATCTGATAGGTGCGATAACACTGATTCACTGTCAGTATAAAATACACACCCCGGGGGGCTTCGAGCTAGCAAGCACAACTTGCCCAAATCCACTTTTTTCTCCCGCTCTCTCTTTCTTTTCTCCCCCCCCCCCAAACGCATGTACCTGCAATAAATTCTTGAGGTCATTTTATGCATTAAAAGGAATCACATTTTGTGTGTTCAGCAGTGCGGGCGCAGGCTATTGCTGAGCAGTAATTGCCGTGCAACTATCTTGTTCAATGTATTATCCATCATTTTGATGAAGTTACTTTTACTAAAAGGGCAAACAAGATAAAAAAAAATGTGTTGTAAACTCTTCAAAAGCTGCGTCTGCATTACATTATTCAGTTCTTTAAAAAAAAAAGTCTTTAAGGAGGCAGTTGTCGACAATTTAATTTACTGTTAACCGAATGGTGGCTTCATGTACATTTCAAGCGAGCAGCAGACTTCTCGACACGATTGTGTAGCTACATAGTTACTATACAAGGCAATCATTTTTAGAAACAATAATATTTTATCCCCTTTATCACCTTCCCTCGAACTACACCGCATGCCTTTCAGTTACTCAACAATAACTTTATCAAATGACCCCCGAAAGCCTGTCTTGTAAAGTAATACTCATGCTTTTCTTACTTGGACCATCCCATTCCTCTGGCCCCATGGCAGCGTGCCTGCTCTTCTCCCCCTGCCCATCCATCTCCGACTCTCCTGCCTCTCGATTGCCATCTTCCTCTCCTGTAAGTAAAAGAGGGAAAAAAGCACTTTAAGTCCCACAATGCACACAAGACCCAAAGTGAACAGCACTCTCTCCAAATTTAATGTTTGGACACGTAATTTAATGAATCGTTGCATTATGCAGACTTTGGTTTTTTAACATCTTCTCCCTGTACCAGTTAAGTGTCACAATGTGACGTGTGTGTTTCCGTGTATGATTTTGTAAAAGTGCATTCACCACATGCAGCTGCACACTTTTATGTAAAAAGGAGTTCCCATGAGTGCTTGCAGGAACAGGAGGAAGCCCAATGGAACAGGAAGGAAAGCAATGTGTGGGAGAGAGGTGGCTATTTATTACCGTTTGATCTATTGTGGAGGGAGCTAGAATGTGTGTTATAGGATGTAGGGGCTGATTTACAGTCCCAAGGCTCACACAGACCATGCTAAGGGATATTTGGGTATCTCTCTCCAGGATGTAAGTGCTTAAAGACCTTGTTTTACAAAAAAAAGAAAAAAAGACTAGACGCTCTCACTGTAGACGCACTTACTGTAAAAGAAAATCTATTTTTGCATGTCTACGGTAAGCACAGTTTGTACTCAAAAGTTTATAGGCACATAAATCAGAGCTTAGTAGGTGCCCCAAGTGTGGTGCTCTAAATAAATCCAATGTGGCTGACACAGTGGTTGGTGTCTCTTCAGACTCGGGCAGGTAAGAGCAAACCTGCTTGGGGCTGATGGTTTGTGAAGGTACATTCCTCTCACTTTTGTCACCCCATCTTTTTCATTCCTTTGATGTTTTAAACCCAACAGTGAATGGTCAAGGACAGGCCTGGATTGCTCCAGTGGCTTACTACACGCCACCACAAGGGAAAAACAGGGGCGGGAGAGGGCATGTAGATTTAAATACAAATATATGACGACAGGACAACCTATACCTTATGCAGCAAACCTAAATATGAATATATTGTAACCACACCTGCCTCTGTTCTTCGCCCCCCACAGTTCCCAAAAAAACACATTTCTGAGTCTTAGTTATCAACCTTCAAGTGACAACTGCCACAGGACACACACTACGTCACTCCAGCGCCGGCCATCCTCAGTCGGGTTAATCTCCAGATCAAGCACATACTCTGTGCTTGTTTAGCTTTTTTCCCCTTTTTTTTTGACGTGGCTCACTTCAAAGAGAGCGGCAAACATTGCCAAAAGGATGTCAGCTTTCTATCTCCCACTAAAATAGAAGATGTGTGCACGAAGAAAAAAAAAGCGATACTGTAGGGAAGTCTGCAGAAATGTCCTACTTACAGTACATGAGGTCATTATGACCCACTTTTGCTTATGCAAGTGTCTGCTTGGGCTGGCAATTTCTTCCCCCTGCTCCTCCTCTCTCCCAGTATATTATCACGGAGCCCACTCAACTAAATTCCCCCACTATTTATTGTTGGGCCTGGAGAACCTCTTTAGCATACCAGGCTCGTATTATGACGAGGATAACAAAGGCGTATATCAACAGTTCCTTCCAATGGAGCGCAGTTTGAAAAAAAAAAAAAAAAAGCTGGTGAGATAACATTAAAGGCACTACCTTGATCTCAGGCGAACATGTTAAGCCCTGTAACGAAACGTATTGGAAGTGTTTAATTACAGCCCGGGAAATGAAGCTACAAGATGATTCCTTAATTAAGCAGTGATTAAGGATTTTCTGCCTTCTATCTAACACAGTTTGCAGTGCATTTTAAACACAATCGCCCAGGCAACCTCACAGGGAACAATGTCACAGGGCTTTGATGAAGTTTCCTGCACAAATGTCACTAGGAAGAAAAAAAAGGCGAGCAGAGGAAGCAGTGCTGGAGCAGCACTCCTTTGCTTACAGTACAGTCAGTGAGATAAAACCTGGAATACAGAGAAATGTCGAGATCCCCCCCGCCCCGGATTTTAAAACAACATGGAAATGGATTGATTGAGGTGCTCCATTTCATTCACCGAGGTCCAATCTGAGTAATCGAGCCTCTGCTTTGTTTCATCATTTGAATTGAAACCCCTCTGCAGTCTTATCAAAGGGGACAGATTGTCAATGATCATCCTCTACATTATCGCCTAGATCATAATTTACATCTGGCTTAGGTTCCTTTCCCCGCACGCTCAGATGGATATACTTGAGGCTGAGTGAGAGAAAGCTGAGGAGAACAGAAGGGACGGGGAGGGCTGGGGAGGCGAGGCGGCCTGCTGGGTTCTGGGTTGGCGGGCATGCGAGAGGAGCCAGTGAGCTGTTAAAATCAGCTCTATCGCTGCTCTATCAAAGGACAGCTCTCTAGCCAAATCGCAGTCACACGCAGCGTGCCACACATTCAGGTCAATAAGCTTATAGGCGATTTACACAAACAATTCCTCGAGCAAGGTAGCAACAAAGTCATATTGGCTTTTTCCCTCCCTTTTAGCATTGTCTCTGCCGAGGAAGCCCTTGAAAATGTCAATCTCTCGCATGCGACTTTAAGGAGCTCAGGGCACTCTAATCCTGACCACTGAGTCCTGAGACAGGTTGCAATTTCTGCAAGATGGTGTATAAGTATTTTTAAGTATTCCTATGGGATTGCAGAGTTCTATAGGTTACCAAATCCCGGGCTCGATGACTTTAACCCAGTGTCGCATTTCTAAACCCATCACATGCTTCCTGGTGTTGGAGCTTGGCGATGATTTTCAAAATGTAATATCAGGAGGGGTATGCCTGCCCCCCCCTCATCAGCATCGTTGATATTGCATATTTGGCTGCTGATGCAGATTGCGTCACATATACAGATAAAGTCAATTCAAGGAAGCAACCTTTTTCACCAAAGTCAAGCATAGCTGTAAGACTTCTCTGCTATCTGAAAAATAGGTCTGAATTGCATGCAATTTGTGGCAGGCAGAGCACTCCAATGGAGGGAGGCTATTAGTGAAATGCCTTGCCACTGTCTCTTTAAATGCCAATAAATTCCCATCATTACAGAATCTGGCAGTTTTCCTCCCTGTCTGCAGCCTGGGTCTTTATCTCGCTCTGCCTCAGTCTCTGAGCATGTAGATCTGGCCCAGTTAGATTGTCATACTTAACAAACATTAATGATTAATTTCCTCCACTGAGTCAAATGGGGCTAAAGGGATGACTCGATTCATCTTATCGCACCACAAATTAGCATTTCCCCATATTCTCCAGCATCAACTGTGCATTAAAATTCCACATTTACCATTCTGGGCACTGGCAGCTGTGGTGAAAGAGCCAAGGAGATCTTCCTCCCGTGTTGCTGGAGATTCAGATTACTTCTGTGTCGCACAAAGAATAATTAATTGTGCCACTTTCTCCTTGTTACTGTACATCTGTGGCTGCCGCAAGTCAAATTACTCACCGAGAGGTTATTTGAAAGTTCAAGGTGTATTTTCTTTTTTAATTATTTACCATGTTAAGTCCTTTGCTTTCACTTTTCACTTCAACTGTGATAGAATATTTCTGCCCACATCGTTTCTGTAATTCGAGGAGAATGGCACAAAAGAGTGCAAATTTTCACGTTTAACTTGATGTATCTTGACACCCGCAACAACCTCAGAAACGAACTGGAAAAAAAACAACCCTTGTGTAATGTAACTTCACGAAAAGCTGTTTTACGTCGAGGAAATGAGACACGTGAAATGACATGTAAATTTACTGTCAGTGCTAAGTAAGGAAGTCATTTGTCATCAGACAAACACTTGGAACGCTCAGAGGGAACAGCTTGTGGCAACACCCTGTGCTGAACTTCACAGATAGCCAACAATAAAAGAGGGGGTGAAACAGCAAGGTGAAATTTCACAATTTCAGTAAAAAAAGATGCCACTCAGCGTATATAAAAAAGGTATCTTTCTCACAATTATGGAGCCAGGTGTGTCAATAGAGTATAAATCTTTTCTGTGGGAGCGAGCGTGTTCATCTGTGGGGTTCTTCACAAGCACAGCTCCATAAATGTGAAATTGACCGAGCAGGAGAGGTTGTTTGAGGTAAAAATTCTTGTTTAATAGCAAGGGAAAGCCAAGGTTATTTCTTTAGATGTGTGCCTTTCCCCCTTCCTCATAGAAGTCTTGAAAGGGAGGCAGACCCCCTCTAAAATGCCATGTATATTAAAAACAGTGTTCAGTCTCTCTGGGGTGCTACTATTCCACCAAGCTTGTTCATTTTCAGAGACATTATTCTGAGCTGAACTGACAGGGGGCTGCTCATACCTGTGACCGTATATCCACACGATTCAGGGCTGCCCATTACTGACGATCAGGACGCATTATGCGAGGGATTAAATTGTGTAGCTGGTCAAAATAGGTCTAACTACTTCATGTGCAGCTGGATAGTCCCATCAGTGATAAAGCACTGTATTTTAATTCTTGATCACTGAATTGTGTATCCAAAATAAAACATTAACTTGCAGAGTACTGAATGAAGCTGTCTAATAGAGGCACTGGATTGGAGTAATTACCTGGGATGATGTGAAACACATGTTCTTGATGTACAAATTTACTTTTATTTTAATAGATTCTGTCTGTTTGAACTTTTTTTTGACTCCAAAAACAAAATAATAAAATCACTCCTTCCTTTGTTAAACTGGACATGTGCGACCACTGGTGAGGCCTAACAAAAGGACAATGCTGTGTTTAAATGGGTCATAAGTCAGAGGGCTTAGGAAGCACTGATGCAGGACTAATCATTTCTACTGTTTGTCTGAAGAAGAAAAAAAAAAAGATGATCCTAAAAGCATTTTTGTCATTTCTGTTGCCAATGTCAATCTAACAGGCCCTTGTGTGTGTGTGTGTGTGTGTGTGTGAGAGAGAGAGAGAGATGCCAACAGCACCTTACAAGCTAAATCAATGAAAGGGCCAAAACCCAGTGAGAGCCACAGCACTATTAACTAAACAGGTCAGGGAGTCAGCCGTCACCTAATTTTGAGGTTCCTGAGCCTCAGACCAAGATGGGACGTCAAGGTGCTCCACGCACTTATCTGGGGAGTCCCTTTTCTGCAAGGGTAAGGCAAATGGCTGAGTCTTTGGTGGCATTCAACTTCTTGACCTTTGCGCCTTTAAGCGGCTTTGCTACTTCACCGCACTCTGATCAAAGTTAATAAGTGCTTCATATGTTAATGAAAATTGGTACTCCTCTTTGTGTTCCTACAGCTTTTTAATACCTATTATAGACTGAAACTTTTAATGGAGGTTTTAGGTCCCCCTGACAAGCCCATTTCAGAGAGTGACTACACAGATACAAGGCTAAGCTAAGACCAGAGAGTCACTGCTCAGTGGAGGAACCTTACACGGGAGACCTTATTCTCCGGGAAGCAGCAGAAGATAAAGGCCATGGGATGAGTGGCTGCTTTAAAACCCACGTTCAAGTCCGCACAGGGCTAATTACAGCACGCCATCACATTTGAGAGGGTTTAGTTAATCAAGGGGGGGCTCTCTTTTGCCTCCTATAGTCGAGGAATAACACACTTAAACCATTTAATGCCGCCAGGATTGCGTCCCGTTTAATTCAAGGCAGTTTCACATAAGTGGGGTAAATTTAAGCCACTCCGACATTAGTTTTAAACAGATCTAATTGAGGAAGGGATCATGGGAAAGTGGCTACACCTGATGATTGCACACAACTTGGCACTAGGAGAAAAGAAATTTGGATAGTACATCATTTGGGTCTTAGGAGGCAATGGGAGACTTAGCTACTGTAAGCTGAGATAGCAAAGTAATACAAAAAAAATCGGACTAGTAAGGCTCGTGCATGACAAGGAACAGATTAGAAGTGCTCAGGGAAAGTACTATTTGACATTATGGATTGGTATTTTGTGTTGTCTTTATTCATAAACAGGGAAAGGAGATTTGAGACCCGGCTCCTTAAACAAAGGGAATACCAAATGGCACTGACAAGGTTCTTTGAAAATTTTCAGAAGTTGTACTACTTTTTTTTTTTTCTTGTTGTAACCACCAATACGCGCCATCTATTTCATAGCTGCTGGGTTATTAGAAGTATATGCCTCGCACTTTGAAGTTTGAGTGGGGACACATTACGGAGGAGACAAAGGGTGAAGCGGCCGAGGCGTCTCTGGTAATTGCAATTTCTGAACAATTGCGCCGTTCAACTTTTCCCGGAGAACAAAAGGAAAACATTATTGATACGATTACCGGGGCATAGCCTACCTGAAACATGAAAGATTTATTTTTTTTCCTTCAATAATGTAATCCCACGAGGCACATCAGTTTAGAAGTGTGGAGAAATAATTCTAAACAAATTTCCCTTTGAAAGGAGGGCGAGGAGGCAGACATTCAAAGCATCGGTTCTTCATTAAAAAGTCAAATTTGCGGCATCCGAGCGTCAGTAAGAGCGGGGACACCTGGGGTAGCGAACGCCACGCAACCGGAGGCTAGGAAGAGGCGGCGGCGGTGGGGTTGGGGGTGGAGGTTCTGGGCTGGGTTGCGGTGGTTGGGGGGAGGCGGGACAGGTCTGTCATCTTCACACTGTAACCTGAAGCAGGCCACAAATTAGCTCCTGTGATGGCACGGTGTGACCGAAATGAAACAAACACACAAAGAAGCAGTCTAATTGAATTGGAGTTCAAAGAGGACTCGGGCGCATTTGGCGACGCTGAGGCGCTTTATAGTGCTGGACCTCCGAGCAGTAGCAGGTGCTGCTGAGTGTTCACAGAGCTTTAGCGCCGGCTCAAAGGGAAGCGCTACGCTCTCCAGTGCATTGGTGCACCGTAGCACACCTTCACAGCACTATCACAGAGGGAGAGCCAGTGTTGCTGGTGCCATCTCCATCTCAGATCAAACCACTGCTCTTGGGTGGATTGCTGGGGATCAAATATCAAAAATGGATAGTCTCAACTCCAGGCAGTGATGCGGGAGAAATTCTCAGACGGACACAAGTTCTGCCAGGTTTGATTTGAACATGTTGAGGAATTTTATTAGACACAATTGGCAGGAGTTTAACTTACTTTTTGATGCTCAGCACTGGGGCGGGCACAGCATATTGTCCCATATTAGGCGTTTAAAAAAAGAAAAGATGGCTGAACGCTGCATGAGGAAGCCCGCCTGTGAAGTTTCGGTTTTGGCCGAGTGCGGGACGCTCACCTTTGTTGCAGAAGTACTCCATGTCTTCGCAGCTTATGTTCTCAGTCTCAAACTCGGCGGTGAAGTTCTCCTCCACCGAAAACTCATCTTTGGCCAGGAGCTCATTCTCCTCGGAGACGCACTCCTCCTCCTCTTCCTCCAGGCCATCCTCCAGAGGACCTGAGGGAACAGGCACACATATGTACACAGAGACACACACACAGACACACAAGGGAGATGTTCAGCAATTTCATCACACCCTTCAGGCTTTCAAGAATCAAAATCTTGTCTCTCCTTGTTTCCGGTGTTGCAATAATACAAATTCAAAGCGCTGCGCAACATTGCGTGGTCTAAGCGCCGTATGCATACACGTTCAGAGATTCGTACAGGCTAAAGATAAAGCCACCCCAATAAACACTATTATTTTACCACCGTGCTTCACATCAGTGTTTCCATTATTCCTATTGAAAAAAATCCCTTTGAGACTTTTTTTCCCAGAAAAACAAGCTGACATGCAGCCAAGGTGAGCGCTGATGTTAATCCCGCTACCTGCAAAACAAAACCTCACACAGATGGAGAGAGGGAAGGAGAGAAGGGGGGCAAGAAAAAAAAAAAGTTCCTTTCCAGACTTTTCACACAGGCATCAGCATGGGAGGAGGAAAGAAAATACTTTTATTAATTTGTTAGCCTTATCACAGGGTACAATGTTGATTTTCCATTTACATTCCATGCCTCCGGGTAATACACCAGTGCAATCTTAAAGGAGACACTTTTCCGTGTGATTAATTTTTTTCCCCCCTCTGTGCAATATTATTTCTTTAAATCTAAATGATTTCAGAGGTTTTTTTTTGCTTGTAGCTGTACATCTCTTTTGGTATTTGCATATTACCATTTTGCTTCAATCAAGGGTGTTGATGGAATTACTGTACTGCCACCTGAATTGTATTAGTTCTGAAAACATCTCACCCGGCATTTGAATGTTATTAAGATAATACGCATCGCGCACACCTCTCTCCTTTTTCTGCCAAAACATGCCCGCAAAGTCCCCGCATGACATACCAAAAGCAAAAAAGACTGGGGGAGCCCTTCTGGTTTAAGTTTAGTTTAATATTTGAGATGATGCACTCTGAGAAAAACCTGCATAAGCCCCATGAAAAAAACCCAAAAAACACTCCTTGCTCCTTCTCGAGTCGTGTTTAAAGTGAACAATCATGTCAAAAGTGCTGCTGTCACTGCCAGCTAGATGAGGATGCTGTCTCTGTTTCTGCCTCTCGTGCATCCACCTAGAGCTCAAACAGAGCGCACTTACATCCTCTCCACACCTTTCAGTCTGTTTGTTCTATTGTAGCGGGAGCGAGCCCCCTCAGCTTTAATAAAGCAATAATTTCACTTCAGAAAGTGGGGCTGGTGTGCCTCTCCTGTTTCTCTTTCTTCTTGCGACGAGTCTCATAAAAGACCCCCCTGATGTCCACAAACTGCTTGCTCTTTTCATTAGTCTTATAAATTACTCCTTTGTAGAAGCCAACATCTGCAGGAGCCCCGGACATGAAAAGAATTAGCACGCGGATCTCTAATAGACACTGCAGAGGCAGAGTGCCGCTTTTAAATTAGGATACAGTTTTATGATCTTATCTGATGCCTTCTGCTGATTCGCTGAGGAGTGAAGTGAGGCGTGAAGTGACTCGATGAGTCTACCATCACTTAAGATGATACTGAGAGATAAATATCGCCGTATCAAGGGGAGATTGTATGACTGGCGGTAAAAGCTCCTGCCAAGGCAATTGAAGACAGTGTGAAAGAAAGCGGGGAAATACATTTCTATACACACAGTGTGTACACATTCCATTACACAGCTGAATAAGAACTGTGTGTACAACTAAACGATTCTTCCTCTGTTGCTGGCAAATACAGCAGCGCCATTGCACCGCGGAAAATAGACCTACAGTGTTGTGTGATAATAAGGGTAAAGGGAGATTAAAGATAAACTTCATGGTCAATAAAACACAAAGATTAGGTAGATAAGATGAGATAGAATTGAGGTTTAATAGACTCAGAATAAGGGCATCTCACTTCCCCACTCCAACAGATAGTAACTAAATGGAGCATTTTCAAACTGATAGAGATACTGGAGGCCTTGCTGAATATGGAAAAATGAAATATTACACCCAGCCTGAGACATTAAAGGGGGTCCGATGGCTACTTCTTTTGGGACCGCGCAGATTGACCAAAGTTTGCTCGCATTCTCACGTGTTTAGTTTATTATACAGTATTCATTGCATGGAGAGACCTGAAATTATTTCAGAGACAGCAATGATAAGAATAATGACTTTCTAAACGACCAGCAGCACACTCCTAACTCATTTTCTGATAGTGGCGTTCCTGCTATATTTAGTTGTGTACTGTTTAAAATCCTGTCACATTCGCTGTGTGACCCACGCTTGTTGGTGCATTTCTATAGGCTCTGCTGACGAACTGGGCCAGAGGAATGTCGGCTGCTTCGCCCTCTTATCGAGCCTCCTCTGGAGTTCAGATGGCCAATGACACCGCGGAGAAAGTGTCTGCGCTTCACTTTGCCGCAGAAAACAACACAGCCGGCTTTAAGTGGTGCGCTCATTACAGCTGATCTAAGCCTGCTAGAGATGCATGTTAACTTTATAGTAACAAGCGATCTTTACCCAACGACAAAATCATCTACCGGTTGACGTAATTAGCGAGGCAGCTTCATTTTAAAGAGTGAGCAATCAGAAAATATCACCCCGTTTTCTTCCTTTCTCTGTTTTATATCATTTTAAGTTGCACATTTAAGACAAAACATGTCATTTAAAGATATGAAGTCACAGGTTTGTTCCTCTGGAAATATTTGACACGTGGCGACGGGTTACAGGAAGGCTTCCTAACAGGTTGAGAACCACTCGACTCAACAGTTAATTAGTTTATCATTAAAAATTATCGTTAAAATAATTAGCAGCTGAAGCCCTGCGCTAATTATCTGTAACCTGAAGTGTGGCAGCCTTTCAGAGCACACTTTCAAGTTTGCAGACAAAAGGCTTGGATCGTGAGATAATCGTAGCACAAACGCTGCTATCTGCTCACTTTTAACAGGATCTTTCAGGAGGCTGCACTCTGTCTCAACTTCCTCTCAATCAGGGTCAGTGTCCAGGTATCCCAGCACCCTCCACATCCGCCCTGACACATGCGCACCCTCCAGCCTCGACTGTATCATCCGCATTCATCAAGACTCTTCTTCTGCCGAGAGAGACCGAAAGAAATCTCAGCTCTGTTCAAACAGTCATGCAGCAGGAGCAGCCAATGCTAATAGAGACATTGGTAGCTGAATGCAGGCTTGATCACAGTGGCTCTTTTGTTCATGGCGTGGCCTCTGTCTGATAGGGATCGGCCATGCGGAGTGGAGCTCCGAAGAGGGATATGGTAATGCCCCCACTGAGTCTATAAAATGGGGTGATACTCTGAGACCATATGATGGACAGAGGATTAATGAGTCACAGAGGAAGAGGGGAACAGAGGAGTACGGACTGAGGTGGTGGAATGAGCATATCTTTCAGGAAAATATACTCTGTACTCAAGTCTGTGCCTCAGTGGACTAAAACAGAAAATAGGAAAGAAAAAACACACACACATGTGCCAACCTTGTTCCAAAGCTCACACTCAAAAAAAAAGGAAGACGAAGAAAAAGAGGAGCTCTGAAGAAATATGTGTGTATGTGCAAAACTGTATGAGTGACTGCTAATTTCATGGCATGCTTTTTCAAGCATCCGCAATGTGGGGAGCTTGTGGCCGGGCTGTGATAGCGATACCTCACATTATCAGCAGGCTCCACAGTGTGATGTGTGGATCACAAACCCAGCCTCCTCTATAGCTCCCTAATTAGAGGTGAGGTAATTGAATCTGACAGAACAAAGCGGCAGATCTCTATAAGCATGGAAATCATTTTTGCTCCCACCTATACAGTTTTTCATCCAAACGGTCCATTGAAAATGTGTCCAAGCTGGCCTGGGGATAAAACGTAGCACCTGAGACTAAACATGAATGCATAATGCAGCCCTAAAATCCAACAGGGCCACACAGCTCAACCTCTGCCAGCTCTGCTCCTCCTCGTGACTGGCCCTTTGTGCCAAAACTGATACTGGGCCTTCCTCACTTCCGGGTGAACACGCACACACACATGCAAACTTTTGCGTGGGAGGAAATACAGGAATACACTTTGCCAAGCAGGTTTAGATTCCTGTGATCCTAACCCTCCACAGCTGGAGAAAAAGGAAACGACAACCGTGTGCGAAAACATAAAAACACGACTGTGTCTCATCTTGGAGGATAGGTCGGGAAGGTTGAGAGAGAGAAACGAGAAAGAGAAGGAGGAGGAGGTAGTGGAGAGAGGCAAAGGGAGACTGGGGGCCATCCTCTCTCCTCAGCTCTAATGACCTTTGGGAAGCAGAGGGCTCCCTCAGCCTTGGAGGAGACTTAGTGTATATGTTACAGGGCTCAAGCCACTAATTTAATCCTTGATCACTGTAATGAAATAGATACCATTTACGCAGCTCTTAATAGCTTCATATGCTACAGGAACCCTCAAAGGAATTTTTCATTTCAAGCATCTTTTTTTTTTGTACTGCATAAATGTTACAAAAAAAAAAGCGCTTCCTTTTTTTTCTCCAAGTTGTACACTCTGTGATCAAACTAAATGTGGAGCTAATGCTGTAACACAAGTCAAAAAGTAAATTAGCATTTGCATATTGTCTGTGAATGGCTGCTTGTGTGTAAATGCGTGTGTGTGTGTGTGTGCTGGGAGGAGCGTGGAACAGCTTCAGTGGAGACTGATGTGTTCTCAGAGCCGCAGTCTGTGACCAAGAATAAGCAATGCTATTGTTTAACTTGATTTTCCGGTCGCTAAGCAGTGTAATTCTCGTGATTAGAAATGGCTGCCTTCCTAAATTCGGGCACTTACAATCAACAGTCAACAAACTGCTCGAAAACGCAGCACCAAAAAAAAGACAACAACAAAAAAAGGATATTGTGTGGTGAAAAGGGGAGGGAGGGAGGCTGGGTTTGTTCTAAAGTGGGGGTGGAGGGGGGTGAATGCATTCACATCCTCGTATGACACACGCACAGAGGAAGAGCACACACACTCGTCTGCAGCAAAAGATGACAAGGCATCTAAATGTGATCTGATGACATCATGTGTTTAGATGGCCCGCCGAGTTTACATTACTGTACATTTAAGCTTCGTGCAGCAACACTAAGGCACAGCCGCTGGCTAGGAAAGTATCACCGTCCACAGATTTCTCATGACATCCTGTGAAATCCACATATAAAAAATCTAATAAATAATAATAACAAGAAAAGAGAAGGGGTGTGTGTGTTTTTGTTTTTTCTCAAATACTGTTAACATAATTCCAGTCGAGTATCTTATTCCAATCAGACACAGCTTTGGATCCACGGCATGTTTGCGGAGTTTCTAAGTTCTGTGTTGTTGCGCCCAGTGTTTCTGTCTGGACCGTTGAAGAGGAATAACACGCTCTTACTTCTTTATCCAATGAATTTGAATTGGAATGGCATGAAAACATGCTGGCATTTGACTATGCCATTAAAATGCTGGAGGCACCTCTGAGCGTGCCCGAGGGCTTCAGCAGATGCCAGCCAGTTTCTCTGTGGAGTTAGCTGGGTCCTGCTACACTCTACTGACTTTACTTGCCTCTCTAGAGCTTACAGAGGGACGCGCACATGTCCAAGTGGACACTGGTACAACGTTTGGTCCATAAAAGTCACTGAGCTTGTCTTCCAAGTAATATGGGCTTAGTTAATGCCTCTTTTTGCAGGGTAACATTTGCTTTGTAGGTGCAACGAAGGGATTAAAATGCTGTTAAAGTGGCCAGTGTGCTGGATTTAAGTCCTTCCTGTTACACACTTGCTTCCCTCTCTGGCTGAGTGATTTATTAGTGTCATTCTGTTACTTATAAGGAAATAAAAGTTAACCATGTGCCTGTACACTGCATGTGACAGCTGAAACAAAGCAGGTAAAATATGTGTGGTCTTAATTACTGGTTTATAAGCGAGCTTTTCACTAGAACGTTCACTTTTAATGAAGCCATTGAGTGAGGCTCCTCCAGGGAGCTATCATGGTTAAGTGGGGGCATCCATCTTCAGCCATTGGCTCGTCTGCAGACGAGTGGAGGCTCTGTCTACAGCACGCTCACCTCATATTGGCTCACTTTATCTCCACTAAGTAAAGTCTGTTGGAAGGTGCTAACAGTGGCGAGAAAAAGACTTTTGTCGAGCAGCTCTGATGAGACTCGGGGAGTTTTCATTCTGCAGAGGCACCGGGCACTTGACTGTCTGTTAAGTGCTTAATAAGATGCCTTCGTTTGACGTGGAAAGCATCATATTCATCACATTCAGTGGCCTGCAAGCCCGTTGGGGCTAAAATACTGTAGCGATATTTTAAAATGCTAAAACTGCCTCCGCAACAATTAGCTTTCAGTCGAGCATCGTTTCAAAGAATTTAATGGGGCGCCTTCAGAAAAAGAAAAATGATTACCGTATCAAAAAAGTGTAGATAAAACAATATTTTCTCATCAAGGAATTTCTATGAAATGGATATATCTAAGATGTCAATTTCATTCCAGTGCTATGAAGCATGGGGGGGGTTCTTTTGCAATAAATTCTTCATTAATTCAATTCTAATTTGCCTCTGGTTCCTATTTCTACTATTGATAGTTCCACTTCTTAATACCTCGGATAAGGGGGGTAGAAAATCATTCCAATAACTCAGTGGAGGCTGTGAGCAGCAGATAGGATCTAAATATTACCAATGCCAAAAGAAGTGTGAAGTCTGATGAACATTTCAAAAGAACAATTCTTTATGGATCAGCTAAATCTTTTCCACTTTTTAATTAAAAGTAAAGAAAATAGAAGTTAATTATCCTGTAAAGATTAGCTGGTGGGCATCTTTCTGTAAATTAGTTCTAATTAAAAGGAAATTGTCAAATGACATTCAAAGCACTGTCCTTTAAAACACAGACCGAGATGGGCTTTTTCTCCCCCTCCTCCTCCTCCTCCTCCTCCCCTTCCTCCCCCACTCTGCCTCCCTCCTAATTCTTGATCTGGCCATGTGAAGCTTCTTGCTGGAAGATTAGGATTCTGCCAGTGCTTCAGACAGCACACACACACACACACACACACACACAAAGGCACACACACACACACACATACTTTGTGCTCCCTGGATAGCAGGCCTCTAGCACACTGTGAAATACTACTGCATCAATGAGGAGCTAGGTTGCTGGAGATAAATACTCCTCATTGATAAATGATTGCACTGATTAGCTTGCTTGGAAACAGGCGTAAACTCTTACACTGTATCGGGCTGATATTGGGTTCTAGTAAATTATCAGGCGCTAGCCACCGTCCAGCCCAGTGTAAAAATGGCCAATTTACAGATTTATAGCGATGCAAAAGTTTCCCATATTACCATCAGAGGGATCAAGACATGAACAGCCTCATATATCCAATAGAAGACCAGAAAATTGTGAGAAAAAAGCCTCGACAAAAAGTTTCCCATGTACAAAGTGCAATCCAAAACATTTTTATTTACTATAATATAAAGTCTCCAAATCTTCCAACTGTAAAAATATTGAATGTTTTCATTTTTCAAAACAGTTACATTCCTTCTCTGATCTAGATCACCAGCATCACTATCAGAGCCCCATCTTCCATGTTTCTTCTCTGCCACCGACATAAAAGTGCGCAAACATGTGCACAGAAACGCCACTTAACCAAACCTCCGCTATCATCGCTTCACAAATAAATGATAAATCAATCTCCTGGGGTACATATGTGTGTATGTGCGCGTGTACTGTAGCTTTCATCTGATTTCATGTGGATTTCATCATTCATTGTCTGGGCTCGGCTGTTGCTCCTCATGCGCTCGCTGCATTGTATCAAACCGGGGGGGATTCCAGCATACAGTCCGACAGCAAAGAGGGAGGAAAACAGCGCTGAAGCCCCTCCATCTGCTCCGGCTAATGATGATGCTCTCCTTGGCCTGGAGCAGAACTGTGTGAGGGAGATTTACACCCATAATATCCCCGAGGGCTCTGGAGCCGCCACCGCACTCCAAAACACCGTCACTCCATCACTTTCTATATGATAGCTGGCAGAGCAGGTAACAATGGACCAGCAACAATGTCTTTTTGTATTACTGACAAGTGCCTTATTTGGTTGACATAACCTGCCTCTGTGTCTGCGAAGTGGCACTGAGCACACAGGAAAATGGATGACAGCTACACCATTGAGACATTGTGCACTTGCAACAATCACACCACACTATGTTTCTTACAAAAAAAGAAGAACGTAGCAGCGTGTGTGATATGAGGCAGGCAAGACCAGCGCTGACTGAGGGAGCGGTGGCTGTCTTTACGAAACTCTAATTGGAGAGATGGCAGTAAGGGAAATCAGGCATCACAGTGAGGTAAACTGAACAGAGCTGCCTTTTTCCATTTACTCTATTATAAAGGTTTATAAGTTGTAATTGGCCTTCAATTTGGGAGCTTCAGACCCACTATAAACCCCTGTGTGGGCCTAGCCCTGACATCTATCTCCTAAAACAAGTGAGTTAAATGGTGAGAGGCAGAAAGAACGACTACGTGCGAGTGTGTGTTTGTCAGACTGAGAGAGAGAGGGAGAAGTGGAGCGCTCCACTCCTCAGGGATTGTGTTCACACACAGTAAATGGAAGTGGCACAGCTCTGACCTTTGAGCCGCAGCGTACGAGCAAAGTGAAGGCGCTGTCAAAATATTGCTTCAGAAATGACAATCCACCTCGCCAGTCCCGAGCCTTGACATGGCAGGCAAGTGGAGAGGCGTAACCTGCTGATCCCAACATTACAAATGAGGGGATTATCATGACAACAAACCGCAGCTCGACACACTGCATACCCTAAAGATATTCTAGCGTTGCCCCTTATTATCAGCAAAGTCCCACACAGATAGCCAGAGATGACACTCGGGGCAGGCACCCAAAAAAATCGTCACGTGTCAGGATCGCCCCCCCTCCCATAAATAAAATTTCAAATCGGGCTTTTGCAAAATGACTTCCTCCCATCGGCATCAGTTTGGCTGCCTCGATATTAAACTTAGACTTTCCTAACTTTGGAATTTGGCAGGAGAGCAAGTTCTTTGCATCTTCATTTACACCCGTGTAATACTCGAGTCCACGGAGAATAACTCAATCGTAAAGAATAGCAAAATATCACAAGCAAATTACGAGTGCTCTGAGAGGAAGCTTGGGAGGAACAAAGACAGGCAGCCATAATTATATCTTGGCGTGTATAGCATGTCAATGGGCCACCTTTCGTTCTGGAGGCCATTCCCCTGGGCCCCTCAGGCATCAAAATGATGTCCAAATTATTTTGTGCTCTATTGCAGGATCGCGTGATTATCATATTTACTGCGGGTGCATTATGACAACATCGATGTTTACACCTGTCTCCGTGAGAAGGCAAGGTTTACACTCTGTAATTTAGCAAATGTACAGTATGCATATGAGCTTGTTGGCAGGGATTTAAATTAGGTCAGAAATGGAATACATCAATAGCAACCCATATGTGCATCTTTCTCTTTCTTTTCCCCCCCTCGTCCCTCCCCTCCCCAGCCTTCTTTGCTCAGAAGCTTGGCGATGAAGCAGCTTGACGACTGCAGAAGTGTGATATGTGCAAATCACATTTGCAGATGAGCTTGAAACTCCCTTTTAATATTCAGATATCAGACATTCTGCACTGAGAAGCCCGCTAAGACGCGATTCGGGGGAGAAAAGCGAGATCCGCGTCATTAAGGGAATCGTTAGAGGCTCGGTTTACGTTTTACATATTTCACAAAAATGTACAACCAAGTAAAAACATCGCCAGTTATCTGCGATAACAATGCAAATTTTTGTCAGAGAGCACATGAAGATTCTGTCAAAATCCAAAGTCGCTCAGGTCTTTCTTTTCTTTTTTTCTCCCCCCCCACCCTTCCTCTCTGGCTTAACACCCCTCAGCTTATTGGCGCTTTGATTTCTTTCATATTTTTTTTCCCCGAGAAGTCACACAGGCTGGTGGAGTCAAAGACGGTGAAAGGTATGTTTGCCACGAGGCACGGGAACACGTGTCCCCACAGCCTGCCAATAGCTCATCAAACACACAGGCCCGTGGATGGATGCGAGCCCGGCTGGCGTTTAGGACGTCTGAACAGCATCAGCTCTGCCATACAAACCAACCGCCGACTCCTGTTTGCTCGCTTCAGTCAAACCCACTGGAGAGCAGCCTCGTTCCCTGACCGCTCCCTCCACGCAATCGCACGGCGGCGACAACAACGCCACAGCAAGGCTGCGTTTCTTCTCTCCTACCTGCTCCTTTGTGGCATACTGTAGTGCCCTCGATGGCAATTTCGCTACTTTGCACATCCTCAACTTTTTCCCAACCGGATGACAGAACGTAGCCCCTGCAATTCCACCCCCTCCCCACCCTCTTACCTCCTTCATTTCCCCATGTCTTTAGCCCTGCGCCAAATTTGTCTCTGTGCCATTTTAATTACAGCCAAGGCAATCTTTATGGTGGTATTCTGCGAGAACACCAATCTGCAAAAAAGGTGATAAGTAGAACCGCCACCCAGCTTTGGTATCAGTAATAAACAGACACTTAATTGAATAATTTGACCTAAGAGGCTGATCCTGGGAAATAGCATGTTGGAAAAATTATTTTGAATATTGAAGACAAGTTCAGTGTTTTGCATGACGCCTGCAGTGGGGAGGTTGGAGGGGGGGGCACAGTGGTTTTGGCCGGATGCCCGCACAACTCACCAATGTGGGACATGGTAAGTCTTTGCGGAACAGATAAGTGAGCCTTTGGTATCCTGGAAGCACTCAGATGTGTGTGTGTTTTGGAAATAGCGGTGGTGGTGTTGGTGGGGGTGACACGTGTACACACGAGCCCCGCGTGCAGGCGTGTGCGTGCATGTGTCCGATATGTATGAGACGGTTTTGGGGTAGGGGGAGGAGGTGGGGGTGAGGAGTGTGAAGTGTGCCCACTCGAGGTCTGTCTCTAGCTAGCAGCCACATGGGCACATCCTCTGTGCCCCCACCCCCCAACCCATACCTTCCCCACACACACACAAAAACACACACAGAGCAGCTTTCCGCAGAGCCTTAGAGACAATGACTCGCGGCACCTTCCTGTTTAAGGATAGCTGTCAGAGGATGATGGCTCCGATTCAACACTGCAGCAGGTTTGCACTGAGCTCCCTGATAAAACGAAAAAAGCAAAAGCCTCCACTCTCCTCTCTCTCTTGCTCTCTTTCTGTCTCTCCCCCCTCTCCATCCATGTGTGTCTCTCTCTCTCTCCATCACTCTCCCTCTCCCTCCACAGTTCAGCACTGATTTGACTGCTAGCATAATTTTGCAGAGGAGACTATTTGCAGATGCAGCAGAGTTATCAATCCGAACAGACACACAATCCGGGTCCAATGTCACTTCTCCTCATTATGTTAATGGTTAATACATGCAAATGAAAACATTCCGGCAATTTGATTTCTTTGAAGATAGTTTGCATATTGTCTTAGCCATAATGATGGTACACTTTCTCCCCAGCTTCGATTTA
This sequence comes from Simochromis diagramma, assembly GCF_900408965.1. NCBI lineage: Eukaryota > Metazoa > Chordata > Actinopteri > Cichliformes > Cichlidae > Simochromis > Simochromis diagramma. Next base: position 11,218,336 of record NW_024387423.1, on the reverse strand, counting down.
TGCAAGGCTAGTTAGTTCATTTTTATCAGCTCTGAGTTCATTTCTAGGGCTACTGGAATGTGTTTTCCCCTTCCCCTCACTATTTAACTAATTAGGATTCAGGTACCATAAGCAGATTTTTCACGCTATTGGTGTTTTTCTTAATTAAGAAACAAATGAATTCTCCCCAGCAAAATAGATGGAACAACGGGATAGGGTGCCAGGGGCCAGATGCGGCGCTTCTTAATTAGAAGTCACTCCATTGTCTGAGGTTTTTTAATGAAGCCCCAATCTAAATGGATATCAAAAAAGCTTCTAGTGGAGAGAAAAAAAACACACACACACCGGCCATTTAAAATAATAAGGAAATAAAGATAATGAAAGACAAAAGATATGTACTGGCAGCCCCGGCTCACACCTCCAGTTCAGTGCATGCAGTGCTCTCGTCACCTCTGGATGAGCCCTATTAAAATGGCTCGATCCCTCGTCGGCCTCTGCCTGCCTCGCAGCCATGTCTAATGTTCTGCCAAGCCAACAGTGAAACAGTCTCGTTTCAACTTCTCATCAAAGGTGGAAGTTTCATTACCCCGTGGATGGTTATCAACTAACTATTTCTGAAAACTGTTGCAGCTGTCAACTTCCTGTCTTGGCTTGAAAAGCAGCGGCAGCCAGTGGAATCCATGTTTATCACATCAGTGTCATTCATGATAGGCTGATGCTCGGCGCAGGCAGGGCCCACGCAACATTTCCAATTAGCTGGAACAAATTGTCACCTGAACACAACATGTAGGGCGGAAATGGTGGCACACAATTAGATTTGAGCACCTAAGATTTAAAAGCAGTGCAGGTGGAACAAAGGGAAAAAGTTTCTATTTTCAAGTTAATCCCCAGCAGGATGGGTTTTCTTTAATTTCTTGCGATGCCCCATCGTTTCTGTAAGCTTCAGTGATACCGCTGCACTGGTGACTGAAGGCGATAACATCGGGCTGTTTTTGACTGAAATAAACCCCGTAGCATGCCCATATGTGCTGCCAACCCCATCAGTTCTTCTTCAGACGGCATGGCTTAGGAGCTCCCAGAGGATGGGCCAGTGCCCACTGATATGGTCCCAGCAACCGTCTTGTCCGGGCCAAGTATCCGCGCGCCCAGGGGCTATGCCATCAATGCCATGACTTGTGCCAGACTGGATCCCACCCAGCAATCCATTTCAAAGGCTTTTTTTTATGGATCAGGTATGCAGTGTGATTTTCCTTTCCCTTTGTAATGCGCCGTGTCAAAGGCGAGCTAGGCTGACTTTAAAGTCATATACTAGTTTTTTTTCCGCCTTTCATTTGGGAAGGAGACATAATTGATTTCTGACTTTCCAAATGTCAAGTTGGAAGAGATTAGAAGAAAAAAAAGAGCAAAGTCCGAAAATCAATCTGCAATATGGTCACGTTGATTTGGAAGGTATTTGCTGTTTAGTGCTTTTATTTACAGTAGAACTTTAAATCAGTGGCGAGCAAACGCTTGGAAATCGAGATCATCTAAATAATTCCCAGGGGAATTCGACATCCACAAAGGCAAACCTTACTGAGAAGTAAATGAAAACGTCATCGCTTCATCGTGCAGAATACAATTTACTGATTGATTTCTCCGGGTTTACGGGGCTGAAAACAGATTATTTCTTTAAAGAAGCAACTTTTCTAATAAAGAAAAGTCACTTTAAAAAAACCCCACCTCTGTTTATCCACAAATTACCATAATCCTCTGGATGCTCACTCGTGTGCTCTCTCTCATTTAGAGCATTACTTGTTTATTTATATCTGTGAATGAGATTAGAGGGGAAGATTACTTAGCACAGACAAACGGAAAAGCGATCAAAGACCGCAGGATAATGTAAGTCTTTCAGTGATTGCTCAGCTCTTTTCAAATCTACCGCTGGTGTATTAGAACAATGCGAATGGCTGCGCTCCATACAGTGTGACAACAATAATACGAAATCCTCGGGGAGTGAACTGCATGTAAACACCGCTGATCGGCACACAGCACACTGGCACAAAGTGTCCTCTAATGCAGCAAAAATGAGCTTTGATCCTGACGAGGACACAGCAAAGGAGCAATCAGTTCAGTCAGATGACATCACTTGTTAGACATAAATGTGCTTTGAGTATCTGCACAAAGCAAAGTGTTTCACAGCCCACTCTCTTCCTTCATTTTTTTAGAAGCTCAACTAGGCAACATCAGACCTGAGTAAACAAGCAACATTATGTCCTTCTGATTAGCCCAAGAAAAAAGTGGACACGAATATGACACTCTCTCATCCAGATGATTTATGAAGTATGCTATGACAGCTGAATAGACCTTTTTTTTTTTGCTTGTTTGTCTGTGCCTCACACATTTAGAGGAACCACTGGTCCAAGCCAATTATCAATGGCAAGGCAGAAGGAACCCTGTCACTCAGACACATGTGAAAAATGAAGGTGGGAGGACGCAGAAAAATCGACAACATCTGGATCTTAAAAAAAGCAAACATGCATATAACCACAGCTAACAGCATCAGGCTAGTTCTCACACACACACACACACACACAAAACTTTGCATGTGGGTATTTATTTGCAGCTGCAAATGAAGGGATGGATCTCAGGACCAGTTGGCTAATTATTTATCCTGCTAGTTTTATGGCTCTCATTAATTTCCCTCCTCTCTCTCTTTACCTTCCATTGAAAGTCTGAAGTCAACCTGCATCTGGTGCTGATAACGCCGGGGGTCTCAGCAGCCTCGCAGACTCCCCCCTCTAACCCACCCACACGCACCTCCACTGGCAAGAAGAAGCGGCTTTCATACACGCAACCGCTGGATAATGCCATTAGAAATAGCACTCTGTGCTTCAAATCCACAAAGGATGTAATTTCTCAAGCAGGAAAACAGTATGTACAGTGTACTGGAAATGAACTGCTCCTCTAAATTCTGCGGCTTAATGGCAGAGCATAGAGGGAGCTTGATTAAGGGGAAGCACAGGAGAAGAAGCATAGATTGAGCACCAGATGCTGGTGCTTCCATAGTGATTGACTATTAACAGCTGTCAATAAACGATTGGTCAGATGTTTTATTTGTTACATGTTCTTCCTCCTTCATCAAATTGGAAAAAGGAGGACCCTGAACTGGATAAGCAGAAGACAGTGGATGCATGGATGGATGCTGTGCCCAGGGTAAAAAAAAAAAAAGACAAGGGGGGGGAAGACTTCTTAACACAAACGTGTTTGCATTCCTGGCGCTGTCTGGACTTTCCTCTTTTCTCTATCTGTCAAACCCTCTGCTCAGTCTCTCTAACTTTCTTTTCTTTGGTGGTTGAGAGTTATGACAGATATTGGCCCGTTCTGGTTTCTTTGGTGAGATCACACCCCAGCAGGTCTGAGCTGAGGCTATCTGCCACTCCCTAATAGGCCAGTCTGGCTTCCCTGCACCATCCAACTCCCCCCCCCCACCCCTTTCACTGCCCGTCTCCTCCTCCTCCTCCCCCTGCTCCGCCACCATCACCTGTAGCTGTCCATCACATTCTCCCCCAGCACAACAATGAGCCCTTCATATGCAAGGACCTCATCATCAATCCACCAGCGAACCAAACGCCCAATTTGAGCCATTTCTTCCAAGAAGTGAACTGATAGAGACTCCATACTGGTCACACTTTCAAAAGCAACAGAGAGACACAGTGGGCGAGAATTGCTGAAAAGCAAATATTGTCGACTTCTGCTGACTTCAAACGGCAGTCAGATGGCAGAGACTACCTAGGCAGTAAAGAAGTTGCATTACACACAACACAAGAGAAAGGGCCTAAAGAACTCTTGGTGATTCCTTTCATGTTTGTCTTTACAGGCAACCCAGAGCATTCATTTCTCTTTTTCTGTGCGAAGAAAAGTAAACACGGCCCTCTCTGCGGGCTCATGAAATTGAACAGTTCTGAGCGTTAACGGCCGGCCCTTTCTTTCTTCTGTTTTAGAATTAGATGTGTTAGCTCCACCGCAGCTTTTGGCATATTCTATATGGGTTTTTTTTTTTTCCTTAAAAAGCTTCAAATATAAATTTGCATTTCATTCATGATACATATTTCATGCTAAATCTGTCACCATTCATGTTCCCTTCCAGTAAACTCTGAAGTTTTCAAACTGAACTTTTCTCAGACAGTTCAAGAGACACATGCAGGTCAGCAAATCAATGCACCAGCACGCACACACGCACATGCAAACACAACACACACTAAATTTAATGGGAGAGAAAACTTAACCCAGTTAAGTTCTGTTTGAGTCTCCACAATGCCCCGGTGATGCTCTCTTGCACTGTTATTGGACTATCAGTGCTCAGGGGTCACGGGCCTGGGCAGTCAAGATAAAAGAGACCCTGATGAAATGAACCGTGTGGGAGCAACGAGGGCTGCTCTCTGCTGATGGAAGAAACCCAGTCACTCTGAGAGGTGAGACGGTAGCAGTGTGGTATTGACCCAAGTGACCTGGCTCACTGCTTGAACTCCAGCACACTTCGCAGCAAGACAATGGGCTTCTCCTGATGTTGGCGGCTGGCAGCCAAAGCTAATAATTATTGTAACAGCAGCTCTCTACAAACACAAATAAAGTCACTTCTTTGCATTGAAATGACTAAATTTAACCAGTTACATGATTAAATAAAAATTCTGAAAATTTGTACCAAAGCAAACATCTCCTGTGGTGGAACACAGCTAACCTTTACTCAGACTGCAGTGGCTATTATTAGCATGCCAGCCTTCCTCTCTATAGCATCACACTTAAACCTCCAGTTACTTGATAAGCACAGCAACACACTGTTAAAGAAACTGTGCCATCCCAATATGTTTGTGCTGATGAACACAACGTCCAGCTCACGTGGTACTGCTCAGGGTGATATAAGACCACAGTGTAATGATTTTTAAAATCCCCACTTTCTGTTCGAGTTTGACTTCTAATAGCAGCTTTATTATTCCTGATTGCATTTCAATGCAAGACTGTATACAATGTATCTTCCTCCATTGTGAAATTAAACATATTTTGAAGTTACTTTCTAAGGATGTCTAAAAAAAAATCTGCAAAATTAGACCCATTTTCATTTGACAAGGAAGGTTTCTGCAGTTATGTTGTCTAAAGCTGTTTCACCACCGGTGTGTAAACAATGTAGGGCCTAATAGGAGGGAAAAAAGGGGATAATCAACTTATAGCTGAATCCAGTTTGTTTATGCTGTAAAGTCAAAATACACACAGGCAGTTCTGATGAAGTGATGTTTTCTGGTCTTGTCAGACAGCCGTCCCTCTCTGAGTCTGGTTCTGCGGGATGTTTATTCTTGTTAAAATGGAGTTTTTCCTTCCCACTGTCACCAAGTGCTTCCTCATAAGGGGTTGTCTATATGCTGGGGTTTTCTCTGTATTACTATAGGGGCTTTACATTACAATATGAAGCGACTGCTGTTATGATTTTGTGCTATATATATAAAATTGAGTTAAATTGAACTCAACAGAAAAGTTTCTGAAAACTACCTTTATAATGGATTTGTGTAAAATGTGAATTCTTCTTCCACCTTGTCAGCAGACAACATGTGAGCAAATCTGTGCACCAGTGCAGCACCTACCCACCATAGCTTTCTACATTCCTTGAAATATTCAGGCAAAGTTGGAAACTGACAAAAATAAGGAGAGTTTTCAATATTCCTCCACATATGATTGAGCCGATGACACAAATCGTTATTTACCACTTTCACATCAGAGACATGCACTGTATCGCTATCATTGAGCTGGTCAATATACATCACTTCGCCCCAAAGGATTACACCTCTTATCTGAAATGATATTCAATAAAGTGTAACCGCAAGAAATACCGAGTGGAGTGTTCTTGCTTGGATCTGGCTTATGCTGTGAAAAAAAATAACACTTTATTGGAATTAAGATCCAAGTCAAGATTACCTGAAGAAACAGCAGTTAGATTTCTGTTCCAGTGCCACGTCCTACACTTTATTCTCAGCTGCCTGGGGACTAGACCACAGTGTACCATTCCCCACGAGCCATGGGGGTGTAATAGAATGCCTTTATGAAATATATAGCGACGCCCCAGCACCTTCAGATCATAGCATGGGCTAAAGCATTTGGTGAGACTAGCTGGAGAGTCTGTGAGTGTGTGAGGCAGAGAGAGGGGGTAAACTAGGTGTTGTTGGCGCCTGACTAATACAGTCTTCCAAAAAAAAAAACCTGCAGCCCAAAAAGCCAGTGAGGCGACGGCAAAACTTTCCCTGTAAAAACTCTAATATCATCAAGGTGCACAGAATGATACCACTCACTAATTTGTGAAGCCTAATTAGCTGCTGCAACTTCCCTCCTACTGCTGTGCCATCCATTTAGGGCTTCTAGCAAAGCGGCCATCAATAACTACAGTGAGATGAAGTTAACTCCAGTATGTTCGACTTGGGCTGGAACAGTAGGAGGGAGGTTTCTTCTCTTACATACTCATCTTTTTATAGCTTACACGCAGCAGCTGTCATTAGATTTTCCTTGTACTTGCTGTATATAAAGAGGCTTTTAAAGTCGAATTTACTGCAATAACTCCTGTCATTGTGCAGTCTCTTTTCATTTTTAGTGTTTTGTTTTTCCCTGACATGAAAACCCACAGACACAGACACACACGCGCACGCACACAACCCTCACCCCCACATGGCCAAGCCCCAGCTCTGCACTGTATAGCTTTTCTTTTGAATTTGATAAAGGCTTCATCGAGTGTTGTTAGAGCACTTGGGCTGAGGATCTGATGACAATTGTGGGGGTCTGTCACACAAAAAGCACACACACTGTAAGTACATTCTAATTAGCTGATGTATGCAGGACCTCATCCACATTGGAGGGGTATCAAAAAGCAATCAACGCCCCATCCCTGATGAGCTCAGAGAAACACAGAGATCCACATTGTCTATGGAAAGATGATGCGTGGCTGGACCTCCGCTCGGCTTTCCAAAACCACCATAATGCCATGCAATCATAAGACATTATGCACAGATCTGAACCCCAAAGTCACAGGATAGAGGAAAAAAATGAGTAAAGGGAATATTGAGTTCATAATTCAAAAGCCTGATTATGATGGGCGCTCTTGTGAAAAGCTGGTGCTGAGAGCCAGAAGTGGGAGAATTGGCCTGTGAGTGCCACAAAATGTGGTTATAAATGCAGAGGAGAAGCATGTTTAAAAAACTGTCATGATCAAGAGCAATACAGCACCAGATAGCAGAGAAATCAGCAGAGTTAAGATGACAACTAGTTGCCATGGAAAACTGAAAAAAAAAAAAAAAATTAAGTCAGCGGCAGAGAGTATGGGGACAATTCTGAAAGTGATTCTTCTCAGTGGAGGGAAATCAAATAGAAATACAATATCAGCCACAGCAGAACTGTACCTTATCAGCATGAAAATGGTGAAAAAAAAATGGAATATCCTAAACATATGATCTAGGATTCTGTCAGCCATTCATAATCTAATTTGACCCCAGGCCGTGCGGCCAATTCGTTTCAGTAAAGACCATAGGTGTTTTAGCTGCAGGCTCCGACGGAGAGAGGCATGTGTGTCGCACAAAGACCATCGGTTAGCGACGTACCGAAAGGGACTCTGTATCACCATCTTATCTTCAAAGGACTGGGCAGGGGCTCAGGGGAGCTGTGCCACCACCTCGCCTCCACACAGACACACACAGAGGGGGGATTTGGACCTGCAAGCAGGAACCAGAGATCTCTCGGCCGGCACCCAGGCCTGGACCCTCCTCCAACTCGCCCGCGGAGAACAGGCAGGGTTCCTGCACACGCGGCACGACATCAGTGAGCTGATCCCCCCCCCCAGCACCACCACCACCAGCCTCCTCCTCCTACTCATCCCCACCAAACCCACCCGCCCACCCGCAAAACCCCCTCCGCCGACTGCCTGCCCATTTGCTTCCTGGCCTCAGCTTGACGGAGGGGATGGGATCTGAACTCAACTTAGACACAGAGTTTCCACATTTCACAGATGGCTGGGAGAGGCTTTGCATGGAGGTGAGGAAACAGAGAGGGAGAAAAGAGAGAGTGAGAGAGAGAGAGAGTCTCGGCGGCGAAGCGGGGCCGATTTCACACCGCGGTAGAGTGCGCTAAAGCAGGCCGCCGTTAATCCACTCACTGAAGGGAAGGCCTGGAGCTATTCCGCCGCCCGACCGCCATCTCCCTCCACAAAGCCATAAATGGTGCATTATACAACTGGGCTTCAGAGACACTGCTGATATGCTGATAGGTGGCAGACAAAGACCAAAGCAACCACAGGAGCGGAGCCACATGCAGGACTGAGGGGCCTTAGAGCCGGAGCAGAACAGCACACACGTATTCCGCCATGGTCTCTCAAACACTGTACCTGCTGAGGTGTGCACGGTTAAGAGCGCTATATCTGTACTGCAGATCAGAGTTAGTTCAACCTCTGGATTCAGGCCTCGAGACAGAGACGGACATGCACTAACACTCCTCCCTCTTCTTCTGCTCTCCATCAAAATAGCCTCCCACCCCACCCTTTCTTTCTCCCTACTGTGAATTCATATCTGTAAAGTTACCAAATGTCTTGAAGATGAGCCTTTGAGCTTATGAAAGGCAATCATTCGGAATGAAAAGAGACAGGAAATATATAAACATGGGGGAATTTAAATAAATTGCCACAAAGAAGAATCACGGAGAGGGCAGCGAATTATGTAACGATAAGACAGCCACCAGCCTAAGCCACAAAATGAGATGTTTTACATGAAACGAACAGCGGTCTAGATTAGAGAGCCATCCTGTTTAGACATGAAGCCAATTGGGTTGATATCACATGTAGAGAAAATTTGAAAGATAAGTGGGAACTATGAGAATTGTTATAATCCAACTGTAACAAAAAGCTGAAGTATATTGGCTTTTCGCCCCAGAAGCACTGCACGATAAACATCTGCGATGAAAGAAGTTCATTACTTGTGCGCTGTGAAATGTAACATGCTGTATTATGAGTCTATGCCAACCTACAGCAAGGCAGCCTCTAAATGAAGCCTCAGCCATTTAATGGACATCATTAGGTGAAAACATATAAGAGATAATTATGGTAATTACAAATCCCTTTTATTCACCCTGAGTCTTTGACAAGAAGGTTGTCATATCAACCACTTCAAACAAACAAAGAGTTGTTGTCTCTTCCCCTAAATGATGTCCGGTTCCATTTGGATGGGAATTGTCTTCGGATTATCCTTTTTTTATTGTTTGGTTAGTGGCTCTGAATGGGCCCCGCGTTTCTTTCAGTGAAAACTTGATTAAAACAAGTGATTCACAATAGTAGAATTTGACTTGCATTTGCATAGCCACTTCATTACAAGTGAGACCTTGATCTTGAAAGCAGACCCACACAAAGCTAATGGACATGTCTGTTGTGACTATTAGAGAAGGGCCCTCGCAGGAACTGAGGCCTCCTATTAAATATCACAGACATCACCGAGGGCTCCCAACTCCTGCCTTATTAAATTTCAGCTTGGTAACAATGGCTAAAAGGAAGAAGATGACAAACACTGGCGATATTACGGCCTATTCTGGGTTTGTCTTGGTTAAATCTGATCCAAGTGTTACTGTTCTTTTGCCGCAAAGGGGTCAACTCCAGAGCAACCCGAGTGATATGTGATCTAAACAGCAAGAGCGGATGAAATATTGGATGGAACATCTTTAGAGAGTGTCTGAGAATGAGGTTGGGGTAGGGGGTTGGTTTGGGAGGGGGATAGTGAAAGACTTGGGTGTTTATTTACAATATGCATCCAATCATCCTTTGTCACCGTTCCATGTTCGCCTTTTTTCCCCCCGAAACCACAAAGAAGAACACTCGCCGGCGATTCCATTTTTGGCCTCTTTGCTATACAAACTGGTAATATGGTGCCACCTTATCAGATCCCGCTTACAATAACAGATTCACTTCGAGTCAAAGCTGTTGTTTAACTTATTCAATCCCATGGAAAAATTCAGTTCAAACAAGTCAGGAGACATGTGCCAGTCCACAGCAGTTGATGATGTCAACGGGTCTCTGCTAGTACCAGATTCCTCCAGCACTTTCAATCATTCCTTGTGAGATTACTGGCAATAGGATATTACTGTACAAACTACGACCATGTGTCCTGCTGCCACAAAGCTTAGCAACATATTACAGTTTGTCAAAGCAAGCTATTGCAAGGGAGAGATAGATACAGAGAGGAGGAGAGAAGCCATTGACCTTTGTGTCCTTCATATTTGCCTAGCTTCCCCTCAACCCCAATCTTAAGAGTGAAATCATCTGATCCCAAAACTAACTGTCAACTGGCTTGTGATGGTGGCAAAGCCAGCAGACATCAATCAATCAGATTTTCTCCTCGTCTATCACAGGAGGATTTTTTTTCCCCTTCCCTGTTTTGCTGGAGCTTATCATCTGACCCAGTTGTTATCCCGTTTCTGAAGCTTAAAAAAAAAAACTTGATTATGGTCAAATGTATGTCTCAGAGATTCACAGACACATCCCAGAAGCAAGGAGGGAAAAAAAAAATATTATCGCCACAGAAATGAACACAGGATGTAATGATTGTAGCTTTTCAAAATGAGCCTCTTAATTCGACACTCATGCTGGAAATAAGGAGTTTGAGGCAGTTATCTTTGGTTTTCAGGGATGCGTGATTGTGTGAACCCGAGATAAAAATCCAATCTGATATCATAAGACAAAAAAGGCATTTGAGTTGGCTACAGCACTTGCTCAGTGTCAACAGTTTTTAGTAATTACTAGATAAGCGCTCTCTGAAATACACAGAAAAAGAAAATTGGCTGATTGTGAAATAATAGCAGCTGCATTTCTCTCTGGGTGTTTACTCTGTCACTTTCACAAAGCCCGCTTTGGAGATAATAAGAGACGCGCATTTTGCGGCGTGGCGTCCCTTCCGTCACTGGCCGGTGTCGCACGGCCTCGCTCTTAAAACTGATTTTACAGTAAAACGCGATCGATCGTCATCAACCTGCTCCAGCCGCAGCGTATCGCCCCGTCCTGCCCGCTTCTGCTGCGGCGCTCCCCGCTAATCACACGCCGGCAGATGCGGCCCTCTGATCACATGATGTGTAAGCTGCGCTGTCAACAGCTTTAACCAGCTTTGCGATGGTGCAAATCAAAACACAGCCTCTTTAAAGTATTAACATGTTTTGAAGTTTGCTTTATATTTTCAGCATATTTGACACAAATTGTTTATCTATTTACAAAGCTTTGTCATTAGCGATTTTCCACCGAACCCTTAAGATGCTGCGCGTCTTGTGCCGTCCGTCTGGGGGAAAATGCTGATGTACAAATTGAACTGAAAAGCTTGTTACTTAATCCCCTGTTGCCACCTATCCCTTAACTATACAGCCTGGTGCATTTCAACCCGATGCAAAGTTCTGCATCGCACTAACCCCCCTCCTTCGCTTCTTTTCCCAACACATCCCCGGTAATTCCTGCCAAGCTAGAGATTTAGACTGAACAGCTATTAGGGTGTCACTTTCTGGTGTGCCAGCTACTATCCTTCTCTGGAAATGGTGTTCACCAAATCATCCCCTTTCATTATGCGCTCTCTTTTCTCTTTCTCTTTGTTTAATTCTTTTTACCCCCTTTTTGTTTTAATTAAATCACCATTCATTTATGTTTTATTTCCTGAAAGAATTTTTTTGTTACATAATGGCAAGTCAAACTCACAGCTTTGGCTAATAATTTTACTGTATATTGCTGACGACATGCTGTGACAATGCCTGCTGCAAAAAAAGAGTGAGTCACATTTCCAAGCGCACTCTCTTTCCCTTCCCTCATCCAAGATTCAGTCAAAAACCCAGCTATCAATTTTGACATATTCCATGAAAATGTTTTGATTCGCTGTAGCTAATTAAATTGAAACAAACAAAAATAATCTTAATAGACACATAAAAGTTATTTATGTGCCCGGAATTGAAGACTGACAGGTTTCCACCCTTGGACTTTATTTCTCGCATGTGGCAAGAAGGCAAGTTCCTGCTGCTGTGGCAGAGTTGCTTCTCCTCCAGCTCTGGAGATGTCAAAGCATCACATGAATGTGACGAACCCAATATCCATATCAATGGTACATCAAAACCTCGGCACGGCGCAAAAATAACTGCGATACCTCAGAAGCAACCTTGGAAATCCCCTTAATTGAGCAGTATCTTCATTCCTGATCCATGTGCATCACCAAGGTGAAAAGGGACCGTGCAAGTTAAATGAAAGAAGAATTCATGATGTGTGGCGGCCTCTCTTACTCACCCTGGCTATTTCCCCTCTTGGCTGGGGCCAAATGGAGAATGTTAAATGAGGCAATTGTGTCCTGGAGGCAAAAAAAGAGGAAGAAAAAAAAAAGCAAGAAGCAGACAGTGCCCCTGCTCTCTGCTCCAACCCTGAGGAGCATTTTGCAGCATGATGAGGTACATCCAAGCACCCAAGCTGTCGCTACCTAAATAGCTCAAGCCAGACCTAACTTCCTATACAAACAAGGCCACTCAAGTCTCCGCAGTCTGTATGTACACTGCAAATGTCTAACCAGGCTCGTACTTCACTGCAGGTTGAAAATAATGTTAAGGTCCTTACTGGAAAAATATGAACCAAGATAAAATATTGCAGATTTCAGGTAAGATCCTCAGACAAGCTCAAGCTGACTCGGTTACTCGTTACTATCCACATTACATCCAAAACACGTGTTACAATGTGTCCTATAATGTAGGCAACATTAAAGCATCACATGCTTAAAAAAAGGAAATAAAAGTTCCACCCTCCCCGTCCGACAGATAGTAAACACATTCTTACACAAGGATCCATGAGTAAAACAAAGTATGGAACAGCCATGTAGAACAATTCCTGAAAATATTGCTTCTTCAAAGATTATAATACTTCTTCCTCTACTGGTTATGGCCTAATCTACATAACTTGTAAATCTCAGTCTTTCCAGTGGAAACAGACAAAAATGGCAGTCACAAAAAGTACACATTTACATCCTCATAAGTCCTGTTTTGGCTGCACCAACAATCTAAAATCAAAAATTATTCACATGACAGAGAAAGTCTGAAACTATTCACATTTGAGAATATTTTGAGAACGTTCATATTTTATCTGAACAAATGCTCTTAAGACTAAATCAGTCATCAACACCGCTTCACTAATACAGCTTTACATTATTGCAATATAATGAGCCTCACATACAGCAATTTCCCCAAAACACACTGTATGCTGAGGCCTGTAGAAACACCAGGATGTGGAGTGAGATCTGTTAGCATTCTGCGGTCGTGGCTGCAGGAAACTGATCTCCGCTGCAGTCCCACACTGTCAGCTATACAGACATACTCCACGGTGACACCTCTGATAATCAAAGCTTTGTCTGGGTCTTAAAAGGACGTACTTGAACAACAGCGAGACCAGAGGCCCTCTTTGCTGTAATGGCCTTTGGACATCAATATTTAAATCTTACATCTCTGTTGTGATTAGAATGCTGCCTTTCTCTTGTTGTTGTTGGGTTTTTTTTCACCACCCTCTCTCCTGAAACAAAAAGGCGGCGGTGAAAAGGAAAAAAAAAAAAAGAAGAAGCTTAAATCGATGATCTTTGAGTCTAAACTAGATTCCTGAGCAGTTTGCCACTCTCAGCAGCAAGATAAGATAAACTCTCTTTGACCTAAGAGATGAAGTTGCCATGACGATCAGGGAGTCCACTTTCTCTATTGATATTTTGCTGATGTAACAACAAATGGAACTAGATCCTGCTCTTGATAATGGTGATTAATTAATACCAATATTGATCCCTACAAGGTAGAGACAAGGCTATTAACTTAAAGCAGGCTGAAAGTCAATTGTTACCCGAGGGCTCAGTGGGCATCATTGATATAAAATCTAAATAACCGGAGAGCAACACGGTTAAGGAGTGAAATGTGAAATTAAAAGAAAAAAAGGAAATCCAAGAACGGCAGGAGCGTTAGTGCAATGTGGTTCCGATTTGGACATTTCTAAAATTAACGTCTCGCTCACATCAGGGACCATCAGTGTGCCTGGATAAAAACACAATGGTGACAGTTTGAACCAGCGCTTATTGGAATAATAGCAGTGGAATTCAGGAAAGAGGAAGATAAAGAGGAAACTGTGTGAGGAAGTGACCTCCACCTTCGCAGCAACCCTGCCCACATTTCACACTGCTGTCCAGGCACCGCGGGCTACAGCCACAGAGACGGCAGGATTAGGCACCGGCAGTCCATCGGCTGCCAGCCCCGGCTCATCCGACACATCACAGGGCAATGCTTTCAACATAAAGGAAGCTGCTACGCGTTCCTCTCCCTGTAGCCGTAGCATAAGCAGCAACAGCAGTGCTGTGAGCACAAAGACTTTCTCGAGCTACAAGAAGCAATTTTACTTTAGAGACAATGAGTGCGGGGAGAGAGAAAAAAAAGCATTAAAAGGAGATGACATTCATCTGCATTGTTGTTTTGTGTCAAAAGTGAGGAGGCAATTGGGGATCCTTCAGCTAAGACGAGGCAACGGCGCAAGCTGTTATTGGCAGGGAACAGATGTTTGAGGGAAAGTTGGCATTCAACAACCATTCTTCTTCTGACAGAAATCAACAAGAGAAACACGAGAGACACGCCGTGATTGTCACCCAATGAAAGGGAGACCCTTAAATATACAGGGAGGCTGGCATGCAAACATTTTTTGATTTTTACACCCCCAAAACATCTGACTGCTAGAGCTGCCAGCGTTTGCGGGCCAAGGGTGAAAATGCAGCGTATACTACAACTTCCACAGCTTTCCATATACAAGAAAGCAAAGCTGAGCTCAGTTGTGGGAAATATGGATGAGGAGTCTGTACTAGTGCGAGAGAGACAGAAAAAAAACAACCCAAATACATCAAGCTAACAGCTCCAATCCTTCTGCTAGAGCGCGTAACCACATGCTCGTCAAGCATACTGTACATGCACCGATGTATACACAAGCAAACATACACACATACGCATAAATCCAGATACAGGATGTTGGCAGACAATTCAGTAAACACTCCCCTTATCCCTTACTAGTGTAATCTGCCTCTGATAAATGCCCCTCAAAGATAGAAATGTCACCTGATATGATAAACAGCATGCTGACGTTACATAAAGTGGCCTTATGCTAAGGAGTTGGAGAGATTAACTGTAGAGCAGAGATGGGGAAAAAATGCTTTCTGTGATAAAAAGCAGACTGCTAGCTCTAGCAGAGAACCTGTGGTTCAGTTTCAAGCCGACTAGCTGAGAAAAGCAGGCGTTTTGTTAAGAGTACTCCAAAACGCTCTGTGCACAGTGTGTTGGATTTGCAGTAAGTTAAAGGTCAGGAACAATTGCAACCAAATTGCACGCAAGCGGGTAAATGAAATATGTTTCGTCTCAGAGCTCAGAAAAATGACAAATACGCTATATCAGTAAGACAATGCATGGAAGAAAATAGGCCAGGAGAGCAATATGTAGCACTGCATCACTAATCCCTATTCCAACTTTATCCATGAGGAATTATGGGTAAAAAGAAAAACAAAAGAGGAAAAAAGAAAAATATATTACAACCATTATTGCAGAGTGCAGCTTTATGGGTGTAAGATTACTATCGCATGAGTAGATTAAGCATCATGACAGTATAACATAGTGGTAAGCTCTGGGGACTTGTGCACTTGCCACTCAGGTGCTATACAAGCTTACAGTAATCACTACAGTACGGTGCTTCATTCTGGTCGTGTGCTGAGCAAAACAGCACAGAGGGAAGGCAGCATGAATTCTCAGACGGTCCATACAGAGGAAGACAGCAGTAAAAGGGGAGAACACTAAGTCAGTTTAATAAGCACATTTGACATTAGATGTCCACGCGTGGCCTCAGAGGGTGCTTCAATATGTTCCCATAAACAGTGTTGGAGGCACGCTCCCTACATCATCCAGATTCCTCTTTAACGCCGTGAAACTTTGGGGGGCAATTTTACAGAAAAATTACTCTGAGGGGGCCTGGTTTCAATTCAGCCTCTTCATATCTTTCCTTCCTATTAAGCATCAAAATGTTTCTCCTCTCACTACGAATAGAAGTATGGACACCACCGGCAGCCGGGGAGAGCTGAGGGTGGGGGGGAGTGGGGGGGATGTTGGAGAGGAGGAGGAGGAAGACATGGAGGGAAAAGGAGGGAGGGAGAAGAGAGGACAGAGGAAGAAGCTTGGTGGAATTCACACATCATATTACAGCAGCTAATCGCAATCCGCAGAGCATCAGCGATATTTTCATCATTCCTGTCATATTCTCCTGACCCGCCTCGGAACGACTAACAATCCGGGCAATTTATTGGCATATTGGCACGGGGTGATAAGGCTAAAAACAACAGCAGCTAGCAGCTGGCCCCAGGAGATGAGCTGATAACATTGATATGTGCTCCCACACAAAACACCTTCACCACTATCTCCTCTTTCTATCAAACTATTATTACAATAAAAGTATAGAGGCCTTTTTTTCTCTTTCTTGGAAAGCCAACAAGGGGAGGGGGAGGAATATATATATATATATATATATATGTGTGTTATATATATATAAATCAGATGTAACA